>NW_025999932.1:40152109-40155479 GCF_001458135.2 Marmota marmota marmota
CCCCCCCCCAGGTGCACTCAACCACTGAGCTATATTTGCAGCCCCTTTTAGTTTCTATTTTGGACAGGGTCTTGCAAAGTTGTTTAGAGCCTCACTTATTTGCTGAGGCTGGCCTTGAACTTGTGATACTCCTCACTCACCCTCCCAAGTCACTGGGATTATACCTGTGCACAGCCGTGCCCTGTTAGCTTCCTGTTTTTATTTAAAAAAAAAAAAAAGTTGTTTTGTCAATAGCTGCTTTCTTATTACAGTGCCACAGATATCTTATGGCTCTCAAACCCTATACATTCATTTACCTAGTCCCTCACTGAAAAAGTTCACCAGCCCCAGATGGCCTTCCAAAGCCCAAAGGCCCCACCCATGCACTGGCCTCTTGCTTGAACATGAAGAAAGGCATTTGAGTGTTCCTGCTTGCCTCTGTTTGTCATCTGTGGAAGTGCATAATTAGCAGGATATTTGCAGCCTTTTATTCTAATTTAGCAGGTTGGCTGGGACACTCAACACTTGTGGCTCTCACAGAAATGTTTGCTTTCAATGATGCAGGAAGAAAGTACATGACAGAAATGATGCTTGTTTGAGGTGGTCATTGCCAGGAATGGAGTGGCTAAGGGTGCAGGGACGGATGATTCAGCAGAAGGTAACTTCTGCACTTTCTTCTTGGTTTTACCTGGAGGAAGACTATTTTAGAGAAGCAATGCTGATCTTTTTCAGATGATTTTGTGTATGTAACAGGAAGTTTAGGGTCAATTGCAATAAGTCAAAGATGTGAACCCATAATTCTCATAGCCTGCTTCTGGAGTGTTTCTCCTCACTTTCTCCAACTCGTGTCTCCTCTCCTCTTTCTACCCTCTTTGTCTCATTGTTCTCCACTCCAGGCATTCTCCTGTGCTGTCTCTGAGGATTCTACCAGTTACTCCAGTCGCCTCCCATTAAGGCAATATCTGCAAGTCCTACCATCAGAAGAGTTCTTATGCTGCCGTCCCCATTTATTTTACAATTGTACTAGGTTATATTTTATCTATCTATCTGCAGTACTTAAAAAATAAACCCTAGGATTGTTTTGTTTTCTTAGATAATCTTTGAACTTTGTTTTCTCCTTTTTTAATGGCTTGCTATATTGCAGGTGCTGTTCAAATAAGGAGAAGAGCCATTTCTTTGAATTCCGTCTTCCCAGAGGCATTTGTATTACCTGTTGACATAGAAAAGGTGAATGCTTTCTTCTTCTCCTGTTTATTTACTTATTTATTTATTGACGTTTGTAGTTGTAGATGGACAGCATACCTTTATTTTGTTTATTTTTATGTGGTGCTGTGGATCGAAACTAGTGCCTAGGCAAGCGCTCTACCGCTGAGCTGCAGCCCCACTCCTTCTGCTTCTTCCTGACCACCCAGAGTCTTAGTCCATTAAGTAGTGCTGTTCTGATTTAAATCTGGAAACTCTACATGGATGAGGCATAGCAAATAGGTTTCATTTCAGTGTTTGATAGGTAGAGGATGCCAGGAGTGCTCAGCAGAGGTATAGAGGCAGGGTCTGCTCAGTTGGGAAAATTCCCATGCTTGATGAATAATGTCAGTTGTGGGGACACTACCAACAATAGGGTTTTGTATCAGAACAAGTTCAACTTGGGTCATCTGTTGACTATGGTGGAGTAAATGTATGTCTCTAGATGATGGTTTATAAGCCATAGATGACCTATAAAACACCTAGTTAAATAACACTATCTACATTAACTTTGCTTCAATGCAGCTTTTTGATTTTTCAAATCTAATATATCCTCCATTAAAAAATGTTGATTTTTCTTGTGAATGTTTTCATTGATTTTTTTATCTCTGCAGGAGAATGCCTACTTTCATGTTGCCGATGTGATTATATCAGCTATGGAGAAAATGAAGTGTGACATTGTGAGTCAACAGCAGGCAGAGAGCTGGAGCATACAAGAAGCCAGTGGGTCCCTTGGGAGTGACCAAGTCGACTCTGAAATGACCATTTATACCAACCCAAAGCAAGAATCTGGGTCTTCCACTTCCTCTGACAGTGGCTATGAAGGCAAGTTGGGCAGATGTGAGAACCTTGATACTGTGTTCTCCATACACTTCTTCTCCCTTCTCTTCTGAAACCTTCTCTTCTCAACATTTTTTTTTTTTTTTTTGGAACTCCTGAGTTCTTAGTTTTTTTTTTAATTTTTATTGTTGGTTGTTCAAAACATTACATAGTTCTTGACCTTTAGTCCAAAATTTCTTGAGTAAACTATGTAAGCCTTACATCATTGCCATTTTGCCTTGGGATTGGTTATTCTGCTCCATCCAATTTTCAGATCCTATTTTTTTTCTGTTTTTTTTGTACTGGGGATTGAACCCAGGGCCTTCTGCATGCAAGGCAAGCACTCTACCAACTGAGCTATATCCTCAGCCCTATTTTGTTTTTTTCTCGGACTTCTTTCTACATTTTTTTTTTCCCAGTGGCTGATGCCCTTTGTAGTTGTCATCTTCTTTTTTTCCACACACACATACACACAAAAAGATGTCCTAGCCTTTTCTATATACTTGTCCCTTTTCCAAGTATTTCTCTGTCCTTCATTGAGCAAACAGTGAGCTTGTGATGTGCTTGGCGGGTGCTGAGGGTGAGCTGTACACAGGGTGCTGTGTTTCCCTGCGGGAGCTCACATGCTGCGGCAGAAGGGAGGACTCGGCACAGTGGGCCTCCAAGTAGGAGCATTTGCCTCGTGTTGGGGCCAGGGGTTCTCCCAGGAGGAGAGGACACCAAAGCTGGCAGCTGATGTGAGCATTTGCTACTTTCATAGCATTTCCTAAATTTGAATTCTGCCTTCTTCAGTCCAATTTTTTTCCCCTATGTTTGCTTCCTGGCAGATTTTGTTGTTGTGGTGGTTGTTGTTTTGGATACTGGGGATTCACCCCAAGGGTGCTTAACCACCAAGCCACATCCCCAGCCCTTTTTTTATATTTTATTTTGAGACAGGGTCTCACTGAGTTGCTTAGGGTCCCGCTAAATTGCTGAGGCTGGCTTTGAACTTGTAATACTCCTGCCTCAGACTCCTCTCCTAATTTGTTTGCCTTACTGTGAAACTGACAGTTTTTAATCCTCTTTCATTTTTTTAAAACCTTATATTAAGGAACATTTCAAACATACTCAAAAGTAGGCAGATTACCATTAGGAACCCCCACATTCCTATCAGTCTATTTCACTTAATTGTACTGAATGCAAGAATAAAAAAAGTAGCTTCCTTTATTTTTTGTTCCTAGAATTGAATTTAACAAAATATTAAAGTAATCTCTTCTCTTAGCCCTTTCATTTTCTAGTTTCTGTTAAATTGGGTGTTACAGGTTGCACTTTTTTTTTTTTTTTTTTTTTT
>NW_025999932.1:40156858-40222481 GCF_001458135.2 Marmota marmota marmota
ACAAAATTACATATAAGAGGTTGTGAGGGGAATGGGAAAAAAACAAGGAGAGAAATGAATTACAGTAGATGGGGTAGAGAGAGAAGATGGGAGGAGAGGGGAAGGGGAATAGTAGAGGATAGGAAAGGTAGCAGAATACAACAGTTACTAATATGGCATTATGTAAAAATGTGGATGTGTAACCGATGTGATTCTGCAGTCTGTATTTGGGGTAAAAATGGGAGTTCATAACCCACTTGAATCTAATGTATGAAATATGATATGTCAAGAGTTTTGTAATGTTTT
The DNA here is from genome assembly GCF_001458135.2 of Marmota marmota marmota. Lineage (NCBI taxonomy): Eukaryota > Metazoa > Chordata > Mammalia > Rodentia > Sciuridae > Marmota > Marmota marmota. The sequence continues at coordinate 40,157,144 of NW_025999932.1, forward strand.
GAACAACCAATAAAAAAAAATTGACTATGATTAAGTGAAATAGACTGAAAAATCTCACTGCTCTTTCTTTTATTTTCCCACAGAAGTTGGAGAGTTTAATGATATCAGAGAAACTTGTAGCTGTTCCTACAGGTCCTGTAAGAGGTAATTGTCCTCCATGTGCACTTAGGCCCCTGGGTGGGTACCTTGGAGGTACTGTGGACGTTAGGTCTCAAACAGGGTTGAGCCAGCTCAAAGATGGGGATTACCACCTAAATCAGTTAGTCAGCCCTGTCCCCTACCCCAGTTAGGGGCTTTGTGTTACTCTAGCAATAACCAAGTCAACTAACTTAGAAAAGTTTTATTTAGCTTACAATTTGAGAGGTTCAGAGGCATGGTAGCTGCACAGTCCTCTGGTGAGGATGGTGGTTGGAGGGACAACATGGTGGAAGTGTATGTCAGAGAGAACATTCACATCTTAAGCCAGGAAGCAGGGTCCCACTCCCTTCTGAGGGCACTCCTCCAGTGACCTAAGAACCTCTCACTAGGCCCCATCTCCCAAAAGTTCCACTGCCTCAGGGGATAATAGTGCCACCCCGGGGACCAAGCCCTTAACATATGGGCCTTTGGAGAATACTGTATATATTCAAGTCATAGCAGCCCCAAAGGCTTTATAGCACTTAAAAGGTTTTTGTATACATTCTCATTTAATCCTCATGAGCAGGCCTGTCAAGTTTCCATGTGTGTATTTATTTTTAAACCTCATTTTATAGACCTAGAAGTTAAGGCCCCTATAGGATGTGCCTCAGGTTACAGTGCTGTTACATAGCAGAAGTAGGGCTTGTGCTCAGGCCTTATGACTTGAAAGTTAGTGCTTTTTTCACCTTCAAGTCTTAGGCACGTATACTATGAACGAACTGTATTGCTTAATATACCAGCCAGTGACTGATACTGGTTTCACCCAACAACCTCCTCTGAGTTGGGGGTAGAAAGAACAGTTGGAAACCTGAGGAAGAGTCTGAGCCCATGCCTCATGTATATAGTTTTCCAATTTTTACATCTCTTATATTTCAGTGTTTCTCATGAGGCAGACTTCAATTCTCCTGAGTTGTTAGCCAAAGAGTTGTACCAAGTATTCCAGAAGTGCTGGGTATCGTCAGCAGTTAAGTATCAGCTGGCAGATTCCCTGAATGCAAGTGATTCAGGAGTAAGTATTAAAATAAATTGACCTTGAATCAAAAGTTCCTAAATTCTCTGTTTACCTAGCCCATTCACTTCCAATATTTATGCTTTCTTGTATGGTATCCCCCATGGGGGAGACTTGAAACCAGCATGTATTGGGTGCTTGTTGTGTATCAGGGACTGTGCCTTGTGAGTCACATTTTAATCCCATGTATCTTATCAGGAGAATGCTCTTATCTTTGTTATTTTAAAATGCTGGGCCTAGATAGACCTCAGCTGGGCTGGTCAGTGGTCAAGCAGGAGTCATGCCCCAGCTGCCTCATTTGAAAGTACAGGCTGGTTTCTTTGTAGCACATAGCACCCTCTGAGCATGCAGCAGGGTGGGGGTGGAGGACTTGTGACAAAGGCTAAAATAAGAGTTGGGAGAAAGCACTCTGGGAGTGTTGGGGAGGGAGAGTTTAATTTTATCAGGGAAACTGGGAAGGCTGATCGGCAAGTATTCGTCCAGGAGCACTTGAACAGAGCTGTTTCTAGGGAGACACACCACAAGACGGTGCTCATAGGCGCTGCTTCCCAGTCTGTTGACTGACAGAGGGAGTCTTCTGAAAAATTTTCCAGGTCAAAATGACCTACTTGCTGAAAATTCAAAGTCTGGAAACAAACTTAAAATACTACTAAGAAAAGTGAGCTTCATAGGAGCTGTTGGGGGGGGGGGTATGTGAGGTGGAGGTGGAGGGCCCTTGCCATGGTTCAGGTAAAAACAGTTTAAGATAGAAAACACATTTGAATGCTCTTTATTTAAACTCTTAAAGTATTTATGGTTTTCCTAAATCCTCTTATGTGATATGCAGGTTGCAAATGAAGAAAATGTCCGAAAAGACTTTGAATCCAGTGTGGATATAGTACAGGACATTCAATTTAAGTCTAGGATCAGAGGGACTGAAGACTGGGCTCCCCCTAGATTTCAGATCATACTTGATCTTCATCCACCACTCAAGTAAGTATAGACTACTGCCTGGATCCCAGTCCATTGAAAGAAAACAGGTGGTGATGGAACCTACTGATTCTTTATTCTTTTTTCTTCTTTTGATATCAGGGATTACATTTGGGGCACTTAGCCACTGAGCCACATCCCTAGCTCTTTTTATTTTTTGAGACAGGGTCTCATTAATTTGCTTAGGGCCTCACTAGGTTGCTGAGGCTGGCCTTCCTGCCTCAGCCTCCTTAGTCACTGGGATTATAGGCGTGTGCCAGTATGCTTGGCTCCACCAATTCTTTATTGAGGTAGAGGAAGGAAAAAAGAGTATGCTCAGGACACAGGGAAATTTGGAACAGGAATGTTGTGCATATTTTTCTAGCTTAGTTTTTCTGACACGTTGTTTATCATGGGCTTTTGGGGGCTCTGTAGGTTTTGACAAACTGAGAATGTGACTATGCATCCTTAACTGTAAGTATTCCATAGCAACTAAAAATTAAATAGGCTTTAAGGCAATTTTAAAGTGGTTAATAATGGGACTGAAAAATCAAATATTACAATTTGAAAAGACTGGATCATTCCATATTTCCCATGCCGGTAGTGTGTACTGAAAATTAATACATTTTCAAAAGGGAAAATTCAATCTTGAAGAACACTCCTATAATTGATAAATGTAGCAGAATATCAATAAAAACATTCTCATTCTTTTAGAAATAGCAGAAGTCAGAAAAGACTTAAAATCTAAAATGATGCAGAAAAGTAAATAAACCGTGCATTCATGTGAATGCACACACACAGAGAGACTAACAGTAGTTTAATTGTAATTTGTTCTGAGATTATATGACAGCTTATAGAGAAAGATTACAGAATAGACATTTTTACCAACTCATTTTTCCACTCCTTTTGGTTTGTGTTAAATTTGGTGAGCACACTCCAGAGGGTCATAAAGGGACTGTGGAACCTTGTTGATTTGGCCTTAAGGAAGTGCCCCATAGATTCATTCTGTTTTTTTCTTTAGAGAGTATGGCAAGAAAGTCTTTGGAGCTGCTTGGGCAGAAGAGCTCACTGGCTCTCTAGGCCTTGTGAGAGGTCACTTTTATTGGCATGGGATATCTCTTCTGTAGGGATTCTCTCGATCGTCTCTAAGGTAGATGGGCAGAGACTTAGCATACTTTTGCATTCACCATTTTTGCTGGCCTTGAACTCCAATTCAATTTTAACCATCTTGTCTTGGTGAAATTGTGCACAGCAATTCAGTAGGAAACATTTCCATGGAGTATTTCTTCCATTACCTCTTTTCATTGAATATCTTTGGATCCATTTATGAACTTTCCAAAGACATCACCTTTTGGTGTCGTTCCACTGTAATATGGAGAAAAACTCCTGTGCACGGGCAATGAAAAGTTCTTAAAGACCCCATGGTGGAGTAAAAATTTGTGATTCTGACCTCTATACTTTAGGGACAGAATAGAGTTTTAAAGGGTTTAAGCTTTAAAAGATGCAGATAGTTCAATTAGAAAATTGTACTGAATAAATCTCATTTTTTTTTCCAAATGATAATTGACAAAATTAAGGTCCCAAGGGAAGAAACACATCATGATGTCCATTGGTTAAAAAATGTTCCATTGGCCACCTCTGAAATGTTAATGTTATTATAACCATTTTCTGTCCTCAGGAGGGAGCTGGTGGTAGTGGCCCAGAATTTTCTCTGTGCTGGCTGTGGAACTCCAGTAGAGCCTAGTAAGTGTGGATAATGGATTGCTTGTCTGTTACATGATGATAGAGTAACTACAAAGTTGTGTGACTGACCAGGAACCAGAAGGATCAGAGTCCTAGCTGCCTCCACATTAAGCATTTGACTCCAAATACATGGCTTCCCTGCGGATTTTCAAGGGGACGCTCACTCTTGATTTAGGGATTTGCATCTCTGGATTTCTCCCTCCAGTATCCACCCCACCTGCACAACGTATTTAATGGCTGGTTCCTTTACTTCCATGACATCTTTGCTCAAAAATCTTGTGTTTTTCCCAGGGCTGCACTATGAAAAATGCCCAGCTTTCCATACTGACCACAAGCAATTACACGAACACTTTGTGTTAGCTGTCATTATGTTTTATTTGTAGCATGTTCTTCCTAGAAAATTTTTATTTCACTGATTTGTCTCATTAACTGTCTCCATCACTAGATTATAAACTGGGAGGCTGATATGTTACTGGTTTTGTTCATTGTTTTATCATCTACTCCTAGAAGAGTGCTGGGCTCATAGCTGGTCCTCAAAGGTTATTTGTTGAGAGAATGAATGGCTAGTCTGGGAACTGGGCAGCTTTTTCAGAGAGAGTTGGAGGAGGTAGCCTGCCGGGATCATTTCTGGGCTGAGGCCTAAGAAGCCAGCTTCCCCAGCAAGTTTCCCACTTGGGACTGGGAATTCCTTTCACTTCTGTCATGTGCTCTAGATAAAAATAGAAAGCAGAAGTCTGTCTGGACTTCCTCTACTGTATTGGATGACAGGCATCTTAATTAGAACCAGTTTTCTTTAACTGACTCATTTACTCAGTTAGTTTGTTGGTTCCCCACTGTGTCCTGGTGCTTCAGTAAATATCAGATTCATGAGTCAGAAACTATAGACATGTGACTGTGAATCCCACTAACTTCTTAAGAACTTCCTGAGTTTGTTTAAACACGGAGCTGCGTGTCTACAGAATTGGCACTGTGGTGAATTTTAAACATGGTCTTGCCTTTGTGGAGTCCACATAAATCATCAACCATGCAAATAAAACCAAGGGTGTTGTATGTAAGGAAAGAGAAAGGTGAAAGTATTATGTGGTTTATAGCAAGCAACTTTTTTCTCACAGTTCTTAATTGTACATAATGGTAAGATTCATTGTTATGTATTTGTACATGCACATGATACAACAATGTAATTTGGCCAATATCACTCCCCAGTGTTTCTCCTTTCTCTCCCTTCCTGCCTCCTCCTAGTATCTTTCCTGTCCTCTACTGATCTCCCTTTGATTTTAAGTAATGTCCCCAGCCCTCACCTTTCTTTTCCTTTTTCCTCTTTAGCCTCCACATATGAAAGAAAACACAATGACTCTTGACTTTCTGAGTTTGGCTTATTTTCCTTAACCTAATGGTCTCAAGTTCCATCCATTTTCCTGCAAAAGACATCATTTCATTCTTCTTTGTGGCTGAGTAAAACTCCATTACAGCAAGGGAACTTAATCTGCACTTGAGGCAGGGCTACTAGGAGTGAGAGGTTTTGTAAGAAAGGGATTGTCCTGTAAAGGTGGGTGCTCATCATGTGCAGAGTGTGTGTGGCAGCACTGGAGAGTGAGAAAGAGAGAGAGTGCATGCTGGAGCACAGATCGTACAGGACCTTAACAACTATGGGCGTAGTTGTTCATGACGTGTTAACCATTTTGGGCTTTTCCTGCAAACTTCCTTTAGCTCTTGGGATAACTTTTTTAACTTTGTATTCGGAGATAATTTTAGACTTAAAAGAATTATTGCAAAAATAGTACAGTCAGTTCCCAAATCCCTTTCTCCGAGCTTCCCCCAATGTCAACATCTTATGTAATCACAGTAAAATTAGTAAATCTGAGACATTAGCGTTGGTGCAATACCACTAATTATAGACTTTATAGATTTTTTTTCAGTTTTTTTTACCACTGTCCTTTATTTTTTCCATAAGCCAATTCGGAATTTCACATAGAATTTAGTTATTCTTAGTCGCTTTTAATCTCACACTGTGAACCTGACATTTCACCCTTTACTACTAAGCATATCCTAAAAATGAGGATGACAAACAGCACACCAAAATAAATAAATAAATAAATAAATAAATAAATAAATAAATAAATAAAATTCAATATTGTCTGCTAGTAGTCCATTTTCATTTGCTGCTCTTAAGATATCAATTATAGCTAATTATTTTATGTGGATTCCAGTTGAATTTCATACCATGCATTTAGTTATCTCTTAAGTTGGATGTATTCTATAACTTCTCTATACAATATGATAGCCACTTGCTCATGTGGCTATGATTAAATTAAATGATTAATTAACTTGTGCGATGAATGAAAAATACAAAAACTATCATATGTAACACATGGCTACTGTGTTGGAAAGCACAGATATAAAACATTTCCAGAAAGTTCTATTTGGACAACACTGTTTTAGAATACTTCATTAACTTTTCACAGAAGAACAATTTCTGCTTAGAGCAGGATTTCTCTAAGTTAGTGCTGTTGCCTTTGTTGTGGGGGATGTCCTGTGCCTTGTAGGATATTTAGCAGCATCAGTTGCCAGTAGGAATCCCCCAGTAGTGACAACTAAAAATGTCTCCAGCTATTTCCAAATGTTCTTTGAGGGCTGAGAGCCACTAGGTTAGGACACTTTGTTCTGTTTTAATTAAGGGTCTTAGGAAACCAGAAGAGACGAGCATAATTTATTCTGTGTAGGTAGCATAACACTTGTATGTATTCAGTGAAGTTTGATGAATGAGTGAACAGATGTTGAGACGTTAGGGGTTTTAGATGTTAGGGGAAGATGAAGTCCATCAGGAAGATTTATTGGCCCCTTGTTTCCTTCTTTCTCCTCCAGTCTTGCCAAGTTTAATCAGGAATATAGAGTATAGAGGCCAAAAGATACCTTTTATAGTTTATTTCCTGCCATGTTTGTAGCATTTCTCTGATTTTTTTTTTTTTGTTGTTGTTGGTGGTGATTTCACTGTTTAAAATGACCCCTGAGCATAGTGCTGAGGTGCTAAATAGTGTCCCTAAGCACAATAAGGTTATGACTGTTCTTATGGAGAAAATATGGTTCATAGTGCTTTTGGATTTGAATTCAATGTCATAAACCAACAAAATATATTAATTAGGGTGCTTTTAAACAGAAATATACATGAAATAAAGTTGTAAATTGATCAGTTGCTGGAAGCGTCATTAGGGGATGCTGGTAGGTTCCTGGCCCTGTCTTCCCCAGGAGCAGTGGTTCAGCGTTGGCTAATTCAGCGTTCATGGCACCTTATGGAGCATAAGGAGTGCAAACGGTGAGAACCCGCTGTGTTAGTGTGCTTTTAAAAATCAGCTCTGAGTGTGACCTGGGCCTGAGGGATAATTTGGGCAGAAACAGAGGCATCAGCTCCTCCCCTTCCCTCCACCAAGTGCAGCAGAGGAGGTGCAGGGCTTGACAGCCATAGCTGGACCTCTGCCAGCCCAGGCCTGGATTAGAATCCTGCTCGTCTTCTTCCTGCTTGCATGCCCCTGCCTTGACTTGACTCCCATTACTTGTGTTTTCATCAATGAAATAAGGAAATAATATCCCCTACCTCACACAGTTTTGAGTCTGATATAGCATATGTCTGACATGTAAGCAGTGTGTGGCACAGAGGAGGTACTGGAGAAAGGTTGCTCCCGTGGCCACTCAGGCCTTGTATAGTTTTCAAGCCATTCTTTGGAAACCTTATTCAGAATCTGCAGTGTGCTGGTCCTATAGTAGCTGCATTCCCAACCATTATTTCATTAATTCCCACAGTGTACGTCACTGAATATGTCAACTGGTGATATTACACCTCTCCCAGGCATGTTAGTTAGAAAGGCACATGAGTCAAACCAAGGATGATAAATATCCAGCTTTCAAACCTGGCTCATTTTAGATCCTAGTGTTGAGGGAGGGGTACCTGGGAGACTCCAGGTGGATCATTTTCCTTCTAGTGGTAAGTGCAGGGATATTTGTCACCTTTATGTTTATGCCTTTCATTTATTGATATATTTTATTAGGGAGGTTTCTTAAAATAGTGCCAATTCATGTTTGCAAATTAAAAAGTATGAAGAGCACCAATCATTTTCACCCACTTTCCAGAAATATTCACTATTGGCTCTTGGTGGCATCTAGACTATGTATGTATGTATTTTTAAAAACAAGATTGACATCATATTATGTCTACCTGTAACTGGGGTGTGCCTCCCCACAACCTCCCCCTCGCCCTCTGGGGTGTAGCACTTCATGCTGAAGCACTGCACTTTACACTGAGAGTGCTGCACTTTCGGAGCAAGTTGCCTTTTGATGCACACTTTGGTTGCTGCTCCCCCGACCCCATCTTGGAGGTACTTTAGTGAGTACCTTTGTGTGTGTCCATGTGCCTGTTGCCATTTGTCTGATGGAATCACGGAGTTGGGATTACTGCTGCACACGCAACACTGAAGCATGTCCCAGCAGTGTGCTCCTAAAAGGATATTCCCTCAGTAGCCAGGGTGAGTGCCTGCCCCTGGACACCTCACTTGTTCTAAGTCGTCTAGATGTGTGACACTATGGAGGAGAACAGAGTATCTCACTGCTTTAATACGCATTTCCCTGACTCTTATGAAGATTGTTTTTTACGTCTCTTTTGGTTATTGCTTTGCTTTCCATGTAGGACCTGTTCCCATCCTTTGTTCATTTTCGTATTTTTCTCTTTGACACGTCAGGGAACTCTTTTGCATGCTGCTTCCTAGTATTGTGTATGCACTGCTTTGGTATTTACAAAGCACTCTTCCTGTATGTGATATTGAATCCAGTTCTGAGTTGCATTTTGTGGTTTCAGGAAAGTTGGCCTGAAGAGATTCTGAGCTGTCTTAGGTTTTCCTATTAGTGACAAGTGGAGTCCGTGCTCCCAGCCAGATTTAAGATCCTAAATGGAATGCTCTTTTTGTTACATTGCAGTTTGCTTTATCCATCTTCCAAACCCAGGAGTATTTAGGGAGGGTTCTAATTTTCCAGCATCTATCCCCTGTAGCAAAGCTTGTAAGTGTCTACAGTGTAAATTCCCAAGTCCTGCCAGTGTTTTTCCAGCTGTCATGAGGTCATGTATGACTTTACCATCTTAAAAACAGCCATTGAAGTCTTTGAACCTTGCATAGGAATTGGTGGTGGTGGGCAGCTCTGGGTTGATTTCCAGCCTTAGGTGTGTGACACTCAGTCTCTGATGTGCTTGGCAGAGTTTGTGAAGCGGCTCCGGTACTGTGAATATCTGGGGAAGTATTTCTGTGACTGCTGCTACTCGTATGCAGAGTCCTGCATCCCTGCACGGATCCTGATGATGTGGGACTTCAGGAAGTACCACGTCAGCAATTTCTCCAAAAAGCTCCTGGATAGCATATGGCACCAACCCATATTCAATCTGCTGAGCATCGGCCAGAACCTCTATGCGAAAGTCAAGGAACTGGACAGGGTAAAGGTGAGCAGGTGCCTCTGCAGGGGAAGTGAGTTCAGCTAAGTGTCCCAGGGCAGGAAATGTACCTCACTCTAGTTTCAGGGCATCCCATGCGGACCTTCTGAAAGGCAGATGGACTGTGATGTAAATGAAGTTTGACCTTTGGGGCCCTCACTTACACAGACTCCTTTCCAAGGCCCCTACTAAATATAAGTATGTGTTTTTCTTGAAGAAAGTCCCAAAGTTGTGTAAAGCTTCAGGCTCCACAATACCTGGATCCATCCAGGACCCTCTGTGGATCTGTGGATTCAGTTCTGAACCCCTGCTCTAGAGGCTGTTTGCTTTAAAGGTTTGTTTTCTCCAGGGGTGGCAATCCACGGTGGTGAGAAGTAGCATTTCACTTTGACGTGTACATTGCCAATGTTATTGATTGTTATTTAAATATTTAAATTTCCCTGTTTGGTTTCTCACCTTAGGACATCCAGGAGCAGCTTTTTCATATCAAGAAGCTATTGAAGACCTGCAGGTTTGCTGCCAGGTATGATTCTTGACTGAGACAGTCCATGTTCCCTCCTCCAGCGGCTGATCCTCTGAGTGCCTCTGGGAACTTGCTCCCCAGTTCACAGGGCTTCTTAACATGGTGATTACCTCATGGCTGTCCTTGGGAATGCAGACCACCTCTCAGAATTGCTAAATCACTGGTGGAGTAAGAAGAATGGGCCAGGATAAGGATGAAACAACTCTAGCTAATGGCTTTTTAGTTGTTATTAATAAATTGTAGTGAATATGTATGGCCGCAAATTTACCATCTTTTTAAAAAAATATTCTTTTTAGTGGTAGACGGACACAATGTATTTATTTATCTTTATGTGGTGCTGAGGATTGAACCCAGGGCCTCACACATTCTAGGTGAGACTCTACACTGAGCCACAACCCCAGCCCTCAAATTTACCATCTCAATCATGTTAGAGGCAGTTCAGTGGTGCTCAGTCCATTTACATTGCTGTTCTCTCATCACCACTGTCCATCTGCAGGACTCTTTTCCTCTTGCAAACTGGAAATTACGTATATGTTCAACATACCTGCCTGTTTCCTTCCCTGTCCCCTAGAAAATACCTTTCTACTTTACACTTCTATGAATAGTGACTACTCTCAGTGCCTCATACAAGTGGAATCTGATAGTGTTTGTCTTTTTGTGGCTTATTTCACATAATAAAATGTCCTCAAGAATTCATCCATGTTGATTCATGTGTCAGAATTTCCTTCTGTGCTAGCATGTATGAGGCACTGGGTTCCATCCTCAGCACCACATGAAAAATAAATAAATAAAATAAAGGTTTAAAAAAAAAAGAATTTCCTTCTTTTATAAGGCTGGACAGTATTCCTGTGGGCCTATATCCATCCACTGAAGGACACTTGGGTTGCTTCGCTGCTTTATGAATAATGCTGCTATGAGCAAGGGGCCTGTTCAGTTCCCCAGAAGGAGAGGCAGGAGGCCTGTCAAACCTGGGCGAGATCACAGACCTCTGACTCTACTTTAGAAGCTTATCTTAAGGATAAACTTGTGATATGAACAGAGATTTAGCTAAAATGTAGTTTTTAAAATAAGAAATCATGTTTAAAATCTAGCAGGTGTTTACTAACAGGATGGATGGTACTTAAATTGATACTACATGCATAGGATGGACTGCCAGTCAGTAAAAATTTAGATGTGAATTCATTGAGAGATTTTTTTTAATTTTTATTTTTAGCTATACATGATAGTATAGTGTATTTTGACAGATTATACATACATGGAACATTACTTCCCATTCTTGTGGTTGTACATGATGTGGAGTTACACTGACCATATGTTCGTATGTGAACATAGGAAAGTTTTATCTGATTCATTCTACTGTCTTTCCTATTTCCATTGCCCCACCCCTCCCTTTATTCTTCTTTGTCTAATCCAGTGAACTTCTATTCTTCCCTCCCCCCCAGTTATCCTTTCAGTGAGAACATTCAGCCTTTGATTTTTTTGAGATTGGCTTATTTCACTTAGCATGAGAGTCTCCAGTTTCATCCATTTTCCTGCAAATGCCATAATTTTATTCTTTTTATGGCTGATTAATATTCTGTGTGTGAGTGGTGTGTGTGTGTGTGTGTGTGTGTGTGTGTATTACTTTTTTTTACCCATTCATCTGTTGAAGAACACCTAGGTTGGTTCCATAGCTTAGCTATTGTGAATTGAGCAGCTATAAACATTGATGTGGCCATGTCACACTGTCCTTTGTGTATATGTTGAGAAGTGGGATAATTAAGTTAAAGGGCGGTTCCATTCCAAGATTGGTGAGGGATCTCCACACTGCTTTCCAGAATGGTTGCACCAATTTGCAGTTCCAGCAGCAATGTAACAGTGTACCTTTCCCCCACATCCTCACCAACATTTATTGTTGCTTGTATTCTTGATAATTGTCATTCAAACTGGAGTGAGGTGGAATCTCAGTATAGTTTTAATTTGCATTTCTCTCATTGCTAGACAAGTTGAACATTTTTTCATACATTTGTGGACTGATCATATTTCTTCTTTGAAGTGCCTGTTCAGTTTCTTTGCCCATTTATTGCTGAGAGCCATAGCCAAGTAGGAATGACATGGCATTTTTAATTGAAAGGTGACCCTGCTCAGGGATTAGGGTGGCTCCAGGTTTAGGGTGGATCCTGCTGGATTAGGGTGGCTCCAGGTTTAGTGTGGATCCTGCTGGATTAGGGTGGTTCCAGGTTTAGGGTGGATCCTGCTGGGAATAGGGCGGATCCTGCTGCCTCAGGCGCCCGCTCCTTGAGTTCCTGTTGAGTTCTGAGAGTATTTTGGGACGCAGAGCCCGGTGGAGGGTGAATTTTCCCAGAACGTGTGTGTAGAGTGCGGGTGAGAGTCGGGAATAAAGAGTTGCTGTTTGAATCTACAAGGGGTGTGGTGGCTCGGTTATTTTGTGCCCAGCCAGACTGCGGCAATTTATTGATTGAATTATTTGTTTGTTCGTTTTTTTTGTTGTTGTTGTTTTTATTTTGGTGTTATGTTTTTTTTGAGTTCTCTGTATACTCTGGAATTTAATGCTCTATCTAAGGTGCAGATGGCAAAGATTTTCTCCCATTCTGTAGGCACTCTGTTTACATTTTTTGATTGTTTCCTTTGCTGTGAAGAAGCTTTTTAGTTTTATACATCCAATTTATTGATTTTTTGTTTTGCTTCTTGAACTTTAGAAGTCTTATTGAGGAATTCAGTTCCAAAGCCGACATGATAGAGAGTTGGGCCTACTTATTCTTTGAGTAGGCACAGGGTCTCTGGTCCACTTTGATTTGGGTGAGTGATAGGGGTCTAATTTCAGTTTGTTGCATATGGATTTCTAGTTTTCCCAGCACCATTTGTTGAAGAGGCTATCTTTTCTCTAAGGTATGTTTATGGTGCCTTTGTCTAGTATGAGATAACTGTATTTATATGGGTTTCTCTTCTGTACCATTTTGGTGCAGTACTATGCTGTTTTTGTTATGCTAGCTCTATAGTATAATTTAACTTCAAAGTATTGTGATGCCTTCTGCTTTGCTTTTCTCACTGAGGATTACTTTGGCTACTCTGGGCCTCTTATTTTTCCAAGTGAATTTCATGACTGCCTTTTCTATTTACATGAAAAATGTCATTGGAATTTTAATAGGAACTGCATTGAATCTGTGTTGGGCTCTTGGTAGTATGTCCATTTTGACAATAGTAATTCTGCCTATGGGAGATCTTTTAAGGTCTTCAATTTCTCTCTGTAGTTTTCATTGTAGAGGTCTTTCACCTCTGTTGTTGGATTCCCAATTTTTTTTTTGAGGCTATTGTGAATGGGATAGTTTTCCTAGTTTTTCCTTTAGTTGATTCATTACTGATGTATAGGAACATAATTGATTTTTAAGTGGAAGAAGAGTCAGTGACTTAAGGGGGTTAAGATGTTCATTATAATAAATGAGGTCATAGGCTTTTAGAATATTTTGTTTAGATTTATATCTTTCATCATGGTGATACGTTGCTTTTGGGTTTAATTTCCTAGGAAGGACCATGTATCTGTGTCAGTAGTCATTGGCCCCTGAGCCCCGTCTGGTATCATGGGCCTGACAGGTTAGTGCTTCTCAGGGTCTCCATTTTCCTCATCCATGACATGTGGTAAAACCCACACATCCTCCCTTCTACAAAATTTGTGAAATAACCATTCTGTGCTTCAAATTTAAAAAGTTAGCAAATATACGTTAAGTGCAGGGGGAAAGTCAGACAGCTCATGGTCAAACTTCATGTTACACATGTCAGACTTCATGTTACCATGAGGGTACAGAAGAGGCAGTATGGAGCACACTTAGGGATGAGGTGGGGTTGGGAGTAGAGAAGGCTTCCTGGGAGAAAAGCCTGAGCCTGAAGGGTAAGTTGGAATCAAGAAGAGGAATCTGGAACCTCCACCAGAGGGTGCAGCATAAGTGTCCCATGCTGGATGGAGAATTAAGCCAATATGACTTCGTGGAGTGCCAGGTCTAGCACAGGCTACCAGTAACTGTTTTAGGATATTCAGAAGGAGACCAGGGTAAGGTTTAGATGCCTCTGGTTACTCAGGTATCCATGACTGCTGGCACTCGGATGCCTTAGTCTTCAGCCCAGTGCTGGACTTACAGATTTAGAGTCACATACCTGTTTGTGAGCAGTAATTCTCTTGCTAGCTGTCACAACAGTCACTGGCACTGATACCCTTGAAATTAAGTTGGAATGAACAGGGTGTCATTTTGATTTCATGATAATCAAATGGTACTAGGTACATATTTTTTTTATTAAATAAATGTTTATTACTAATTTTTTAAAGTAAGATGTGGGCAGAGAAAGAGGGAAAGTTTTCAGTAGGTTCTATATAAACTTTCTCTAATCACCTTTTTTTCCTGCAGACAGCAATGGAGATTATGGGCAGTGTCTATATTCAATTTCCTGAAAGTAAAGAGGTTCTCATTGACTCTTGCTCCCAGAGCACTTTCAATGTTTTTTTAAGTGACTATTCCTATTTTTTTTTAAATTCATTTTCTTTTTTTTTAAATTAATTATTTTATTTTAATTAGGTATATGATAGCAGAATTCACTTTTATTCATTGAACACAATTGCAGAACAACTTTTCATTTCTCTGGTTGTACACGATGTAGCATTGCACCATATGTGCAGTCTAGATGCTCTTCAACAGATGAATGGATAAAGAAACTGGTATATATTCACAATGGAATATTACTCAGCACTGAAAGAGAATAAAATTATCATATTTGCAGGATGGAGTTGGAGAATATAATGCTAAGCAAATTAAGCCAATCCCCAAAAAACAAAGGCTGAGTATTCTCTCTGATAAATGGATGCTGATCCATAATGAGGGTGAGGGGGACATGAGAAAAACAGGAACTTTCATTGGGTAAAGGGGAGGAAAAGGAAGGAAGTGGGTATGGGGGCAGGAAAGATGGGGGAATTGGTACACATTTTTAAGAGTTGAAAATCAAATGTTCCACTGGGTGCAGTGACTCACGCCTGTAATCCTATAGGCAGAGTCAGGAGGATCACAAGTATATTTTTAATATTATAAAAAATATAAAAGGTTGGGGATGTAGCTCAGTGGTGGAGCAACCCTGGGTTCAATCCCACTACCAAACAAAACAAAAACAAAAAAGAAAAGTGTTCTGTTTTCTCTGTGCAAGGAGGGTTGGGGCAGCCTGCCTGAGTTACATTTCTCTGCACATTCTTGGAATCACGTTTTGTGGAATTTCAGTTTCTTCCTGGCATCTAAGCACACTTGCAATAAGTAGAGTGGTACACAAGATTCACTGGTGTTCTCGTAGGTATTTTTTTTATTGATTTAAAAATATTAATGTTGAGTGCCAAGAGAAAGCATCTGCCCTGTCCTTCCCACCCCTGTGTACTGTGTGGGTGTCTTTCTGAATCCCTCTGCTTTCTCTCTGGCAGTGCATTAAAGGAGTTTGAGCAGGTTCCCAGACACTTGACTGAAGTCCTCCACGTGTTCTCCCTGGAGGACCTCCTCAGGACCAAGAGAGGGCTGCTGGCACCCTTACTCAAGGACATTCTGAAAGCAGCCCTTGCACATGTGGCCAGCTGTGAGGTGAGGGTTTGCTGGGAGCGGGTGGGTCCCTGACCTGTCCCCAAGCCAGGGCCTGTGCAGCGTGCTTTTTACATGAGACCAGTAACTCCCACAAACCCTGAGTGTAGTGCCAGCGACACCATTTACAGATGAGGAGACTGATGTTCAGAGCTTCGAATTAATGGACCCAAATCATCCTGCTGATTACTGTGAGAGCTGGGCTGCAAGCCAGGGCCCTGGGACTTAGTCTGGGTGCTGGAGATGCTTGATTCCAGTCCTCTTGAAACAGCCACATGGACTCCAATGTAACAGAACAGGAAGCCCTGTGTCTGCATGAACTGGAAGATTGCAGTATAGCATGGAAATGAAATTCCATCATTTAAGAACACAAGTTGAGAGTCCGGTGTGGTGGCACGCATCTATAGTCCCAGCTGAGGCAGGAAGATCCCTTGCACCCAGGAGTTCGAGGCCATCCTGGGCAGCTAGCAAGAGCCTGTCTCAAAAAGAGAGACAAATAAACAGAAAGCTTAAAATCATGATCTTTCTGTGCTTCAAACTGTCTTGGTGAGAAATGGATATATGTGCCTTTTTTTGTTATTGTTGTTATCCAGTTTTTTAGAAGCTAAAATCATAGATATTCAAAAATTGATGATTATCAAGTTCTGTAAAATTGGTAACTCAGTTTCTGTATCAAGAGAAGCATTTCCAGTTTCTGACTTTCTGATACTTTCTTTTACAGCTCTGTCAGGGAAAGGGCTTCATTTGTGAATTTTGCCGGAGTACAACTGTCATCTTCCCATTTCAGACGGCAACTTGTAGAAGATGTTCAGGTATTTTAATAACTAGCAGAAACGTAGTAATCGCTTAGCTTAGTTCCAAAGTTAAGTTTAATGACTTAATCACAGAGTTAACTTCAGCTGCATAATAGCTTAATAACTTGGGCACAGGTTTTTCTTAAAAGTGCAGTGTGGTTGTGTGGTGGGTTGGAGATGACCCAGTTTGGGGTCCATGGGGAGGAATATTTGGTGGAGCAGGGATAAAGGATGAGGTCTGCTGGGGTTTTGGATAGAGGAGATGTTCTTGCTTTTGCCTGGGCTTGCCCTGTTTTGTAATTGGATCATGAATTGTTATCTCCTGCTCCTTTTGTGCTACTTTGGTGGAGTTGAGGAGCTGTTATAGAGGCCATGTGGCCCCCCAGGCCTAAAACCTTTACTCTGGGGTTCTTTACAGAAAAGGTTGCTGGTGTTTATTCTAGGATATCAGTGCCCAAGGGAATCCTGTACTCTGGATTCATGTTTTATCAAGAGAGATTTTAGTAACATGTCCCTTTTTATGGGTTTTATCAAGAGAGATTTTAGTAACATGTCCCTTTTTATGGGTACATTCTCCACTTAGGCCATCCCAGGGTTGTCTCCCCTTACCCTTTAAGCAGTGTTGCAGGCCTGCAGGACAGGTTTCCCATCAAGAGAGGCAGAAATTTCCATACAGAATATCTCTGTGGGGGACATGAAGCCAACAGGATCAGAAAGGGGGAAAAGTTCACCTGTTCTGTGGTTGCACTCAAGTCTCAAGCCCATCCAGTGGGGGAACTCTGGAGCCTGGGTGGCCTTTCATCATTGTCCCGACTTGGGGACAGAGAGCTTGCTGGGTCAGACACTCCACAGTGACCAGTCACTGGATGCAGGCTGTTGCCAAGAAGGGGGCATGATGTTGAATGAAGCAGCTCTCTCCATTTAGGGCCATTTCCAGAGAAGCAGTGCCACCTCCCAAGGGTCCTCAGCCACCAATTCTCTCAAAGGCTGGGGAACCCCTGCCACATGTTTGGGCAGATCTGGGGACACTGTGTGGCATCTTCTATGTTCTTTAGACTCTGCGAGCATCATGTTCATGACTTGTCAGGTAATTTATAACACCTGTGAGTTTTAACCTGGCTGATTACTTTTTGCAAGACTCTGGGTTCTGATTTGGATCCCTGCCTCCCTGGGATGGGAATGAGCATCATTCATATACGAGAAAACAAGATGGTGTGTTGTCTGACAGCTGATCTCCTTGCTTGCAGCATGCAGGGCTTGCTTTCACAAACAGTGCTTCCAGTCATCCCGGTGCCCTCGGTGTGCAAGGATCACTACTTGGCGGAGACTTTTGGAAAGTTTGCCCTCTGCAGCAACGTGATGCCCCTTGAGTATTGTCAACCGTCGTTCAACATGCCTTATGATAAAATGCATTTGTGTGTATTATTGTCACTTTGTTTTTGGTATCAGGAATTGTATATTTATGAAAAAATATGGCCCAGATTTCTCTTTATTATATACATATATGTACATATTTAAAATTTTTAAAATGAATAATTTTTGTTATTAAGTATATTGTTACTAATACGTGTTTACACATGGTAACATACTGGTGTACACATGTGTGACATTTTTGCTGCTACTAGGGTTATTTAAGAGTTTTTAAAGGGCATTTCTTAAATTGTATTGTAATAGTTGTATTTAGTTAATCTTGGAGCCTTTTATAAATTGTAACTGACAAAATGAATTAGTTCCTCTTCCTTTAAAGCTTGTTTGGTGAAACTGGTTCTTTCAGTGAACAGAAATAAAACGTGAAATCTGTCTGCTCCAGATTTTTTTCTTCAATAAACATACTTCTACCTAAATGCCACTTTGCAATTGTGTTAGCCTTACATACCTATTCCAGGCTTTGCTTAGAAAGTGTATACCTATTACACAGCCTGTGCATGCAGGTCTAGGTGAGGTGTAATTACAAGTGGTTGCCCCTAGATGGCAGTGTTTCAGCAGCACACATACAGCCTATTTGCCATCCCCGGTCCACATTCATGCGACGTCAAGGAAGACAAGTAAGTAGAACTTCATCCCTGCTCTTTGGGATATTACCTCATAGATACAAAACCAAGCAGAGGTATTTGAAGACTTAAATAAGCTGTGGGTAAATACTCTTAATGAACAACGTGGTTCTAGCAATAACATTAAAATCATAGACATAAATTAATAAAATTAAGTGAATCACAAAACTTTTGTGAACTTCTTTTTCCTAATATTTCTATTTCCTACATACTTTCACCCATTTGGAAAGGGATATAGCCCCAGGTCCCTTCCTGGGACATCTTCAGTCCAAGTGATTCTTGATCTAGGGCTTGAGTGTTATATTCTCTGGCATCCACATGTCCTGGCTACACCTCCTCTGAATGAGCTTCTCAAGCAGCCAGGCAGTCAGGCAAGTGCTACAGGTTGTCCCCTACCCCTATCCATCCCTCTGTGTGTGTTTTATTCAGTGAGATAACACTAAAGACTATTGAAAGAAATGAGTGTATTTCTGTCAGTCTGGGTTTTATCATTCAGTTGTTTTCTCATCATCTCCAGTCCTCCTGCCAAAGCTCTGTTCACATTTATTACTTGAACAAATGTGTCAAATAGAAATTTAGACACATAAGAATAATAAAGTCAAATTTAACTACTGTCTCATTTCTATTGATAGCTCATATTCCCTCATGGGAATCAAGGGTCAGAATCATGTTTATATTCCTGGGAATAGCTTTCTGAGGCAAGTGTGAATATCTCCAATTTGCAGGTATGTAAACTGAGGCTTACAGAAGAGAAATAACTGGACTGTGTTCTTCTGCATAGTTCAGGAGTGCATAGTGGTCTCTACCACCAGAGATGTGCATATTAGAACTACTTTTGGCATTCAAGTCTGCCTACTTCCAAAGCTTGTGTTCCTAGCCCCAACTTCTGTGGGGTGTGTTTGAGATAATATGAGCAAATCCAACTCTAACATGTGCTAATCCGGCCTCTGTTCCTAGCATGGGGTTGGGTATTTTTCCATTGTTCCCTTGTGTTAAGGGAGCTACTGAGGCTCAGGCTTGTTTGAAGTGTCTGGACACAAATCATCCACAGCACATGTGCAGCACTCAGTAGGGAAGTAATTAATTGTGGCATATGTTGCTGCTTAGTGAGATTTACTCATTGGTGGTCTTTTCAACTCTCCTTTGACTGCTGGAAGGAAGATGAATACTAATGTTTCCCATCAGATCATCACATGCATGAGGCATTGGGTTGCAGTTCTCTGATCCTCAATGATTAATTTGCTGTTTCTACACTCCTCCCTTGGACAGTTCTGGTAAGGTTTCATTTACAGTTGTGATTCTCACCTGCAGGAAGAGAGTTCTATTACCTTGAGACAGTGGGTGGGGTGAGAAGAGAGCCCCTCCCAAAGGTGTTCTGCTCTGTTGACCTGGGTGAGAATTACTAGCCAGGACTTTGGATTGAGTCCCAGATATACTGCTTCCTACCTGTGAACTTCTGAATAAGCTTCTTCAGTGATCTGAGCTCTGTTTATAAAATTGAGGGATAATAATTATATTCAGTTGATCTGAGGATTAGAAATGGAAATGAGTCACACAGCAGAGGGCCTACTATAAGTAAGGTCCTAATCAGTAAAAATAATCAGATATAGAAAGATTAAAAACTGAGTTATATCACCTATTTTATATATCCCCAGGTAAACTACTTTGTCTCAGTTTACAATCTATAATATGAAGATTATGCACTATTGTGCATTGAATTGTCCCTCCCCAAAATATATTGAAGTCCTTAAATCCAGGCACCTTTGACTGACATATTTGGAACTAGGATCTTTGCAGATGTAATGAAATTAGGGTGAGGTTATACTGGATTTGGATGAGCCTTGATACATTGACCAGTGTTCTTATAAGAGGGAAATTGGGACAAAGATATAGATTCAAAAGACACAGAGAGTGGTGGAGTCCAAGACTGGGTGACATATTGAACCAGCCAAGGAACACCAAGAATTGCTGCCAGCAACTAGAAGCTTGGAGAGAGGCATAGAACAGATTCTTCCTCAGAGCCTTTGTTATATGAGAGTTTTAGGCAAAGGCCAAGACTCCAGGGGTCCCAACATGCTAGGTTCTGCCACCATCCCAAGATGCCAATCAAAGAGCAGTGGTGAAGGCAGGAAAGGAATTTGAATCAGTAGAGCTAACTGGGAAGATAAGGGGACCCTGTCTTTGGGGATACTGACAAGAGGTTCAGGTTTAAATAGAGGAAGAATTGGGGCAGTGGCTAGAGGTATGCATAGTTAAGCAGTCTTGGCCAAACTGGTGTGAGTAATCACTACCTAAAGTCTATTTATTTGAGGTCTAGAGAGGTTATTGTCATCATTTAAAGGAGTAATTGGGTTCCCATGAAATGATTCCTGTGTTTAGAGGGGTAACCTTCGTTCCCATCATGGAGTAACTGCTCCAACTTAGGGGCATTATCTATCTGTGAGGTTTTGCTGTTCCTGGAATCAGGGTGACTGCAGGTTTACAGAATGACTGGAGGCTTCTAGGCACCAATCTAGAGCTTTGGAATAGGATGCTTTATTACCTGGCAGTTGGACATCCCTGGAAATCCTGGATCCATAGTTATTCTTGGTGTCTTCAACCTTGAAGGGTCAGATGACCAGCTTCAGATAAATACTCTTTATATGACCATTGTCTGCTGAGGATGTGCTTCCTGCCTTCTCACTGGGTCCTGACATCATGGAAGGGACAAAGGCCTCACTGGGGCCTCTTCTGTAAGGGCACTAATCTATTTGTGAGGTTTCTGCCTTTATGACCTAATCACTTTCCAGAGGACCCACTCCCCACTACCTTCACCTTGGGGGTAAGGATTTCAACATGGGTATTTGTGGGGGACACAAACATTTAATCCACAGCAATTGCATAGACTGCAAGAGCTCCTGCCTCTAAGTGCCCCACTAGGTCTAGACTGTGTCATATTGGAAAATAAATGAATGAGCAGAGGGGAAGACAACTCCCCATCCCTCATTCATCTTCATTTCCACCACTCTGTTTTGTTTTGTTTTTGGTAGCAAAACATTTTTAAATTAATTTTTAAATTTATATATGACAGCAGAATGCATTATAATTCTTATTACTCATATAGAGCACAATTTTTCATATCTCTGGTTGTATACAGAGTATGTTCATACCAATTTGTGTCTTCATACATGCACTTTGGATGATAATGTCCATCACATTCCACCATCATTGCTAACCTCATGCCCCCTTCCTTTCCCACCCCCCCCTCTCCCTATCTAGAGTTTATCTATTCCTCCCATGCTCCCCCTCCCTACCCCACTATGAATCAGCCTCCTTATATCAGAGGAAAAAAAAACATTAGGCATTTGGTTTTTTGGGATTGGCTAACTTCACTTAGCATTATCTTCCCAACTCCATGCGTTTACCTGCAAATGCCATGATTTTATTCTTTTATTGTTGAGTAATATTCCATTGTGTATATAGGCCACATTTTTTAAAACATTCTGCAGGTTTACAGAATGACTGGAGGCTTCTAGGCACCAATCTAGGGCTTTGGAATAGATTCAATCTATTCCAAAGCCCTAGATTCATCTATTGAAGGGCATCTAGGTTGGTTACACAGTTTAGCTGTGAATTGTGCTGCTATAAACATTGAGGTGGCTGTGTCCCTGTAGTATGCTGTTTTTAAGTCCTTTGGGTATTGATCAAGGAGAGGGATAGCTGGGTCAAATGGTGGTTCCATTCCCAATTTTCCAAGAAATCTCCATACTGCTTTCCATATTGGCTGCACCAATTTATAGTTCTACCAGCAACGTATATATGTACCTTTTTCCCCACACCCAACAGTTTTTGTTGTTTCTATTTATAATAGCTGCCATTCTGACTGGAGTGAGATGAAATCGTAGAGTAGTTTTGATTTGCATTTCTCTAAATGCTAGTGATAATGAATGTTTTTTAAATATATTTGTTGATTGATTGTATATCATCTTCTAAGAAGTGTCTGTTCAGGTCCTTGATTGATTGGGTTATTTGTTTTTTGGGGGCTTAGCTTTTTGACTTCTTTATATACCTAGAGATTAGTGCTCTATCTGATGTGTGAGGGGTAAAGATTTGCTCCCAAGATGTAGGCTCTTTATTCACTTCACAGATTGTTTCTTTTGCTAAGAATCAACTTTTTAGTTTGAATCCATCCCATTTATTGATTTTTGATTTTAATTCTTGCACCAAAGGAGTCTTATTAAGTAAATTGGGGCCTAATCCCACATGATGGAGATTAAGGCCTACTGTTTCTTCTATTAGACGAAGGGTATCTGGTTTTGTTCCTAGATCCTTGATCCATTTTGAGTTGAGCTTTGCGCATGGTAAGAGATGGGGGTTTAATTTCTTTTTGTTGTATATGGATTTCCAGTTTTCCCAACACCAATTGTTAAAGAGGTTATCTTTTCTCCAATGCATGTTTTTGTGCACCTTTGTCTAGTTAAATATAATTGTAATTTGTAATTTTGCTGCTGTGACTGTGTTGAGACATGGAGGAGCTGGAGAGCAGGGTGGGGAAGAGCCTCAGGGTTCAGAACACTTGAATTTCAATCCTAGGTCTTGCATTCACTGGTTTTATGATGATGTGCACATTATTCAACTATTTCTGTCTCACTTTCTTCATTAATAAAATGGGGGAGATAATAGCATCTGTCATGTGAGGTACTTGTGGAAAGTAAATGAGTTGTAAATGAAATGTATGTGGATCAGAGCTGACGTAATGGTGAGCACAGTTTGGTGAGAGCTGATATCATCAGCATTGTGTGTGGATTCCAGGGTTGAGAATGGCCTTGTAGAGCGCCAAGTTCTCATGTCTGAAAACCAATGTTATGGATAATAGGGGAAAATATGGAAAATGATGGCATTGGAAAGAGACAAGCAACACTTGGAGATGGAGAAGAGCAAGGTTTCTTCAGCACAAATGTGAGCTCCGTGGAGTCTTTCCCAAAGTCTGGGCACAGATTTTTGTTCTCAGTATCTTTTGTACAGTACAGATCTCTGGGTTTCAAGACTTTCTCAAGCAAGTAGCCTTGTTTTAGCACCCCACCCCCCCCTCTTCTCCAGGCAGTTCTCATTCCTGCCACACCTGCTGGGCAAGCATGATTACAGAAGCAGAAACTAGCAGGTAGCAGCAATTAACAGACATAAAAGGAAACATCTTAGGATGGAATGGCCACTTTACCAAGAGCAAATGGTCATAGTCACCCACTTACTTTCCCAAAATCTCTCCAACTTATAAGTTTAAAAAAATTCTTTTAGCTCTGCTTTCCTCTCCCATTCTCAGAGTAAATTGAGAAACTGATGTGACTCCACTTTTGAAAAAAGCTTCTACCTCAAAGCCTGTCCAAGGAAGGGGGCATGACCCTTGTCCTTGGAAAAACCCAACAAGCACTCCTAGGCACATACCCACCCTGCTGAGTTGTTTGTCTTCAAATAACAGGAGAGATCTGTAGCGCCAGGTGTCCCTGACTCAGTTAGGCTAGGTGAGGACCCATAGCAACCCCCTAGCAACCACCAATCAGCATGAGACAGGGAAAATACCTGGAATGCCAGATGACCCCCCAGTAGTTTATGGTGGTTGATAACATGTTGGGAAACCATGTAGTTTAGCACGCACACCCCTCATGGCTTAAACCAATCAGTTCAAACGAATCCCTCTCTTGTACTAATCAATCACCCCTACCCAACTTGGTCCCGCCTAGCACGCACACCCCTCATGGCTTAAACCAATCAGTTCAAACGAATCCCTCTCTTGTACTAATCAATCACCCCTACCCAACTTGGTCCCGCCAGTGAATGTGCTAATCAATGTTAAGAGTTGTTTTATTTTCCCTCCTTGTGAAATGATTTGCTGTGTGATGTTGTGACGCATAGGGTAACCCAAAAAAACCTATAAAATCTCACTGAACAAAGGTCTGGTACTCACTCCCTGGGACCACTGCGTCGGGAACAGTTGTGAGTCCAGGCTGGAGCTTGCAATAAAGACTCTTATGTGATTGCATCAGATTTGGCTCCTGGAGGTCTATTGGGGTCCCACGAATCTGGCATTACAAAATCAGTCTAAGACTACTAGCAATATCCATGCCATAACTGAATGCTGTGCTGTCCTGAAATTTCCTCTACCAAATTAGTTAGTCCCTTGTTTTAAAATGCAACCTCGCAGAGTCTCAGGGCATGGGCAAATGTAGTGAAGTTCTCAGTACCAATTTCTGTTTCAATTAGCTTCATTTGGTGCTGTAACCACACCAGTTAACAAAAACAACTTAGGGATGAAAACTTTATGTGGAGCTCAGGATTTCAGAGTTCTCAGTCCGTAGATGGCCTAAAACATTGCTCTGGGATCAATCTGAGGTAATACATCATGGGGCGAGGGCCAAGCAAAAGAAGTTGCTCCCTTCATGGCGACATGGAAGCAGAAAGAGGGAGAGGAGACACAGGGAAGAAGCACACCTTCAGGGTTAACCCACCTCTACAGTCACATTCCACCTGCCTACAGGTAACACTCAGTTATTCCATTGAAACAAGGATGGTCTGATTCAGTACATTCTTGCAAACCAGTCATTTTATCTTTGAATATTCCTGCCTTAACACAGCAGCTTTTGGGGAACACCTCATATTTAAACCACAAGATGCCATAAGCCTATCTGCTCGGGACACTGGGGCAGGGGGATCAGGTACTCACACCAAGACTGAGCCACTTAGAACTTATCACTTTTGTGAGAGTAACTGAAAATGGAGTAGTTATAACTGAACAACAGAACACACAAACTACAATTGGGATGAAATGAAGCAAATTTTGAAAAGCATGAACTACCACCACCAGAACATTAATCTTTAACATTAACCTTTGAAGTCCAATGACCATTGGGAAGTTATGTTCCTAATTTAAAAATCTCCAAAGGAATCTTTGGGTATAGATGATATCACTGGGGAATTCTTCCACACAATTAAAGAAGAATCAATGCAATTCAATGTAACCATTTCTAGGAATTAGAAGAGCAGGGAGCAATTCACAACTTATTTTTTGAGGCTGGCATTACCAGATAATTAAACCAGAAAAGATGGTGCCAAAATAAAAAATGGAAGAAACTCAAAGTTGGCCAAACTCCATCATGAAATAAATATGAAAAACCTATAAATAATGGATTTCACTGACAAATGAAGAAAAATAACATGGCAAAAATGCAACATATATGGATAAAAACTGTTGGAAAAAATAGTAATAGTGATATGGGTTGAATTATATCCCTAAAAAGCATGCTTAAATTCTAACACCAGACCTAAGAAAAAGGAAAATTTTTCCCCGGGAATGTCATTATTATGATGTCATTACCCCAGATTGGATCATAAGGGAATAGAATGAGCTGTTGGTTCATTGTGACTTGCTTCGTTATAAGGAGAGCAGGGTGAGGTGTTAGAACTGTTGCACTTTTGTGCTTCTAAGGAGAGCAGGGTGGGCAGCTGGTTCACTGAAACTTAGGCTTTTATAAGGAGGCAGAATGGGCTGCTCATTCAATGGCACTTGTGTCCTGATAAGGACAGTGAGCAAGGCTGCCAGTTCATTGGAACTTGTGTCTTATGCATAGAATAAGGCAAGCTTTTAATTAACTGCCTTTCATCCTTCTATAATTATCTTTTCTCCTATCCACTTGATATTTGTAGTGAAACATTTGAATTCCCATCCCTTTCATTTTGGGAATGTTCTCTAGGGATTTCTTTGTGTCTCAAGAGAGTCCCTTTAACACAAGAAAGAGAAACTAGTCTGATGTGAACATACAGCAGCATAACTTCAGTAACATGGAGAATGCTGCTCATATACATCTGCATCTGTCTGTCTTGGTTCTTGATGTCAGAAATGTAACAAGTGTAGGTATTATGTGTAGAATCAACAGTAAATCGGCCTCTGAGGGTCTGTGTAAGTTACCCTGGTAAAACAATATTTTAGGCTTCTTCTGTGTCAAGAAGATCCCATGATCTGTATTCAAAGAAATACTCTCTTCTGGGGGCTGGGGTTGTAACTCAGTGGTAGAGCTCTTACCAGAGGGCTCCACTGACCCATCTCCTCCACTCTTGTTCCAGTGTCTACCATGGAACAAGAGTGTGTGCCTACCATGCTCTAGAGTATCTTAGGGAACAGAGCATTGTTCACACACAGTCCACAGAAACAAGGAAGGTCTGATAAGGTACAACCCTGGCAATCCAGTCATTCTACCTTTGAATATTCCTGCATGAACACAGGAGTTTTTAGGGAACACCTCATATTTAAACCACAATTGGCCATATTGGTATTTGCTCTAGACACTGAGGCAGAGGGAATCACATGTTCAAGCCTAGTCTGGGGAACTTAGTGAGATCTTGTCTCACAATAAATAGGCTGGGGATGCACTTCAGTGGCAGAGCACTTGCTGAAAGTATGAGTGGCTCTGGGTTGATGGGTTGAGTTGCCAGTATATACAAACAAACAAAAACTAAGGAAAAGAAAGAAAAATGTGTGTGTGTTGGGGGTTCCCCACACTTTTTCCCTTCCATCCTGTGAGGACAAAGCAACAAACAGCTTTGACCTTGAATTTACCAAACTGGGACTTGTTAACTTATTAATGAATTACCCAATCTAATATATTTGGTTACAGCAGCATTAAGGTACCCAGTCATCTCTATTTCTTCCCGATCTGGGAAGGACACATTTACTGGTTCTAGGATTCCTGGCTTCCAGGCTTTGTCCTTTATCACTTTGAGTATTTAAATCCATTGTGTTTTAGGCTGCAGTGTTTCTAATGAAAGATCTGATGAAGAACTTATGGGGAAATTATGATGAGCCCTTCCTCCCTGTCAACCCTGTAGGTGTGCCTAATGCTCTAGAGTGTCTTAGGGAATAGAGCATTGTTATATTATCATGATGTGAGGTGCTACCAACTTTTTGACACTCATATTGAGTGTTGAATGAAAGAAAAAGAAGTTAAATACCTTAAGTGTAGATATGTTGAGGTCTTTCAACACCAAAGTCAAGACTTTTAGACTTGAAATGAAAGTCCATGAAGTACTGTACAAATTTTAATTTTTAAAAATTACTTATCAGTTTCCATAACCCATTGAATTGAAAAGCTTCTGGAGTCCTTTCTTATTCTTACTCTGAAATTGGAAAAGGTCCTGTAGGCCCAAAAGGACATGGCCAGTGTGGGTGATGCCCAAGCATGACTGGGTCATTTCTTACTCTGAGCTCACAAGGAGCCATTGTGAGGGAGTCTCAATCCCCGGGTATATAACAGAGTGACTGAGGCTGGGTTTTTGTCCATAAGTACAGGAAGCTCTTGGTGGTGACCTGTCGGACTCCCAGCTAGTTAGTGAGTTTGGTGGTTGGCGGTTGGTGGTTGTGTTCTTTGGTGATTGGTTCTTTGATTTGGGTTTTTTGTTTTGTCTTGTTTTGTTTTTTGATTTTGGTTTGTTGTTTTAGTTTCTTATTTTGTTTTTAGCTAGCATCCTTAGTTGGTGTTCCTGCTTAGGATGCATAGTAAGAGTAGTGAGTCTAGTGTAGTGCCACAGTGGCCTGGCTCCTGCCAGGAGAAGGCCTTCACAGACCATTACCAGGTCTTGAAGGACATTGGGCATGGGGCATATGGTCAGGTGATCCTAGCCCGCCATCTGCACACTGGGGCTGAGGTGGCGGTGAAAATCCTGCCAAGGAGATTTTGGAGGAGTTTGACCTGCCCTGAAAAACTGGCGATGAAGACCCTGAACCACCCGAATGTGATCCACCTCTTTCAGGTTATTGAAACCCACCGATATGACTACCTGGTGATGGAGCATGGAGGCAGGGGATCACTCTTTGACTTCATCCCACCTGGGGGCATGCAGGAGGAGGAGGAGGCCCGGAGACTGTTCAGACAGATCACCTGTGCGGTGTGCTACTGCCACAAGATGCACATCTTGCATGGAGACCTGAAGCCCCAGAACGTTGTGCTGGATGCCAGAGGCAACATCCGAATCATCGACTTTGGCTTAAGCACCATTCTCAAGCCTGGGCAAGAATGGAACAGAGTCTGGGGCCCTCTGAAGGGCCCCGCAGTGGACACCTGGAAACTGGGTATCATTTTGTACTTTATATTGACAGGGAACTGCCCAAGTGACATCTACCAACCCGAGTTGGAATTTCCCCAGCACGTGTCCCCCGAAGCACAAAGGCTCATCAGGAAAATCCTGGCAGAGAACCCAAGAGCAAGCCCCTTGGCAGAGGAGATCTTGGCAGACCCGTGGCTGAATCAGGGTGAGGAGAATTCATCTTTCCATGATGTGCCCCTCCCCAACCTCTCAGACCCCACAGTACTGACAATGCTGTTCGACATGGGGTACGACCCTTACAGTACCTGGTTGTCGCTGTCCCAGAGAAAGTTTGATGATGTGATGGCTTCCTATCTCATAATCCAGCAGCAGATAAGCCAGGGGGCAGGCTGCATGAAGCCTGGGAGAAGGGATCCTTCCATTTCCCCTGCCCTCCCGCAGAGGAGGGCGAGTGAGCCTGCCCTTCACACCTTCTCCCTGCCCTGTGAGCATCATCAGCCTCAGGAGGCCAAGGAGTCAGGGCAGAAGGGCTTCAGAAGGGCCAGCTGGCCTGCCATTAGTCTCCGCTTCCTGCATGAGAAGCCCCCCACTCCCAGGCTAGCCTCCCAGCATCACTCTGTGTCCGACTCAACCTGGCCATCAACAACAGACAGCTATGTCTCCCAAGATGCCACCACAGTGCATCCCCAGGGCCACAGGAAGGGCTGGAAGCGGGTGAGGCAGAGGATGGCTGCCTGCTTGCGCAGACTGTGCTGTTGCACACCCTCATGTGATGGCGAAAACGAGGCTCCTACACCAGGAGAGCAGAAACCTGCTAGGTTCACAAATCGGGTGGTTCCTACATAAATGGACAGTTCAGATGGACCAAACGTAGAAACAGCCAGCCAGAGGACTCTCTACTCCGTGGATGCTGTTGTCACTACAGGACCATTGGTCACCTGGACTCCAACAGCTGCAGGACTGAGTGCCTACTGGCTGGGCTTCTCCACATGGGGTCCAGCCAGGAGCATACCTGGATCTACCTGGACATCAGGTGTCCCCTGCCCCCACCTACCAGAGTCATCAGATGAGACTGTTTTCCCTGGGACCCTTCCCCTGCCCTGCTCGTCTCTGTCCTTTCTCCCATGCTCCTGGGATGACAGAGATATTTCTTAATAAATTTGTTTCTCTCAAATTGCATAGTCAAATTGATGTTCCAAAGATTAAAAAAAAAGGGCTGATGTCAAAAAGTGGGGACAGGGGGTTTCCAAGTGGGGCAAGAGCCCACCAGTCATCCTCTCCAAGGCCTGGACCACTGTGCCTATTCAATGTAGATAAACCTACTCACTTTGAGCCAGTGTAGAGGAGGACTCACTCACCTCAGCCATCAGACAGGGGAACTTGCTTGGCTTTAGCAGTGTAGATGGGGACTCAGTTGCCTTAGTGTAGAGGGTCTCCAGTGTAGATGTGCACTCACTTGCTTTGACCCAGTGCCTTGGAGATTTGCTCCCCTTAACCCAGTTGAATGGGGATTTTTCCTTAGAGCCAGTGTAGACATGAATGAGTTTGAGTTCATGTCCTTTGGCAGAAGGAATCCCTTCCTGAGGTGTGTGGAGAAGATGGGTGGGTGGCAACTGTTGGAGAAATCACATCTGAGAAGGCATAGGAGACCCCAGAGTGTTCTATGGCATCATGTCCTTCATACTGTTTGCTAGGAAATTAGAGGGGAGCCAGGGGTTAGGGGTGGGCCTACCTGCAGCAGTGGCTGTGTGCCTCACCACCTGCCATGCTGCCTCCTCACTCAAATCCTCCTCATGGCCCCTGCTGGAGGTAGCAGAGGAGAGAGCACATGGGGTTTGGGGAGTGCAGATGACAGGCCATCTTATGGCTGCTATTTACATAAAAGCTAAGTGTATCCACGTGGAATTGCTCTTTGTGTTGGGTTCCATTGATGCCCAAGATGGTAAATTGAAGTGTGCACAGATGAAGAGTGGGAAGTACATGGGTTAGCCAGGAGGGGAGGCTTCTAACACCTTCCATCCCTGATATCTCTACAGGACTATGTGCTCATAGCTGCTCCTGCAGCTTGAAATGTATGTCACATGTGACATTTTAGTAATTTGCTATTTTCTGATAGGGCCCTAGTTGTGAAACTATCCGATGATAGGAAGTTGGTTTTTTTAAATATTTTTTTTTTTAGTTGTTGATGGACCTTTATTTTTAATTTATTCATTTATGTGTGGTGCTGAGAATCGAACCCAGTGCCTCATGCATGCTGGATAAGCACTCTACCACTGGGCTACAATCCCAGCCCAGGAAGTTTTAAAAGAGAAACTCTTCATGTCTTTTTCTATAGAAAAATCCCAATGGTGGTGAATCTCCTTAAGGCAAAGCCACTTCCCAGCTTGAGGCAGGGGAACGGGGAATGCAGCCAGGAAATAGCCATTTTCTGACCCAACCTTGGCCTAGGGAAGGGATTGCCTAAGAGCTGCCCAAAAGGTCACAATGTGCAGGAGGTTCTGGGAAGCAGGAGAGGCCTAATGAGCATCATGGAGGAGTGTCCTGGGGAGGAAGTCCAGGCCCAGGTGCCAACTCCAGGCCCACATTGGGACAGTCACAGAGATGTGCAGGGATCCTGGAGGACGGGAGGGAGGCAGTGTAGAGGAGGAACGCCTTTTTGCATTTTGTGTGACTTGTTCTCAGGAGCAGAAGGACAGGGTGTCCTGGGCTGGCATTTTCCTCGAGGCCTGCCACTGGGCCAGGCTGGCACTTGTCAGGCAGGTGTTCTCCCTGTGGCTCCTAGAAACAGATGTTGGCCTTCCAATGGGGACAATGCAACTCCCCCTCTCGAGGTTGGAAGGAAGGGCTGTTTCACTTAATTATTTCAATATGTGGACGCCGAGCTCCTTCACGCTGAGGCCTTTCCATCAAGTAGCACCCAAATCATGGGTTCCATCCTTACAACCTACACTCACTCTTGCACCTTGAGTCCCAGATGCCTCTGCTCCCCCCAGAGCCTCCTTGCTCCAATATGAGAAAATATGAGTGACAAAAAATGATGAGTGCAGCTAAATAACTTTAAATACACAGTCTATACAGTTTAGATGAAATGGATCAATTTGTGGAAAAGCTTAAAACTACCAGAAAGACATGAGCATTTACATGGTCCAGTACCATTAGAAAATTAAGTTTCTAATTTGAAAATCTCCAAGAAGCTCCTCAGGTATAGATACTGTCAGTGGCCATTTCTACTCCAGCCTCCTCATATGGAGAGTAGAGACAGTGTCCCTGTGGTGACTGAGGCACAGGAATACCTAGGCTTGATACCTGCACTAGAACATTCTCCTAGTGGGAGAATGACCTTGATGAATGACATCATGACTTTGGACATATATTCTCCAGAAGAACAAGAGAATGCGTGTGTCATTTTAAACCACTGTCTTTGTGGTGCTTTGTTGTGGCTGCCTTAGGAAAGTCACACACAGAGGAACTTAACATGATAGAGACCGACTACACTGGTATAGCTAATAATGTATTTCATGGTGAAAAGATGAACAAGATAAGAATATCAACTCTCAACACCTTTATTCAGCAGTGGTGAAAGTTCTAGCCAGAGCATTAAGGCAAGAACAGGAAATGTAAAACCTACAAATCACAGAGGAAGAAAAAAAAACATTCTTCATTTGAATATGACATGATTTTACTCAGAAAAAAGTTTTATACACTTCCAAGAATTCCTAGAACTGAACAGCAAATTCAGCAGGATTTCAGGATTCAAAATCAATATTACAAAAATCAATTTTATTTCTGTACAGTGGCAATGAACTTGTGGAAAATTAAGCTAAAATACAACATCATTTATGGTTGCTCACAAAAGGTACTCCAGAATACCAATAATTCATGTGGACCTTTCATACACAAACGTACTAAATGATGATGAAGGAACTCAAAGAAGATCCAAATACAGGGAGAGACATTCCATGTTTGTGAATTAGGAGATTCAGTTGTGTTTATTTGGGTTGCAGGCAGAACCCAGTTCCTTGCCCTACTTCCTTTCTAGCTCTTTGCTAAGGAACATTCTCATTTTCTCGAGTCCACCTGGAGTCCACGAAGAGTCCTTGGCTTTTTTTCCCTTCCTTCATTTTCAGAATCAATTATAGCAGATTGAGTCCCTCTCATATTTTGACTCTTCCATTTTATCTTCCTCATCCAGTTTAGTTTTAGTTTTTAAGAGTCATGTGATTAGATTGGATCAATTGGGTATTCAAAATAATCTCCTTATTTGAAGATCACTTGGTCAGCAACCTTATTTTCTGCTTTACTATGTGAAGTAATATATTTATAGGTTCTGGGTTTAGGTTGTACACATCTTTTGGTGGACAGGGTGATTACCTTACCTACCTACCACGTGTGCCTACTTATTTGGCATCTTCCTGTTGCCTTTGGCATTGTATATAAGGTTTTCAAGATCACACCATTTCCTCTTTGGTTGGTTTTACTTCTGATTCAGCTACCTGTGTGTTCAGCACAGGCTATCTATCTCTCTCTTTTATGGTTAGTGTCTCTGTGTGTATTCTGTTAGACCAGGACGCAAGAAAAGACCACTGACTCCAATTAAAATCAAATTAAAGCAAGCTTATTATTTCGACCAGCCGGGCTGCCTCTCCCACCCCAAACCGCGGGAACAAGACAGCAGCCCCATCTTTCCTGCAGCCCAGCTTTATAGCCCAGAAAGTTACACAAAGGGGGGGTTACAGATAACAGAACTCTGAGGAGCATAATACTAATGGTAGTTTACATTTTTGCTGGCCCTGACATCAGAATTTAGGAAGGTCATTATAGCCTCAGAGAAGGTTGTTATCTGGCCAGGGATGGCCAAGATTTGTGAGGTGTCACTCAAGTTTCAGAGAGGGCTGCTCTCTGGTCAGAGAGCCAGGCATGGGTGAGTTCAAGGCACGGGCAGGCATTCCAAGCAGGTTCAGAATTTGCAGTAATTTATAGTAAAGCTGGAATTATCTTTTCATGGCTTTGTGGCGAGATGGCTCCCAATTTTAAGAAAAGATCAGGTTGGGTCTATCAATTCTCTCCTTAGAAACCTCTTTCTTTTCTATGACTTAACCTTCAAGACTGTTCAAACATCAATGTCTTTACGATCATAGGAGAGAGAGAGAGAGAGAGAGAGAGAGAGAGAGAGAGAGACAGAGATTATACTTTCTCTTCCCATAGCACCACGATTAGAGCACTTATTGTGTTGTGGAAATGATTTTGCTTCACATTTGATTTTTATTGTTTGTTTTTAAATTTTTTTTTGTAGTTGTAGGTAGACAGAATGACTTCATTTTATTTGTTTATTTTTATGTGGTGCTGAGGATTGAACCCAGTGCCTCAGGCTTGCTAGACAAGTGCTTTGCCACTGAGCTGCAGCCCCACCATAGCTCAGTGGCAGATGTAGCTCAGTGGCAGAAGGCTTGCTTAGCATGCATGAGGCACTGGCTTCAATCCTTAGCACCACACAAAAATAAATAAAATAAAGCCTTCACATTTGTTTTATTCACACATCTGTGATGCTTTCAGGGGCACAGAACATATTTTATTCACTTTTATATTTTTTCTATCTAGTGTAGAATCCAGCATGCAGTGAGCCCTTTAAAAAAGACTGATTGAATTTGTTAATGAACACTTGATTTTTAGTGGTAATGAAGTCACACACTTTGAGCAGCAGTCACTAAGTTTCCAAAGTGTGATGCAGGTCAGGGACTCCATACTCATGACCCTCGGTTCAGTATGTTCACCAGTTCTGAAATCAGCACTGATGCTTTCAGCATTAAGGTGAGACAGGCTCAGTAATGCTGCCTGGGAGAAATGTTCCTACTGTGACCTTACGAAGTAAGGGCCTAGGCCTGGGTGTCAGCACACCTAGATGGTAATTCCAAGCGTCCTTAACTTCTCTTGGATGGCCCTTTCCTTACAGAGGAAAAACAAAAACAAACAAACAAACAAAATTCAATTTCATTTAAAACTATTGAGTGCTTAATCTATCTCTAAGAAATGGTTCCCATCCTTAGAGAATTTAATTGGGTAGCATTGCTATTATAGTTTGGTCAATTTAATCCAGCTCTGATAAAGCATGGTGCAATTGTCTTTTCCTTTCTATAAGCACATCTGAGAAGATAGGTAACATCTTTAATGGACCTTAAACAACTAAGGATGGGAAGGTCATAGTTTGGGAAACATATTTGATAGAGCTATGCTGCTTTTTGGCCAGGAGGTAAACCTGAGATCTGACTTGTCTGCATTGCTCTTTGAGGTGACTGGCTATATTTGCTTGCTAAAACAAATGAGATGTTTTATACACTTTTGATTTCGTCCTGTGCAAGTAATAACTGAATTTCAGAGACTAATCTTCTTTTTAACATTCAAAGGTGTTTGAACATTGTGATTCTAATCTTGATTTTGCTCCCTTCCTGCAATCCTCCCTCTTTCTCTTCCTTTTCTTGATTACTTCCTTGCCTTTTAACCTACATTGAGAGTCCTAATATGAAGTGATACTTGATCATAGAAGTTTTCCTAAAAGCAATTAAAAAAGATTAGTTTGATAGCTCCTATTCAGAATTTTAAGAGGCAGATCTTGGCCTGGCATGGTGGCTCATGGTGCCTGTAATCCCAAATGACTTGTCAAGCACAGGCAGGAGTATCACAAGTTGAAAGGCAGCCTCAGCAAAATAATGAGTCCCTGTCTCAGACTAAAATTAAACAATATTAATAATAATAAAAGGACTTGGGATGTAGCTCCGTGGTTGTAGCTCCCCACACACATATTACAGCAGATTTTGGTTAAATGAACATTTACCAACTATCTATATTTTGGTGTTTTCCAATACAAATGTCATACTGATGAATACACAGATATGCACATAGCTAATTAGTATCTGTCCATCATCAATTCTCACATGAGTTACAGATTTGTAATATAGGATTTTACTTGCATTAAAGAGATGTATTTTTCTCATGTCCTTTATAGTACATAATAGAAATATCGAATTGGATTCCAACTGTGTATGAAACAAACTATCTCACAACATGAGACACTTGGAATTGAATGGACCTTCTTTTGATGTTTAATCCCTGATATATATAAATAAATCTAATAATATATCCAAATGAATTTCTTATAACATCAATTGGACTAAAAGTTTTATTAAATGGGAGAATATTGTAGATGATTAGGTTGAAGAAATTAAAAATAAGGATGGGTAGTTCATCTATTTAAATTTAAAGGTAATTACAGCAGACTTCATTTTGATTGGTTTAATTCCCAGATGTTGCTTTGAAGTTACACTCATAAGGGGACCTTCCTTCTGAAGCCAGATCCTTTGTTCACATTCTCTCTTCTATTGGGACTAATTCACTGCAGATAGTTGCTCATCACATTGATGTAGTATGGTCCCAGACATTTGATTAGGTAATGATGGTCCTCACACAGAATGCATGTGGAACCTGGCATTGGTCTCAGTTTAAAACAAGCCAGTTATATTACCTAGAGTTATTCCTTGACATTCTGAAAGTTATATCCTTAGACCTTCCAAATTTTGTCACACTTCTCTAGCCTGGTAATAGCCTTCATTAAAGGAATTTTAATTGCTATCACTAGTAATTTGATTACTTCTCATAATATAAGTCAAAATTTTTTGTTTCTCTTTGCTTCATTTTGTAAATCATTGAATGAGAGTAATTTTATACAAGTAGATAGTAATTCTGTGTTATAGATATTGAAGAGTAGTAATACAGACTCAATCCAATCTTAAACTACACATTTTTACATTAACAAAATCAGAGGATATTGCCTATGATGGGTCCTCAGAGTCACAGGATGCTGGTTAATACCATGAAATCAGAAAATGCTCATAGTCTACACTTCACAGACTATAATTTAAGAGACAGAGGGTTTGTCAGAGAAAGTAGGTAGTGCACTTGAAGGAGATCACCAGGAGTCATCTTGAGTGGCTGGAGGAGCTACATGATTTGATTCAGAAGGACAGACACTGGCTAAGGCATCCAGGAGGGTGGGAAGTTAAGGGGAAATGCTGGGTACAAGCTTTACTTAATCCTGAGGTGTATTAGGACAGAGCCAGCTCTTTAGTATTCATTAATCATTGATTGACCTTGTGAATCAGATCTAAATGGTGCTTTATAATCTGCTGACAATTCCTGTGATTATCATGGCATGTTGTAGTTTCTGGCCCAATGCCTGCTGTTTTCTTGTCTATTATGAAACAGCCTAGAGCATCACAGAGGTAAGCATTTCCTGACTGGTTTGGCTGCCTCTGTAAACATTTTCCCATATCTGAGACAGATAAGTCTTTCCAAAAGTCCTATCCTGGGGACATTAGCCCATATGCTTGATCCTCATTCCAAATCATCCCATTTTTATTTAGGTGTTTACAACTGCATTGCCTTCTTGATGATTACTGTCATTGTGATTAGGATACATAACATTAACTATGGCAGTTTCTACATGATACCTTCCTCAGATTGTCCTTCACCTTTGCTAGTTTATGAACAAGGGTTACTTGTTACATCTGCACAGTACAATATGGTGGCCAAATGTGGCTTGAATGCTTGAGATATATCTAATCTGAAATGTGATGTGCTATAAGTATAAAACACATCTGGATTTCAAATACTTAGGGGAAAAATGTGTAACTTCTCACTAATAAAATATTTTACATTGTTTACATGCTGAAATGATATTTTGGTTATAGTGGATTTAAATGACATAACTGTACACAATGTATTTTACCTCGTATTTCCCTTCAACAGTGCTCTCATGTGCTTATTTATGATTACAGCTCTCTTACCAGCCTTCTTGTGCAGGGAATAGATTTTCACAGCCACAGTGTCTATTTCAGTATTGGTCTGGGTTTTTTTTTTTTTTTGAGGGGGGAGATCTTTGGTTATTTATTTTTAGAGCATGATACTTATATATAGTATTTGGGTTCCTTTTGACAAAATTATACATACGAGAATTTGACTTTGATTCCCTATCCCCTTCCCCTTTCCTAGCCTCCTTTCTCTTCATTTTCTGCTTCTACTGATCTTTATTTCACTCCTTTATTTATTTTTATTTATGTTTGATGGGTACTTTCCACATAAACATAAAGGAGATATTCCTCTTGGTACATTTATATGTATATAATGTGATTCTATGAGGTTCACTCCATGTTTCTTTCCCTTACCCTTCATTCCTAGCTCCCTCTCATCCTATTTCTTCTACCTTCCCTATATCTTTCTGATATCTGATCCCCTCCCCAACTGTCTTCATTCCCTTATTTGGCTTCAGCTTATACATATGAAAGAAAACCTATGAACCACTGATTTTCCGAGTCAGGCTTATTTCAGTTAACATGATTTTCTCCATTTCCATCCATTTATCATCAAATGACCTTATTTCATTCTTCTTATGGCTGAATACAACTCCATTGTTTATACATACCACATTTTCTTGATCCATTCATCTGTTTATGGGCATTTGGGTTGATTCCATAATTCAGCTGTTATGATTATGCTGCTATAAACATTGTAGTGGGTGTAGTGCTATAGTATGCTGATTTTAGGGTTTTTTTTTTTTTGGATAAACACTGAGGAGCTAGGTAGCTAGATCATATGGTAGTTCCATTACTATTTTTTTTTTTTTTGGCAGAATCTCCACACTGCTTTGTACTTGTCTGCAGTCCCACCAAAATTGTATGAACAGAACCTTTTTTCCTGAATCCTTGCCAGCATTTATTGCTATATGTGTCCTTGATAATTGCCTTTCTGACTGGAGTGTGATGAAATCTTAGTGTAATTTTGATTGGCATTTCCCTGCTTGCTAAAGATGTTGAACATTTTTTTTCATATGTTGACCATTTGTGTTTCTTTTTTTTATTAATATTTTATTTTTTAGTTTTGATAGGATACAATACCTTTATTTTATTTACTTATTTATTCTTATGTGGTGCTGAGGATTGAACCCAGGGTACTACACGTGCTAGGCAAGCACTCTGCCACTGAGCCACAACCCCAGCCTGCTGAGCCACAACCCCAGTCCTTGTGTTTCTTCTTTTAAGAAATTTCTGTTTAGCTCTTTTGTCCATTTATTGATTGGGTTATTTGGTTTTTTTTTTTTTTTTTTTTTGGCATTGAGTACTTTGAGTTTTTTATGTATTCTGGATAATAATCCTCTGTCAGCTGACAAAGATTTTTTTCCCCATTCCAAAGGTCTCTCTTCACCTTTAATCATTTTGTTTGCTGTGCAGAAGTTTTTTAATTTGATGGCATCCCACTTATTGAATCTTGGTTTTATCTCTTGAGCTTTAGGGGGCCTTGTGAGGAAGTCAGTTCCTACACCTATATGATAGAGTGTTGAACCTATGTTTTCTTTTAGAAATTTCAAATTCCTAAGACTTTGATTCATTTTGATTTGAATTTAGTGCAGGGTGAAAGATAAGGTGTCACATCACACGATTAATCCAGTCAGGGTCACTGCAAGTGAATTTGG
This sequence comes from Marmota marmota marmota, assembly GCF_001458135.2. Classification (NCBI taxonomy): domain Eukaryota; kingdom Metazoa; phylum Chordata; class Mammalia; order Rodentia; family Sciuridae; genus Marmota; species Marmota marmota. The sequence goes on from NW_025999932.1 coordinate 40,196,046, forward strand.
GGATTAAATAAAGACACAGACACAGAAAGTACCTTTTCTTTGGGTTCAGTGACTGCTCCTTAGCCGCATCTCCCACAAGGGGGACAAGGCAGGCAAGAAAAAGAGTAAGAAGCATGTGCTGAACCCTTTTATTGGGGAGAAGACATTCAAATGAGGCAAGGAGTCAGGTTTCAGAAGGTGGTGCCTAGCTTGGTGATGTCTTGCTGTTAGCAGGTTGACTGACATCTAGGAAGGCCATGCCCATCTCGTGTGCTGTGTGGGGATCTTAGGCAGAGTGAGTGAAAAGATGCATATGTCACCTGCCCAAACAGAGAGGCAACATTGATTCAGTCCACCCTGTGTGCTCAATGCTCATTGTTCACACACACACAGACCATGGCTGGCTTGCCACATCTCCACATTCTCACCACTCAAAGCTAAGGTCTATGTGGCAGCTCCCGACAATAAGGGATCTAAATTCATTCTTCTACACATGGATATCCAGTTTGCCCAGCATCATTTATTAAACAGGCTGTCTTTTCTCCAATGTATATTTTAGGAACCATTGTCAAGTATCGAATGGCTATCTAAATTTGGTTTGTCTCTGTGCCTTCCATTTTGTTCCATTGGTATTTGTGTCTAATTTGATGCCAATACAATTCTGGTTTTGCTTCTATAACTCTATAGTATAATTTGAGATTGGGTATAATAGTGCCTCCTGCATCACTTTTCCTATTCAGAATTGATTTGACTATTCTGGGTCTCTTATTCTTACAAATTAATTTAAGGACTGTTCTGTGAAGAATGTCATGGTGTTTGTCATTGGCATTTGGAAGGTAATTGCATTCAATCTGTGTATTGCTTTAGGTAGTATGATCATTTTGACAATATTAATTCTGCCTATCAAAGAACATAGAAGATCTTTCCATTCTCTAAGGTCTTCTTCAATTTATTTCTTCAGTATTCTATAGTTCTCATTGTAGAACTCTTTCACTTCCATGGTTAGATTAATTCCCAGGGGGTTTGTTTTTGTTTTGTTTGTTTTTGAGAATATTGTGAAGGGGATGGTTTTCCTGATTTCTTTCTCAACTTAAATGCTGTTGGATTATCGGAAAGCTATTGATTTATGAGCATTGATTTTGAATCCTGCTACTTTACTAAATTCATTTATCAGCTCTAGGAATCTTCTGGTGAATTTTTGGGGGTCTTCTAGATACAGTATATCATTAGCAAACAGTGATAGTTTGACTTCTTTTCCTCTTTGTATTCCTTAAATTTCTTTTCTTTTCCTGATTACTTTGGCTAGAATTTTGAGAAATATATTGAATAGAAGTGGTGAAAATGGACATCTTTGACTTGTTCCTGATTTTAGAGGAAAAGCTTTCATTTTTTTCTCCATTTAGTATTATATTAGTTTTGGGTTTGCTGTATATAGCCTTTATAATGTTGAGGTAAGTTCCTCTTATCCCTATTTTCTCCAACATTTTTAACATGAATCGTTGTTGTATTTTATTAAAGGCTTTTTCTGCATCTATTGAGCTAATCATATGGCTCTTGTTATTAATTTTAAGGTGAATTACATTTATTGATTTCCATTTGTTGAACCAACGTTGAAACCCTGGAATAAAGACCATTTTTTCATAGAGAGGTTGATGATGAACATAGAGAGGTTGGTCTGTAGTTTTCTTTCTTAGATGTGTCTTGTCTGGTTTTGGTATCAGGGTTATATTTGCTTTGTAGAATGTAGTTGGGAGTTTTACTTCACTTTCAATTTCATGGAATAATTGAAGACTGGTATTGGTTCTTCTTTAAAGGTATGGTAGAAATCAGTTGAAAATCCATCTGGTTCTAGGCTTTTCTTTGTTAGTAGGCTTTTCATTGCTATTTCAATTTCATTAGTCCATATTGGTCTATTTAGGTTTTCTATATCTTCCTGGTTCAATTTGAGCAGGTCATATTTGTCTAGAAGTTTGTCAGTGTCTTCTAGATCTTGAAGTTTATTAGAATATAAATTTTCAAAATAGTTTCCAATGATCCTCTGGATTTTAGAAGTGTCTTTGGTGATATCTCCTTTTTCATCTGCAATACGTTGATTTGGGTCTTCTCTCTCTCTTTTGGTGAGCTTGGCTAGGAGCTTATCAATCCTACTTATCTTTTCAAAGAAACAAGTCTTTGCAGCAGCGATTCTATGTATTGCTTGTTTTGCACTCAATCATTAATTTTGGCTCCAATTTTTATTATTTCCTATCTTTACTGACTTGGGCGGTGGTTAGTTTGTTCTTTTTCTAAGGGCTTGAAGTGGAGCATAAGTTCATTTATTGGGGGATTTTTTTTTCCACTGTAAGCACTCAATGCAATAAATTATTCTCTTAGTACTGCTTTCATACTTTCCAAAAGATTTTGATATGTTGTACCTTTGTTTCCATTTGTCTCTATGAATTTCTTGAATTCTTCTCTCATTTCTTCTTTAACCCATTCTTCACTAAAAAGAACATTGTTTAATCTCCTTATGTTCACATGGTTTCTATTATTTTTCTTGCTGTTGATTTCTAGTTTTAATCCATTGTGGTCTGATAGCATGCATGGGATTATACTGAATTTTTTTTATTTGCTAAGGCTTACATCGTGACCTAGAATATGGTATATGCTGAGAAGAAGGTAAATTCCTATTTGGTGATGATAGTCTATAGATGTCTATTAGGTCCATTTGATTTATACTATTATTTATTTATGTTGGATATATTTTTATTGATTTTATTCTTTAAGATCATTATTTATTGATTTTATGCATTAAGATCATTACTCCAAGCTTTAAGATCATTATTTTGTATTTACCATATCCCCAATGCATATTGTTGAGTAAATAAAAAGGGAATCTTAGCAAAATTTATTGAGTATAAGGAAATTAAATTTGCTCAGTTATATACCTATTATAAATTGAGATGTCAAATGCAAAGAATAGATTCATATTCAATGGCTCTAGAATTTTTACAGTGCTGAACTTATTTGGTGCATTATATGTACAATCAACACATCATGATGGCTTCAGAAATAAACCTTATTATCATTATGCTTACAAATATAATTTTATTCATAAACAATATAGTACATTGTTTAGGGACATGAAATTTGAAGTCGTTATACATGGCTTCAAATTCCTGTTAAACATGTTATGTGATCTTTGACAAATGACTTATTCTTTCAAAACCTCATATTCTAATCATAATATAAAAATAATACCATTGTACTTTATGAAGTACATAGGCAAAGATATCCACAGACTAAAGGTAAAAAAAGTGAATCTTATGAACAAGTAGGAAATCCTATCATCATATCAGATAAAGTGGATTTCAACCCCAAGTTAATCAGAAGGTATGAAGAAGGCCATTTCATATTACATAAGGGATCTATACATCAACAAGACATAACACTCAAATATTTATGCCTTAAACAATGGAGCACCTACATACATTAAACAAACCCTTCTCAATTTCAAGAAATAGATCACAACACAATAATAATGGGTGACTTTAACCTACCTCTCTCACAAACTTAATAGACCTTCTAAACAAAACTAAATAAAGAAGATATAGAACTAAAAATACAATTAATAATTTAGACCTAATGGACATATATAGAATATTCCATCCATCAATGACTGAATACACTTTCTTCTCAGCAGTACATGGATCCTTATCTGAAATATATCATATCTTGGGGCACAAAACAACTCTTAGAAATACAAAAAAAAAAAAAAAAGAGAGAAAATGCCTTGCATTTTATCAGAGCATAATGAAATTAGAAATCAATGATGAAGTAAGAAATAGAAACTACTCCAATACCTGGAAATTAAATAACACAATATTAAATGACCAATCAATAGCTGAAGAAATCAGGGATGAAATAAAAAAATACTTCAAGGTAAATGAGAATAACAATACAACTTATAAAAATCTCTGGGACACAATGAAGGTTGTTCTAAAAGGAAAGTTTACTGCACTGAGCGTATTCTTTAAAAGAATAGAGAGTTATCAAATAAACAACCTAACTTCATATCTCAAAGCCCTAGAAAAAGAAGAACAAATCAACACCAAAAGCAGGAGAATACAGGAAATAATTAAAATCAGAGCTGAAATTAACAAAATTGAAACAAAAATTTCAAAAAATTGACAAGAGAAAAAGTTGGTTCTTTGAAAAAAATAAATTAAATTGATGAACCCTTAGCCAAGCTGATGAATAAAAAGAGATAGAAAACTCAAATTACTAAAATTTGTGATGAAAAAGAAAATATCACCACAAACACTACTGAAATACAGACTATAATCAGAAACTACTTTGAAAATTTATACTCCAATAAAATAGAAAATCATGAAGACATTGACAAATTCCTAGAGATATTTGACCTATCCAAATTAAATCAGGAAGGTATAGAATTTAAACAGATCAATTTCAAGCAAAGAAATTGAAGATGCCAACAAAAGCCTACCAACAAAGAAAAGCCCAAGACCAGGTAGATTATCAGCTGAGTCTACCAGAACTTCAAAGAACTAATATCAATCCTCCTCATATAATTATTCCATGAATTAGAAAGGGAGGAAATCCTTTTAAACTCATTCTATGAAGCTAGTATTGATACCAAAACCAGAAAGGTTGGGAGTCTTATTGAGGAAGTTGGTTCCTAAGCTGACATGATAGAGACTTGGGGACTATTTTTTCTTCTAGTAGTCACAGGATTGCTGGTCTAATGCCTATTCCTTGATCCACTTTGAGTTGATTTTTGTGCAGGGTGAGAGATAGGGGCTCAATTTCATTCTACTACATGTGGATTTCCAGCTTTCCCAGCACCATTTATTGAAGAGCTATTTTTCTCTAATGCAGGTTTATGGCATACATTCATTGAAGAAAACTTCAATGAAAATCCCTGATAAACTAGATGCAAAAAATTCTTAATAAAATCCTGGCAAATCACATAAAAACATATCAAAAATATACTGCACCATGGTCAAGTGGGGTTCACCCAGGGATGCAATGTTGGTTCAACATAGGAAATTAATAAATGTAATTTATCACATCAAAGACTTAAAGATGAGAATCACATGATATCTCCATATATGCAGAAAAAGCATTTGACAAAATTCAGCATCCTTTTATGCTCAAAACAGTAGAAAAACTAGGGATAGTAGGAACAATCCTTAACATTGTAAAAGCTATAAATACTAAACCTGAGGCCAACATTATTATAAATAGAGAAGAATTGAAAGCATTTACTCTAAAAACTGGAACAAGACAGGTATGCCCTCTTTCACCATTCCTATTCAACATAGTCCTTGAAACCCTAGCTAGAGCAATTAGACAAAAGAAAAAATTAAATGGTTATGAACAGGAAAAGAAGAACTCAAACTATACCGATTTATTGATGACATGATTCTATATTTAGAAGACCCCAAAAAACTCCATCAGAAAGCTTCTAGAACTCATAAATGAATTTAACAAAGTAGCAGGATATAAAGTTAGCACCCCTTAATCAATTGTGTTCCTATACACCAATGATGAATCAGCCTCAAAAACAAACAAAAAAATTGGGAATTAATGTAACAAAAGAGATGAAATACCACTACAATGAAAACTACAGAACACTAAGGAAAAATTGAAGAAGACCTCAAAAAATGGAATGATCTCCCATGTTCTCGGATAGGCAGAATTAATATTGTCAAAATGATCATACTACCAAAAGTGCTACAATGATTTAATGCAATTCCTATTAAAATTCCAGTGATGTTCTTCATAGAGATAGAAAAGGCAGTCATGAAATTCATTTGGAAAAATAAGGTGCCTAGAATAGCCAAAGCAATCCTTAGCAAGAAAAGTAAAGCAGGATAAATCACAATACCAGACCTTAAATTATAATACAGAGCTATAGTAACAAAAATGGCATGGTGTTGGCACAAAACCAGACATGAATACCAATGGAACAGAATAGAAGACACAGAGACAAACCCATATAAATACAGTTATCTCATCCTAAGTTGCCATAAAGTTGCCATAAACATGCATTAGAGAAAAATAGCCTCTTCAACAAATGGTGCTGGGAAAACTGGAAATCCACATGTAGTAGAATGAAATTGAGCCCCTATCTCTCACCCTGCACAAAAATCAACTCAAAGTGGACCAAGGACCTAGGCATTAGACCAGCAATCCTGCGACTACTAGAAGAAAAAGTAGGCCCAAGTCTCCATCACGTCAGCTTAAGAACCAACTTCCTCAATAAGACTCCCAAAGTACAAGAGTTAAAAATCAATAATCAATAAATCGGATGGTCTCAAACTAAAAAGTTTTCTTCACAACAAAAGAAACAACCAAGAATATGAAGAGAGAGCCTACAAAATGGCAGAAAATCTTTGCCAACAGAAGGGGAGAAAAATCTATTCCACCTTCACCTCAGATAGAGCATTAATCTCCAGGTTATACAAATCGCAAAAAACTTAACACCAACACAAACAAACAAATAACCCAATCAATAAATAGGCAAAGGAACTGAACAGGCATATCCCATAAGAAGAAATACGATCAGTCAACAAATATATGAAAAAATGTTTCATTTCTCTAGCAATGAGAGAGATGCAAATTAAAATCACACAAAGTTCCATTTCATGCCAATCAGAATGGCAATTATCATGAATACAAGTAAAAATAAATGTTGGCAAGGATTTGGGAAAAATGTTCAGTCACACATTGCTGGTGGGACTGCAAATTGATGCAACCATTCTGGAAAACAGAATGGAGATTCCTCAGAAACTTGGAATGGAATCACCATTTGACCAAGTTATCCCACTGCTTGGCATATACTCAAAGGACTTAAAACCAGTATACTACAATGATGTGGCATATCAATGTTTATAACAACTCTATTCACAATAGCCAAGCTATGGAACCAACTGAAGTGCCCTTCAACAGATGAATGGATAAAGAAAATGTGGTATGTGTACATGATGGAATATTACTTAGCCTACAAAAGAATAAAATTTTGGCATTTTCCAGTAAATGGATGGCACTGGAGAATATTGTGCTAAGCTAGTCCCCCCAAAACCAAAGACAGAATGTTCTCTCTGATATGTGGGTGCTAATACATAACAAGGGAGGGTTGGGAAAAGAATAATAGAAATTCATTGAATTAGACAAAGGGGAATGAAGGGAAGGGAGGGGGATTGGGAATAGGAAAGACAGTAGAATGAATCGGACATAATGTTCTTATGTTCATACACCACCAGTGAAACTCCATGTCATGTACAACCACAAAAATAGTATCCTAATTAGAACAAATCATACTCCATATATGTATAATATGTCCAAATATACTCTATTGTCATGTATATCTGAAAAGAACAACAACAAAAAGAACTAATAGTAACTCTTAGGAACTAGGGCATTGAATAATAGGTCTCACAGGTGGGTAGTTTCTTCTCAAGGATAGAGTTGAATTACAGAGGTTGAGTAACTTTCTTTTCTTTTTTGGAGTAATTTTCTTTGTGGTAAAGTGATCTGCTGCGTGTGGGGGTGGGGGTGGAGGGTGCTGGGGATCAAATCTAAGGGCCTTGCACATACTGACCAAGTCCTCTACAACTGAGCCACATCCCCAGGCCTGGTGGTATGTTTTTAAGGGTTATCTTTCTTACTTGCAGCTCCCTTCTTATATGTTTCTGCCCAGAGAGGTCAGAAAAGAACTCACCTTTCTGTGCCCTGTTGATATCCAGAAATTGTTTTCAAACCTTGCTACTGCCCAGTGATCTCTGCCCTCAGTTTAAGGAATATGAATTTTAAAATAATCCTAATGTTTATTCTCTTGTTCATGCATATACATGATTTAATTTTTAAGTTAATGTTTCACACAAATGATTAAAGAAATATATCTCTGTCCATTTGTGCTCCTTTAACAGAACACCACAGATTGGGGAATTTGTCAAGAATAGAAACTTACTGGCTCACTGCTCTGGAGTCTGGGAAGTCCAACATCAAGGTGTTGGTGAGTTTGGCAATTCTGATTCCCAAGTGGTGCCCTTATTAGGTCCTTAGATGACTTAAGATAGAATGGCAGAGAGACAAAAGGGTTAAATTCACCCTTCTATAGTAGCACTAGCCCCACCCATGAGGGCAGAGCCCTGAGGACCCAATCATTTCTCAAATGTCTCACTTTTTAATATAGTTACAATGACAATTAAATTCCAATATGAATTTTAGAGAGAATAGACATTCAAATGATAGCAAGAAACAAAGTCTGTCAGGAATTAAAATGATTTTCTAGAACTGGCTTATTTGAACCTCTGCAGAATTTTTTGGTAGGAAGAAGAATGTATGTGAATGGTCTTCCCCAATATAATTATTGCTCACATTACAGGCAGAGCACAGCCCATATATTTCTTTTACAGCCTATAGCCAATATCAGAGCCACTCATGCCCTCTGATGGCATCTAAAACTGCAAAACAAACAACAACAACAACAAAACCCACCCCCACCCCCACAAACACCACAACAAAACAAAACAACAACAACAAAAAATTGGCTCACAGAGAAAAAGGTGCACTATATTTAGAGTGGCAGTGTGAAGCCCTTGAGCAGCTGGGCAGAGCAGAAGCCTGGCTGGGGCACAAAGCCAGGAAACCAGACTGGCTGGTCTGTCCCAGAGGAAGCTGGCATCTCATTCATTTAGAAGTTGCTTTTCTTTCCCAAACTGCTTTGTTCCCATGATTTTTCATTTTATTCCAGTCATGTTTTTATACTCGTGAAATAACTGCCATTCATATGTAATATTTTTAAAAGTGAATTATTAGTGATATTCTGTATATAGAATAAACTTTTAAGTACAATCTCTATGAAAATTCTGTACCAGGGAATAGCCTTCCTGCAGTCCCAAGCAACAATTGATGTCCATAGATCTAAATATAATCACATGGGCAGAGAGTATAGCTCAGTGGTAGAGCACTGGCCTAACATGCAACCCTCAGAATAAAAAAATGTAATAAAATGAACAAAATATATATTTACACATTTGTCATCATAAATACTTTTTTGGTTGGTAAGTTTTCCGGTCATGTCATCATATTTACAATCTATGGCTTTAATGTCAGAATCTCAGTTCTTTAAAATTCTGTTGGTTCCCCCTGCCCAGTATTTCTAGTTTATTTATAAGTATATAACAACAGTGTTTATAATCTAGGCCTGGCTCCAATAAGGTTAATGAACCACAATTTTCTAGGGAGATGATGGTGATCCAAGCTGTGTCATTGGCAAGTTGTCATCTATTGAATTCAAGAGGTTCTGGACAAACAATAGATATTTGAGTCCTTTGAAAATCATTAGCCAGCTTGTTCTGGTGCAGCACTTACTGTGGACCTGCCAGGTAGGCCCAACAGGGAAATACCAGAATACCCATCATGGTTTTTATTCTTGGGGAGCTTATTCTATGTAACTGGGCAGACAAGACTGATAATCATGAATCAAGTGCCAAACAATGTGTAGTTACTGTTAAAAGAGGGATCTGGGTCCCAGTGCCCTAATGCTTCACATGAGAAGTGTCTGAGGATGAAATTTATACACAAAGGAGATGAAGCTTAGGCTGGGCCCTCAGTCATACTAAACAAGTGCTTTGCCAGCAATCTATTCCCCAGTCCTTTTTATTCTGAAACAGTGACTTGCTAAATTTTCCAGGCTGGCCTTCAATTTGCAGTCCTCCTGTCTCAGCCTCTTGAGTACCTGGGATTACAGGCATGTCCATCAAACCCAGCATTACATTACTTTCTGACACTATAGATCTTCCTTCTGAGACTACATGAATATAATTCTTCTTATATAGTCCCTACCCAAGTCCTAGAATTTGTTGATTATTTAATTTATCATCATCATCATCATCATCATCATCATCATCATCATCACTGCTGAAGATTGAAAACAATGTCTTGCTCAGCCTAGGCCAAGTGCCCTACTGCTGAACCTTGGATGATGATCATAATAAAGATCAAATTTTAAAATGAACTGAGTATCGTCCAAACACAGAGGTGCATGCCTGTAATCCCAGCTATTAAGAAGGCCAAGACAGGAGAAAAGCAGGTTTAAGGCCAGATTTAGCAATTGAACAAGACCCTGTCTCAAAATAAATAAATGCAAATGATCTATGGATGTAGTTCAGTGATAGACCACTGCTGGGTTCAATTCTTAGTGCCACAATAAAAGGGAAAAAAAGTACTGTGTGTCTGTTGTGTGTAAGAACTTGTATTAGGAATATCATTCTTTAAAAACAATTGAACATGAAGAGTTGAACCTTTTGATTTGCTTGATTTTGTGGGGTTCTCTGAGTTAAGTGAATAGCAAGCCATTTCATAGAGCACTTCAGGCCTTTGTCAGGAAGAGCAGAAATACAATTTACTAAGACATCTCTTTTCAGTTACATCTTGTATTTTAGCTGAAAAAATTATATATTTTTTTCACAGATTTATTTATTAAACTTAATATTTATCTTCAATGAAGGGAGGCAAAAATAACCAAGAGATTAAATTGCATGACAAGTGCAATAACTGGCATTAACCATGAAAAACCCACAAAAATATGAGCATATTTTAAAAATGAAAAAAATTTATGTAGTATTTGTTTACCCTTCAACTCCTGACCCTGAGTGAAGCTTGTTTTTGAGGGAGGGGTCAACTGTGCTGTAGGAGAGATCTTGGGGTTGGGTCAAGCCGAAATGAATGGCATCTAGAAAGCCTTTTTGAGAAACTTCTAGCTAAGGAGGAAAGATGATGACACAATCAGCAAAAAGCTAGATCAGAACCAGAAAGATTCCTCCAGTTGTGAGTTCAAATTCAATTTCCACAAGCTTCCTTGTAATTTCTGACAGTTCTTCTTATGCTCTGACTCTTTCAGAAGCTTTGAACTCAGGTAATAAAGACTAGGACTCACTGAAGGTCCAGATGATCGTTAGCCTTTTTTAAAATTAACAATAAAGTATTTCCAATTTAAGATATGTGCATTTTTTCCAGACTCAATGCCATTGCACAGTTATCAGAGTACAATATAGTGTAAACCTAAGTTTGATTTGCACTGGGAAACTAAAATATCATGTCTTTGAACTTATTGCTTTATTTGTTTTATGCAGTGATTTGGAACCAAACATGCACTAGTACAGAGACATGCCTGTATTTTACTTTTGCAAACTTTATAAAAACTTAGACTTGTGAATACATTATTAAGTCCCCACCAAATACTTCAGAAGAGGCCAGTGCAAGTGAGGATCCCTACATTTGAAGCTTTATTAGTTTCATGGTAGATCCACTTCAGGATGATTGTTGTAGGAACAAATTTGAAATTCTTAGTAAGGCCTAGTGAGAATATTTGGAAAAAAATTACTGACAATCATCTTTAGGAGGTGAGTACTTAGAAACAATAGGTGTCAGCTGTAGGTTTAAGTTCAATAAGAAAAGTCACTAATTTCTGTTTTTCAGTGTTTGGCTCTAGATCTTTTTCCCCTCTCAGCCTATAGACATCTTCCCTGCAACCTCATCTACTTTGAATGTCTCAAATGCCACACGTATGTAGATGATCCCCAAATCTAAATCTCTAGCTCAGTACCTCTCCTGAACTTTTGAATTGTATATCCCACCATCCTGGGATATGCCTAACTCAAGTAGAAACTCTCTTCCTTTTCAAATGACCTTACCTCCTGTGATCTGACCAAACCCTAGAGACTGCAGAACACAGTGCAGGCCCAGAATGTATGTATACTGGATGTTTAATATTGTGTTACAATATAATAATCACATCACTTACTAAATCTTCTTGGAGTTCATGCTGAATATTTCTAATACAACACTCTCTAGTGTTACCCCTTCCATCCAGGTTACTATGTTCTCTCATGTGGATAATTGCAATACTCTTAACTTATCTCTGTCTTCATCTCACCCCTTCTTACAATTCCTTGTTCACACTGTGGCCAAGAGATTAAATTGTGTGGCCTGAATGAGTTCTTTGGTAATGGAGCCCTGATCTAGAGCACTCGGCTGATCACTCTTCAAAGCCTTCACATTGTCCTGGGAATGAAGTTCTAAGTCTTCTACCCCTCTCTCATGGATCTGCACCAGGCTCAGTCCTACCTCTAGTCTTATTTCTTGGCTCTTTTCTGAAATAACCTCTGTTCTAAACACTCTGAGTATCTTTCAGTTACTCAAATTGCCCCAGATACTGGATTCCCAGAAATTTTCACCCCTCAAATTTGATCAGACACCAGGTATACTGACTCTATCTCCTGAGTACTTTTTCTTTCATTTCCATTCTGGAAATGTTGCCATTCTGGCTTTCACCACGTCTCTCTCTGTGATAACCTCCTCAATGACTTCTTCTTGATCCCAGCTCCTTTCAATTCTTTTTCTACTCTGCCAGCAGAATGACATTGCAGCAACAAAAATTTTATTCTATTCTTTTCCTTAAACACAATAATGACATGTATTAACTTTTTGGACAGAAATAAATGCCTTTGCTGGTAAGGTCCTTCCTGCCCCACTAGATCTATAGTTTCATCTTTACCACTCCTTCATGTAACCCATTTGGCAAACTAACCTCACACAGTTCTCTAAACAACATGTATCTTTTTCTACCTCTTTTCTTCATGGAGCATCTTCTGTGGCCAGGCTTACCTTATTCCTCCGTTCATCTATCATCAGTCAGCTCAATGTCATTTTCACCCAGTTTCATTCAAACATCTACTTTTTGTCCCCCTGATATTGTCTATGTCACACATTCAATTTTCCAGGTGGACCGCACACTTCTAGGGTTGTTTATACATTTTTAGATTTTCTACAATAGTCACTGATTATTTTTATATTCTAATAAAATAAAAGGATTGTGAAGAGTCACCTATTGAAGGAGGCAGTGGTATATAGGTACATAAAAGCAAGGTGTAGAGGGATAAATTGGGCCACAAGATGGATGATTTTGTATCTGTTTCAAACATCTGAGGGGCTTTCACGGAGAAGGGCAGAGATAGCCATACGATGGAAATCAAATGGAAGGAGATTCCTTTGCTATAGGAAAGCTGAACAGAGTTGTTTGAAGAATCAATGGGCTGCTGGGTCAGGAAGAAATAAATGAATTAGGGGCTGGAATTGTGGCTCAGTGGTAGAGTGCTCATCTCGCATGCATGAGGTATCGGTTTCAATCCTCAGCACCATAAAAATTTAAAATAAAGATATTGTGTCCACCTAGAACTAAAAAATAAACATTTTTTTAAAAAGAAATAAATGAATCACCTCTGTGTCTGTTTAGAGACAGGATCATTCTCCCAGCTAGAAAAGAATTTTTGTTGAAATGCAGACTTCAACTTTGCCTGACCAGAGCAAATAGCCTGTGAGGTCCCAGTATTCTTTGCTTTTCACTACTCTTTTCTGGGATAAAGTAAGGGCTTCTCTGCACTTATACCCTAAACCAGATTGGCATAATATTATTCAGAGTATTCCAGTATAGCTAGAAGAGCATAAACCTTAGAATTAAGGCTTAGGCTTATCTTTTTATCTTTTGTCAGGAGTGTTTGATAGAACCCTTTTCCTTCTTCATGTTATTTTTTTTCCTCATCTCTTTTCTCATCAGGATTCCATTTCTGGTACAATACATAGAACACTGTAGTAGTAAATGGATTATTTTTCTGTTTCCTATGACACTTGTTCACTCTATCCTGTGTTAAATTTCTTGTTATTTTGGATGATCTACCCATTTAAAATGTGAGGTAAGTCTTGACTTTTTGTATAAACTCTGCAGCCTTATATCTACCTTTAGCAAGGATTTCATAGTGATTATTAAACTGAGTTAGATTGAGACAACAGACCATACTAATCCACTTTACAATCAGTAATCTACCAGAGGAATTAAGATAGATAAAACAAACAGAAAACCATGAACATGGAACCTTATTCTACTCTGACTTACATTAAAGTTGTTTCTAAAATGTGACAAGTACTGGCAAGTTACAGGGTGGGAAGATGGATAGTGCTACAGAGAATTTGGAACAACATCACAGGCTATTCTCCTATATCCTGAGTTAGCCTCAAGTGGTCCTCAGAACAATCTGACAGGCAGCCTTTCTGGGATGCAGGAAATATAGCAAACCCTAAGAATTCAGCCCATTATTAATGTTGGCCAGGAATGACACACAGTATGAATAAGTAAATACCAGAATTCACAAAGGAAGAATGTTTCTGTCTCTTTTATAATGGAATTGTCTGACAAAGGAAAAGAAAGAAGCAACCAGATTTCTTTTTTTTTTATTTTAATATTTATTTTTTAGTTGTGATTGGCACAATTCCTTTATTTCACTTATTTATTTTTATGTGGTGCTGAGGATCGAACCAAAGTCTTGCACATGCAAAGTGAGCGCTGTATTGCTGAGCCACAACCCCAGCCCAGCAACCAGATTTCTTAAAAGTAGTGGGAGAGGGGTTGGTTGCTCTTGACTTATAGGATTTTTTTCCCCTCTGTGGGTAGCAAAACTGCTCATCTGTCCCTTGGGCTTTATGACAAGTATCCCAGAGTATCTATTTGAGATCCATTGATCTGTATATCATCCAACTTCTCCGAGAAAAACTATATCCTGTTTGAAGTAAAAAAGAAAAAAAAAGTGCTCATCTTTTTAGAGGTAGAAAGAGGTGAGAGGGAGAGAATAGTGGAAATAGGCTAAAGGAAATGTGTTTGGATAGGGAGGGAGATATCTTGCAGCTTAGGAGCAAATTGGCCAATTGGCAAAGGAAGCTTTTCCTCAAAAATCAAATGGAAACCCTTGACTAATCTGCATCCAGCCTTGTTGGCTGGCCTTCTGCAGCAGCTGAGATGGGAGATGGTGACAATGCTATGCAGATCCTGGGTGGAGGAAAGGCATTCCCGTGGTGTGTCGTATCTGCATTAAATAACCACAAAATTTTCCTGTGCAACATCATTTAAATCACGTTGGATCATTCTAAGCTCAACCATATAAGATGTTAAAGAACAAGACCAAAGGGAATAGTGTAAAACTTCACCCAAGGATTTATTCTTCACTTTTTTAAAATATTTTTTTTAGTTGTAGTTGGACACAATATCTTTATTCTATTTTTATGTGGTGCTGAAGATCGAACACAGCGCATTGCCCATGCTAGGCGAGCGCTCTAGCTCTGAGCCACAACCCCAGACCCTGTTCACTTTTGATTAGGGTTGACTGTGAACATCAAAATCCACATTCAAAATCTAAATAGGGACTTCTGTGAGGAATAATAATAAAGAGGAGACAAAGAGACAAGGTGCAGAGGAAGGAAAGGTGGCAGAGTGGGTCCTTGTCCAAGCGGCCACATTTATTTATACCAATAGTTTACATTAGGTCATTAGTACCATAACCATATTATTGTTTAGAGTATCAGTAAGGTTGCTTATTGTGCAGTTACATTGTATAGTTACAAAATGTAATGTTAGGAGCTTTGTGTAGTTCTCGAGAAAGTCCATTGTCTGAAATTACTGTTAGGCAGATCCAGAGCACCTGAGCTTGGTGAAATATTGCAGTTATCAAGCCAGTTCATTTATTCCCAGGAGTTATGTGCCTAAGATTAATGTGAAAGCTGATAAGACTCTAGTATGGAGGGCATTACCATAGCAACCAGGCATCCTATGTCTTTGCACAGAAACTTTTCCAGACACCAAGAATGCCACAGCCATGAAATCATCAGGGACCCCAATCCCAAACACAGAACTCCTACAAATTTCTTCAGATTTTCATTGAAGAACTGATTTTCTTACCTTTTTCACCACCAAGTTCAACAGACTGAGTTGTATCTCTCTGCTTCTGAGGTTAACACCTATTATCAGGATTTATAGTTGCTGAAACTTGCTTTAATAACTCACAAGGAATAGAATCCATCTTGTGCTCTCCCTTTTCACAGTTGGTTCAGTGACACAAACGGATGAAAAAACATGCTCTCTGCCAGTGAAATAAATAGAGTGGACTCAGAGACACCCTAGGAGGAATAGATTGAATGAGTTACCACTGCTACCTGTGCTCCCACCCGTGCACAACTAGATCAGATCAGAAGCAGAGCCTGCTCTGTGATACAGTATGGGCTGTAGTATCCTGGGGCTGAAGGAAACCTGCCTTCTGCAGGCTTTGTCTTTCATTTTAAGGACAAAATGCAATTCAGAATTTGTGTATTCACAATTTATAACATGTGACATTTGTTTGCTAATTATGGTAGCAACTTGTTGCACATTATGTATACAATGCTGCAGAAGAAGGTGTCCTTTATTTCCCAGTAGCATCTGACAAAAGGGCAGGAGTAAAGCTTGCAAACCTTGGTATCCAGAAGAAATGGCTTCCTGAGGACAAGCTGTGGCTTTGGGTTTCTTTAATAGTATGTATGAGAAGTTCTGTGTCAGACTCCTATCCCCAGTTTCATCTCAGCCCAAGGAGGGGCCTGGAACCTGTTAGGCCTTACAGTGTCCTGACTCTGTTGATAGATTCCATTCATTAAAATTCAGCAGCAGAGGCAAAGCCTCCTCCCTGCAGCCAGCTCCTCTCCCTGAGCAAACACTGTGCCTCAAAGGCTGTGAAGACCACCATGTCCACAGCCAATTTCAACACTAGGTTCCTTCCCCCCCCAAAAAAAAACTGGGCCCACACCATATGATGAACATACCCCTCTAGATAAACAATGTGTTTATTTAGGCTCATGCAGAAGCAAAAGAAGAAAAAACAGGATAGATAAGAAAATCATGTAGTGGACCTTGAACCTGAGCAGAGCCTATTCCACTAGCCTGGCTCTCCATGTAAGCCCATTGCTGTACCCATAAAGTACCCTTCCAGACTTTGGCCTTCCTTGAGGTTTCAGTTTGAATTTAGAAGTAGCTGTTTTACCAAAGTTTCCTTCCTTGTCGTTTTAGTCACCTTTTCCATCACGGTGACCAAAAGATCTGACAAGAACAACATATAGGAGGGAAAGTTTATTTTGGATCCTGGTTTCAGAGGTTCAGTCTGTGGTTGGCTGACTACATAGCTTTGGACTCAAGGTGAGGCAGAACATATGGCCAAAGGGCATGCAGAGGAAAGCAGCTTAGGACATGGCAACAAAGAAGCAGAGAAGAAAGCTCCACTCACCAGGGACAAAATCTAAACCCCAAAGACATGCCCCCAGTGACCTCTGTCTTCCAGCAACACCATACTTGCTTTTAGTGACCACCTAGTTAATTCACATCAGTTGATTAATCCACTGATCAGGTTATAACTCTCATAATCTAATCATTTCACTCTGGTTGTTCTTGCATTGTCTTATTCATGAGCTTTTGGGGGACACCTCATGTCTAAACCATGACACTTGTATTTTCCACATTCTTCATAATATCATTTAAAGAATGTTTTGAAAAAGCTGGTCCCAACAATTGAGTAAAAGAAGTGATGGCTTCAAAGAGTGTTATTTCCAATAGAATATTATAGACCTCACTACCTGTCAATCAGTGGACATCTGATGTGTCCTTTGATTTCTTTATGTATAAATATATATAGATGCATAGGCAAATTTTTAGATTTAAAATATAACTATATTTCAATGTAGATTAATACATGGAAGTTATAGATAAAAATTAACCTTAGATTCACTTGACTTTTGCTAACCAGTTGGCATCTGATTTTTTCATATAATTGGTAAATGCGCATAATAAGCTTGAAAGGGAGCTTAAAGAATATAACTTTTCCTTTGTATATTTAAAGTATAATTTGAGGTGGGAGTAAAATAGAGTCAATTTCACTGAAGGCCTAGGACCTTCCATAAGTTTTAATATGCTAAGGTTTACGTGTTTGGAACTATAGTCTTATAGTCTACATTTGTGCAGATACATGGGAATCAACTTACCAAAAGAGATGAAAGATCTATACAATGAAAACTCCAGAACCCTAAAGAAAGAACTTAAAGAAGACCTTAGAAGATGGAAAGATCTACCTTGCTCTTGGATAGACAGAATTAATATTATCAAAATGACCATACTACCAAAAGCACTACACAGATTTAATGCAATTCTGATCAAAATCCAATGGCATTCCTCATAGAAATAGAAAAAGCAATCATGAAATTCATCTGGAAAAGTAAGAGACCCAGAATATCTAAAGCAACTCTTAGCAGGAAGAGTGAAGCAGGTGGCATCACTATACCAGACCTGAAACTATACTACAGAGCAATAGTAACAAAAACAGCACCAAACCAGACTGGTAAACCAATGATACAGAATAGAGGACACAGAGACTAACCCCCCCAAACAAAATTATCTTATGTTAGACAAAGTGGCTAAAAACAGCATTGGAGAAAAGATAGCATCTTCAACTAATGGTGCTGGGAAAACTGGAAATCCATATGCAAAAAAAAAAAAAAAAGAGATGAAATCTCTATCTCTCACCATGCACAAAACTCAACTCAAAGTGGATCATGATCCAGGAATTAAACCAGAGATTCTATGTCTAATAGAAGAAAAAGTAGTCCCTAATCTGCATCATGTGGGATTAGGCCCCAACTTCCTTAATAAAACTCCTATAGCACAAAAATTAAAACCAAGAATCAATAAATGGGATGGAATCAAACTGAAAAGTTTCCTCTCAGCAAAAGAAACAATCTGTAAGATGAATAGACAGCCTACACCCTGGGAGCAAATTTTTACCCCCCACACATCAGATAGAGCACTAATCTCTAAGGTATATAAAGAACACAAAAAGCTAAACAGCAAAAAAAAAACCAAAAACCAAATAACCCAGTCAACAAATGGGCCAAGGACCTGAAGAGACGCTTCTCAGAAGAGGATATACTATCAATCAACAAATATATGAAAAAATGTTCATCATCTCTTGCAATTAGAGAAATGCAAATCAAAACTACTTTAAGATATCATCTCACTCCAGTCAGAAAACAGCTATTATGAAGACAAACAACAAGTTTTGGCAAGGATGTGGGGGAAAAGATACACTCATACATTGTTGTTGGGACTGCAAATTGGTGCAGTCAATTTGGAAAGCAGTATGGAGATTCCTTGGAAATCTGGAAATGAAACCATCATTTGACCCAGCTCTCTTTCTCCTTGATTTATACCCAAAAGACTTAAAATCAGCACACTACAGGGACAAAACCGCATCAATGTTTATAGCAGCACAATTCACAATAGTTAAACTGTGCAGCCAACCTAGATGCCCTTCAGTGGATAAATGGATAAAAAAAAGTGGCATATACACACAATGGAATTTTACTCAGCAATAAAAGAGAATAAAATCATGGCATTTGCAGATAAATGCATGGAGTTGGAGATGATAATGCTAAGTGAAGTTAGCCAATCCCAAAAAATCAACTGCCAAATGTTTTCTCTGATATAAGGAGGCTGACTCATAGTGAGGTAGGGAGGGGGAGCTAGAGAAGGAATTGGTGAATTCTAGATAAGGCAGAAGGGTGGGAGGGTAAAGGAGGAGGAAGGGGATTAGCAAGGATGGTGGAATGTGATAGACATCATCATCCAAATTACATGTATAAAGACATGAATTGGTCATGTCAACATACTGTATATACAACCAGAGATACGAAAAATTGTGCTGTACACATGTAATGAGAATTGTAAAGCTTTCCGTTGCCATTTTTTTAAAATCAATGAAAAAAAAGTGCTCTCTCTGGCAACAACATTGTTTTAGCCCTTTCCTCACAAAGGTGAATTCTCTTGGTGTTTAGACTATCATGGCTCCAGAAGCAAGGGGTAGTGTAGGCTCCATGGCAGGGGCTGCAGGAGGCAGCTGGCTCCCCAGGCTTTTGCCAACAAACATACATCCAAGTCTCCAAATGCATACTTTCCCCACAGCATGGCCCCAAACACTAATCCTCCAGTGGTGGGAAAACTAATGTCCAAGACTGTTTCCTCCTCCTTCCTTCCTTCCTTCCTTCCTTCCTTCCTTCCTTCCTTTCCTCTTTCCTTCTTTCCTATCTACTATTCTCTAGGTGGTATAGAAAAATAAATCACTTTGATGAATCTGTGGCCTCTTTGGACCTTTATATTCTGCATTTCAATAACAAAAACAGACAGGAAGAAAGAAATACAGGATTAGGTGAGACAGACAGAACTTTGATTATTTTCCAACCAATGATTAGTTGTGTAATAATGAACATGTCTATATCTTCTATGAGCTTTCCTTTCTTATAAAAAGGTGCCAAGGACATGCAATGGAGAAAAGATAGCCTCTTCAACAAATGGTGCTGGGAAAACTGGAAATCCATATGCAACAAAATGAAATGACACCCCCCCCCTCTCTCAATATGCCCTAATCTTTATCATGTGGGATTAGGCCCCAACTTCTTAATAAGACTCCTATAGCACAAGAATTAAAATCATGTATCAATAAATGGGATGGACTCAAACTAAAATGTCTTCTCAGCAAAAAAAAAAAAAAAAAAACAATCTGTAAGATGAATAGATAGCCTACATCTTGGAAGCAAATCTTTACCCTTCAAACATCAGATAGAACAGTAATCTCTAGGGTATGTAAAGAACTCAAAAAGCTAAACACCAAAAAAACAAGTAACCTGGTCAACAAATAGGCCAAGGACCCGAAGAGACACTTCTCAGAAAATGATATACTGTCAATCAACAAATATATGAAAAAAATGTTCATCATCACTAGCAATTAGAGAAATGCAAATCAAAACTACTCTATGACTTCATCTCACTCCAGTCAGAATGTCAACTATTATGCATACAAACAATAATAAGTGTTGTTGAGGATGTGGGGAAAAAGGTACACTAATACATTGCTGGCAGGACTGCAAATTGCTGCAGCGAATATGAAAAACAGTATGGAGATTTTTGAAAAATTGAGAATGAAACCACCATTTGCCCCAGCTATCCCTCTCCTTGGTCTATACCCAAAGGACTTAAAATCAGCATACTACAGGGATACAGCCACATCAATGTTTATAGCAGCACAATTCACAATAGCTAAATTGTGGAAACAACCTAGATGTCCTTCAGTAGATGAATGGATAAAGAAAATGTGGTATATATTTTAGAATAAAATCTTGTTTATTCAGCCTTAAACAAGAATGAAATTATGGCATTTGCTAGTAAATAGATGGAGCTGGACCATATCATAGTAAGTGAAATAAGCCAATTCCAAGGAACCAAAAGCTGAATGTTTTCTGATATGTGGATGCTAACCCACAATAAGGGAGTAGGGTAGGGAAGCACAGAGGAACTTTGGATTGAACAGAGGTGAGTGAGGTGAGGTAGGAAGGATAGTAGAATGAATCAGACATTATTACCATATGTGCATATATGATTACATGGCTTGTATAATTCTACATAATGTACAACCAGAAGAACGAGAAGTTATACTCCACTTATGTGTGATGTTCAAAATGCATTCTACTGTCATGTATAACTACTTAGAACAAATAAAAAAATAAATTTAAAAAATTCTTTAAGTCAGAATCACAGCAAATAATCAGTTCCTAAAATAATCTAAATTATTTATTAATCTAAGTAATCTAAAATAATCTCTAAAATACATTTGTGATCTACTTCACAGTGTTACTGTGGCTCACTGTAAAGTCTCAATAAATACGAACTCTTAGAATTATGCTTTTTTCTTCCGTTGTTGTTTGTTGTTGTGCTGATGGTGGTTTGTGGTACTAATCATAGAACCCAAGAATGCTCTACTAGTAATACATTCCCATCTCCATTTTCCTTTTTACTTTTTTCTGGAACATGGACTCCTACTGACTCAGCCTCCTAAGTATAATTCGTTTTTTTGAAGAATATACTCTCTGTTTTTGAAGATATGGTAGAAAGAACATACATGATAATGAAAATATCCTCAAAATTTATTTTCCCATGTAGAACATATTTAGTTTCAACTTAAAATATTCACTATCCTAAACCAAATTTTATTCTCAGTGTCATATTCTATTCACTATTCCATAAGGTCCAGGATGAGCAAGTAGGAATATGTTATGAAATGGCAGTAAGAGTTCCATGTTCCAGCATATGCTGGAGTGTAACCTGTGTATGCCAATGCGATCTCTCAGATTAGGAGAATGAATTTAATATGAGTGAGCAATACAATATGACTACAGTACAAAGCACTTCTCAATTTAGGCTGCACTATTACAAAGCGGCATCCCCATCACAAAACAGAATGGGCCTCTTCTATAAGTAGCCAATCGGGCTATTCTTCAACTATCATTTGTTAATATTCATCTTCTATAGGATTATGTTAAGGCAGAATATATCCAAAGAGATGTGAGTAGGATGGTGAAAGTGCTTGAACTTAAGCCACATAAGTTATTAGAGAAGAACCGGGAATAATTAGCCAAGAGAAAACAGTGCTTGATTTGGACATGGCTAAATATTTCCAGCTCTTTGAAACTCAACCATAGCTACTTTGTCAAAAACATAAGTAGATATATTATTTATGATGTTTCATAATCTATTTTTTCTCTTAACTCATTCAATGAGTTCATACTATTGGTTATATGTATTTTTATAAATTCTTTTTTCCATATGTATTTATACTTGACTTTCATATTTTATTTGTGTCAATCTAGTGCCTACCCTAATGAAGAGTGCTATATTTTAAATTCAGATTCAAAGAATGCATGAACTTTCAGAGAGTTTGGAGTTCTTGAACTTATTTGCCTAAATTGTGATGTGTGTATTAGAAATTACATAGTTTATACCATATAATACACATTTTCCTTAGTAACCTGGGATAAATAAACCATATTCCTGTGGTTGGCTAATTATTATATTTTATTTATTTGTTATTTCTTTTTATTCTGCAATTTTTGAGGGGTGTGTGTGTGTGTGTGTGTGTGTGTATTCTCACTGTGTGGATAGGTTAGAAAAAATATATATTTATGTAATTTTACTTTCATTTAATTGCTTTCTTTTGCATCTGTTTATGATTTAGCCTTGTTTTGTTTTGACTTAGGTGGGATATAACTATACACAGGTTTGAACTGTTTTGATCTTACATTTGCTTGTTTGTTTCTATATTGGTTTTTGTCCTTAATCCCACTTCTTTAGTTTCTCTCCACCCCAATACCAAATTTTCATGCTCCCTCTCCTCTTTTGTCTTTTAATTACTTTTAGTTAATTTTTTTTGGTAATTCATTCTTTATAGTCAACATCAGCTACCTATCTCCTGATTCTCTTTTGTTTACTTAACATATTTCAAACTTTTCTTGCCTTCCTACCCTATTTTCTCTTTACTTAAGAAATTTCAACTGTCTAATAGAATTAGATAGTTAATGGAATTCATACCCCATTCATGTTGTTGTGATTATTGATAGGATACACGACATAGTAGACACCTGCTGTTTAATTCTTGATTGAGTTCATGATTTTTTATTTTTAGTATTGATGATACTGATGCTCACCTCAACATTCCTATATAGGTGGCAATTATTGCTATAGATGTCAAAGTGGACAGCAGACACTGTACAACTGATGTTAACAGTAGTGCTATTCCTGGCTCCCACTTCCTGTAAGAGGGACTGGAAAGTGATCGGGACATTTCAAGATCATAGAGTCGAGATCTCACTGTGGAGCAATACTCACAACTCTGCCAAGTAAGTAACAGCAAATCTCACTCCACACATGATGATCTAGCCCCACCTGAGCCTTCACATTACTTCAAGGGCAGAGAATTGGGGAAACAAAACTCTCAAACCAAAAAACAAAAACCCCAAAAACAAAAAAAAAACAGGTCTCAAGGAGGAACAATCAGAGGGGCATCTCAGGTTGCACATTGGATATCTACTCATAAAGCAAAAAAGATAACTATCCACAAGAGGACTTAAAAGAGGAAGGAGAATCTATCTAAACTGATGCACAAGTCCAACCAAGACCTCCGAAAACATGAGGAAATAGGCCAAGAAATCTCCTCCAAAATTCAGAATCTCCCAACAAAGGATCCCACAGATATGGAAGTAGATGAAATTTCAAAGGTTATAAAAATGATTATTAAAAATGTTAAACTAAAAGAAGATCTAACCAATGAATGAAGAAAGCTAATATTGGAGATCAAAGACCACTTCAGTAAAGAAATAGAAATATTGAAAAGAAACCAGTCAGAACTCATGAAAATGAAAGACACAAATCACACATCACAATAGCTCAACTGTGGAACCAACCTAGATGCCCTTAAATGGATGAATGGATTTAAAAAAAAATGTGACATATATACACAATGGAATATTACTCAGCGATAAAGGAGAATAAATCATGGCATTTGAAGGTAAATGGATGGAGTTAGAGAAGATAATGCTAAGTGAAGTTAGCCAATCCAAAAAAACCAAATGCCAAATGTTTCTTTTGATATAAGGAGGCTGATTCATAATGGGATAGGGAGAGGGAGCATGGGAGGAATAAAGGAACTCTAGATTGGCCAGAGAGGGTGGGAAAAGAAGGGAGGGGGCGTGGGATTATAAATGATGGTGGAATGTGATGATCATTATTATACAAAGTACATGTATGTGCAAAAACTTTGTATAAAACCAGAGATGTAGAAAATTGTGCTGTATGTGTATAATAAGAATTGTAATGCATTCCGCAGTCATATATTAAAAAACAAAAAAAACCCCATCACCAACAGATTAGATTTCATAGAAAACTTGAGTCCTTGAGGACAGAACTTCAACTTCAGGCCTCCAAGACAGGGTAAAGTGTCTCCGATGGGGATGTTCTGGCGGCCAGCATGGAGGTGGCAGGACCAGCTGGAGCTGGGGGAGTCACTAACTCTGAGGGAGAAGTCACCCAACCAGAGGGCTGAAAGTCCAGGGAGGGAGCAGAGGCCCCGCGGGGGGGACTGAGACCCTGGTGGCAAGTTTCTAGTCAAAGTCCAGGCCAGGCCTCTACCTTTAAGGCAGAGTGCCAAGGGGGCAGGAACCCTGTACTCCCCGGAATTCTGAATGCTTTGGTCATAATTGACCCCTGCAACGCTCCAGGACATTCAGCTGGAAGGTGGATGGTCATAGAGCGGTTTTTGGAGCACAGCTGAGGGCTCTCTGAAGCTCTAGCAATGTTTTCGTGGTTTAGAGGTCTAGCCTTCAGCTTGGGCCAGTTCTTGGGTCAGTTCTTGGCTTCCCCCACTGGCCAAGTCTCCAGCTGCATCATAGATATGCCTGTGGAGGTCTCCAAAGCTGTGGAAGACAGTTCACTTCGTTGTCAAAGAAAGAAAATTGAAGCCACAGAATCAAGGTTGAGATCAGAGAATACAAGACTTAAAAAGTATTGTACTGATCTGGAAAAAAAAGATGAAGCATCACAGATTCAAATAAACCTTCAATCTACAAGTTACCAAAACCAGCTGCAACAGAAACAGGTAGACATCAGCCATCTTCAAGCAAGCCAGATGGCACTACAGGAGCAGATGTTGAGCCTGCAGTCAGCTGCTCAATCAGTACCTTCAGAAGCCGGTGGTGTACCAGCAACCAGCGCACCTCATTCATTCGGTTATGGACTCAGCCAGTATTTGTCATCTTTCCATGACGATGCCAAGGACTTTAGTTACATAATTTCATCACAACAGGAAATAAACAGATTGAAAAATGAAGTTTCAAGACTTGAATGTGAAGTTGGCCATTGGAGGCGTAACACGCAGGCACAAGGAACAAATGATTCAGATCAAAGTGAAATCAGCAAACTACACCATACAATTAAGGTACTGGAACAAAACCGAAGTCAGGACATGGATCATCACCAACATGAAATGTCCATTTTGCAGAATGCACATCAACAGAAACTGGCAGAGTTAAATCACCAGCATCAACAGGAGTCAAATGACTATGAAGGACGGATCGCAGAACTTGAAAAGCTGTTACACCAAGGTGACTCAGGAGTTACAGTCACTGATGAGTCTCAAGTCTGGGAGATGCAAAACACTATTCAGGTTCTACAAACTGAAAAACTAGAGTCCACAAGAAGAATCAAAGAACTTGAGGATACAATCAAAGTCATAAATAAAAAATTATCTTCTGCAGAACACGACAGAGATGTCCTGAAGAGAGAAAAGGAGCAGCTCAGTGTGGAAAAGAGACAAATAATTGAAGAGTGTGAAACCTTGAAAGTGGAATGTAGTAAATTGCAGCCCTCTGTGATGGAGCAGAGTGATCCTGCTGCAGAAAAGGGAACAATTTCTCCACAGAGTTCATCAGTGGGAGAAGTGTTCAGACTCCAACAAGCCCTGTCTGATGCTGAAAATGAAAGAATGAGACTGAGTAGTTTAAGACAGGATACCAGCCTTGCTGAAGACAATCAGAAACTTCAAATACATGTGCAAGTTTTAGAAAAAGAGAAGTCATTATTGAGTCAAGAAAAGAAAGAACTTCAGATATCACTTTGCAAACTGAGCTGGGAATATGAAGTCATTAAAAGTATGGCTTCAACAGACA
>NW_025999932.1:40228038-40235242 GCF_001458135.2 Marmota marmota marmota
TATCCATTTAACTATTTCAATTGGCTACAAAGTCACTTCAGGTTAAATTCAATTTTCTAGGTGTTAAATATGTCCATAAGGAAAATGGTTTCTACACGTTAAGTGTGAGTCAAACCAAAAGTCTTAATACATCAATCATTTCCAATGGAAAAGTTAATTTGTAAGAATGTATCATTAAAATCTGGACTGTTTATCTAAACGCTTCTCTGGGTTATCAAAAAGAGTATTTAAAATTAATCTTTTTTTATTTTTGTAAATTAAGATAAAAGATGAATCAAGAGTTTCCAGCTTGAGCTGGGTGAAAGTCGGAGAGGAGAGAAAGCAGATTATGTGGCAGTTGCTTCTCTGACACCCGTAGTTTCTAGAAACATTAAGAACATTTTTATTAAAATTAATTTAGTATGAAACAAATTTTAAATATAAATTATATTATAATTAAATATAAATTAATATTATTACCTTTAATTTAAATTTATTTTAATAATTAATTTTATGATAGTTTTATTACATTTAATTTAACTTGATTTTTTTGATGTAGCACTTAAAATTTTATTTGTATTGCTTTTTAATTTAATAAAATTAATTTATATTAAATTATAACATAATTTATATTTAAAATTTATTAAATTTTATTTAAATTAATTTAATAAAATGTAAAGAAATGAATTTAAATAAAATTTAATATAAATCTGATTAATTAATATTCATTTCATAATTTAATATAAATTTTTCATGCAATTAATTGTAATTAAAGTGTTCTTAGTGGTTTTGGAAGCTCCAGGTGTCAGAAAGATATTTGTTGTATGATCTGCTTTTTTCTCTTCTCCGATTTCACCTAGCTTGGGCTGGTAACTTTTGATTTGTCTTTTTTCTTAATTTACAAAAATCAAAAAGGGAAGACAAAATACCTGGTGGCTATAAATATATATCATCTTTTCTTCCTTTTTATCTCTTTTTTAAAAATTTTCTCTCAGTTTCAACTTTTTGGTTTTTTACACACGATAATTAAAATACCTAACAAAGAAAAGAAGGCAAGAGCACTAAAAGCTGCAAGAGAAAACCATCAGGTCTCATTTAGGAGCAAGCCACAAAGGCTAACTTCTGGCTTCTGAACTCAGATCCTAAAGAAGAACAAGGCCCAGAATGAGATATTCAAAGAAAGCTCTTAAAGAAAAATTTTGTCAGTCAAGATTTCTAAATCCAGCAAAGCTCTTTCAAAATTGATGTAGAAAAAAATTGCTTTACATGACATGGATAAGCTAAAAGAATTTATGATCACTGAAGAAGCACTACAAAGAATACTCAAAGATAAACTGCACAAAGATATACCCCAAAATAACTCCCAAAGCTCCTAAATAGATGATGACCATGAGAAGAGCAACCAACTAAATGAAAATTAAGACAGAATTAAATGTAGTAAACTAACCAAATATCAGAAAATTACAAACGCATATTCATAATAACCCTGAATGCATCTGGCCTCAACTCCTCAGTTAAAAGACACAGATTAATGGATTGGATCAAAAAACAAAATTCAACTAAATGTTGTTTGCAAGAACCCCTATCACCAGCAGACAGGTCATCCAAGTATAAAATTAATAAGGATTTTTCTGACTTTAATACTATAAATCAAATGTACCTAATAGACATCTACACACTATTTCACCCCCAAACAGCTGAAATGAATTTACCTTTTTCCAGAAGCTCATGGAATCTTTTCCATTATTGATCATATTTTAAAATGAGTACAGCTTGCAAGACGGTATTTATTGAGCTCTGCATATAAAATGTGTTCATGAATTTGATGTGCTTTGACAGAAACATGTGTTTTTCCAATAGCAAACAAGTATAAAAATAAATAAAAGTGTTGCTACAACTGCAGTTCCTAGAACCCATTATTTAAAATCCATTTTTTATTAAAATGTGAATCTATATTTTCAGAAACATGGGTTAATTATAAACCAAAATTTTTCTTGCTATATTTCATGATATTCCCTGTAAAGTATATTTTTAATTTGTTACATTTATGTTCCTCTCAAGAGTGCTATAAAGCTACATCACATTTTTCCTTAGAAATAAAATCATATACTTTCAAAGGCTTTTGATGACTATTATTGTGGAACCAAAAAGGTAAAAGGTTATAACTTTCAAATGTCATTTTCTAATTATAGTGAGCAAATCAGAAAGTGATTTCTCTGTATATTACTGGTAGAATCTCTATGAGGGCTTTCAGTAGTACTTCCTTCACCATCTATTTTTGAAATGCACACAATCTTCTGAAAACCAATGTGGGACTACAACTTAAATGTTCTTGTGTATAGCCATGACAGTGACTGGTACAGAGTTAGCACACAATCAATTATTAGAGAAGCATGGAAAGAAATACATGGAAAAGATGACTAATTTATATTAAGCACCATTGATCTATTCCCTCTTTTAAAGAAAATATTCTGGGGCTATGAATAAGTGCAGTTCAATGCAACTTAGGTAACAAAGGTTGGCCTTTCTTTAGGCACTAGTCCAGAAGTTTTGACTTTTGAAGATCTCAGTAGAATATTAAGACCTATTTTCAGTTTTAGAAATCATTAGATTATTTAACTGGCATTCAGCAAATTTAGTTTTTCAGTGCACAGACTGAGTTACTTCCACATCCTTTGTGGTGGTACAAGAAGCATGGTCCTCTCTTGGAAAGCATGCTTCATTCTTTGTTTTGGTCAGTAACTCGGAAAACAGTCTGTCTCAGCAGGTCAGTGTTACAGAATTGTTTTATATAGTGGTTACATGTACATGTATCTTTGGGAATCTTTCTTGACCCAGAGAGGCATTGCCTTTCTGACCTTTTCCTGCCATATCTCCTAGTGATATGTATCTGTAGAGCCAACTTGGACCAAGATGATCTAGGCGTGTGCCTATGTGGTAACACTTGGCAATGTCTCTATTATTTTTATCACTTACTCCTGTTAGTAAATATTCCCTGTTAGAGAAATCTCAGAGATGGAAGTTCGTTTTGAATCTTTAAGGTTTTCAGGAGTACCCACTAAGACTGCAAGTCCCCTGGGCAGTGTAATACCCAATGGTGTGCAGATAAGCCAGCCCCTCACAGGCCAGTAGGGAGTGTTAACAATGCCGATTTCCTGGGGATAAGCATTTCCTCCAAGGCTGATGACCAGCTACCAAAAGTTGAAAGTTTGCTTGTAAAATTCCTGAATATTGAGCAGTTATCTCTCACAAGCTGGTACCGTTTGGCTCCCACATGCCACTGGCTTAATTAAGTCTTTATCAACCAACTGCCTGAGGAGAATGATGACAGTTACCTAAGAGCGAGGATTTTGAGAAACAAGGCAATGGAATGTGAATAGGAAGAGAGAGGTGAAAGAAAAGAAAAGGGAAGGGAGGACTGAGAACACAGACTAGATGGTGTCATGCTGTCTCTGGGAAATGTAGTTGCCTAGAGTTGTACCAGTTGCAGGTGTGCAGGGCCCTTCTTGAACTGGGAGCTTGGTTTGAGCCAAGAATTGGAGAGAAGTCTGTCCTCAAGTGAGATGATGCCCCTAGGTTCATGTGTAGGGGCCTCCTTTCTTATATCCATTGCATTTCAGAACAAAGAAAACCTGCCACTTGATATTGCATTCTTTCCAGAAGTAATGCTTCCATTGATAACAAGATTATCTGAAATTGTCAAATACAACTAAAATCAGTAACCACCTCCTTAAGACAAGCAAATCAGCAAGTTTGTGATTTTAGGGAAACTGTATCTTCATTAACCTTTTGGGCCATACAAGGAGACTGACATCCCTAAAAACTAAGTAAATTGTGGGGTTTATAGACTTTTAAATTAAGGTTAAAAATAGAAATATCAACTTTCACTCTCTAGGAAAGGCCTAACCTTGAGAAATTTCTTTTCAAATCATCAGCAGGAATATTTTAGCTCTCTTCTCTCATGACAAGCTTTAAGATCATTATGCTGAATGTTACCATATCCTCAGCACATATTGTTGAGCAATATGATAAATAAGGCAATCTTAGAAAAAATACTTAAGGCAATTTTCCTTATATAAGGAAAGTAAATTAACTCAGGAATATACCTACTATAAATTGAGGTGTCAAATGCCATGAATAGGTTCATATTCAATAGCTCTACAATTTTTACAATGCTGAACTTATTTGGTGCATAATATGTGTAGTCAACACATCACAATGACTATAGAAAGAAACTTTCTTATTATGTTTACAAACATAATTATGATTTTTATTCATAAGCAGTATAGCATATTGTTTAAGAGCATGAAATTTGGAGTGGTCATACCAGGTTTCAAATCCCTTTTGAACATTGTATGGGATCTTTGACAAATGAATTATTATTTCAAAACCTCATTTTCTTTACTTTTTTTTAAAAGAGAGAGAGAACTTTTTAATATTTTTTTTAGTTTCTTCTTTATTTTATTTTTATGTGGTGCTGAGGATCGAACCCAGTGCCCCGCACATGCCAGGAGAGCACATTACCGCTTGAGCCACATCCCCAGCCCTCAAAACCTCATTTTCTAATCATAATATAAAGATAATATAAGAAAAATATATGATAAATGCCTGACACAGAGTGAATCCTCAGTAAACAATAAAAATTAGAAACATAGGATTTAGGTAATATTGGGCTACAGAATACTTTAATGCTCACATGGAAACAAAGCAAATTAAAATGAAACAGTGTTACCTAAATACCCAACGTTAAATCATGACCCGATGAGTTATATAATTCATCATCTATCCTAGTGTTAAAATGAAAGCTTTGTTTTTAATCCTGTTTGGAGAAAGTTTTGTCAAGCCCAAAAATGGAATTGAAAAAATGGCCTTTGCCTAAACTTGTCAACTTGAAGGAAAGCAGGAAATCAATGATAGGACAATTTTCAGCATAGGATTATAGTGTTTAAGCCTATTCTAAAGACAAATTAGAAGACTAAAAAACACACAGCAAAACATACATCATTGAGCCTGAGTCCTGAGAACAGTAAAGAGCAAGTCAAATTTGGTGCTGTGTTTCTTCACTTTTCTTGTTTAGTTTTTTGCCTTCATTTGCTTTAGGACTTGAAGGCACTGGGTAGCCCTAGAAATTGATGTGTGGTGGCACAAGAATTTGGAAGATTAGTTAAAAGTCTGTACAGAGGCCGCCTAGGCATCTTGGCTTTCTCCTCTACCTTGTGCTCCTGGACAGCAGCACTCCCCTACCATACAAAAGGCAGGAGCTATAATGGAGACTCCTACAGCTTATGATAGGCCAGGAGTGAGACCATACAAGGAAGAGATGAAATTAAAGTCTACCCCTTTCCTTACTTGGATCCAAGGAAGCTGCCATCTCTCTGTGTGTGTGTGTGTGTGTGTGTGTGTGTGTGTGTATGTATACATATATACACTTCTTGGCAGGAAATTAGCAAAAGTCTTTTTGGACAGTACCATGCCCAAGACAAGAATATATTTTTTTAAAGGAGAAGAAAAGTAAAATATATTGCAATGGAATTGAAATTATGATAGAGGGTTTGGGGATCATAGAAAGCAGCTCAGTTTGGTTAGATACTCTAGGAGGGCTGTACAGGAAAGCTGGAGAAAAGGCGGAAGATTAATCTTGTATCATATTATCAAGGTCATGAGATTTTTTCCTGAAGGCAGTGGAAAATTAAGCAACCCTTTAATTACCTTTTATCACTGTGAGGGAATAATTTTTATTTATCTTTCTATCTGTGTCCACAGAGAGCATACAGCAAACTAAATAATTAGTGAGAGAAAATTCATTCATTAAATGGCAATACATACAGGTTGCTGGACATTCTAAGTAGAGTTCCCATCAATTCTTTTGAAAAACATAGTTTAAATATGATGTAAACACATTCTTAGAGATTAAGTCATCTGGCTATTTCCAGATACAGGGCAAAAGCTTTAGAAAGATGGAGCAGAAAGTAACCATTTTTTAAATTTCCTCTTTTCTGTTTTGATTTAAATAGAATATCTTCTTATTTTATTTTATTTTCTGGTTGAATGCAAAGTATGTTCACAACAATTCATGTCTTCATACGCGTACTTTGGATAACGATGACCATCGAGTTCTTTCCCTAAAACTTTACAAAGACTTGCCTATTCACCAGCCCTACCCTAGTGCAAAAATGCCACTTTTTTTACAAGTAATTTTAAATATTAATGGGTAACTTCTTACATGATGGATGGAATCAAAACAAACAGAAAAAAAAAGAACTTTGAAATATAGGGGTGGTACATATAGTTGAAAAACATTTCACAAAAGGACAATTGATATTCTCAGAGAGGTAAGAAAATATATTAAAAATCAAAAACTGAAAATGGGTAATATTTTAATGTAGGAAATCTTCAAAGAACAAGGTAGATCTCTAGAAAATTAAAAAGTGATAGAAGGTTAAGAAAAGTCGACATAAGGTATTGGATATTAGAGAACACTTCCAAAACCCAAAGAAAGTTAAAATAGAGAAAAAGAAGATGGGGAAGTTGTATCTAATATGAACTCTAGGAAGAGAACAAGAGGGCAGAAAAGCACACAAAAAGTAATTTTAGAAAATTTCATGAAACAACAGGTATTAGTGTAACAAATGGGAAAGCATATCCACCTGAAATGTTAGAGCCTCATAGATAATGAAGCAATGATGAAATCTTCAAAGTTGGAGGCAGTGGAAAACAGGTCATATAAAATGTGCTAGAAAATTCCATACTATCATCTCTCAAATCCTAATGGGAGTAATATGGGAGTACTGGGGTTGTAGCTCAGTGGTAGTTCACTTGCCTTGCATGCGTGAGGCACTGGGTTTGAATCTCAGTACCACATAAAGATAAATAAATAGGAGGAGAGGAAGATGGCGGCGAGGGGTGTGCATTGCCCCCGTGTGCTGCTTCACTGTGTGGGAGTATGACAAGTCAGGATGGCTAAAGGCTATCTTGTTAGGAATTTCCAGCAATAGTGGGGTGCTCCGGAACCTGGAGGAAGGATTTCCATCGCACGAGGATCGGCTACGGGGACTCAAACGCGAGAGGTTTGTCGCATGGAGGGTAACACTGCTTATTCAGCAAATCGCCCCACAGCTAGAGTCTGCAGCGCGCCCTGGGAAACGAGGAGATAGCGACGCAGGGATACAGCGCTGCAGTTTCTGCCAGCCGTGCAAGCACCGTACTCAGGGCTGAATTCTGGGTT
>NW_025999932.1:40240677-40292541 GCF_001458135.2 Marmota marmota marmota
TGGGAAAGGTAGCGGAGCACAACAGACACTAGTATGGCAATATGTAAATCAATGGATGTGTAACTGATGTGATTCTGCAATCTGTGTATGGGGTGAAGGTGGGAGTTCATAACCCACTTGAATCAAAGTGTGGAATATGATATGTCAAGAAATTTGTAATGTTTTGAACAACCAACAATAAAAAATTTAAAAAAATAAAATAAAATAAAGATATTGTGTTCCCCTAAAAAAAAAGATAAATAAATAAAGATATTGTGTCCATTTACAACTAAAAATATATTTAAGAAAGAAAGAAATCCTAAAAGGTGAAGCCCTTGAGCTGCTGGGCACAACAGAAGCCTGGCTGGGGCACAAAGCCAGGAAACTAGACTGGCTGGTCTGTCCCAGAGGAAGCTGGCATCTCATTCACTTAGAGTTGCTTTTCTTTCTCAAACTGCTTTGTTTCCGTGGTTTCATTTTCATTTTATTTCAGCCATGTTTGTGTACCCATGAAATAACTGTGACATTAAAAAAGTGAACTATCATTGATACTCTGCATATGAATAAACTTTTAACTACAATCTCAATGAAAATTCTATACTAGGGAATAGCCTTCCAGCAGTCCCAAGCCATAATTAATGCCTATGCATCCAGTATGCTCACATGGACTAGGAATGTCGCTCAGGAGTAGGGCACTTGCCTAGCACACACAAGGCCCTGGATTTGGACCAGCACAAAATAATTAAAAAATAAAGAACAACAATATTTACATTTGTTTGTCATCACAAATACTTTTTTGGTGGATAAGTTTTACTGTCATGTCGTCATATTTTTAATCTATGGCTTTATCTTTAGAATCTCAGTTCTTTTTTTATTGATTTGTTTTTAAAAAATAAATGACAGTGTAATGCATAACAATTCTTATTACATGTATACAGTACAATTTTTCATATCTCTGGTTGTATATAAAGTATGTTGACACCAATTCGTGTCTTCATACATGTACTATGGATGATGATGTCTATCACATTCCACCATTATTGCTAACCCCCTGCCCCCTGCCTTTCCCTCCTACCCCTCTGCCCTATCTAGAATCTCAGTTCCCCTGCCCCAGTATTTCTAGTTTATCTATAACTATATAACAACAGTGTTTATAATCTAGGCCTGGCTCCAATAAGGTTATGAACCACAATTTCCTAGGAAGATGATGGTGATCCAAGCTGT
Organism: Marmota marmota marmota; assembly: GCF_001458135.2. Lineage (NCBI taxonomy): Eukaryota > Metazoa > Chordata > Mammalia > Rodentia > Sciuridae > Marmota > Marmota marmota. The sequence goes on from NW_025999932.1 coordinate 40,241,881, forward strand.
GTCATTGGCAAGTTGTCATCTATTGAATTCAAGAGGTTCTGGACAAACAGTAGATATTTGAGTCCTTTGAAAATCATTAGCCAGCTTGTTCTGGTGCAGCACTTACTGTGGACCTGCCAAGGTAGGCCCTACAGGGAAATACCAGAATACCCATCATGGTTTTTATTCTTGGGGAGCTTAGACTATATACTTGGGGAGACAAAACTGAAAATTGTAAAGTAGCAGCAAGTGCCAAACAATGTATAGTTCAATGTTAAATGAGGGGATTTGGGCCCTTGTACTGTAGTGTTTCACAAGAGAGGTGTCTGTGCTGATGAATTTTATAAGCCAAGGAGTTGAAGCTTAGGCTGTGCTTTTTAAATGGATGTACTTAGATAGTTAAAAGATGAGGGAGAGGCATTCCAGCATTGCCTTCCAAAAAACACGACTACAAACATACCTAAAAGAATGAGCATGGTTTGTCTTCCTAATAAGAGGAAGACTTGTACCACAGCTTGGATCACCACAAATACAGTGATGACCTGGGAGCAGTTGCCACAGGCGCAGTGAGTACATCCTGCTAAGCACAAAGCCCCAAGGGCAAATCCAAGCTCAACACCAACCATCCCAAGGAGGTAGCTGAGCTCATGCTAGAGCAGAGGTGGGGGTGAGTTCTGGGTCTGAGCACTAGAAACAAAGGCTGGGAGATTCAAGAAAATTGGGTATCACTTAGCTTCAGCACAGAATTGCTGACACAGGGCATTTATAAAAGCAGAGGAAGGTCCCCTTCCAGGCAACCCTGGTCTGTCCTCAGTGCATCCTTTAGTCTATTGTAAGAGGAACCTGACCAAAGCAAAGGTCTCTTTTGGCAGTGGCTCAATAAGGAGCCTCAGGCAGAGGAGAAAACAGACTGTGTGAAAGCCCAGTGAGGTCTTCACGTTCCCTAAGACTGGGAGTTGCTGAAGCTCATTGCATAGGAAAGGTTTGATGCTGAGGCTGTATTAGGAAGGTGGACTTAAGAGAGGTGGATAGTCATTCCAAGATTTTCCTAATAAGAATTCATTATTCCTTGCTCCCAGCTTAAATTATACTTTGAACACCTGCTGTAGTACTTCATTTCTTCTGCTCAATATTACTTTTGTATACTGATGTCTTCCAGATTATAAATCCATTAAAGACTTATTTTTATAAGCCCAAGCATATAGTTCACTGTGTTGTCTATGCTAGGTGTCTAACATGTATTTATTGAATGAAAAAAAATGATATTTTAACATTTCTTTAAACTGTTTCCATTAACAGGAATCTCTAGATTAAAAAAAAAAAGCATGTTCATTTCTCTATATTAAAAAAAAGAGAGAGAGAGGTGGATAGTGGGGAAAAGACCCCCCAGTGAAGTAGGGCAACTGTGAAGCTGAGATAATGACTGGGTGTGACTGATGGAGACTGGCTGAGTGTGGGTCACGGAGGCAGATGCTATGGACGTTTCTAGTTTGGGTGTTTGGCAAATAACAGAATATGGAAGGAATTGGGAATGCTGGAGAGGAAACAGGGCTCAGGCATTTTGAATACACTGAGTTTGAGATAATGGTGGATAGTCTAATGAAAGAGTTCAGCTGGTAATTGAAATAAGGAACTAGAGCTGCAAGCAAGTGAGAGAGTTGTGAAGATCCTTACCACAGAGAAAATGATCAGATGCCAAGGAGAAGAGAGAGCAGGCAAAATGCTCAGCACCAGACAAAATATGCTGTTTTTAGAAATACATAGAGCCTGGTATGTTCTCAGTCGCATTCTTCATAAGAATCCATGTTTATGCTGTTAGGAAACACTGTTAAACTTAGTAGCCTCTTAGAGATGTAATTATGACTGGTAAATATCTGATTTTGAGAATGCTCACTGTAAAGAAGTCTCTTTAATTTTGTTTAACCCAATAGGCCTCAAATTTATTTTGACTTAAAAAATACTTCTGAAAGTTGCCAGTTCCTAGTCCTGTTTTCTTTGCATCTGTTCACCATGGACTCTTTTTAGTAGTAGATCTCTTAGAACAAGACATTTGTGCTGATTGTCATCCTGACTCATGATGCAGCCAGGTTGTGTGTCATTTATGACTTCAGAGAATAAATATGGAATTTGAGGGGTAGGCTACTAGTTAAAATAATAAGTTTCTCCAATAGTTAATATGTTGTAATTCCATATTTATTATGAAATCAATAGGTATGTAAAGTGATGTTTATCAGGAGCATTGGAAGTGACAAAAATTCAGCTCACAGTAATTTAAGTTACAAAAGGGAGTACAGTGGCTCACAGAACCAAGAAGTCCCAGGGCCTAAGGCACAGACCAAACCAAGGGCTGAACACATGTCATGATACCTATTCTCTCTCCTCTCTGCTCTGCTTTTTTTCTGGGGTGGCTTCCTGCTCACAATAAAATTCTCCATCAAATGACATAGTGTCCCTGGCAGCTATGGGCAGTACATAGTGCTTATAACTGGCAATCCCAACAGAAGGGGCTTGTCTCTCCCTGTGAGTTCAGTAGAGTGCTCTAGTAGGTTGGCCAGGTTGCATGCCTACCTCTGAGCCAATCACTGTGGCTTAATTTCCCTTTTTATAGCCCAAAATTATTTATAAGTTTAAAAACAAGCTTTATATCTCTACACCTCTGGCTTTATGGTGGAAATAAGGCTCAGATTGCTCTCTAGGTAAAACGGGAACCTGCCTCATGATTCTGAACATAGCTCTCTTCTCACCCAGGCCCAGCTCAAGGATGGATGGATGGAGAGAATATGAAAATGTTTATATATGTGTAAACATATTCATGAACATTTTTGAAGAGTCTAGGCCAGTTGTTGTCTAAAACATCCTTCAATTTGGGCTCAGATGATGTTTGCTCACTTTAGATTCAGTTTATGCATCTTTGGCAAGAATATCACAGAAGCGCTGTGTTCTTCTCAGTGTGTTCTACTAAGTGACACATTATGTCAATTTGTCCCATTATTGGCAGTGTTAACTTTGAAAATTTGGTTGTTTTCTACTCTGTATTTCTCCACTGTGAAATTACTATTATTTCCCTTTATAACTTATGCATGTATTACAAAACTATATAAATATCTTGTTTCATTTCATCCATTAGTTTTATTATTCATTGATGATTCTTGCTTGAATCACTTATTACTACTATGGTTGCCACTGATGATTTCTCTGTTCCCAACACTCGCCTTCTGTATCTGTTTGTTGGCATTCTAAGGTAAGGAATCTCCCTCCCTTCTTATTTTTATTAATATCACCTCATGGGTTTCTGTTTCATTTAATAGGCTCTTGTATATGGCCAAACTTATTTGTTTTGAGGCTCCAATTATTTCAGATTTAGCCAATGGGAGTCTTTTTAGGCCAATTCCCTTGTCTTTTTGACAGACCTCCATCATTTCTAAATATTTTCTTGATTTGTGGCACAAAAAGAAAATCCAATTACTTTCATCCTAATATTCTGTAGTGCTATCTATACCATTTCTTTGGGGCAGTTTAGCATTGACTATTACTTAGGACAACCTGGTAATACAAAAGAAGCATTCTAACTCCATTTATCCAACTCACTAAGTGGGTGGACTAAGTTAGTCCACCCACTTGAATGGATGTGCATAGCCCCGACCATGCATGTGCCACTCATCCGCTTCTCTCTACTGTGTCTTCACACTTGCACTCCCACCAGTGGGGTTATGAGCCTACCAAGGGGTAGAGGACATCTTGGAAGAAGATGCAGGTTAGCCATCCCCTGGAAGAACTCTTATCCCTACATACTCTAGAGGCACACAGAGTCCCAGAATGCCCTATTGTTCAAACTCATATATATTGAAAGAAAACCCATAAAGATCTAAGATAATATAGCTACTACTTGAGTATTTTTCTACACTTAACACATAGTTGTATTATGAAAGAAGCCTAAGGAAAGCATCCATTATAATCTAGTAGTCTCATTAAAGATTTGGTCAGAGAGAAACAAATATTTTCCTATAAGCATTGGCCGTGGATTAAAATAATATAATGACTTTTATTATGTTATTTGGCACTTATTTATCCCATTATATTTAAGTATTAAATTGCTGCAGACTTTTCATGTTCATTTGACTGGAGTTGTTATTTCTGCTAACCACAGGAGGGTGTCATTGAGCTTAGAACAGAAATAGTCTGACAAATCAGTCTGAGAACTTCAACAGCTACTGACAAATTCTTGTCATTTCACTGTATTTAGAAGTTATAATTAAAAATACAGTCAGTAGGCTGGCCAGAAGTCATGGGTCAATGTTCTTTCTATTAGAAGACATTTTCATGATCAAAAGAAAGGTTTTTATGAACAGAATTCAGAATTTTCAGTGAGGTAGCAGAGCCCAGAGAAATCTCCCCAAGCCAATAATTAAAAGAACCAGATTCCCGTCCTGGTACCACACTCATATATGTCTTTGAGTTGTCACTTCAGCTCTCTGGGTCTTCATTTCTTTTTCTGTGATACAAAGTAGATGGTAAACTGATCCTCAGGCCCTTCCATGGAAAATAACAATGAAGACCAGGTCATAATATTAAAAATACACCAGGAAGAACTTCTCCATCCTAGGAGCCTGTTTCTTTTATCGACTGCTTAGTAGGCACTAGCTGCTTCTCATATGATCATTACAGCCACCAGTTTAGGTGTATGTATTACTGTTCCCATTCTGAGGTTAGAGTTAAGTCATGTACCCAAGGCTGATCTGTCTTTCTAGGTCTCTCAGAGGCTCATGTTTGTGTTCCTTTTGATCAGATGGCTCCTCTAGGACCAAAAGACTAGTTTTATTGTAGGTTGTACCTTAGAGAAGAATACAGATAATTCTCTGCCTGGTAAAGCTCAGACCAAATATTCACCAGTGTGTGTAGACAATGTAGATGGGGGACCCATGCCAGGAGGGTCTCAGGTGAACAAGAGGTTGGGCCTCACCCAGGAGCAGACTCCACTGACCCAATTTAGCCTTAGCCTCTAATTTTCAACAGAAGACTGAAATCTCATGAATATGAAAATTTGACAGCAATAGTGGAATTTTCCAGGCTGGGGGGATGGCAAAGTACTCTAGAATCCACAGATCTCTTTCCTTTGCCCAGGGTGGGAACAGGATCAAGAAATGAAGCCCCATTCTCTTCTAAACTTTTTCAAAATTGTTCTGTTGCTGAATTTGCATCCTTGCTTTGCAAACTCTCATAGGTTTTCCTAAACATGGTAAATATTTAAAACAGAAACTGGCAAATACTGCCACCTGTTTTTGTAGGTCCCACAAACCATTAAAAAAATTTTTTTTCAAATCTCCAACAGTTGAAAATAATCAAAAAAGAACTGTATTAAGAGACACGTGAAAATGATATGAAATTCAGTGTTAATGAATGAAGTTTTATTGAAAGACAGCCACACTCCTAATATTTTCTATGGTTGCTTCTGCATGACAGTGGTGATGCTGAGTTCATTTCAACAAAGATCCATATGGCCCACAAAGTCTAAATAAAATATTTACTATCTGGTCCTGTACAGAAAAAGTTTTCTAACTCTGGTTTAGAATACGAAACCCAAAAAGATGAGCAGGCCACCTCTGCTTTCTACCTAATATAATTTTTAAAATAGAATCTGCTGAAGTCGAAGGGAAGTAAAAGGAGGAAATAAAGGAAGAGTAAGAAACATAAATATTTCAAATTATTTTGAAGTTATAGGGGATGAAAATTATGTTTCTCTCCCCAGATTATATCAAATACACGTATTTATATGCTGCTCAAGTCACCATAATCAACAACAGAACTGTATTAACTACTGGAGAAAAAAATCTAATTTGGCTCAGAGTGTTTTTATTTCTTTTGCATTTTATGAGCAAGAAAGCAAAATTCTATGATTCTAAGAATGACACAGCCCTTAAGCGTGAACTCTTGGGCCCAGCACTCCTTCACTTACAGCACGCTGTCCTCTGTGGGAAAGCCTGCACCCAGTCTGTGTCTCCTCCTACACAGCTGAGGGCTGGTGTCTCTCTAGGTCCTTTGAGGCTCCAGCCTGTCCCAGCAGAGCAACTCCCTCCCTGCTTGGCAACCCTGATCACACTGTGATCTCTCATTTTGATGCTTGCCAGAAGGGCAGGCTTCACAAGAGCAGAATTAATGTCCTACTGTGTTTTGTACCCCAGCCACTGACTGATGCCCAGTTGGTTGGTGCTCAATGAAGTCTTAGTGCATCTGTGAATCAATAAATGAATGCATGATTAATTTGATTCCCTAACGCTTTTCAGAGGTCACACAGAGAGATGGTAAAAGCTGGGACATTCTTTGGTGTTTTCTAGAAGGCTGAATCTTTTTGTTTCTATAAATAGCTTATTACTATTGCCTCACTTAGGAAAGAACCCAGAGATCAATCTGGCTTACCCTCTTTATTTTTCTATACTGGTTAGTTTGTGGCTATGGAATGAACAGGTGTGAACCAGTGTTCAGAACTGAGTTTGGTTCACAGTTCTGTCTTGTGGCCTTAGTGAGTGGTTTAACCCCTGAGACGCTCCATTTCCCCATTTTAAAATGAAAGTAACCATAGCACAACCCCTCAGGACAGTTATGAAGCAAATGAGATAACACATGTTTAAGTGCTTCATGAACTATAAAGTAGTAAGTACATCAATGTGTGGTATTATTTATGAAAATAAATCTGTGCAACAAGTGGGAGAAAGATTATAGAGTATAGGGAACTAATTTTAAAATGCACAAAAGTGCCATTGAACTAAATTTTAAAATTTAGGAACTTGTTAAGTATGTGTAATAATCCTCCTGGGGTAAACTAATATTTTATTCATAACTTGCATAGATTAGAATGAATATCAGGACTTAGATTAAGACTTAATTAGGACCTAGATTCCTTCCTCTCCCAGCTAATTTTTATAATGGAATGAATGACACTTGTTGTGATGATAATTTTCATTTGTCTCTAATGTGTGAGCTCCCACCAGTGGTAGGATGTTATCCTTCTGAGATATGGAAACAAATGTGGGCATAAGACTTTTGGTATATTTTCTTCCAGTTCCAAAATTCTGTGGTTTAGGTCTGGGGATTTTGCTCAGTGATATAATGTTTGCCTAGCAATGCAAGTCTCTGTGTTCAATCCCAAACACCACAAAAATTAATAAAAATAAAATTCTGTGGTTTGATATGTCTTGATACTATAAATAAATTCTGCAAGTAAAGTAATCACCACTAAAAGACATTATAAAGTTAGAGGTACATTCCCCCCTCAACAATGAATCCCTGGAAATTATACAGTGAAAGGAAAAATGATAAACATGATCAAATATTAACAATGCCATAAAATTAGCAATTTTCAAAATATTAATGAAAAAAATCTACTGTGTTCAAAATATCCACCAAGAAACACATACAAAATAAAACTATTTTACAAGAAATGAAGAATATATGAGTATCACTTTAAAACAAGAATCCACTTATTCTTTTGTATCTTATGATAGATTGAATATCCTTTAGCTGAAATACTTGGGACCAGAAGTGTTCAGGATTTTGAATTTTGGAATATTTGCATATACATGATAAAATACCTTGGGGATAGGGCCCAAGTCTAAACAAGAAATTTATGCTTCATATACACCTTGCACACAGCCTGAAGGCAATTTTATACAGTATTTTTAGTGCACCTGAGTTATGACTGTGACCCACTGTAAGAGGTCCAAAGTAAAATTTTCTACTTGTGGGAAGGTCATGTTGGTGCTAAAAAAATTCAGATTTTGGAGAACTTCATATTTTATATTTTTAGATTCAGGATGCTCAACCTAGTATTCTTGAATAAAGAGAAAAGTAGTTGACCCTGAACATTAACTACCTAACCCTTGACTAACCAGGGAAGTCTTCCTCCTCTCACCTATTCTACATAAACTGCTAAATTCAATCATCATAGATAGTAGCTCTGAACATGTCCCTCTTGATCAAAAACCTTCAGAAAATAAGGTGTTGTCAATGGGAACTGCTCCTTCTGGCATTCAGTTCCCATAAACACCCCAGCCTGCCAGAGCTCTCCTTTGTTCCCTGCTCCCCAGCACAGCCCAGCCTGTCCCTCCCCTGCACTTTCGTCCAGATAGATCCCATCTGTGGTACACTCCCTTCTGCCACCCCCTCCTTCTTCTCTCTGCCAATCACAGTCACCCAGTCTCAGGTCCAAATGCCACCTCCTCTACCTCACCCTTCCTCCAAGTGGATATGTCCTCCTGGTCATTGTCGTCCATTGTCATCCCCTCCCCCACCTCTTGGCTCCAGCCCATAGTATGTCTGTGGTGGTTATCATAACCTACCTCAAATTACTTCTGCAATTGTCTTCTTCTCTTTTACAAGGTTTTTAAAGTATTTGAATACAATATTTAAATGAGCATGTATTCCTCACATTTATTTTTCCTAGGCCCCAGTGCATATTACACCTAGCAAATTATGAATAATTAAAAAAAATTAAACTGCTTAATGTCCAGCAATGGTTGGTGTTAGGGATTCAAGCCAAGATGCTTCTCTTAATAAACAATTTTATGGAAATGTTCTCTCTCTCCCTCTCTCTCTCTCTCTCTCTCTCTCTCTCTCTGGTACTAGGGATTGAACTCAGGGGCACTAGACCACTGAGCCACACCCCAGCCCTATTTTGTATTTTACTTAGAGACAGGGTCTCACTGAGTTGCTTAGCACCTTGCTTTTGCTGAGGCTGGCTTTGAACTTGCGATCCTCCTGCCTCAGTCTCAGGAGCCTTTGGGATTACAGGTGTGCACCACTGCGCCCAGCTTCTATATCTTCTTTTAGAGCACTCTTAGAAAACACAGCATGTGCTCTGTAAGATTGTCATCTGACTTCCTGCCATCTATATCCCTGAGCCTGTGTTCAAATTCAAATCAGCCTCAGTAGAAATCTGTCTCCATTCCAGGAGCTCTTCAGGGAAGAGATGTGAGAGGTCAATCTTAGTTCCAAGTGCTAGTGTTGTTGGAAAAATCCACAAGAAAAAGAGCTCTTTCTAAATTTAGCCTCTTCCTTGCTTTGATTTGAAAACAGAAATTCATTACAGTTGGACCTGATCAAGTGTCAGCTATAAGTATCAACGGGAGAGAGGAGAGGAGAAGAAAGAGAAAAGGAAAAAGAAGAAAAAGTGTTTGAATATTTGTGAAGAGCAAATGACAGAGACTTGGCTTCATGGAGCTAAATGAGGGCTGTCTCCAGATTTGCCCCCCCACACACTGCCACAAAAAGCTAGGATACAATTGTAGGCCAAAGGGTAGAGTTTATCTGGACAACATGACTCTTACATACATCATTCAAGTTATATGCCTGAAGTAAGCAAGTCACTTAACCTCCCTGTGCTTTCATTTCCTCACCTATAAAGTCAAATAAACCAAATTAGTGAATCCAGAAGTAAGTTCCCTGGTGAGTTATTTCCTAAAGAGAAGAGTTCTATGGTCAGAGCAGGGTTTTCCAACCAGAGGCTGGTGTTAGCACGTATGGGTAGAGGCTGGGGGTGCTGGGGGTGCATGCTCAATGCTCAGGACAGTCCCCGCAACAGAGAATTGTCTGGCTCACAGTGTTGCAGTGCTGAGAACTAAGGTCTAGTGAAAAACCTTTACCTAATGAGTTTGGGTTAAACAGAACTGTTAAAACTTCAGAGAAATAGCATTTAACAGACTTTATTTGAACAAAGAGCAAGTCATGAGTCAGGTAGCACTCAGAACCAAAAGAGGTTTAGAGAACTGCATAAGGGTGCATAGCAGCAAGCTTTTTATAGGCTAAACATAAAAACAAAGTACAGAAGTCCCTGATTGGTTTCAGCTCCATGTTTGCCTTATTTAGTTGTTGATTGCCTGTGATTGACCTAAGCTCCTTAGGTTTTGGGTTGCAGATTGTTATGTAGGAACTCAAAGCATGAAGACAGCCTCAGGCCAATGGCCTCTCACATATTTGCATTCTTCATTTCCTTCTCAATTCATACTAGCATTATGAAGACATGGAGAAGTATCACAGTGAATTTTCTTTAACCCAGTGTTTCTCTAACTTATTTGGTCATGGAGTTCCTTCCCTGCCCTCCACCAACACATACTTCTTAATCTTGGTATCACCATGTAGACTTGCCTCTGATAGCTATTTGGGAAGCAATGATGAGATAATCTCCAAAGTTGTTTCCATTTTAACAATTTTTTTAAATGTGTTTTTTCCAATGAGGCAAATACTGCCCAGAACTGACAGTAATTCCAAATCTCATGACTGAGTTTGGTCTCTTTCTGGGATCCATTAACTGTGTGTCTCCACAGTCAGCCTCTGGTTCCTCAGTGACCTCAGTTATAAAGTGTAATAACATCACCACCTATCACATATGGTTATTGTTTAGATTAAATGAGCTAATACGTGTGACTTCTGTAGATCAGCAGTGGACCCTTAACCCTCAGTGAAATTAGTATGTAAGGGTGGTTGTGATAGTAATTTCAAGGCGCTGGGGTTGCTGCAGGTGTCAGATCTGCCCACCGGGGGGCACTGGTGACATAGCTTTGCCTCAGAACATTTCCAGAGGTATTTGAAAGAGCAGGCAGCTTTGCCTGTATCTGTCCCTAGTCTGATTTCTCACAAGTTCCTGAAATACCATGATTTTGAGAGTTGGAAGAGCCTCTGAAAATGATCAAATCCAGCCACAACTGATCCCAGAATAAACAATCCTTACACTGGCTAGCGAACTGTGGCTCATCTCCTAGGGAGAAAGATGAGCCAACCTATGCCTCTTCTCTGAGACCTCAGTGACCAAAAGATGGAAGTGGTGAATAATAGGAGTTCAGACCAAAATATCTTGAAGCATAGAGGGGCTGGGGCAGGCCAGGGGTGGGGACTGGGGGAATCACACATGGACCAATACAGAAGGCAGCAGGACTTAGGGTCAATAAAGGTATAAACTGCCCAAGAAGCAGGAGGTCCATAAGACTGGACCAGAATGCATACCCAGTGGAAGAGCTAAGGCAGTAGTATCCCTCATCCCCTTTCCTTGAAGCAACTGAAAGGTGGGGACAGTCATGTAGACTTTTTTTTTTTAAATATGAAAGCACTAGAAACTCACTCTTTCCTCTGGAGACTAAAATACTTAAGATGAGCCAGTGTGTATATTTGTGAGTAAGTTACAGCAATGAAACTTCCAAATATTTTGGTGGGAATTTCTGAAAAACAAAGACATTCTTTATAAATCAGAGTTCAGTGATCAAAATCAACAAAATAACACGGATTCAATGGTATAATCTTTAGGAAAAAAATCTATAGACCGTATACAAAATTTGTCATTCATGTTCTAATTCAGAATCAAACACTTCATTCATCATGTCCCATTAGTCTCCTTTTATTCAGGTCAATCCCTCAGTTTTCCTTTCTTTCATGACCTTGACAGATTAGTTACATGACAGCAGGACCCTCCATCTGGGTGTTCCTGGTGTTTCCTCCCGATGGCAGCACTTCCTGGGAGAATTGACTTGAAATATATTTTGAAGAATAAGGAGAATTATTGAGATGAAGACTGACAGGAAGGAATGCTGGATGGAAGAAAGCTCACTTGCTTGGGGGGAGAAAGTGTTCTGTGGAATCAACTAGCCACCCTGAGTGGCCTTTGCTGCTGCCTGGACACATCAGGCTCTCTCACCCTCTCAGCTCTGCTCTCTCTGTGCTCCCTCTGCCTAGTACACTGACTCCACTTCCTCCCTTCTCTCCTTCCTGAAAAATTTCCACTTAGCCTTCAGAACCCAATGGAAGTGTTTCCCTGCTCTGGTTGCCAGAGTTCAGTCAAGAGCACATGATTAGAGTCCAACAGGTCCAAGTTCAAATCCTGCCCTTGCCACTTCAGCAAATGAACCGTCTTAGGCAAATTGTTCGACTTCTCTGAGACCCACTTCCTTTCTTGTTCAAATAAGAGGTTATATCAGATGCCCTCCACTTTCCACAATCCATATGATTTTAGCAGATGGAACCACTGGGATGTGATTATGTGATTAGTACCCTTTTGAAAATACTCCCAAAGACCTGCCTTGCTCCTTTTTTCCCTCCACATATAAACAGAGCTATAGGGTGCCATGTATGAACTAGGAAACACATCCTCATCAGACTCCAGATCTATGGGTACCTTGATCTTGGACTTCCCAGCATCTAGAACCGTGAGAAATGAAGGTTATTTATAAGCTACCCTGTCTACAATATTTTGTTATACCAGCCTGAATGGATACCCTAATTGTTCGTCATGGGCATAGTTTGGACAGATACCTTTTGTAAGACCCATGACCCCTCAGGTGGTCCTCATGAGTCCTAAGAGTTTCCAGCCCAACTTCTCCTGCTTTCTCTTCTAGGTTTCTATACTTACGTGTGTCAATAAAATAAAGGCAGGAGTCTCATCTCTTTCACCATTTTCAAAAGAGGAATTCAAACACACTCATTGTTTTTGAGTTTAGGGAACCCACTGTGGGTTTGAGGGCCTGCCCCTGTCCTGGTGTTCTGCCCACCTGGGGTCAGTCCAATGGTCTCTTTGTACAGTGCTACCTCTCAAAGCCCACGTGTGCTGCCACTCAGGCTTCATCCGTCCCAATGCCCACCTTCCCATGAGAGCTGAGTCAGGCATTAGAGCTGGATGAGAGGGTGGCATTTGAGGAGAGTAGTGTGAAGGGGTTCTGGGGTCATCAAAGTGGCTTCTGTGCAAGTAGTTTGTCCACCCAGACCCTGAGTCCATGTGGATGACCAACTGCAGCCTGCCTTCTGTCTCTCATCCCCTTTGTCTTTGGTCTTTTGTTCCTCTCCCACACCCTATCTACACACTCCTGAAATCACACGTGACATTGTCACCACCAATAATTGCACCTCCTGTTAGATCTTATCTCAGGCATCCAAGTGTCTGAGCACTGTCCCATGACCTCCACCTCACTCTCCTCTCCTCACCCCAGCAATTCTCTGGTGCTATCGAGCACCAATGCTTTCTCATCATCAATCACCCTCCATGTTCCCGCCCCCTGTCCTCATTGTTCTCTGTCCTGCCACTGACCACTGTGCTCCAGCCACACTGGTGTCTCTTACATCCTGGAGAACATGTAGCTTTTCCCACTTTAAGGCCTTTGTCCTCAATGTCTCCTCTGCTGGGAATGTTCTCCCTGTTTGTTTTATCCTTGGTAAAAACAATTTTGAATTATGAATCACTAATTAATCAGTAATCGACTAACGAATTAATAATCATTCATTGTGAGTTCATCTGTTATTCACTAATGTTATACTCGTAAAGTGCATGTCATGCTTAAAGAACAACAGTTACCTTCCCTCATGGACCTGGCTGTTGTTTCAGTCGTTGACCATGACCTGCATGAATTCCTTGCTCATCCCAGCCTCTCTCCTTCCCCATCTGAGATAATAAGTGGCCAAAAAAGCCCAAGAGAAAGAGTCCCAGGTGTCCCTAACCTTCATTTTAGGTGACCAGCTCTGTAAGCAACAGGACATTTTGTCTGGAGCTCATTTCAACATATCCTTCCCTCACGTTTCCTGTCAAATTTCACAATTCTTGATATTGCAATCGCAGCGAAAGATAGAACCACCTTTTATTCAACGAAGTTTTAAAGACCAAAGAGGAAAAAAAAAGTTACTTCTCTTCTGAAGTAGAATTAATCTTAATCTTTTTGTGTGTGATACTTTTTTCTAAAATATGTTTCTGTGTTACCCCTATATTAAAAACTACATAAGGCAAAAATCCTGTTCAAATGTTAAGAAAGGATGGTGTGAACTGCATTAAGCATGGCAGATTAGCTATAGGTTCTTTCCCCCTCTCTTCTAGGACTCTGTTAAAATTACTGCAAAGGAGGTTTTTAAAAAATGTCTACGTCTAAATTGAATAGGCGAGGACATCAAGTGAGAAAGATTTTCACACTATTTTGGTTGATGGTGGGTCTGTCGCTCCTATGGTGTCACAGAGGAAAGCTCAACAGAGGAAGAGTTCCATGGGAACCAGCAAATCCTCCTCACACCGCAGGCAGGCTGAGTCAGGTGCGCTATGCCCTGGGCAAAGGGTGCGATGGGACATCTCTGACCACTGTGCTCCAGCCACATTGATGTCTGGATGTCCATGTATGGAGTGGCCAGGCATTCCCCTCTGTCCTCATGAAGTTAAGCAACTACCCTCCTACCTCTCTGAGACCAGAGGTTTAGTCTCAGAATCACAGTGAACAGGAGTGAGAGGGGTGGATATAAGTTGAAATCAAGGGAATCCAGTGAAAATCTGCACATCAGAGCCTCCCAGTCCTCTTTCTTAACACTCTGCTTTAGGAGGCAGGTTGCCAGCCAGGCTTACTTTACTCCCCACTCCGCAGAAGGTGATTCTCTTGAGGAGAGCCCACAGTTGAGAAATATAATAGAATGTGAATAAAAAATGTCTCCATTCTCTAAGAAGTAACAAAAGTCCTAGAAGATGAAACTCAAATGATGCAAAAGGGGAAATCAACCTGGATTCTGTGTGTGTGGTGTTCCCTGTGATCAGAAATGAAGACGACAGATATTATGAAGTCAATGACAGTAGCATTATTAACTCCTGAATGAAGAGATTTCTGAGGTGAAGCAGATCTTGATGGAGCAAGAGGTTAACATCTGAGATTGTGTGGGAGTTCTCAGCTGTTATTCTTGCATGAGAAAATTTCAGGCAAGACATAGGACTAAGTAAAAGTATAACAAAGTTTATTAGAAGGGAAAAGAGAAGGGAGGAAAGATGCTCTCAAGGGAGAGCGTGGATTCTCTCAGAGAGGAGAGTGCCAATGGGCTCTTTGTTTCATTTTTTTGGGGGGGACGGGGGAGGTGTCTTGGAGAAGTTTCTCAAAGAGTCCTGCCTGGGTATTGCCTCTCAACTTTTGACTGACAGTAGGATCACATCCTATTTTTTAAGTACCTACTGTGCATGGTCTTACCCAGGGTATCCAAGTGAAACCCATGGGGGAAAAGTTATTATTGTAATTGCCTAATCTAAATGCAACCCTCAGTCACCTTGGCCAGTGCTGACAAGTTCTAATTGGAAAACGCTTTTTTACAGATTTTATGGCTTTGAGAAAAGTTATAAAAGTTTCCTTTCCAAAAACAAAACAAAACAGAAAAGTCCCATTTCAAGGTAACTTGTGTTCTTATCAGCTGGGAAGAGTCTTAAATTCCTCTGTCCTTGCAAACATAATCCAAAAGATAATGGGTTGTTTGTAAAGAAATGTAATATCCTATTAACTTAAGCCAGAGCAGGCCTAACTGGCCTTAGGTAAATAGCTTTTAAAAAGAAAACACATGGATTAGCCAAATTATATTGTTATATCCTGTACATGTAGGAATATATAACAATAATCCAACCATTATGTACAACTATAATGCACCAATTTAAAAAAAATAAATAAGTAAAAAAGCATATGGATGGGAGGGGGACCGCACAGTTGACCAAGTCTACAGAATTGTCTCCTTGTTACAGAAAGCTTGGTCCTTGTCCCTGATGCCAATCCTATAATGATGACATGGTTTGAGAAAAAGGCAAAAAGAAGTTTTATTGCTTTGCTAGCAAAGGAGAAACACAGGGGACTCCTGTCCTGGATGCTGTAATTCTGCCCATCAACGGGATTTTTAAAAAGGTGATCCAAAGGAATCCTCCACCACCACCCTCCACTGAGATGAGAAGAAGATTAGAGAGGAGAGATCAGGAAAGAGAGATAAGGGAGGAGAGAAAAAAAAAATAGATGTCTGTTTAGAGCAGTAAGGGCTGCATTCAAAGCATGAAGTGGACCACTGCTACCCCCTTACTTTCATGTTCCTGTTACAGTGGTCCACTTCATGATCTGAATATAGCCCTTGCTGCTCTGCCACTGCTACTTATTTTTAAAACCAACATGTTTCTTTCTCTTCCTCTCTCTCTGCTCCCGAATCTCTCCTGCTTCCTAATCTCAGGGAAACAGGATTACCTGTCTTCCCCATCCTAGGCAGAGTTATCTGTCCTTGAGAAGTCACTCACCACAGGAAGGAAGTAATTCAGACTTGCATGGCTCCAGAAGATTTCAGAAATGACTCTCTTCTAAATTCACAAGTGAATTACAAACTCTGGACAGAGAACACGTGGAATGTAGCCTTTGAATCATTTCTTTATTAGCCCCCTGTTCCACTTGATAGGCAGAATCACAGCCTCTGGGACAGGAGATTCCTGTGCTTCTCCTTTGCTAGCAAAGCAATAAACCATCTTTTAACTTTTTCTCAAAACTGTGTCCTCATTATTGGATTGGAATTAGGGACAAGAACTGAGATTTTGGTAACATACCTATGGCTCATGTTTATCTGCTAACTTATCAAGGTTACTGAACTAAGAATTTTGTTGTACTTAGGGTGTGTGTGTGTGTGTGTGTGTGTGTGGTGTGTGTACTGGGGACTGAATTCAGGGGTTCTCTACCACTTTGCTACATCCCCAGGTCTTTCCATTTATTTATTATTTTGAGACAGGTTCTCACTAAATTATGGAGGCTAATCTCATGCTTGAGATTCTCCTGCCTCAGCCTCCCAAATCATTGGGAATTCAGGCATGAGTCACTGCACCTGGCTTGTAATTTCTGTTAAGATGAGGAAGAATGGTAGAAGTCAGAACTTCTGCTGGACATCTTCTGTTTGCTCCTTGAGGTCCACTTGTCTCCACCCTGCTGTCTGCCCCAGGAGTTCAACCTGAATTTCTATGTCAATGGCTCCCTACCTCTCTGGCTTCCAGGTGAGTTTGGACAATCAGTAATCCCAAAAGGACAGCTGAGAGAGGAAGGGGAGTGAGGTCAGAGTGTTTGTTTCCCTTGGCTTCTTCCTGTGAAGCTGCCTTGAGTTGGCCATGTTCCTTGACCAAAGGTCACAGCCTGTCAAGGTAGCTACTCCACATAGCCTTTTTCCTTCTGGAAACCTCTATCTCTTTCATCTCTTCAGGTGAAGGAATGATGAGGGCTCTGCAGTCCAGGGACCTCCACCATCTCATGCTCCACTCTTCCCTTACCACACCTACATGTTGTCTACACATACAGCATTTGTGTCTATGACCTCCACGCCCTCATCCTTACAGCTGTAGATGACTCACAGAAAAGTGGGTGCTCCTGTTGCAGAGGGGCACACTCCTGCCTGCTGCAGGATGTAGAGAGGCCAAAGGAAGAAGTCCCTAGGAAGCTAGAGGAGCTGTGGTCCCAGCAGCTGCCCCACACCAACAGGATGAGTCAGCAAATCAAGGAAAATGTGCATCCACTGCAGAAGGTTTTGGCCTCCATCAGTCTTTAGAGAGGTGCCTCAAGCCAATTTCTCCTGTGACCATCCCTGACTAGAAACATACTAGGAAGGGAAAATGTAGTTCAGATTTGCCAAGTTGACTCATAAAACCATCACAGAGAATGCCACTATTATTCTTGCAATAAGGCACCAAACTAAGTTGATGAATTATGATTAAGAAAATATTTGGGTGTAACAAAATCATAGAATTGAATGGGTTGACTGGATGATGCCAGCTCTGGAGAGAAACCTCCTGAGATAATAACTTTTGAAGCCTCAGAGTTGAATCTGAATTTTAATTTAAGACAATAAAAATGCAGAAAAAGCCAATATTACTTTGAAAAATTGTGTCCACTGGCTTGAGGAAGATGTGAAGAAAGTTACCATATGTGTGGGCACATGGGAGAAAAATCACTCATGAAAAATAAAAACCTTGCTGATGATGTCTAAGGGTGTCCTGTTTGTACAGACTGGGAGACTCGAACCAAGAAATGAAGATATACACTGAGCAGAGCCATTGAAACCACTGGAGTTCTTACCAAAATAGTGAAAGGTTTTCATAACCTAATGCTTATGGGATTCGTGGGGGCAGTGGAAGTGGGAGATGATACCCACCCAAAATAATTACAATAAAAAAATTCTAGCCAAAAGAGGAAATCATTCCCAAAAAAAGAAACTCAGCAAATACCACAAATAGAAGAATAACATGTTGAGAATTGGAAAACCAGGATAATCTGAAAGAAACTATAAAATAAACACAGTTATAGTGACTTGTTCATTTTCATAGGATTGTAAATCATAGAATAGATTCTATGAAAAAGAGTTGAAAAGAATCAAATAGAATAATGTACAAATAAAAAAAATTAAAGAAGAATAAATACTTTCCATTATCTTAAAAAAAAGAATCAAATAGAATTTCTAGAAATAAAGTCATTTAAAACAAAATCAGCATGTGAATTAAACAGCATATTAGAAACAACTGAAAAAATATAAGATTAATAGGGAAAAATCATCTTGAACATAGAACACCAGAATAAAACAGGTGAAAAGGTAAAAGAAACAGAGAACTAAAAAGGAGTTCACAAATCACAGCTATAAAAGCTTAGAGAAAATGGAGAAGAGCCATTGGCTATGAATTTTTTTAAAAAAGAAATAGTATGTGGGCTGGGCTAGTGGCTTAGTGGTAGAATGCTTGCCTAGCACGTGTGAAGCGCTGGATTTAGTCCCCAGTACCACATAAAAATGAACAAATAAAGGTATTGTGTCCACTTACGACTAAAATTTTTTTTAAAAAGAAAACAAATAATATGTAGCCTCAGTTTGAGAATGCATACTAAATTTCAAGTACAATGAAACCGAATCCACACAAAACACATCATGGTGAAACTTCAGAACATCAAAGACAAAAAGGAAATAATAAATGCAATGAGAAGAAACACAGGTTATAAAGGAACACTAATCACATAGAGAACAGACCCATGTTAACACAGCGGATCCAGAATAGTAATGTTAAACTGCTGAACTGAACATAGATATCAGCCTAGGAGCCAAGCATGGTGGCACACATCTGTAATTCCACCAACTTGAGAGGCTGAGGCAGGAGGATTGCAAGTTCAAGACCAACTCAGCAACTTAGTAAGACCTTATTTCAAAATAAAAAATAAAAATGGCTGGAGACTTAGTTTGATGGTAAAGTATCCCTGGGTTCAATCCCCAGTACCAAAATAAATAAATAAAGTTGCTAATCAGCTGACCTTGAGATAGGGACGCTATCATTGACCTTAACACGGTGACACCCATTTCAGACTTCAGACCTCCTGAAGCTGCACAATGATAGTTGCATTATTTTAAATCACTGATTTGTAGTACTTTGTTAGCAGCCAAAGGCAACAACATTTGAACATTATTGTTGCTTCCCTAGAATAGTGCTCCATCCTGTTGGAAGATACAGCTTTTTAAGGACACATTTTCTCATGATATTCTTGCTGCCTTAACACATGCTGGCCAAAGCAAAAAGTCTGCTTGTTTCTGAGGTGTAGTTTCTCTCCTGCTGTATCTATTCTTTTCAGCTGTTTTGGATACAGCCAGATCTGAGATAGGAATTAGGAGGTACAGAAAAAGAAAGAGAAACAGTATCAAAAGAGAAGCATCAGTCTGGGGTTGTTGCTCAGTGGTAGAGCGCTTGCCTAGCATGTGTGAACCACTGGGTTCAATTCTTAGTGCCGCATATAAATAAACAAATAAAAGAGCCATCAACAACTAATAAAAAAATTTTTTTTTTAAAGAGAGAAATACCCATGTGCCCTTAGAATGCAGCTTTGAAATGGGACATTAGCCTAGGGAGCAACCCAGTCTATGTCCTTATTCCACATCCTGGACTGCAAACAGTAACAGGAGGGCAGTGAGTGAGTTCTAGAGAAACTGGCAAGAAATTGTGTAACATCATCCAACTCCTCCTTTAGTCCAGCCCCTAGCTACTCTCCCTCTATAAATATCAACTCCCCAAACCAACCAGTTGCTGTATCTCCCTCTGGAAATGGACCTCATTCTCCCTTGAATATGTATTCCTTGCTTTACCCCCAAAGCTTCTCACTCTCAAGATGCCCTGCATTCTCCCTTGAATGTGTATTTGCTTTCCTAAATAAATCTATGTCTCTGGCACGTGCTGAGATTCTCTTCAGACACTTAGGCCAGGGACTCCAGCTTGATTCAAGCTCCCTCTCTCTGGGAACTCCTCCAGTAATGAGACCAAAACAATGGTTTGCATTTGGTGCCATCGCACATGGAAATTTAAATATTCTCTAAAATAGCTGGTAATCTGATTTTTTTTCCTTTTGCTTGATTGCCAGTTTTAGTTAGAGCTGTATTCTTTTCAGAAAGCATAGACCTTCTGCACTGTGCCAGGAAAGGGTTGAGGGGAGAATGACAATGAGGTGCCTGGAGGTAGAGGCTGACAGTTTGTGGTCTCTGCTCTTTGCCACTCCCACCATCCTGTCTGATGCAACTCTGATGCGGTGTGAAAGGAGACCTGCTTCCTCATTCTGAGGACTGGAACCTGGATGTTCCATAAGCACATATTCTAAGTACATAAAAGGCTCAGCGTGCGGTGACAATGCCATGAGGATCACTGGCCATGAGTTTGTGGTAAGAGGAGATAAAGCATAGTGAGGCTGAAACCAATTCTGACATTTGTGCTTCCTGTTTCAGCTTCTTTGGATGACACTCATGAGACTGAAGCTCGGGCTGAAGAGGAAGGAACCGGCCAAACTTTTTTCAGGTTCCTCCAAGTAAAGAAGCTGTTCCTTTTTCTGGAACAAGCCATGAAAGTGTGGGAAAGCTGATACTTTTAGCTTTCCCTTTTTGAATGAGTTTCTTTCCTTCCTCCCTCGACCCTCCCTCCCTCCCCCCCCCTCTCCCTCTCTTTCTCTCTCTTTTTCTTTTTGTTCATTTTTAAAAGTAAAACAGCCCAAGGCCAGTTTCAGGTAAAATAATAAAGCACTTATTCTATTTATTTAGAATGTATGCCACATTTGCTCCCTTCAAAATTCAAGAGGATTAAAAAATTAAACCATCAAAAAAATAAGGAATTTAAAATGAAGAATTAAAATTACCACAGTAAGACAATCTTTCCATATCTCAAGTGAGTAAATGTTGTGAAAGATGATCTTCAACGTTTTTGTGAGGGTGGGGCAGGAAGAATGATGATGTCACTTGTTATTGGGAACACAAAGTTTTCTCAGAATTTTATTTTTGGGGAATACTGGGGATTGAACCCAGAGGGGCTTAACCACTGAGCCAAATCCCCATCCCCTTTTTTATTTTTATTTTGAAACAGGGTCTTGCTAATTTGCTTGGGATCTCAGTTGCTGAGGGCCTTGCTTAGTTGCTGAAGCTGGCCTGGAACATGCCAACTCCTGCAGGAACTATTTCATAGAGTGATGTGAGAAATAGGTGATGGACAGCTGGCATACTATGTGTTTGCTCTACAATTGTTAGGAACAATTTTGATGAAAAAATAAAAACTTTTTTCCAGACAACCCTTATTACAGTAATGTGGATAGAAATTTAGTGCCTTGGTAACTCTCTGTGCTGAACCTAAAACCTAGTTGGGGAAAGAGATGAACCAAAAACCCATTTTGGGAATTGAGCTTTGACCATGTTTGAGACTTCCACCTGCTCACTTCCCATTCAGTTCTTGAACAGACCTCGTAGGATGTCTGAAAGTTATGTAAATTGGAGGTGATGATTTATTTCAGAGATAATGTCATAAAAAATTTTAGAACTTCTTTGACAAAAGAGAAACACCTTATTTTTATGGATTGCTTTTGGGATACAATTAGTGTGTATGTGTGGAATATTCTCGGGAGCATTCAGTTACCTGGAATTTTGAGTGAAGTGTGGGATTATCAGCCTTCTGGTGGGTATCTATCGTGGAACTAAGATCTGGATCTCTAAAGAATTTGAAGGGCTTTGAAGGTGGAACCTTGCTGAGGTGTGTGTTGTGCATGTGTTGTTGTTGTTGCTGTTTGTACCAGGGATTGAACTCAGAGGCACTCAACCACATCCCCAGCCCCCTTTTATATATATAAATAAATTTTGAGATAGGGTCTTGCTAAGTGACTCAAGACCTCAGGTTGTTGAGGCTGGGTTTGAACTTGCAAGCCTCCCAGCCTCAACCTCCCAAGCCACTGGAATTACAAGCATGTACCACCATGCCTATTGACCTCACCAGTTCTTGAGGGAAGAGGATCCAGTCGGCCGCTGGCTGGGCAATGATTGGGCTGTGGTTTAGATGAGCTAGTGCTGCTGTGAGTGGAGAGAATACAGCTCTTGGGGAAGGTTGTAAAGAGGGTGTGCAATAGGGGCCTATGGAGAATAGAGAAGAAGGAAACCCAGTTACCTGGGATGTGGCAGGAAAGAAACTGTCAGAATTGGAAGGGAGGCTGTCAGTACAGACAGGGATCTGAACTGGGAGGAAACTGACAGTTAATTTATGCAGGTTCCTTCTTCTGTGCCCAGAAGCTTCCTTGAATGGCCTGTCCGTTTCTGACCACCCAGCATTCACACATGTGGGAATCTGTCTCCCTTCCTTCTGCAAGCTCTAGACAGGACCCACCTGGGCTCTACCTGACCCTGTGCTTCACCATCTGTGTGACCAGCTGGGACGACCCCTTGCAGTACCAGGATGCTTGCTTCTGTACAGGTACCCTATATGAATAACTTGTCAGAACTCTCCAGGATACCTATAAACCTCAAAGTGGGTGCATATTCTGGGGGAGCCTTAGTATTCTTGGAGGAACTCCTGGTGCTGTGCCTGGGACAAGGGTCTTGGCAAATTGAGCAAAATCTAGACCCTTGGAGAGACAGTGCTTAACAGCATCCCATTATGTTTAATGGGATGTTTATGTTATGTTTATGTTATGTTATGTTATGTTATGTTATGTTTATTCTTTCCCTGCTTCTTTTACGTGTATTTGTCTTTAACTCAGTGTCCACCGAGAACTACAAATATCTGTAATTCCATTTGCTCTGTATGAAGTGGGAGGCAAGGATTTAGAGCTAATGGTGATGACAACAGGCACCTCTGTCATGATAATGGAATGAATTTAGGTGGAATCTAAATACAGGGACATATTGAAATTTAACAGAAGAAATACCGTTTATCGTTTTGGGTCTTTTTCTTGGTGCATTGCCAAACAGAAAAGGAAAATTAAAGTGGAAAGTCCCAATTAGGCAATTCTTTCTATGATGCATGATGTTACAGAGAAATGCCCTTGTCTGAAGCTATTTCAAGGACTATCTATTTTTGCACTTTCTGGGTGAAGAGAATGTTCAGTTGAGGTCAGTGGAGATCTGGTGCCCTGGCAGAGATTTCCAATTAGATAATGACTTTTTGCAACTCTCTCTGTATCTGGTCTAGGCCTTATGGAGACTATCGATCGGCTTCTTGAGCCAAATTTTGCATTACTATAAATCACTTGGGTACTACTTGCATTTTAGTACCTCACTCAAATTAAAAGTGTATGACAAAAGCAAGAGTGACCTAGGAATCACAAAGAACAGTTAGTGTGCATTTCTTTTTAGTACAAAAAAATTTATACCACCCATAAGCTATATGAAATTGAGCTACAGAAAAGTAAAAGAAGGAAATAAAACTATTATCTATTATTTTTATAGTTTTGCATAAACCTGTGGTTCTTATTAAACCTTTTGTAATTATGGTAAGTGGTTTCTCTGAGTCCTGAGGAATATGCCAGTTGGCTCCATAAAGTTTCAACTTAAGGGAAATGTCATCACAATAGTATTCTGGAGGCACCTCTAGCTTCTGCAGCATGTTCTACTATCAGCTTTTTTGTTTGAAACACAGTAAAAATTTAACAGGCTTAGGTTTTTCCAGTGATCAGAAAAAGTCAGTGAGTTGCTTCCCAAATGGCATTGGGGGGAGGGGGAAACATTTCAAAGTTGATGTGGCATAATGAGTAGATCCTGATTCTTCTTGTGCTACAGGTGTCAGGAAACATCCTTTTCAATTTTCATGTATAGATGGGAAGAATTCTCTCAAGAGGGCCAGGTGATTCCAGTTCCCTGGGCTTGCATATTGTCTATAGGTCAGAAAAGGTCCATGAGTGAAGGGGATTTGTGGCTGTTTCTTTTGAGCAAGAAGGACCAGGAGGGGAGGGAGCCATGGATAGCATGAAATAATGTGGTTCTTTCTCTGCTGGCCTTCAATACTGCTTTCAATATTTTGTGATCTGGCATTGTGCCATTTGGGCTAGGCTGATGTTCTGGGCAATTTTGTGGGTTTCTTGGAAAGTTTTCCACCCCACAAAGAATCTTCTACTGCAGCTTCCATGATCATGTAATGCTTTCCTGCATTCAGTGGAATCTCTGATAGATCTTTTGGGGCTCAGAGAACAATACCCCTCAAATATGCTATTTTGTTGTTTTTCTTGCTGTTGTTCTTGTTTGCATGCTGAATAATTTGATGGGTGGGGAAAGACTCCCTAGGATTTTCTTACCTGCATTATAACCAGACTGTAAAAATGGAACACAACTGTCTCCTCTCTCTTTTTTTGGCCATCATAAGCCAATAGCCTGTCTCTTCCATTACCATTTCTCTGAAAGTGTCCAGCATCAGTGCTTTGTTCTGGACCCTTCTCAGCACATAGTTTTCTTCCTCTGCTTCTCCTTTCCCTCCCTATAAAAGTCCTTTGTGCCCCCCAAGTTCCCCAAGATAGAGCTTTGAGAGGAATAGCCCTTCCATCTTCTCAGAGCCAGCCCTTGAATAAGACTGACTTCCTTCCCACCAACTCTTGTCTACTGAGTATTGGCTTTCAAACAGCGAATAGCCTGAACCTGGCATTGTGATCAGCTGTACCTATCATTCCCCACCCCTTTACCCTTGGTCCTTCTTTACTCACCCAATGACTGAATGCAGTTCCTAAGCCTTTCAGAGTGGTGCCCCAGAGGCAAAGGAGATTAGAGGTAACTGGCACAGCCTTGTGTCACTGGCACTGTCATGATCTGGCATTATGCCACTGGGGCTTAATAGATGCTCTAGGCAATTTTGTGGGTTTCTTGGAGAGTCATATTACCCACTAGGAATATGCCACTTCAGTTCCCACCATCTGGGTGATGCTTACTTTAATTGCTACTTTCCACCCCCTCTCTTAAGCCCTGCTCCCCCAGCAGTAGATCCTGTTGCAGTCATTTGACCCCACTCCCAAGTACGGAGTAGAGCTCACCAAATAGAACCCTTTCACCAGACCCCCAGTCCCAATCCTCCCTTTGTCCACCTGCCTCAAAGGAAAACTCACACATCTTTTCCCCTGTCCATGGTCCTGTAATGAGCACCTGAACTGTTCTGCCTCCTTTCTCTACCTTTGATCAATAGCCAGTCTCTTCCCTTCCAGTTTTGAGAATCCCATTTTAGTATTTTGCTACAGATGCTAGCCAGTACCAATAAATAGCATTGTAATCTGAAAAGAAGTGATATCAAATACATTTGTAAGGTGCTAATATGTAAATGTTATATTGACCAAGATTCAGAGGCAGGTCAGGGTCTAGAAGGCGAGAGTGTTAGGACTGATTTAGTAATGTCTGCAGTGAGCTGAGCAATATGCTCATGTGAGGCTAGAAATCTGACATCCTGGTGGATGATGGAAGTATTAGTAAGAAGCTGGATTTGACATGGTGTTCCCAGGCTTTCCTGACTTGCTGATTTAAGATTTTTTCTTTTTTTAATTTTAGTGTATACAGAGGTACAAAAAAGGAAGCGAATCTGACTAGAAGTCACTGATTTTCCTGCCAGTATGTCATATAAAGCAGTGTTGGTGAGGTCAGAGGACCTGGCTGCCTGTCGTCCTCACGGTATGGATCATAGGCAAATCAGTTTGCTTAGCCTTTTTCCCAGTGCTGTGTACAAGCCTGACTGAATTTAAAAGGTAATTAAGAAAATATTCTGTATTAGAGGGAATCTGACTCTTCCCTGGTGTAGCTGATTAACATCTACATCAAACTATGTTTATTAGAAGATTTGGATGGATATAATTTTAAAAAATCAAAAGTGGCTAAGGCAAGCTCAGAATTTGATTTATTTCTCACGTAGAAGGTAGGCAATTCCAGGTCCTGTTGTGGTTTCATGGTGTCATTGGGACCTAGGCTCCTACTTTCTCTTTTCAAGATGAGCACATGACCCCAAAAGACTGCTGAAACTCTGTCTACATACTAGGCTGAAAGAAAGATCAAAGATCACAAAGGTCTTCTCTCAAATCAGTCATCTCTTCAACAGCCTTCCTGGAGTCTGACCTAACACTTTCATTCATATCTTACTGACCAGATCTGCAGCTTCAATGGAGCTTGGGAAAAGTAGGAACTCATACAAGGGGGAAAATTGTGCCTCCAAGTATTAACAAAATCAGGATTCTTCTCTTAAGGAGGAAAGAGAGAAAGAAAATGTTGTGGGTAAGAGCTCTGTGCCACACAGGTAATTTTAGACAAGCAATGACTTTAAAAGTCCTCCTTTCCATTGGTAGAAGAAAGTGCTTTGCAAAATTATAAAATATGTAGGCAATGTAACCTGGATGATATTGATATGTTGAACTGATGCAGCAATATACTATTTGATGTCAGATTAAGTGAATGAATAAAAAATATTCAAATCCTCATGTCTTTTCCTTCTAATAAAAACTTAAACATTGTGACCATGTATCTGAATGTATTTCACAAAATGAGAATATATAGTCTGGCATCTCATCGGAGTCTGACTAGATCAGAATATTTGAAATTGGGAAGTCATTTATGCAAGATATTATTGGAGTCACTTTCTGTTGTTTTGAGAATTTATTCAATCAAATGTACAAAAGGTGCTTGCTACATGCAAACCATGCAATAGAACATACCATATACATTAGCAGGATGGAAAATACCATAACCTATCGTTAAAAAAGGACCATCCATTAAAATGGAAATTCCATGAAGATAGGATTTTTTATTGGTTTAGTTTACTGCAGTTACTAAAGCATTTAAGACAGTCTGGCATAGAATAGGAACTCAGTAAATATTTACTAACTGAATAAATTAATGAATTCTAGAAAATACTGACCTTCCTCTAGATTTTTTTTTGGGGGGGGGAAATAAATCAATTTGAAAGATGTAAATGTCTTATTTTAGAAAATAGATACATTTCTGTTGGGCAGCATATTAATTCATATCTGACAACTTGAAGATGTCATATGAAGGTTTATTTTGTAAAACAGAATCCTTTTTTATAAAGAAAATATCTTATTTTCTCTTTTTGTTTGTTTGGCAACTTTTGACTTTTTTTTAATATGTCACATTTGCATAAAGTAGCCTCAACCCCACCTCAGTACCCACTTGAGAATGGAATATGAATTAAAACCAACATACAGTTTTGCAGTAGGAGTCCTATGAACTACCTTTTTTATGGCAATGTTATAGGCTTGGTGAACTGATGCACCAAACTTTTTTCATATTTCTTTCTCGCATAAAATTCCCATCAGGGGAATTATTCTAGAGGCCCCCCTTCCCTCATGCTCAGCACCCAATCTGCCAATTTTATATTCCAATAATTTCTCCTTACCACTATCATTGTGCCTTGTTAGAAACTTTAGCATCCTCTCTAAATTTCTTCTGGACATATCAGATTCATCTATTTAGAGTATATGTTTTAGTCAGCTTTTTTGCTGTTTGACCAAAAGACTCGAAAAGAACAATTAGAGGAGGAAAAGTTTATATGGGGCCTTATGATTTCAGAGGTCTCAGTCCATAAGAAGCCAGCTCCATTTAATGGGGCTCCAGGTGTGGCAGAACATCATGGCAGAGAGTATGGCTGAGGAAAGCAGCTGCAGACATGGCACCAGGAAGGGGCGGGGGGCGGGGGGAGAGAGAGAACACCAGCACTCCTCCCCACTACAAAAAATATACCCCTAAGACAGGCCCCCATGACCCACCTCTTCCAGCTACAACCTACCTGCCTACAGTTACCACTCAGTTAATCCCTATCAAGGGATTAATTCACTAATTAGGTTAAGGCTTTACTAACCCAATCAATTCATCTCTAAACCTTGTATGATCTCACACAGGAGCTTTTTAACAACATATCCATCATATTATTCTTCTCTTAATAACCTTTTTCTGACTCCTTAACAGCTGATGAATTCTTCGTCATGTTGTATGAGAATCTTATGTCCCTGGCCATAGTTGTGTCCCTCTTTCTGTAGTTTTATCTTCTGTTAATTCTCTGCTGTACATTTACAACAGAAACACTTTTATCTGGTGGGAATAATATTCTCTAGGAAGACTTCCTTGAGTGCCCAGAATTGGCTCTGTGTTGTGTATATGTGTGTTTATGGCATGATGGGGCACACTTCTGTCATAGGACGTTCCCCATTGTAACTTTTCCAAAGGACCTAGCATGGTGCCAGGCATCTAGTAGATGTTCAGTGATCACTGGTGAACTGAACTAAGCCAACAAAATGTGATCTCTGGGGAACGCTAGTTGGAAAGTTTTATTCAATATGGTTATTTTTATGTTCTTTCTTCCACTGCAAATCAACTAATCTCCAGGTTTCTCCAGAGGTATGTCGCAAAAGGTCATTCTGAATGAACCCTTTGGATACTGGTCTTGGAGACCAAGACCTCAGTGCCCTTTTGTTGAAGATTGAACACCTGAGAAATGCCAAGGCAACTGTAAAAAACAAGTTTTATTTAAGAAAGGGACAAAGACAGACTTCGCCAGAGAGAAGTGGGCCCAGAACTAGGTGCCTGTGAGGAAGTGGGTATCTTGCTATTTTCTAGGCTCCCAGACTCCCGCACCTTCTCTTTCTTCTCTGGATGTCGGGGACCAAAGGAGCAGCACAGCGGGTAATTGCTTGTACTGGGAAGTACAGGAGGTTGAGCTGGGAAGTGTGAACCAGAGCTTAGCCCTTAGCAACCCATTGTCTTTTCTTTGACAACCATCCCTCATCTTCTCAACCCTCATCATTCATTACCTTCTGCCTGCTGCCTCAGTTTGTTGAGGAATGTGACATTTTCTCTCCAGCTCAGGCCAGGCGGGGCGGCAGGCAGGTTGCTTTTTGGCAAAGAAAGCATGTGGAGAATCAGTACAGGGGACTCATTATGTAGAATTATTCTCTTAACCTTGTGTTCCCACCATCCTCATCTATTTGTCTCCTTACACTTTGATCCCACTACCCATATGTCACCAGCAACCATCTTCTGATCAGACGCATAGCATTTATTATTAGTGGAAAATAGAACTTGCTAATATGTTAGAAAAGAGTGGTGAGGTAGTCAAGATGAGTTGGCACTCTTGTGAATATACGGATTTCTGAGATTAATAGCATTCTCAACATTTGCATTGCTTAGTAGTCAACGTAATTCTATTGAAAATATAGAAGTGCTTAACTAAGCACAACTCAGAGAGAATAGAAAGAATCAATTCTGTCAATGCTCACTACATCCTTCCCCTTCCCCCCAAATGAAATGAAAACAACAAATGAAAAAGTCAGAGATCCTCAATGGACATTCAGTCATTTGGAAAGGTCATTGTGTTTATAATTTAAATAGAAAAAAATGGAGTTTATATCTAAAAATCTATTTAAAGAAACAAACCATAGTGCCCTGAAAAGCAACCATCACAGTGTAGGAAAAGGGAAAATTGGGATGGTACTGAGCAGACTCCAGTCCTGATATTTAAAATAAGAGCAACCATTCTGAGTCCCTGCTCTGTGACAAGTCTTGTACCAGGTGCTTTATCAGTCCTATAATGCTCTGAGGTACTTTGTGCAAATCATCTGGCCATTGGTTTTTTTTTTTTTTTTTTTTTTTTTTTTTTATTGGACGTGAGGGCCTTGATTCTGGGTTCTGGGAGGAGAAAGAATCAACTCCTATCCCCTTTCCTCTGTACCCTGTGGCAACTGCCCAGGTTGAATTGTCCACTTGCTCAAAGAACTCCATGTGTTAAAATGTGACCTTGGTTGAGGCTTTCCAACAGGGGGTCAACCCACAATACTGAGAAGTTTGGGAGGGATGGGGTACTAGTGGAGAAGAGGCAGGGGCCTGGAGAGATCATAGTCAGTACTACAGAATGGGCAGTTCCTGTGGCCCGCTTGTGCAAGCCGACTGCAGGCCTCAGCGCCTGAACTCCTGAGCTCACAGGACGATGCCTGGAGCCCTCATTGCTGCTGGGCCAGCCTGGGCTGGAGAAAGCTCTGGTGGCCTTGGTTGAGGATTGGTTCTTCCTCATCCCCACTCCATCTGTCATCTGTGGTAGACAAAGACACCATATAAAATCTTCAAATCATCTTTCTGGAGGTATAGTAGGTAAGACAATTTATGAGAGTCAGATTGTGAGAGTACAGACTCAGGATCAGGATGCATGAAGTCGGATATGTAAAAAGAAAGCGTTGTCTCAGTGGGTGTGTTAGGGTTCAACCGAAAGGCCAGAGGGCTCCTCGAGGGTCACATATCCCTGTGGCGTGCAAGGGATATTGCAAAGTTCTTCTCTCTGAGATTCCAAGCATGAAAGGACAGTCCCTAGAAAAAAAGGTTTAAAAGGAGATAGCAATTTAGGATTAAGACAGAGAAATATTGAGTCTTAAAGGAAACATCCAGGAGCCATTGAAATGCAGAAAGAAACCCAGTTGTAAATCTTGAGGAACGGGCAATATGCCCTTGTAAAATGAGGAAAATACACAAGTGCAGGGAAACTGGCATGAAACTGTGCAGCTCTCACCCTGGTTCCACCTCCAGTCTGGCCCCTAACTATAGCCCTTCTATAAATTTAAGACCCCCAACCCAAGGAGGGGTCTCACTCTCAACATATCCCCCATTCTCCCTTGAATATGTATCTACTTCCTAAAAAATACTCTGTCTATGCCTTTGTCTGGCTTATGCTGAAATTCTCTTCTGTCATATATGCCAAGCACCCCTCTGGTCCTGGGTTGAATACTCCTTCCCCTCTGGGAACTCCTTGGACCCTTCTCCAGAGGCATCTCTTCTCTTGTGACAACACCACCCTGCCCCTCCATGCCTACCCACTGCTTGCCACCACAGTCAGCTGAGAATGCTGATTCCACGGAGAACCTGATGCTGACTGAGAGAACAAAGCAGGGAGACAGCAGAGTTGGCACCCAGTCTTCCAGGACAAGACACTAAGTTCCATGGAGCTGTATGGAGCAAAACTTTGATCTTGAAATTATACTTTTTGAGAAAGTGCCAAAGCAATTATATCCATAATTATAACTCCCAAATAAGATGCAGACCATTGTTTTCACTGTAAACAGTCTGGATCCTACAGAAGTGAGTCCCCTGATGGCTGGATTATCATTATCATTTTAATTACACAAATGACGCTACACAGAGTGTTCCTGATTGTGTGGATGTCAACTCTCTTCAAACTAATGTAGTTCTGACCAAAATCTAAAGCAGTGTGCTTGTGGGGGAAAGAGAAAATAATTTCAAAAAGTATAATAATTATTATAGGAAGAGAAAGGCATAAGAATAGAAAAAATGTTTGCACAAAAAAAGTGATGAATTTGAACTGATAATCCAGATATTTTGAAATGTAGTTTAAAAAAAAACAAAACAAAACAGTGCAGTATTGGCATTAAATAGACAAGTTAATGGAACAGAATAGAAGGTAGAAAAAAAAAGACCTAACCATGCAATAATTTAATGTATTATAAATGTAGGTATCTCAAGATGATGGTGTAAAAATAGAGTAGATAATGACTGAGGGCACAACTTCCCAAAATGCTAGAAAGACCAGAATGCATTACTATACTAAAAAATTCTGAGTGATTCAATGTTTAAAATGCAAAGTAAGTGAAATCCAGGTAAATATTTATGTAATCTAGGGAGTGAAGATGGAATTACTAAGTTTAGTAATAAAAACAAAAAACATAAAAAAACAACACATTTTATAGTTTAAAGTTTAAAATCTTCACATAAAAAAAAATTCCACATCAAGCTGGGCATGGTGGCACATGCCTGTGATCCCAGCAACTCAGGAAGCTGAGACGAGAGGATTGCAAGTTCAAGACCAGACTCAGCACTAAGAAATAAAAAGTTAAAAGGACTGGGGATGTAACTCAGTGGTAAAGTGCCACTGGATTCAATCCCCAGAATCAAAAAAGTAAAGTTAATATTCCATTAGTTGTAAGCTGTAGAAATAAATTGCATATGTTGCTTAATGGGATAATATGTAACTATAAAAATATAAGTAAAACTGGATGTAGTGGTACACGCCTGTAATCCCAGAAGCTTGGGAGCCTGAGACAGGAGGGTCTTACGTTCAAAGCCAGCCACAACAATGAGGAGGTACTGGGCAACTCAGTAAGACCCTGTCTCTAAATAAAAATACAATATAGGGCTGGGGTTGTGGTTCAGTGGATGAGTGCCCCTGAGTTCAATCCTCAGTACCCATCTCCCACAAAATATAAGCTAATAAGGTACTGATAAGGAACTACTTCAATGACATAATGTTGAATGGAAAGGTGCAGAGAGGAATATATGTTAGGATAACATTATATAAAGAGTAAATAAATACATTTATATATTAGCTTATATGTGCATAAGCTATCCTGAAAGAATACAAAAGAATTGATCTCAGTGGTTACCTCTGAGAGGGAAATAAAGGAAGAATTTGGGTTAAAGAAAGAATTTTTATGTTATACTCTTTGACACATTTTGAATTATGTGATTACATTACCTAGTACATAATTTTCAAAACAGATATATTTGATAGACATCTTTTCATGTCAGGAGAAACAGCTATTTCTTTAGATGACTGAAAGATATTGCTGTATGTGGATTTATCATATTTAACCAATTTTCTATTGATGAAAACTTAGATTGTTTTCAATTTTTCACCACATAAATAATCTTATTGTGAATATCCTTGCCTATAATGTTCAAGTATTTTTGAGAAGAAAATTCTTAGAATTGTTGTGATAAAAATACATTTAATTTTAGTTCCTAAAGCTATTCAAGTATCTAATCTTTAAAGAGATCCTTTTCATTATTTGTTACAGCTTAGTCCATATTAAGGTTAGAAGTTTCTGGCAGTTCTGGATTTTAGGAGCCCCAAACACTTTTCCTTTCCCCAATTTTCAGTTCCAGGACTCTTCTATCTAATGAAGAATCTATTTCTTTTGTTTTGGGAGGTGCCGCAGTCTGGCTGGGCACAATCAGGAGCCACTTGTCAAAAGAAACTAACTTTATTTTTAGAACCACACACGCCAAACAAAACAGCCTCTCAGGAAAAACCCTCAGAGCCTCAACTGCCACCACCGGCTTTCCACAAGCCTCTCTCTCCCACACAAGCTTCTCTCCACCTCCCACAATCCTCCTGCTCTTGAGGCCGATTGGCTGGGTCACGTGGGCAGAGCCAAAAAAGTCCCCCAATGAGCAGCTCCGTGGTCTGAAAGGGCAGGGAAACAGCCCAATGAGCATCACCGCAGAGGAGCCAATCAGCTAGATGTTGCTGGGGCCGCTGTGAGCCAATCATCAGCCGGCAGCTGGAAGTTTGCTGGGGCCCCTTCGGCTGTGGCTCTCAACAGGGAGGGGCTAATTATGCCTTTCCCTGTTCCTGAGATGTGCTTGTGACTCATGCCCAGCCAATCAGAGGGCTCTGTCTATGAAGCTATAAGGATTTGTTTATATGTGGTTATGTGTCCCACACTGAACCAATAAAAATTATCCCTAATATATTTTATGGTGACAGGTGGAATCAATAATGTGCTTTTCTCTGAGGTTCCTGAGATGCTAAGTACATGAACCTGGGATTATCAGCAGCAATCCTTTTTACCTGGTTATGAGGCAAGCTTGGAAATGTTACAGGCTGATAGATGGATGAATGGAGCTAGATGATAGAAAAATAGATCATGCCTTGATTACACAGTTTGAGCTCCTGAATCAGCTGTACCTGCAGACACATGCACAAATGAATATATATATATATTTTATTTCAACTGGTTCAAGTGGGTTTCAGTAATTTATAACCGAGATTCCTTGGTTAATAGCCTACCTCTTTTTGGTCATATACATTATAGTTATATTCCCCAGTGTGTGGCTTGTAATTTTATTTATGGTGGTCTTGGCCATATACTTAATTTTATTTTTTATTTTTATTTTTTAGATAGTAAATCTTATCATTGCAGTTTCAATTCCTGGTTAGAAAGATGCTTTTTATTCTGATTTTTTTTTATTTTTTATTGTTGGTTGTTCAAAACATTACAAATTTCTTGACATATCATATTCCACACTTTGATTCAAGTGGGTTATGAACTCCCACCTTCACCCCATACACAGATTGCAGAATCACATCAGTTTTTATTCTGATTTTTTGAAGTCCCTATTTATTTCCTTATATTTTCAATATGGATCTTTAGGTCTAAAATTGGAAATTAATTTTTGATGTGGTATAAGGCAAGGCAATGTTTCTCTCACTCTGTCCCTCCTCCTCTCCCCCTGCCTCCCTCTCCTCCCCTCTTCCCACCTTATCTTTCTCTCTCTGGTACTGGGAATTGAACCCAGGGGAACTCTATCACTAAGCCACATTCCCAGCTCTTTCTATTTTAATTCTGAGACAGGATCTTGCTAAGATGCCAAAGCTAACCTCAAACCTGTGATCTCCTGCTCGGCCTTCTGATTTGCTGGGATTACAGGTTTAGGCTACCAGGTCTGGCTATGCAATCTCATTTTAAAAGCAGTAATGCATGATATAAATTTGAGAACACACACCAACACATGTCAAAATTACTGTCTCTAACTTTCACTTGGTGGTGGCATTACAAGGGGGACTCTATATTGAAATACACACTAGAAGTACTTCTGCAGAGGACACTGGGGATTGAACCCAGTGGCACTTTACCACTTAGCTACATCCTCAGCCTTCTTTATTTTCAATCTTGAGACAGGGTCTTGGTAAGTTTCTTAGGCCTTGGTAAGTTTCTTAGGCCGTTTTTTAAGACAGGGCCTCACTAAGCTGATGAGGCTGGCCTGGAAATTGTAATCCTCCTGCCTCAGCCTCCTGAGTATCTAAGAATACAGGCATACACTAACAAGCCTGGTTGTATATTATGATTTAATGAAATAATTTGTTATCATGCTAATATTTCCTTCTGGATTACATATGTGATATGGTATATATTTCTATTATAAGTAATATATATTGCTGGAGAATGCAGTTTGTACTTCTCAGGCAAAGTTTGCCTATTTCTACTTAAAATCAACTGAATTTCAAGGAATAGTGTATAGGTATTTTGATTTATTTAGTTCAATTGTCAAAAAAATATTTTGCCTCATTATATTCCCTTTAATTTAAATATTATTCAATGATACACATAAACCTAACATACTGTGGATTTTCTGACATTCTCTAATGGTAAGATAGCTGTATAAATTTAGATCATAAATTTATGTCATAAAATTTAATGAACCATATTTTGTATTTAAGTTAACTGCACATAAAACACACATCATACATGAAACAATTCAATGCCATATAAAATTATTATATCAAAACACTTTCTAAACTTCCTTTTACCAAAAATTAATTCTTAAATCTTCAAGCTCTACCCTAGGTGTATGTTGCTTTGCAATGCAATTTGTGAGTTCTATTCTTTTTTTCTTGTCAGATTATCACTTAAGACCTTGGTAAATGTAGTGCTGACCTAGGGAATCGGGCTAATGGTCAGTATCTCAGCTTTCTGCAATGAAGTTCAAGGTAACCACTGGAAATTGTACCTGTTTTCTAAGAGCTTGGGAAATGAATTGAAACAACTAAAAACCAGTCTAGAATTCATCTTTTATTCCAAAAAGCAAACCACAATTGAGATGATCAGCACTGGACAGATTTCCAAAGAAATGCACACAAACATTGAGAATTTGGGTTGCATAACATTGAAGCCATCTGTAGCACAAACTTCAGTGATGCCTTCAAAATGCTACCTTTTCATTTACTGAGGATGCATTGAAAGATCAAATGCACCAAATCTTTTTGCAAAGCATAGGAGCATTTTTCTTTTTATGGTAAACAGGCTATGGAAAGAAATTTTCTAAATCTTTATTGAAATTCAGAGGCCTTTACTAATCTTTTTTGAGTAAGATTATTCTGCAATGAGTTCCTACCAATCACAAACTTTCACAAGAAGTTAGATTACACAGAGAATTCATCTGAGAAGACACTTCTGTCAGAACCTGTACGCAAAGAGAGGAATGACTAAACATAAACTTTACCCTCCTTTACAGAGGGAATGATAAACCACTGTATTATCTTTCTTGTTCAATTTTAATATGTATTGTCATAAAGATCACCTTCACAAGCAAAACCACTCTCCTTTATTTTCCTATAGCAGGAAAGAGAACACACATGAAACATGACAGGAAGCTCTGTTGCTCCAAATATATTGTAGGATTGGATGATACGAAAACCTTCACCAAACTTGGGACCAAGGCACCATTCACACCTGGATGTGCTGAAATGGAGAAACATCAAGTGAACATGTAATAAATTTCTACCAAAGTAAAAACACTTGTTGCTTGGCAAGATCCAAAGTACTA
Source organism: Marmota marmota marmota (assembly GCF_001458135.2). NCBI lineage: Eukaryota > Metazoa > Chordata > Mammalia > Rodentia > Sciuridae > Marmota > Marmota marmota. Next base: position 40,278,250 of record NW_025999932.1, read on the forward strand.
TAACATACAACCTTTCGCTTCATTGAGCTTATCCTCTAGAAGTGGCACTTACAATCAAGTGAAAAATTATATGCTGCAGGGTGCTATGGCCCATGCCTGTAGTCCCAGTGGCTTTGGAAGCTGAGACAGGAGGATCACAAATTTGAAGCCAGCCTCAGCAACTTAGTGGGACCTTAGGGAATTTAGCAAAACCCTGTCTCAAAATTAAATAAATAGGAGTGGGGATGTGGCTCAGTGGTTAAGCACCCCTGGTAAGGACAAAAAACTTAAATGTTAAAAGTGCCAAATAATGAAGTATACAATGTGTAACACAATATTACTTTTCTTAAACAAAAATATTATGTATAGTTTCTTAGACAACTCTCCATATTGATATATTTTGTTTTACTTCATTCTTACTAATAGCACATTTGATAGTTTGGGTAGACCACAATTTATTTTACCACTCTCTTTCTGATGCACATTTAAGCTGCAGTTACCATCCCTGTAACAGACTTGTGTTCACAGGTAACTACTTCCATAAGGCCGAATCCTTAAGATTTTTAAACTGCTGTTTTAAGGGATAAGTAACAAACTGTCAAATTGCTGTCCATGAAGCTTCCAGCGGTTTACAGTTACCACCAACAGTAGCCAATAGTTCTGTCTTCAGGCATGGAAAGTCAACACAATATCAATCTTTTAAAAGTTGATAAGACAGGTAAGTTAAAAAAAAAAAAAAAAACATCTATTGTTGCTATTTCACATTTTGGTTCCTTGATTACCATGAGGTTAACATTCCTCTTAGTTATCTGCTATCTGTATCATTCATGAATTAACTGCATATTCCTATTACTCACTTTTTTCTGGGTTATATCTTTACTAATTGATATGTGGAAGATATACATGTTTCAACTTTCTATAAGCATTGACATATCTTATTTCAGTCGATGACTTGTTTTTTTTTAATTTCATTGATGGTATTTTGTATTTGTGAAAATCTCTCTCTTGGATCCAATTCATATACTTTGCTTTACTGTTTGCATTTCTGTGGTTTATTCAAGGTGTCTTTTCCTGTATGCCATGAAGATAAGTCTCCTGTACTTGCTTCCAAAAGCTTCAAGGTTTTGGTTTTCATACTTCAATTTTTAACACTATTGGAAATGATCTTCATAAATGATCTTTGTGAATGGTGGTGACATATGCCTAGCAGAAATTTAATTTTAAATATTTTTTTCTCTGAAAATGAGCAAATGTCTCAGCAACATTTATTGAAAAGCCTCTCCCTCTGGATCCACGGTGCCATTTTGTCAAATATTGAGTTTTCACATATGCATGAAAAAAAAATGACTGGGCTATGTTTTATTCTTCCACTACTAACTGTGTCCTTCCCTTTACCTAATACCAACCTGTTTTACTTTCTTTAACTTTTAATATAAAGTCTTGCAAGCCCCGTATGTTAGACTTCTTTTCCAGGTTTTCTCTGGCTACTTTGGAGCCTTTGCTTTTCCATGTACATTTTAGAATCAGATCGTCAAGTTCCTGAAAAAATTCTATTAGGATTTTGACCAAAAATGCATTGGATTTATAGCTGTATTTGGGAATATCTGCTATATTTTTTGTATTGAATATATATCCCTCCCCTTACATTCAGACTTCTTTACTTTTTCATTGTTTAAATTGTTTTTCATAAATATCTTGCGCATATTTCACTTGATATATTCCTAGATACATTGTTTTTGCTATCATAAAAATATCTTTTAAAGATTTTCTTTCTATTTAATGTCTGCTTTTAGCTATATCTCCTTTTAAGCCCATTACTATTATTATCATTTCATAGATATTATGTTTGCTTACTTGTTTTTAAATTTCTGTTTTCACTATTCCTTCTTACATTTTGGACTTTGTTTTTGTAGTTGTTTTCCTTCTTTCTGATGCATATCCTTAAGGAAAATCTGTTGAGAGTAAATTCTCTGTTTTGTTTTCCTCCAAAAACACCATTCTTTGTCTTTCTTTTTTGAAAGGTAGTTTTGCCAGGCAGAATATAATATTTTTTCAGACACTGTTGTGCTGTTGCTGACAGTTCCTCAGCCATTACTTGTGGTTTTCTTCCAGCTGATTTTGGTTTCTTGTCTTTGTCTTTGGTGTTCTTTATTTTCACTATGAGGTACCTTTCTGAGCCAGTGCAGAGCTGTCTGTGAATTCACACCTTTCATTACTTCTGAGACTTTGCAGCCATCATCTCATCCAGTGAGGACTCTGCTATTCTGTTCTCACTTTCTGGCTCTCAAAGTCTATGTTAACTCTTTTCCTTCTTTACTTCCTGTCTCTGTCTTAACGTGATTTTTCTGCCTCTTTTTTCATGTATGCATAACCTATTGTTTAACTCATGCACCAAGTTGATTTGAAGTATTACATTTTTAGTTTCTAGAATTTAGTTTCATTTAAAGTTTCTTTTCTATATTTTCCTGGCCATATTTGATAATCTCTTACTTATTAACTATGTTTGAAATTATATTTTATTTCTTGAAACATTTACATATTTTGTAAATAATACTAATATCTTAGATTCTTGAAGATTAGTACATGTTAATTGTTTCTTCTGGTTTTTATTTTTGATGGTTTGTAAATTTCTTTAAATTATGAGATAATATTCATTGAACTTAAATTCCTGGAATCTTTGCTGTATAAATTGAGAATGTCCAATACATTGGTGGTTCATTGCTCTGGAACCATGTAGACCTTCTGTGGGTCTAGCTTTAATTCAGGAATCTCAGGTTCATGTTCCCAACCTTGTTGTGAATCTAAATTTTTACAAGTTGGGTTTTACTTCTTTAAAACATTTTTCCCTTGGAGAATTTAAAAAAATTTTCTCATTTGCAATAAAATTTCATGTGCTTTGAAATTTCAATATATTAAAATTGAAAACTTCTTGGCTCTGTCCTTTTTTTATAGATAGATCTTTAACTATTTTTTTTTTTTTACATTTCTTTAATGGTTGCTGTGTTAGCTTTGTATCACTCTAACAAAATGCCTGAGATATTCAACTTGTAAAAAGAGAAAAAGTTTGTTTTGGCTCACAGTTTTGGAGGTGCCTATTCATAATCAATTGGCCCCATTGCTTTGAATCTGTGGTGAGGCAACACATCGTGATGGGAACAAGTGGTGGAGTAAAATCACTCTCCTCCTGGCCAGGAAGCAAAGAGAAAGAAGATGGAACTGGACTCCAGAATCCCATCCAAAGGCATGTCTCCAATTACCTAGTCATTTCTTGGTGGGCCCTACCCTTTTAAGGTTCCACTACCTCTCAATGGAGGTACTATCTTCAGGACCACACCATTAACACATGGTCCTCTAGAACATTCAGGATCCAAACTATAGCATCTGCCTTTTGTTGAGTCAATACTGGTAATTTAGACATTCCAGGGAAACTTAGGCATACAATAGTATTTATTAAATCAATAGTGCTGATGATTAATACTTAAGTAAAAATGGTTTCATGCTATCTGAAGGAAATAAGAAACAAGCTTAAGTGAGCTATAAGTATGTAGGGGTTTAAGAATTCTAGTCCTGAGATCAGGTAATGACTCTACAATTGGTCATTGATGCTGGAGGAGAGCAGTTGCTCTGTCCAGGTCTCTACCACAGTAAAGCAAACATTTTCCCTGGGTGGAGAATTTTTTTTTTTTTTAAAGAAACCACTTCTATGTACTTAGTAACTCATAGAAAGGATTTATGTAACAGCTGTGTACATACTGTCAATATACTTCAGCAATCCATTCTTTATATTGGATTTATATAACAACTTGAGAAAAATGGCACTAAATTCAGACTGTATTATTATCCCTGAAAAGCTGAAAGGGGCAATTTGAAGAATTGTGTGTATGCTTTTGTAGGTGATGTGCTGGTGTGTGTGTGTGTGTGTGTGTGTGTGTGATTTAGTAAAACTGTTATTTGGCCCCTAATGAAGAAATTAAATTTTTTTTGTATTTGTAGATGGACAGAATGCCTTTATTTTATTTGTTTATTTTTATGTAGTGCTAAGGATCAAACCCAGTGCCTCACACATTAGACTCTGCCACTGAGCTATAGCCCCAGCCCTTAATGAAGACATTTCAGATACTAAAAGGTGTACTTTGGTCTGAAGTACTTCAGAATTTACTCACCATATCAGTAACTTTTGAACTTTTAGTGGGATCTTATCATAAGAACCAAGTAGATCATTTTTGACAATGAACAAAGCACACATGTGAGTAAGTTGTTGGGGACTATTGAAACAATTCTCGACCCATAAACTACGATGAGTGAAAGTATTCTCAAGCTGGATTTTTGTCAGGTTAAGCTTCAAAATTCCAGGTGGAAGAAAAAACAAGTAATTCCCATCAATAATCAGTTTGTCAAGTGATCTGTAAATAAAGATAATCTCATTTTAAAGATATTTATGCAATATTTATGCAATTTTGTCCCAGCGTTCTTAAAAACTGGCAACAAATTTAGTGGCAAGGAAAAAACACATGTGTATTTAAGTATTAAAATCAAGAGAATTTACATATGAAACAACTGAACTAATATATTTTTACACAAATAAGTACACTTTGTGTGCTCAGTTGGTGCCTGTATTTGGAAGGTCTTTGAATGGGGTCATCAGTGTAGAAAAAGAAATAATGTCCACAATCACAGGAAGACTAACAAACATTATATAATACAATATAAAAAGAACATACAGAAAAAAATGCTTTTATAGAAAATTGAACGTCAACATGTATTTTGTCATTCAATGGTAATAAAACCAGTGAAATTTATGCCATCAAAATGTACCACGTGCTATGTTATGCTTTGACTTTTTCAACACCCAAGTCCCCTTAAGTCTTCACTGTGTCAGTTGCTTTCAATAATCCTTGGTCCTTATTCAGAAAACCAGCATGACTGATTTTCTTATTTTCACTTGTCTCAGTAGTGTTTTCCACAGTCACTTATCTCCCTTCTAATTAGTGCTGGAAGCAGACAGAAAAGTATCTGTTCATGAGGGACACATAAAAATCGAAGTCAAAGGCCAACAAAATTTCATATGCATTAAAGGTGAACCGGCTGGAAAATGGAATTTAGGCAGTGAGTAAGGGGCTTCTAGGTTCTTATTGACAGTCTAATCTCATATTGTGACCCTTACTAACAGTATTAAAATGTGTTTGAAGGTGGTATGTATTTAAAACAGAAAGAGGCTAAGAAGATATCAGAATTCTTTCAGTTTGACCTTGTGCCTCCCATGGTCTGGTACAGGTGAGCAAGACTCCAGGCTGTTTTGGTCCTGAAGGAGAGAACTAGCATGCTCACTTTTTCCTCTGCGTCAAACACAAGCCAACATGCCAGAAGCAGAGAGTCTGGCTATGGGCTGAATATTTATATCCCTCTTAATTCCTATGTTGAAATCTTTGTCCCCAAGGTGATGACATTTAGAGGTAGAATTTTTAGGAGGTGGTTAGGTTGGGGTGGACAGCTCTCATAAGCAGGATAAAACAGGCTTCAGATGGCTCCTTCTATAATGGGAGGCAAGAGGGAGAAGGTGGCTGTGTACGTGACAGCACACCCTAGCCAGACACCAAATTTACTTGCATATTCATATTGGGTTTCTGGGCTTCCAGAACATGAGAAATGAGTTTCTGTTATATACAAGGTACCAAGCCTACAGGACATTGCTGTAGCAGCCCCTGCTGACAAGGACAAGTCCTGTGTGGACAACCAGAATGAGTGTGGCACATGCAAGGGAAAGGCCAGCAAATGTTCCCAGGACATCCATGGTGAGGACCCAGAAGTTTGGGTGCCCTCTTCCTATTTATGGGTTTTGGGGAGCTAAGCTGGCCAAACAATAATTGAAGCTGGAAGACCCCCACATCCAGTTTCGAAGCTGAGCACTCTGGGGGCAGAGGAGTCTCCTTGAGGCATGACTGACATTCCTGCTGTTCTGAGTGGTGACATTCTCAACTGCCACTGGGCAAGCAGAAGAGCTACCAGATGAGAAAAGCAGACACATTGCACAGGACAGTGGCCCTGAGGCAAGCACTCTCTGTGGAGAGACAGATAAGAAGTTGGGGTGGGAACAGGAAAAACAATGAGAGTCAAATGTGTGCACACTCAAACATCCAAATGCTTTCTTGAACCCAAATGCATGATTTGTGAAATAAAAGATTTAAGTGGATAAATAGAAGAACATGACCTTTGTGGAGATCCAAATCAGAAGCCAAGTAGAAGGCATGATTCAGAACAAAACAAAAGCATAAAGAAAAATCATGAGGAAAAACATAGGTGACACGGAAGATAGATCCAGTAGACTTAATATATAAATAATAGTCATTTCAGGAAGAGAAGTAGAAAAAGATGGAAGAGACAATCACTTAACATATTGTCTTAAAGAAGTGTGAGCTGGCTGATTAAGAGTTCCCTGAATCCAAGGAAAGACAGATTTACAAAAGAAAACTGATCCACTCTTAAGCATAACCTTATGGAATTGCTGAAGATCAGAGATGATGAGAAAACCTTAAGGCTTCTCAGATGAGAATAAGAGCCGCTTACAAAGTAAGAGTAAACTGGCATCAGGCACCTGGCCTGCCATGCTGGAAGATGGGGAGGAAATGCTGATGGAGAGGGAGGGCTGCAGAGCCAGATCTTCCACCACTGATGACGTCATTTGTTATCTTCAAGATTCAGAGAAAAAAGCTACTCACTGGAGAAAAGGTCTACAGGAACACTCTATCCCATCAACGACTTAAAACAGACATCTTTCCAGATTCAAGATGAGATGAAAGAAGAGAAAAGCAGCAGCAAGCCATGGATCTTGAAACATACAGTTAAAAATGAATGGAGATTGCCTGAAAATGTTGTGAGATTGAAATACTTGATAAATGTTCTGTAGACAGACAGACATAATGCAAAGGAAAATATCAATGGGAATCTGTGTCAAAAGTTTCTAAGCCATCTCCATAAAATCTAGAGTTGGATAAAAGGCAGGTAAGTTTTAAGGGAAAATAAAAATTTTTAAGTCTCAAATAGATGTCAAAGACAGCAGTGGGCAGACAGGCCATTATGTGGGGGCTTATGTAAAATATTAAGGAAAACATGTTTGATAATGAGTTTGGGGAAGGGATTAGAAAAGTATACTAAAACACCACAATTAACAAGGGAGGAATAAAAGAGAATAAATATTATGCTGAACAAACCAGAAGAAGAAGGAGAGGGAAAAGTAGGGAAAAGGAGAGGGGGGAACAGGAAATAAATAGTAAATACAAAGTAAAGCAGAAAGCAAAAAAAATAAATAAATAAATAAATACATCAGTCTTTAACAAATATGGATGGGCAGAATTCTCCTATTAAAATTCAGGGATTGTCACATGGAAAATCAAATAATAGTATAAATATTGTAAAATTAGAAAAAATGATCTCCTTTGCCAAAGATCATACTCCTAGAGAACAAAAGGAAAGCCATCAGATCTAAGGAGAACTTGATTTACATTGCCTGATTTTAAGATAACATAAAGAAATACATAGTTTTTCTATGCTGGATAGAGCTAAAAATGGAAGTAAGAGAAGCATTATATTCACAGTAGCAACACAATTATAGAATACTTTAAAAAGCCTATTAAGAAAGATACAAAGTGGATCAGACAAGATCTGAAAATATAAAAAAATGTGTTTTAGAATGAAAAATTTTATTATCATCAAAAATATAAATTCTTCAAAATTTTGTGTAATCTCAAGGTGATGGACAACTAAAATGCCAACTTTGTATTGATGTGTATTGAAAGAGAAGCTGGGAATTATATAAAATGATCTTAAAGGTTATCATCTAAAGAGAGTTAGTAAAGGTTATCTCTAAAGAGAGTTATTAAGAAATTATTATTGAAAAATAACAAAATAACCTTCCTATTTTTATTAGATTATTTTAAAGTAATAATCAAAATTGCATGATACTCATGCTAAGCAAAGTAAGCCAATCCCAAAACACCAAAGGCTGAATGCTCTCTGATCCATAATGGGGGGGGGCATGTGAAAATGGAGGAACTGTGAATGGGCAAAGGGGAAAGGACATGGGGGCAGGAAAAATGGTGGAGTGAGATAGACATCATTACCTTAGGTACGTGTATGACTGCACATATAGTGCGATGCTATATTGTGTACATCCAGAGAAATGAAAAGTTGTGGTGCAATTGTGTACAATGAATCAAAATGCATTCTATAGTCATATATACCTAATTAGAATAAATAAATTAAAATAAAAAATAAATTTTAAAAAATATGATACTGATATAGAAAGACACAGAAAAACTTCAGACTTTCTTTTTTATTAATGTGAGAACCAGAGTTTAATATTAAAACTACATTAAGTATTATGAGCATTTTATAATGTGTATTTCCTTATAAAGATGCAACAGATAAGAGCCGTTCTATGAATTTTGTAGCTCACATTTTTCATTGCTTGCTACTAAATAAATTAGAGGACTCAAATTTCTCCATCACAGTCGTTACCAAATATCTTTAAGGGAAACATGACTTTCTTTGTACTTACTAATCCCCAAATACCTGAGTTTCTGGATATCATTCGGAATAGAAGTAATTTCATTGTAGGAAATATCAAGTTCCTCAAGATGGGCCAAGGAAAATAACCTAAAACAGAGAAAACTAATTGTAAATATGACTATCTATTTGTCATAGTTGGGAATAAAAGAATCAAATATTTAAGTTCATAGGTGATAGTACAGAAGTTGTACCTTGCCATTTATATAGACATTTATATAGACATTATCTTGACATTTATATAGACATCTTTTCATTAGATATGGGGTAATTACTTTCTAAAAATTATTTATCTATCCAATGAGACTTGTTTGAGATATTTGGAGTGGGTAAAGCCCCATTTAGAAAAAGGCACCTGAGACATTTTTAAAAGCATTTAAAACACACACACACACACACACACACTCCATTTTTCGTGTTTGCTGTATTAGTGTCCTCAGGCTGATATAACAAAGAACCACAATCCAGGTGGCTCAAAAAACAGAAATTTATTCTTTTGCAGTTCTGGAGGCCAGAAGGCCAAACTCCAGATGTCAGCAGGCTGATTCCTCCTAGAGGTTCTGAGGGAGAAACCGTCCCTTGCATGTCTCCCAGCTTCTAGAGGCTGCCTGCAGTCCTTGGGGTCCCTTAGCTTCTGACAACAGAACTCCCACCTTGGACTTTGTCTTCCTACAAGGATACCAGTTATTGGACTTAAGGCCTACCCTAATTCAGTATGACCTCATGGTAATTTAACTAACTGCATCTATGAAGACCTTATTTCCAAATAAGGTCACATTCTGAGTTTCTATATGGACACAGATTGTTCAGCGATACTACTCAACCCAATTGCATTAAGACTTCCATGGTGAAATACCTTTGATCATTCTTTCCATTGAGATAAGTTCCTATAAGTAAAAACCAAAGAATGCCAAGACTTTATAACAAGTTATGCAGTTATAAAAACTGAAGAATACTGTTATTCTGCCACAAGCCCTGTCTCCTGGAGGATGAGAGTGGGAATCACTTCTTGAAGATTGGAATTGAAGGGCTCAATATATAATATTTATCATAACCTCTAGTGAAAATCCCTCTTTCTGTGTGTGCTATCCTCAAATGTCTTTCTGATTCCCTATAAATAAAAGATGTAAATTTACTTGCATGATTATTAACTAAGGCATCATTAACACGGTATTTCACTAACTTTTTACTATTTTAGCATGACATACAAAGGTCCTTAGGACCTGGCTCCAGATTACTTGTCTATCTCACCTTTCACACTCTTCTCCATTGTCCCTGTAGTCCAGGGACAAATTTTATTTGCTAAAATTATTTTATTTGTTAAATTTATTTGCTAAAATTCTCTGCATTAACTAGTTCTCACGTATCTCCAAATACCACATGTATTTTCCCCAACACTTGACTTGTCTTTCAAGTTTTAAGTCTTGGTTCAGATATTAGCTCTTTCAAGGAACTACTTCTGACTCTTTCAGAGTAGGAAGATTTCTCTTCTGTACTTCTCTGCTTGCCTCTATCATGGGACCTGTAGCATTGTGCAATAAATGCTTGCCTCCTAAACTCATAAGTTCCTGGAGGGATTCCTTTTTGCATTTCTATATATCTACTCCTCACATAGCACCTATGTGTATCAGAATTACTGAGTAAATCACAATTGGATGAAAGGAGTGGTGATTCCAGGTAACTTAAAATTAAATGCTCTGAGAAATTAAGATTGACTAGGAAACTGGGTGTGGTAGTGCACACCAATTTTAATCACCTCTATAAAGAATATGATAATATCATTTGCTATAATTTGCAATTCAAAATATGTTTTATTTTCTTGCCTCATCCTGAACTCCCCTTTATTCTAGTTCCAGGCTTTTAGGTGGATGATATGTCCTGATGACTGGGAAGTTGAATTAAGGCTTGTGGGCAGCATCAAGGAAGCAGCTTAGGTTCCGGAGTGGGACTGACCTCATCTGTGATTTTAGAAAGCAAATTTAGAAAGCCTCAGTTTGTTCTGGTACTCTATACACCATTAGCACCAACTTTGTCCCTTTTTTTTTTCTTTAGGATGTATAGAGTTTTTAACACTTATTTCATTGCAAAAGGTGCTTAGAGCCCTGCTGCTAGCTTGGAGGAATAGGCTATCATTAATAATTACATGTTTTAATGGTGATGATTAAATAATAAATATCATTTATTAGTAGCATACTGTATGTTCATGCCAATTTAGAATGTTCTTTCACCATACCATTCCAAGATTGTTATCCTTTTTTTTCAGGTATCAGATATGTGGAGACAAAGAAACTTAATCCCCCCTTTTAATCTATAACAATATGGGAAAACAAAGTATACAACGTCAGTTGTTAATACAGAAAAACCAGCTGTTAATATAGGCTCTCAAGTTAGTTGCCTGGTATTTTGTTCTAAATAGATTCTCTTTCCCAAAGAAATTGCCTGCTCATTAAAGCAAACTGAATCAGACAAGGAAAGCAAACATTTGATTCTGATAGTTAAAAGTTGCAATTTTCTATGTCATTTTTATTCTGCTAGCCACTGAGAAAAAGATAAGGACTTTTTTTTTCTTTCTTGAACTTTTGTGATAGTTATCTCTGCATAACCTCAGGGTTTGAGTCCCAAAAGTTGTTTTGGTAGCAAATAGTATTTGTTTATGAAATATGTGTTTTTCTCTGTTCCTAAAAGGTTGTAATGACATCACCAAAACAAGCTTCTTTCCTTTTTTGGTTTCCTTTTCTCTCTTTCTTAACTTCTCTAAAAGTTTTGGGGAAAGAAAAAAAAACTTTGGATTTAAAGTGATTTATTATCTTTATTTTATAAATCTTTCAAAAAGACAAATCAAAGAACTTCTCATGATTGCAAAATTCCAAACATGACAATTGATTATACATTGATAGTCTCTAAGGGGCATGGCTGGGATGATAGTTCTTTCTGACTCCAAAACATGGGCCTTCCTTCATCCATGTTGCCGCATACCAGATGCCCCACCAGGTCAGAGCAAACCATCAGAAACAAAAATGCAGGCCTCTGTGAATCGGTGCTCTTACCAAATAGACTTTTTTCCTCATTAACTTTTAATTCACCTACATTGAAACAGTCAGCTGTTATATAATTTTTTAAATGTTGGATATTTCATTTTGATTTTGAAACTTAGGTCAAGGGGAAAAGAAAAATCTGTAGAAATCATTGAGATAATTTAAAAAGTAATCTACAAGGTTTTCTTATTTTCTAACTTCCAGATAGAAACTGAAGTTAAGGTTAAGAGTGCTGAAGTTAAGCTTTTAGCATCTAAGGGGCAAAGCTCACCTCTGACAGTCCCTAGCCTTTTCAAGGATGCCACAATGCCACGTTGAGTCTCATGAAAGCAGAAAGATCTAGTGAGGAGTAGGAAGATAATAGTGAAAGAACTTCATCACAGTTTTAGAAAAAGTTTAAGAAGTCACCTAAATAATATATCTGAGAAAAATGTTTTTTATAATATGGAAGTGATAAGAAAATTTGGATGATAATAAGAAGACTAGAAAAAGGTGATCTTCTAAACATGTTTTTTTGAGGTATTTGTTTTTTTGTTTTTGGTACTGGGGGTTTAACCCAGGGGCACTTAACCACTGAATCACATCCCCAGCCCTTTTTATTTTTTATTGTGAGACAAGGTCAGGCTAAGTTACTTAGGGCCTTGCTAAATTGCTGAGGCTGGCTTTGAACTTGCCATTCCCCTGTCTCAACCTCCCAAATTGCTGGGATTATAGGCATGTGCTGTAAACCTGGCTCTTAACTTTTTTTTTTTTTTTTTTGGTACTGGGAATGGAACAAAGGGCACTTTACCCCAGCCTTTTTAAAAAAATTTTTTATTCTTTGATAGGGTCTCACTAAGTTGCTGAGGGCCTTACTAAGTTGCTGAGCCTTTTCTCAAACTGGAAATTCTCCTGCCTCAGCCTCCCACATCATTGGAATTATAGGCATGAGCCACCTGGCCCAGCAAAAAAGTATACATCTTAATTTAAATTCTAATATTATGGCTTCAAACAAGTTGTTTATTTAATAAAGTACTGCTAAATTTTATTTGAATTGCTAGATGTATACTACTAACCACATGCTTTCTTCAAATGTCCTTTTTAAAAAAGGCCAACCTGAATATCCCATTTAAAATTTCATTCTCACTTCCTTATACCATTCTATTTTCTTCTTTTTCATAACACTACCTTTTAAGTTACTCCATTTATTACCTGCTAGGTAATTTATTTACTGTGTATATTACTTATTCTATGAATATGTGAGATTCAGAAGTGATTTCATATTAGCTTTCTATTGGTGCCATTTAAATTGCAACATTAACTTTGTGCCTTAAAGTCACAAAGATTGATTGTTTTACAATTACATAGATCAGAAATTTGGCACTGTCTCACCATACTAAAATTAAGTCTTCAGCCAGCTGCATCCCTCTTTAGAGAATCTGTGTCTTGCTCATTCAGGTTGTTGCTGGAATTTGATTCCTTCTGTCTGCAGCACTGAGGTCCCTGTGCTCCTGTTGGCAGCAAGCTAATGACCCTTCCCAGGTTTTACAAACTGCCGTATTACATTCCTTGACTCGTGGTCGCCTTCCACTTTTGTAGCAGCAAGAACAGGTCCGCAGGTTGCTTCCTTCTTTAAATCCTGCCGCTTCCCTTCCATTTTTAAGAGCTCATGGAATTAGACTGGGTCCATTTGGATAATCCAGAATAATCTCCCTACTTTTTAAAATCAGTGATTAGAAACCTTTTGGTTTCTAGTCTAAATTCCTGTTCCATGCCATGTAACATATCCATGTTTTGTGGGGATTAGGATGCAGACATCTCTAGGAACAATTATTCTGCTGATCATAGTCCATCCTAGAGATTTACCTCTACCCCACCTGCAAAATATCTTTAGAGATCCCAAACTCCCCTAGGTCTCATCCCGTTACAGTGTCAACTCAAAGTTCAACATCTCATCTAAACTCAAACCCAAACTTCATCCTTTAAAGCAGGTGGAGGTGAGGTTCCAAACATAATCTCTCTGGGGACACAATATTTTCTCTATTGGTAGTTCTTGAAACTAAGGCAATGTTATCATCCTCTAAGATACAACGGTGGGGCAGGCATAGAATAACAGTTATAGACATTCTGGTTCAAAAGGGAGAAAATGAAAAATTGAAAAGCAGTTACCAATCTTAAGCAATTTAGGAATCCAACTGGGTAAATTCCATTTGCTTTCAAGGCAGGGAATCATCATCTGCATCTCACAGTTCAACCCACTGGCTTCGATGTCCTTCCCTCCAGGCTCCTGGCTCTGCCTCAGGCATCAGCTTTGCTCTCTTAGCTCAATAGCAATACTAAATCATTACAAGTTTCTTCAAACCTCCTTTTTAATCATCATTCTTCATACAATCAAAGATGACCGTAATTCAAGTCATTTCAGAGTCATCTCCCTCAACTGACACATAATAGGAGCTAAAAAAATTTTTGTTGATAAGTAGGTTTCCAGTTTTCCCACCCACAGGAATGCATGTTTTTCCATATTCATTCTCAGAGCCTGCTTCCGGTTTTAGGAGATAGGGTCATTCCTCCTGTTCAAGACCAGGATCTCCACCTGTGCCCATGACTCCTTTCCCTTCTACCTCCTGTGAGGTTATGAAGTTCTGCCCCATCAGGCATCCTTCCATACGGCCAGCCAGTCTATTTTCTACTGATACCTTTCCATCATTCTGTGAATATGCCTGAGTCTTTTTTTTTT
>NW_025999932.1:40293295-40299993 GCF_001458135.2 Marmota marmota marmota
AGAATCCATGAGCTGCATTCCTGCAGGAGAAAAAATCACTTGCTTAGTGAGTCTGCCACTACCTCTGCTAGCGACAATAACACCTTACCTTTGTTATCCTTCAACGAAAAGTTGTGGTTATTTGTGGCATCCGTTGTTAAGCTGAAGTAAAACTGGTGTCCATTGGATGGCTCATCTTTGTCAACTGCACTGATCTTCTGGATAACCTAGAAATAGAAAACGGAAGGCAGGGAAGCACACTGGTGTGCTCTGCTACATTTGTTGAGGCAGGACAGAGCAGTGTTACAGATCATAATAAATGTCATCTTCCCGAATGAGCTGGGGGAACCAGCAGATATACCTGTGTGAACCCAATCTATAAAGGGCCCTGAAAAACAGACCACAGCCTTTTCAAAGTGCGTGTTTGAACTTCTTTTCCTAAACCTCAGCAATGAGCCGCACCAATTGATTAGACATCCCAGTAAACATCACAACGATGTGGACACAGAACATTGACTGTGACTGAACTGCACTCCATTCTCAGAACTTCAAGGTTCTTAAACTCTGCCGTATAATGTGGGGAACAGCACAATCCAGCTTAATATGCTATATTTCTCCTTAAAGGAGCTGAAACCCATAACCATTGAGCGGGGCTTTTATAAAGTTTACCTTTTCTTCCTGAGGAACTGTGGTCACCCAATTAAACCAGAATTTGAATGTTCCTTTCATATTAGTTTATGCTGCACATCAAAGCATTAGTTTTGCTGAAACATGCGGATGATATGTTATCTTAAAGCTGGGAGATTTCAAAGGCACTGCTGCTGGGTGTTCCTAAAGAAACCACAAACAAGAAGCAAGGTCTTCAAGCCTCTTACCTGCCCTGGCTGGGCATTTTCACAGACAGTGGTTTCGTAGTCCATGGCGAATTCGGGGGCGTTGTCATTAATGTCTAGTATAGTGATGGCCACGTAGCCTCTTCCTACCTGGGATGGATTCTCTAATAAATGAGAAAAATGTGTCACCATTTACTCTGAAAGAAAAGCTGCTATTCTGCTAATTTTCTCAGGGAATGTCCACAGAAAACTAGCAAAAACACTTAACATTAAAAATAAGGCAAAAATATTTGCATCTCTGAAGCATACGACTTAAATGAAATTTATACTTCTAATTCTACATTCTTTAAAGGGAGCCACAGATAATCTGATCCAAATATGTATGTGTTAATTTATGTGTGTATATATATATATATATATATATATATATATATATATATATATATAAAATGTAACATGGATATTATATATAATATCTTTAACTTACATTCAGTTTGTTAAACTATAGTTTAAAGAAGTATCTTGTTTGGGCATTTGGTTACGATATGGGTTTACAGCTTTCATTAAAAGTTAAATAAGTTCAGCCACGCACTGTGGCCCACACCTGTAATCCCAGCAACTTGGAAGGCTAAGGCAGGAAGATCACAAGTTCAAAGCCAGCCTTAGAAAGTTAGTGAAATCCTGTTTCAAAATTAAAAAGTAAAATTGGTTGGGGATGTAGGGTTAAGCGCCCTGGGTTAAATCCCCAGTAACAACAACAACAACAACAAATTAATGGTTCTTATGTAAGAAGTCCATCTCTATATACCCAAATATAAGCCTTTCTATTAGAGTTGAAAAGATCTTAGATAGCACTTAGGCCAATCTCCTTGGTTTACATATTAGGAAATTGAGGCCAAGAATTGTCAAATTACTTCCTGCAGGTAAAATATCAACTTTAATATTAGAGGTGTACATTCCAAATCCAAGTTTAGTGCTCTTCCCATATCCCCAAAGGCCATGAAAGGCAGGTACAAGGTTCTCATCTGAACTGTATTACAGGACTCTGGTTCATTTACTCCATAATCAGTAGCAGATCTTTAGATGAGTATTCACTAGACTCATATTAATTGCCATTTATGCAGCTGATAGGATTATTTTTAGTATCAGAATAAGAATCAAATCAGTTAATTAGAAGAGAAGAATACTGTTTCCAAAGGGTAGCTTATTCTTTACTAAATTAAATAGTTTAATTTTATTTCCTATGTTTATAATCTCAGATAATCAAGCTTACCCATACGGAAGAACATGAATATAATTAAAAGCAATGCTGAAAATTCGAAGGAACTTAAGGTATTGGATTTCAGAAGGAATTTCTTTGATGGGATTATTTCTCATTTTCAGTATTTGTAGATTTTTAAGACAAAGTATCTGGAGAATAGAAAAGAGAAACAAATATGAACAGAATAATAACTCCTATTTGCTACCTTAACTCTTTGAACTATCGTGAAATCAGTATGACAACATAACTTGGCTTATAACCTATATCTCAACAATACTTTTTAAAAATTTTTTATTTTATTTATTCTAACTTGTTATATATGACAGCAGAATGCAACTCAATTCATATTACACAAATATTAGCACAAATTTTCATGTCTGTGGTTGAACACAAAGTAGAGTCATACCATTCTTGTCTTCACACATGTACTTAGGTAATGATGTCTGTCTCATTCCACTGTCTTTCTTACCCCCATGCCTCCTCCCTTACCCTCCCCTCCCCTTTGCCCTATCTAAAGTTCGTCTATTCCTCCCATACTGGCCCCCATCCCCATCATGAATCACCATCTTTATCAGAGAAGATATTTGGCATTTCAACAAATACTTCTAATAAACCTTTAAAACAAGTGACCAGCATTAATATGTATGATCAAGAGAGATAGAGCAACTAGTATATTCATATGTCCTTGACTCAAGAAGAGTTCTTTTCAAAATGGGAAAGGTCAGCCTTTTTGATCAAGCTCAGAGTTTCATGTGAAGCAATCATGGAAAGATAAGGGAGGAAGGAGACAGCGGCAGAGCTGGGAAGGTAAGTGGACCCAACCACTTGGAGGAGAGTGATTCAACAATACTCTACTCGGCTATCTAACAATAACAGAGTATCTAACAGA
The DNA here is from genome assembly GCF_001458135.2 of Marmota marmota marmota. NCBI lineage: Eukaryota > Metazoa > Chordata > Mammalia > Rodentia > Sciuridae > Marmota > Marmota marmota. The sequence goes on from NW_025999932.1 coordinate 40,296,258, forward strand.
GTATCTAACAATACTCAGTGAAACAGTCTTATAGTAAGACTGTTTCATGAGCTATCACAGTAATTTAATTTTCATATCAAAGTTAAAGATATACCATTTATACCCATGATCTTTGCTTAATATAAATTTTGCTTTCTGCTCTCTGATGAATCTTGTTTTTGTTTGTTTGTTTCATTTTTTTGGTTCTGAGGATTGATTCCAGGGATGCTCTATTACTGAGAGACATTCCCAGTCCTTGTTTTATTTTTTATTTCAAAAGACAGTGTCTCACTAAGTTGCCAAGGCTGGCGTTGAACTTTGCAATCCTCTTGCCTCAGCTTCCCAGTTGCTGGGATTATTATTATTATTGAGCCTTTAATAAAAATAAAATAACAAATTGATGGAGTGGAGGATAGTAAATTTTGTAGCCAATTTATTTATAGTATTCTCTTAAAATCTCTTTTTATAAAAAATTGGTAAGGTCAGGAGCGACCTTTCATTCTTGGTTTTAGTATCAATGCCTTCTGCCTTTTTTATTCCCCCATCAGTCTATGTAGGTTTGTGAACTGTTGTGGATCACTTCAACGTAATAACATTTGGGCTTGTTGGTTTTATTTCTCTTTTTTCTACTCTCTATTTCACCAGTTATAGTACTAGTTTTTATCATTTCCTTTTTTCATTTTCATTCTTCTCAATTTTTTTTTAAATTTCTCTTTTGATTTCTTCTTTGACTCACAGTTAACAATGAGTTGCTTAATTTTCACGAGTGAATTTTCAAATCTTGGACTTTGATTTCTAATGTCATTCCACTGTAGTAAAAAACCAAATAAACCTTTATGATTTTTAATCCTTTTAAGTTTGTTGAGGCTTGTTTGAGACCTTACACATGGTCTATCCCAGAAAATGAAAATTTGGGAATGTTTTTTCCTATGGCTATTGACTGTTTCATAGATGTCTTTGAAGTCTAATTGGTTTACAGTGTTGACCAGTTCTTCTATTTCCCTGTTGATATTATTCCTAGTGGTTCTATGCATTATTGAAAGTGATGAACGTATCCAATAATAATTGTCGAATTTCTTATTTCTTCCTTTCTTTCAGTTTTTGCTTCATAAACTTTGGGGCTCTGTTGTAAAAATACATGTATGTTCACATCATCCTGATATATTGACAAAATGTCCTTCTTTGTCTCTTGTAGCATTTTTTGTTGTAAAATCTGTTTTGTCTGATACTATTACAGTCACTCCAGCTTGCATGATACATCTTTTCTCATGCTTTTACTTTCAATCACTTTGTCATTTTCAAACTTAAATGTGTCTTCTACAGATAGCATATCACTGGACCCTGTGTATTTTTGAAGCCCAGCTGACAATCTGTGAGTTTCGCTGAATGTATTCACGGTTAACGTTATGACAAACACAACTGGATTTACACCTGCCATTTTACTTTTAACTTTCTATATGTCTTATGATTTTTTTGTTCCTTATTTACTGCTTTCTTTTGCATTGAGTAAATATTTTCTAGTGCAAACATTTTAACTACTTTAATGATTTTTCACTATATTCTCTTGAGTTCTTACTAGAACCTACTTCGTATTTACATAAGCTTAATTCTAGTTAGATATAGAAATGTTCTTCTCTGTAGTCTATTCTGTCTTCCCTTTATTCTTCTGTAATTGTTAAACATATTGTATCCATAGGTTATAAGACTAATGATATATTATTATAATTATTACCAAATATAATTTTACATCTTTTTAAAGAAGCTTAGAGAAGAAAGGAGACCAAATATGTTTACATAGAATATTATATTAACCTTCTTATTTAACATTTCTGCTTCTACCTTCTCCTGTCCTCAAATATTGCAGCAGACTCTGTGCTCTGCCTGATTCCCCCATCTTAAATCCTGTCATAATTCCAGTCACCCCACTCACCCAAGTCCCCAGGCTTCCATCCATTGCCTGTGTCCCATGCTAGTAACTGGGTATAATTAGCTCACCTCAATGTAGCCCTTCTATGCCTGAATGTTACCACCCTCACTAGAATATTTTATCTACAACTATATAGCACAAATGTACATAGCAAAGACAAGTTTTACTAATTTATATCACTTTAAAGATAAGCACTCTGTATCTCATATCTTAACAGCTCCCCTGCATTTAAATGTCATTTTTTTAATGGATGGAGAATTTTTGTCAGATACACACTGCCAAAATTAAATTAGCACAAAAAACTAAGATCCTTATTTTCCTTGGGAATCCGTCTCAATTTGTCTTAGTCAAATTAATAAAACTGGTTTCATTGTTTAGAAAAGTAAAAAGCAAGTCTTCCTATTAAAAATAAAAACTCCTTCTCCTTCTACTTTATTTTTCCTCAAAGCTCTTATTATCATAGGATAGATCACTCCCAAAGATGTATGATCTCCCCCCACTACAGCATATGCTCCATGAAATAGGTATTTTGTTTGTTTTGCTGGAAAATATGTGTTTTCACTACTACATGTTTGAAATAGGAAGCAGGTCAATTTGGATTGAAAATTTAAAATGGCTTAACTTGGGGCTGGGGATGTGGCTCAAGTGGTAGCGCGCTTGCCTGGCATGCGTGCAGCCCAGGTTCGATCCTCAGCACCACATACAAACAAAGATGTTGTGTCCACCAAAAACTAAAAAATAAATATTTAAAAAAATGGCTTAACTAAATGTCAATATTCTGAAAGTCAATTCACAAAACAATTAATCACCCAGTGACTGGTGAGGCATTGACTACAGACACTAAAACAAACAAACAAAAAACAATTTGCCCTAATGTCTTGTTTATTTAAAATGGCATTAAATTATATCATTCCAGATATGTTATCCTTCATATATTTCATTGAGCAGTCTATGGTTAATTAAACTTGCTAAAGTATCACCTGATCACTAACTTTGTTTTCAGAGCTTTGGATTGGCATGGGGACATGTTTATTATTAAGAACTAGAAGAAATATTTTTTGTATATTGAACAAATTTTACACAGTAAACATATTGGAGAGTCTGACTATAGCATAGCCTTTGAGGATTATGTCAAGGGACTTCCTAAGAAAAGTATACTACACTTTTGTTAATATGTATTTTTTTAAGTTGTAGGTGGACACAATATCTTCATTTTACTTTTATGTGGTGCTGAGGATTGAACCCACTGTCTCACACCTGCTAGGCAAGCCCTCTACCACTGTGCCACAGCCCCAGCCTTTTTGTATTGTATGAATAAGTCTTTTCAGTTGCAATACAAAATGTTTGTACTTTATAGTAACTTCAGGGTCTATTTTTTGGTTATAGTTATTCACAAATAATAAATCATAGCAATATATGTATATACAATAATTTTATATATATATATATACAAGAATTAAAATGGACTCACTTCTACGGGAAATTCACGGAGGTCATTAAATGATAAATTAAGATATATCAATTGGGAAGCCAAAGGTGAGAAGTCTGGACAATAAAGGAGAAAAAAACCCTAAAAGAAGTGAAAAGAGATATTAATTCTTAACAATATATTCTCCCCATGAGAATGCTCCTTTTCTAATTTCTAATGGTAATACTACAAACTCATTAACACTGTCAAACTTTTCCTAATCTGTGAAGGGAGAAATTGTTTCTCTATGTAGTTTTAAATTGCATTGTTTTTATTTTGAATGAGGTCAAGTACTTTTCATATTTATAAGGGTATTTTGTTTCAGTGAATTGTTTGTTCACTTATTTTGCCCCCCCCCCCCC
>NW_025999932.1:40300008-40395989 GCF_001458135.2 Marmota marmota marmota
CCCCCCCCGCTTTTTTTTCTGTTGGATGCTATTGTAAATGCAATTATTGTCTTAATTTCCTTTGCTGGTACACAGAAACACAGCTGATTTTTTTTTTTTTTTGGTGTTGATCTTATCCTCCGTAGCTTTGCTGAAATTATTTATTAGCTCTAGCAGCTTTCTCATCAGTGCTGATCATAACTCCAGCAACCATAATCAGAAATGTTGTAATCCCCAAAGATCAAATTCCCTGAAATCCCAAATCTCTGAAGATCAAAATCCCTCAAATCACAATCCTGAAAGATTAAAATCCTAAATGTTGTAACCCTAAGAACTAAATCTCCAAATTCCAAATTTCCTTTGAATAAAAGCCTACATAGGAGGGACAGAAAACTGAATTCTTGGGAAGGCATTAGTGTGTTTTTTGTTGTATGCAGTATAGTTGCCAATTTATTCCATTATGTAACACTTCCCATTCACACATAATGTCATGTTTGTCTTCAAGAAACTGTCAGAGCATGAGAAGGATTTGAGGAGTTCAGTGACCTTCTGACAGATGCTTGCTGATTCAGAAGTTTCTCCAGGGTTACAAAACACATTATATGGTAAGTTATTCTCGGTTAGGACTTCTTATATTTACCACTAAATCTGACAGAAAAACTAGTGCATGCTTCACTTTGGCTAATGAGCAGCATTTTAAAACGGTCTTTAGTAGTTCTTTGTTGTTGATGTTTTTATCAAATATATAGGTTTTTTAGGCCAAAGAGTTCTGGGTTCAAATAGAAGTTTGCTTACTGTGTAGTCTTATGCAAGTTACTTTCACTGAAACTTGGTGTTTTCATATGTCAGATAAAGACTATAATACCTACTTTGCAGAATGCTAAGTTTTAAGAGTAGCATAGGCTTGGAACATAGTGAGTGCTTAATAAATGGTACCAAGTATTTCTGTTATGCATCATATTGGGTTTGTGTTCGTTGATAAATCTGAGTTCCGTTTCTCTTATTATGCCATGTAATGCAAAAGACACCATTACTGTTAGGATCTGAGCATCTTTTTAAACTTAGCTGGGGGGCTGAAGGCAAACTATAACAGATAGGTTTAGAGATACAATTTGACTCTGTTCCTGGGAAATCTTTATTGCAATAGGAAAGACTCCTTTAATACCATGGAAACTAACCTCCCTTAGAAGAGTGAAAGTAAAAATGATTGATAAGATATTGTCATTAGAAAGATCTAGAATACCTTAAGGTTAAGTGCATTTCTTCCATGCACTTGGCAAGTTACTACAGCCAGGTTGGCCATCGCTATTATTGTTTCGGAATGTGTTGTCTCAATAGTCTTAAAACCGTCACCGTGTAAAACGTAGTCTGATTCTGTTTTTTTATATTTAGAGCCACCTAAATTAACAAATCAAAATAAAACATGAAATTTATTTGTTTTATGTAATTTTTTAAATTTATATATGACAGCTTAATGCATTACAATCTTATTGTATATATAGAGCACAATTTTTCATATCTCTGGTTGTATACATAGTATATTCACACCAATTTGTGTCTTCATACATGTACTTTGGATAGTAATGATCATCAAATTCAAGTGTTATTGTTTAAGAGTGAAAGCTGAAGGGTGTTTATGCTATAAGATTGAGTCACCATGGGGAAAGTTATACACCTCTTCTGGAAGAAATGCCCCCTATCCTTCTTCTACCCAATCTTAGTTGATTCCTATTTGTCACATGAGTACCGTTTTGTTCAAGGTCATTGTACTGTCATGTGTAACTAATTAAAACAAATAAAAAAAAGTGAATAGCACAATTGTTTTTCAAACAAAATGATACGCTCACAGATTTTTACCTGGATAAGTCAGGTTCCATTAATCTCTGTATTTTTGTACTATATGTAAAATATTTGCAAAAATTTTACTACAAATCACAGGGAACAACCTTTTGGTCCACAAAATTAAAAGACAACACAACTCAGATATCACCTCCCAAGCGGCATCTCACTTTCCCCCTAACATCACCTGGATGTATGATTCAAATGCTGTACATAACTTAACTCTTCTCTCAGATTGTAGACTTCACATAGGAAAGGAAAGAAGACAAAAAACAACCCAGGAGTAGCTGAGCAAAGACCACTTACATTTAAATTTACTTTATCATGAGCATTCTGGAGGTCACCTTCCTTCAAAAATGGTCTACAAAAATATACACCAAAGTGCAGCCAAAAAATATTTTGAAATTTTAAAAAACTTATTTTAGGGCTTGGGTTGTGGCTCAGTGGTAGAGTGCTAGCCTAGTACAAGTGAGGCACTGGGTTCAATCCTCATCACCACATAAAACAAACAAATAAATAAATAAATGTCATTGTTTCATCTACAACTAAAGAAAAATATTTTTTAAAGCCCATATTTTATATTCACAGACATTTCTTGCAGTATTATTTGCAGAAACATATTTTACAACCTCAATTATTCTAAGCTATTGTTTCAGGGAGAGGAAATAAAGCATCCTAGAAGAACTACAAAAAAATTCTGTTTTTAATCTCTAAAATGAAAACTTTGTGCCCATTTTAGATCAATAGATATGAAAGTTAACCCCAGAATAAAGAAGGATGCATAATATAAAATAGTGATACCTTGTCTAGTGAGGGGAAATGGAGCAAGAACAAAAGGATTGTGTATTAAGACCTAAGTCTGTGACCTGATCCCTAATCATACATCCTCAGTATCTAAACCCAAGCATCTGGTTTTTGAGTGGAAAAGAGAAAGGGGTTAGAAAGTCTCTAATAGATCTCTGAAGTACCTGAGGATCCTTAAACTTTCCAAGGAGGGAAAATCAGAGTGGAAGAAGCTCAATAATGCAGGAATGGCGGCATGACTTGCCTGGGCTTATGATGTGGAAGAGACCCACAGTTCCTTTACATCACAGTGATACACAAAGACTGGGAAGAAAGGGAGGGCTCGGGAAGTCCTGTGGTGGAGTATTCTACCATGTATTTTCTCCTACTAAATGCAGCTATTGAAATATTAATTTGTTATATTATTTTGCCTACTCTAAGATTTCATTTGACTCTTATTTTTTTAAAACAAAAATTTCAGTCCTCTGGTGAAATTCTCCAACCTTTTTTTCCCCCTCTTACATAGAAACCAATTGTTTTAAAATTCCAGTTTGAAACTGCAATATATGAATCAGCTATGCAGCTGCTTCTATTGCCTTGTTTCTTTCTATTGGTTTTCAGACATTTTATCTTTTTTTTAAAGAATGTTTGTGATTTTTTTAAGCAATGCTAGACTTTGTGGAGGAATGATTTTAAGGGGTCTGGATAATTCTGTCTCTAACAAGTATCAGGTTTTCTTCGTTAGGCAGAAAGTATCACTTTGATTTATCAAGGATTGGTTTTGAATTTTTTTTAAAACTCTATAGTGTATTTTTGTTTTGTCCTTTCTCCTAGAACTTCATCCTTAGTCCTACGTCATAGGTCCTATGTCATAGGTCCTCTGCATCTTCAATCAGAAGCCCAGTGAGTTATTAAAAGCCCTACACATGGCCAGAGCTTGAACTCCATTAATTGTATCTTATGCAACTGCAAAAATCTCTTGGCTTTTCAGCTGATGTTCTCTGCTGTGTTTCTCAATCCTGTCCTGCAGATGCACAGCTTCAAAATCAGCCAATGCCCCCAAGGGAATCTGTGTATAGAATTTTTTTAAAAATTCATTTCCCTTCACTTTTCTCCTTTCCAAGATTTCGCTTCTCAAGTCCCAGCGACACTGGCCACTCTGAAGTCTGACTTCTATCTCCTCAACCTATGAAAACTACCACTTTCTACCTATATGTATTCTCCCACACCACAAATGCCCATAGGTCCAGCTAACTCAAGGGCTGCCCTTCTAGAGATTGTAGTGGCTCAGGTTGAGTCTGCATTGGTTGCTTTCCAGTACCTTTAATGACTATTTTAAGTATATCTGGCAGCTTTAATAGTTGATTTTGGCTGGAAAGTTTGTCCAATAGAAGCTACCAAATTATGACAGAACTGGAAGTCATCAGGTTATTTAAAATCTGTGCCTGATAATTCTCATACTTAATACTTTTAGGAGTTTGTTTCTACTACTTTCTCTTCCTGCTAGTCCTTAACCATTTTGACTTTCTCCTTTTTTGCCTGATAATTCTAAATCATATGCCCTGTACTATTTTTGTGAGATTGTTGGTAGAGATAAATGCAAAGTCTAGAACGGTGTAATCTTTGTTTAAGGAGAATTTTCGATTTGTCTCTGCTAGACCAAAGCACTAGCAGAACTGCACACACACATACACAAACACACAAAATCACCAATACTTTTATGGAAAGATAATCTTATATACAATTTCCAAAAGAATGATAATAGGCTTAGCATTTACCTTCAGGTAGCCTCAGAACACTTTCTCTCTTTTCATTTTCTGATGCAAGACTTTCTAGGAAAAAAAAATGGGAGAGCTTTTGGATACTTGTGAAAATTCACTTGAGGATGTTTTGGCTTCATTATAATTGTTAATTTAATGAACTTGTATTATCCATTGGAATGCATGCATGAAGCTATCCAATGGCACTGGTGTCCTATCTTTGGAAAACTAGATCACCTTCTAAATCATTGCTCACTGGTCCTTTACATTATTATTATTATTTTTTTTGATCCTTTGAATTTCCTTACTGGTCTCCATCATTACCATTGGAGGAACTACCCCTTTTGGGCTTGGTAGATCTGCAGGGTAAAGATTTCTGTTCTTGCCCTCTGGCTCAGGTGTTAAATGTAAACACAAAAAGTGATTCAATTTGTCCACCCTGAACACCCAGGGGAGGGGCACCCTTTATGTTTCCTTTCTCCTCTTTGCTCCAATTGGTCCCCATTACTTGATACCATGTTCTGATTATATTTACCTATGATAGACTGTGGATGAGGTTTTCTTGGTAAAATCGGTGTTGGTAGGACAATGTTTCTTGGAAACTGAGTAATCCCTAGTAGCACTTTACTAATGGTTACTACCTTGTGTGAGGCACTGACCAGACGACTTGGCAATACTGCACTTTTGGAAGAGTCACGCTTTCGTTTGTTAACTAACGAAGAACCGTCTGATTGAGGGAACTTTGAAGAAACAACCAAAATATCTTCTAATTTTTTATCAGTAATAATAGTTTCTACTTTGGGTAGTTTAGTTGTGGACTTTTCTGAACTTCTTTTCATTTTTCTTATATTTTTCTTGAAAAATTGAGTTGAAACTAAAGCATAACTTGGAATAAACATGGATCTGACATTTCTAGATTTTGTGGATGTTGAAATTGCAGTTACTGCTTCTGTTACATTTTGATCCAAAGAGTCAGCTTGGATATTGATAGGACCTTGAGCTTGTTCTTCTGAAGATACATCAAGTAAAGCAGGTTTTTTTGGAACTGGACTGGTTTCATCTTGAGTGAACTTTCCAGAGAGTGTCTCAATTTCACCAGTCTTGGCTATACAAGAGGAAAAAAAAAAGAGCAAAGTTGAATGGCTTTTATCAAGATGTCAGAGAAAAAACTATAATGTCATAGCATTCACATTTTTGCTTTACCACTCACCCTTCTCTCCCTAAAAACATTTCCATTTATGTTTGCTTAGCTACCAAGACTTTTGTCAAGCTGATGGGGATAAAGTTTGAGAAATTTTAAACAACTAAAGAAGTTAATAGGCTAAATTGTATTAAATTTAGAAAGGGTAGGAAGATATGCTTGGAAGAACAGAACTGATGGGAAAAGACTAAGATAAAAGGCCAACTCCACTGCTCTGGGCCCATGGCTATAATTCCAAGCACATCATGGAGGAAGGGCACAGCAGAAGAAAACTGCTCAGGTCAGGAGGGCTCAGGAAGCAGAGAGAGGTAAGGGGCTGTAGGAAGAGGCACCCTTCCAGGCCATACCTGCAGTGACCCACCTCCTCCAGCCACACCCCACCTGCTTCTACTAACCAACCAGTGAGTCCCTTCAAACTAGGATAGACTGATTAGGTTACAGCTCTTGTAATCATTTGACTTCTGACCGCTCTCCCTGCATTAACAGGAGCTTTTGGGTGACTGCTCACATGCAATGGTAACACACAGCTCCTATCCCTCCTTCTTCACATTTAACACAGACAATCAGTCTGACCTCAGGGCTTTATTCAAATGATGTGTCAACTGTAGAGTTTCTAATTCCCAAATTCTAATGCTACCCCCCACCTTAAGGGGGCACACTCTCTTTCCATCTCCACCATAAGAATCACTTAAAAGGTGAGCTTTTTTCTGATGGATTTCTATTCTATCCATATCTGGATTAAAGTGAAAAAAAATTAAAAACTGAACATGAAATTAAGTTCTGCTGTTTCAGAATTGAAAGATAAGTTTTGTTGACCAAATTACTTACTAAAGCCATACATTACTTTAGTTGGTATTGAGACCAGAATTCAAATCCCTAGACTCCCATTGTAGAGCAAAATTTTGCACTGTTCACTGTTGATGCAAACAGGAAATAATTATGGGCCAAGTGAGAGTATTACAAATAACATCTTAAAATTAGACAGTAATTTTATGAAGTGCTTTTATATAGACATTTGAAACTTGATCTCTAAAAACTGATTTTTAAAAATCCCACGAATAGGTTTTCCCTTCTCATTTTCTCTGCCGTCCTCCTAGTCCACAATGGCTTAACTTTTCCCTTGGTTTCCTGATACTGCCTTACAAGGTTTTCACTAAGTTACCAGAATCTTCACTGTGATAACTGAGATATAAGAATCTATGTAGTTGGTCATGGTGGTGCATGGCTATAATTCCAAGGATTCAGGAGGCAGGAGAATTGCAAGTTCAAAGCCAGACCTGGCAACTTAGGCCCAAGGCAACTTACTGAGCAAGAACCTGTCTCAAAATAAAAAATAAGAAAGGCTAAGGATGTGGCTAGGGGTTAAGTGCCCTGGGTTCAATCTGATGAAAGGAGGAGAAGAAGAGAAAGAGGGAAAGGGCAAAGAAGGAAGAAGAAGAAGGAGAAGGAGGTCGGGAGGATGAGGAGGAGGGGGAGAAGAAGAGGAGGGAGAAGGAGGAGGAGGGGGAGAAGGAGAAAGAGGGGAGGAGGAAGAGGAAGGAGGAGAAGGAGGAGGAAGATGAAAAAGAAGGAGGAGGAAAAGGAGGAGGGGGAGAAGGAAGAAGAAGGAGAGGGAGGAGGAAAAGGAGGAAGAGGGGGAGGAGGAAGAGAAAGAGAAGGAGGAGGAAAAGGAGGTTGAAGAGGAGGCGGGGAGAAGGAAGAGGAAAGAGGAGAAGAAGAGTCCATGTGATCTGGATTCATAGATTCACTTCAAGCTTACTGTGTCATGACATTTTCCAATGAGAACCCTAGTTATGATAATTACTACTGATAACCACAAATGTCATGCTGCTCATTAATCACTTCATTCTTAGGTTAATCACACTGCAGGGAATACCTTCTCTTACTAACCAATTTACATAGTTTTCTTCTTTCAAAGTTGACCTTATATAAGCATCTTTGATGATTACAGCTTGACTTATTGTTCTCATTAATTCATTGAAGACACATTAACACCTATGGTATGTGCCAGTTGTACACACTGTGCCGGGGGTACAACAGCACAAACCTTACTATCAGCAAAGATCTCACAAATTAGTATAGAAACCGAGCAGGTAAACAGTGGCAATGGAAAATGATAAGTAGTTGGTAGGAATTAAGTACAGGCTACTGTGAAGAAGAGGGGAAGGCAGTCTTACTGGATAAAAAAGAGAAGAGATGCTTCAAGAAATCTTTCCAAACAAGATGATGTCTGTCTTCTCAATTCCATACTTCCCTGTTTTTTTTTTCTTTGACAAATCTCACCATGATCATTTCTGATTTTTTTCTAGTATATTAAATTTCTACTATTCAAGCACTTTCCTCTATCATCAAAAATTGCCAAGGTCTCCTCTATAATTAAACATATTCCATACCACTTTAATTCTTCAAGTCTTATTTCAAGCCGTGTACTAATCACAGTGCTTCCTCTCTCTCTCTCTCTCTCTCTCTCTCTCTCTCTCTCTCTACTAAGAATTGAACTCAAGGGTATTTAGCACTGAGCAACATCCCCAGCCCTTTTTATTCTTTTGTTTTGAGACAAAGTCTTCTAAGCTGCTGAATCTGGGTTGGAACTTAAAATCCTATTGCCTCAGCCTCTCACAATAAAAGTATATTAAATATTGTTATGGTTTGGATATGTGGTGTCCCCAAAAACCTCAAGTGTGAGACAATGCAAAAATGTTAAATAGTGAAATGATTAGATTTTTAAAGTTGTAACCTAACCAGTGGACTAATCCACTGGTACGAATTAATTGGGTGGTAACTGTGGACAGGTAAAATGTAAGTGGAAAAGGTAGGTCCCTTGGGGTATGACTTTTGGTTTATTTTGTCCATGGTGAGATAAGCTCTCTGATTCCTGGTTGTCATGTTCTGAGCTGCTTTCCTCTGCCGTGCCCTTCTGTAATAATTCTGCCTCACCTCAGGCCCACAGCTATGGAGTTCACCAACCATGGTCTGAACCTCTGAAACTGTGAACCAGAATAAACTTTTCTTCCTTCCCATTGTTCTTGTCAGGTCTGTTGGTCACAGTGATAAAAAAGCAGACTAAAACAAACATTTATTAATATATATCATTAATTCATTACCATTGAACATACAGCCAATAGTGCTGTACATGAAGGAAGAAGCTTACCTAACACGTGGATTGTTTTCTGTAAGGCACATCCCAGCTTCCTTGTGCTTAGGAACATTAGACTGCACTTACGCACTATGCTTAGGGTCATTTTTAAACAATGAAATTACCAACAAAAAGCCCCAAAATTCAAGAAGTCTAGCACTAAATAGACTAGGAAAGGGGCACTTATTTACAGAATGGGAGCAGAAACTAGAAGGCAGCGGTAGCCTCTTCCATTTCAGCAGGGAGCACTGTGTGAGGCACAGCTCATGTTTCCACCCATCCACAAATGACTGTGAAGGAGCTAGATTATACAAATAAATCTTACCAATGAGTAAATCCATATTTACCAAATTCACAAATAAGGAACAATGTCTATACTTGTAGAACTAATATCTTGTTGTTATCATCTTACAATAAACACCTGTAAGTTATGATTATTATTGTCTTTAACTATTATGATTCTGAGCTATGCAAGGCAGAGAAATTCTATGAAAAATACATAAAGTTTAATACACATATCTGATTAATACACGTACCTGTATGGGTTTTCTTTGTATATAAAGGCAGCTTAGGGTGTTTGGGAGGTAAAGGTCTTCGAAGAAGTTGTGGGTATTGTTGCATTTTAGTGATTAATAAACTCTGTTTTTTCATAACTATTGGTTAAGGGAGAATTGAAAAGTTTTTAAGCATGTTGCTGAAAAGCAATTTATTAGAATTTAAATTACATCTTAAGGAAACTCACTCTGTGATAATAGTATACTGAATCCAAGCAGAATTTCTTTATAAGAAAATGAGATTAAGAAAATAATTTTTAAAACTTCTACTTTAAAAATTTAGATTTATAATTAATTAATGCACAATTTAAAAATACACATACAATTGTTAATCAATATCAACCTGAAATTTCCCAAGTTAGGACAAAATTCAATCTACCAATACTCTTTCAGCCAGTAAATGATTTTTCGGAACTGTAGAAATGACTTTTATTTCACTACAAAATGTTATCACTATTTGTGGAAGATCCTTTCAATATACAAACCTCTGAAGACCCATCACATCTAACATTGACAAATTCATTGTTTTCTTTCTCTAACAATGGCTTGTTTAAATTCGATCACTACAGTTGGGTCATAACCATGTAATCCAAAAATAACATGGGCTTTCCCAGGATTGCTGGTAAACCCAATTAGTACTCTTTGGAAATGATGGGAGAAGATTCACACCCCTCCTACCCCGCAAATGTGTGTTTAGTTTGCAGGGCAATATCAAGAAGGCCTGGCACACCACTATTTCGTTGACAGCCTAGAAGGGAACCTGCAGCTGCGCAATTGGGCTGTTCACCCATAAAAGATAATTCTGCACACAAGCGCTCAAGGTTTGCTTCCTGGCGGTATGCCCTACTTGATGCTGGAAATTTTCCCTGGTAGTATCCTAAGAGATTACGGGAAGAGTTGAACTCCAACACCACTCATCTGCTTCTCAAATCAACTGACTTTTGGGCTTCCGTCTCTTTTTCTTGGGTCTCTAGCCAGTCAGGTAAAAGTATAGAGAGGTCGCCCGTCTTTCCGTAGGATGCTGTTCCCAAACAAGCATCCAGACTCCGGCATCTTGTGTCCAGAGGCCACCGAAACCGACCACTCAGCAACTAGCGGCCACCTGAGACGGGTAGAGCCCGCCCCGCCCTATGGATGCGCAGGCGCTGGAGGGCAGGGCAGGCAGGGGTGGTGACTGGGCAGGGCGGAGAGCGGGCGGGGCGATCGCGTCGCCCGCAGAGCCCCGGGAAGGCGGCCCCGCCCATGGCGCAGCGCGTGGTGCTCCTTTGCGCCACTCGGGTGCGGTGTGGGATAGCTGGGGAGGCAGCGGGCGGTTGGGCAAGAGGAGAAGCCACTCCACGTGCAGCTGCTGTACGGAACGCCGTGGTGACAATTGTTATTACTTTTTCTTATTCTTAATGACAATGACTTACTTTTCTCTGACAGGAAGCTTAACTTGGGTGTCTAGAGTCTGGGCTTGTATTCTTTAATGATGCGCTTTTGCGCAGCGGGGTCTCCTTGCTTATTTGGCAGTGCCCCTGAAAAGCAAACATTCTGCTTTCCTCTGATGCAACCTGTTTTGTCGTTCTGATCCTTTAAACTTCCTGGTTGAGGAGGAGCTGTGTAGGAATAGGAGCGTTAGGGAGGAATTCAAGCGGGCTTTAAAAAAGAGACTCTTTTCTGTCACAGTCGTTCGTTCTGATTATTGTAACTTGTCTCTTATCCAGTCATGGTGTTGATGAACCTGTATGTACAGCGGTAGATGCATCGTGTGTTTGCATGTTGTTTCTCTGGAGCTTTGAGGGAGAAAGCACCAGAAAGAACTCACAATGTAGATGGGGAAATCACAGCTCAGAAAGTGAAGTAGATGGAGTTTCCTTCCAGGTTGTTTGTTAGGTATAGGGGCAGGAACCTTAGTAATAGATTTTGGGAAATGAGACACTTTCGAATAAGCTTTGGGACTCTTTCAAGATTTATTCCCTAATCAAATCTTCCTTAGTCTCTTTAGGAGTAAGCCTATATTTTAACACAATGAAAAAAGTAGAAACTGACTCTGGGAAACATTATGCAAATTATTTCCTTTAGAGTCTTAGCATGTGATTTCTTTTCCTTATAAAATTACTTTGTCCCAGATTAGATGACCAGACCATGAATTTATGCCATTTCTGCCTGTGTCTACATCATAGATTTATGAACTTCTCAGAAAGACAAGAAAGCAGAGAGCAAAAGGTAGATCTACTGGCGAGGCTTTGCCTGTAGTAGTATTGATTGTACATATTTGCAAATATGGAAAAAATGTTTCTATCATTCTTAAGCATAAAAAATATATGTATGCCACTATATAAATTGAGTCAAGTTCCTGTACTCTGAAAAGTGGTTTGAACCATGAGAACAATTAGATTTCAGTTTGACTTACAGATGCTTGACCTTTAGAAATTGGTGCTTAGTTTTGCATAGTCAAAATCAAGGCAATGCATTTTTAAATATATTTTTTAAAAATGCTTTGTCACATATGGACCCAGCAGGCATCAGGCTACATTCCTTGCAGATTTCTTCTAGCAGATTTTCTTCTAGCAAGTACCAGGCCAGAACCTAGGGCTGTTTAATATGTAACTTTCTCAGTGTGGACATCTTGTTATCTTCTGTTAGTATCACCTAGTGCCAAACCTTTAGACAAATAATATAATTACTATGAAAACTAAATCCATTGCTTAGTATGTTTGATATGTATACATAGTTATTTTAACTCATGATTTACCCATGGAATTGATATACAAATGTAGGATGGGTTTTGAAAAAACAAATCACACTCAATTTTGATCACTTTACTATTTTTAGATTTACTGTCTTTTAAAAAAATAATTATTATATGGCTCATTGAATCAGGCAGCTCCCTGTTTGGTTTTAAGGTTTACTTTATCTGATGTACAGAACCATGTTCCTGTTTATTTGTCTCATCAGCTTTGCAGTTTGGCAGAACCAGGGAAAGAAGCTTATCAAACAAAAACCACAATGCTTTCTCTCAATTAGCAAATTGTATCAAGGTGCTCAGGATAATGGTGAGCACCAAGGTTATAGACACCTTGCATCTTTTTAAAACATGTTGTTAAATTGAGATAAAAGCAAAAGAGCAGTCCTAGGTACTGGTAGATAATGCTACTTATTTCCCCAATGAGTGGGACAGGTTGGGGTTGGAAGTGGGGGAACCTTAGATTTGCTCTTGGTGAAAGGACACAGTACTGTTAAAAAAAGTTAAAAAAAAAAAAAGTGTTACTAGAAATCTTAACTATTTTCCATAGATTTCTCTCCAGTTATTTTCCTTTTAAACAGAACAGAATTTGCTGAACAATTGTGTCAGTGTCGATTTAATCTATTTTATCATATGGAAATAAAGTAGTAACTTGTGGTTTTATGTTAATATTAGTTTGTTAGTTTGTTTTGTATTTGGTACCAGGAACACTTAACTACTGAGCCACAACCCCAGCCCTGTTTTGTTTTTTATTTAGAGTCAGAGTCTCACTGAGTTGCTTAGGGCCTCACTAAGTTGCTGAGGCTGGCTTTGAACTCACGATTCTCCTGCCTTAAACTCCTGAGCCGCTGGGATTACAGGCATGCACCACCATGCCCTGCTCATATTAGTTTTTGAATTTCATCTAAAGAATGAAGAGTTATTTTTGAGTACATGTAAATTCAATATTGATTCCCCAGGGTAACCCAGGACACCAAAGTGCTTTTGAAAAAGAGGTGTTTTCTTGGTCTGTTATCTGTTTATACTAATTATATATACTATGAAACATATTTACTCTTCATAGTTTACAGTGTCTTAAACACTTTCATTTATGCCAAGTGTTTTCATGCTCTTGCCTAGAGGATAGTTTTATATTTTCTCCAATATTAATAAAAATATTTAGAAGACTCTACTCTTCCTTTTACCCTTCATATTTCACTGCAAAGAACAAAACTTCATTTCTGTTCATTATTTTTGGCCAGTTATACTTTTTGCTTTTTCAAGATGATAGCTGTTTCATTTCCTTTGTTTGAACTAGAAATCCTGGAATTTCTTTGTAAAAAAACCATTATCAATAAGGAAATGGCATTCAGTCTGCATTATGGAATTAATATAAAAATATCCTGAACATAATGAAAGGACAATGTCTGATTTTAAAAGCACAGTAATGAATTCAGTCATTCATTCCAGATTAATATATTGGACACCTACTATGTATAAGACACTTGTCTAGGTGCTGAACTTTAAACTTTATTAAAGCAGTTTATAATGAATCATTTGACTCTTTATAATTTCAAACACTAAAATGAAAATTTTAAAATCATTTCCAAGGTTTCATTATTTATAATTATAGCTACTTGAATTTTTATTTTTTTAACAATTTGTTTTGATGTTGCTTAGGTAGAATAGTGTTATTTATTTGCACTATCCCAATTGCTCAAAAACAATTTGTATTTTCTTAGCTGTAGCAGTCATTATAGACTCTTTGTCTGCAACCAGCTGATGTCAGGTATTTGTGTATATTATATGATTGTGTCCATCAACAATAGCAACAGAAAGACAGTTAATATTTGTTTCCTTGTTGGTTTGACTAAGTAAACTGTCCTCATGCTGTGGGTTATGACATGGTCTTAAACATGAGCAATGTTTGTTCCTATATGGAAGGCACTCTGCTAATTGTTGACTTTAGAGCCTCACTAAGTTGCTGAGGCTGGCTTTGAACTCACGATTCTCCTGCCTTAAACTTATGCCCAGTTATCACTTTAATTGAGAATTCTAATATTTGCATCACATTTCAATCAAAAGCAGCATAGCATATCTCTACTTGTCTGGGTTCAAATCCTCCTGCTGCCACCTATTAGCTCTGTGCCCTTGGGCCATCTGCCCAACCTCTTTAAGCCCCCGTGGTTTCCTCACTTGTACAATTGGAAGGAAATGGTACCCAACCCAAGGCCATTGAGAATTTAAAGAGATAATCAGTGTCCAGAGTTTAGTGAGGGAGTGCTCAGTACGTGTTAGAAAACTAATAAAAATTATTTAGTTAGGCAAACAGCCCAGGTTTCTGTCTCCATGCCCCTGCTTTATGTGATAACAGTTCATATTCACAGAAATATCTGGAGGACTAGAGGATAAATCCTGGGCATTTTTCCATCAAGTTTCACACTTAGTTTGCTGATGTCTCTGAAAGTTAGAGGACCTAGTTTATAGCACTCAGTGACACACAGTCTGTGCCCTAGGAAGTGGCCTACATTCTGTTACTGGTCCTTGGTCCTTATACTCTGAGCCACAGAGGAATAGTGGGACAAGCTGGTGCCTGAAAGAGTCCAAGTACAGTGACGTGTCCAGGAAGCCTTGACCTGTCCCTCACGTGAGTGGAGTATTGTAGCAGCATTGCTCCAGCTGGACTGAATCCATGATGAATTTCAGCCAGTCAACCTGAGGATGAAAGCCACTTTGTTCCCAGCCTCCTGGGCCCGCTGGTGAGCTTAACAAAGGTGGAAAAGGCAGAAGGGCTGCCATGTGATGCTCCTCTGAACAGCCAGAGAAAAGGTGTTACAGAAGCACAGAACCTTCCTAGGGTTTCTCAGATGGGCACACCAAGCTTTGAGAGCTGAGTATATTTGAGGTCTTGAACTCTGCTAGGAGTTTGTCCTAAACTTACAAGGAAGATGTAACATGCCATAAGGTGACTGAGCTGCATGGCCTTTGGTGAGCCCTCAACAAACACCTGTAGCATTTAGAAATGCTTTGTAATGGGTTATTCTTCCTTATAATGTCAATAGCAATTTATGACCTCAAACAGCAGATACAGTGATTTATTTTTCAAACCTATCGTTCTGCTTTACACTCACTGTCCTGATTGAGCATATGTTTTATTCATAAGTGTAGTGAAGCTACAGATTTTAAAGGGCTAATGGTGGGAATGAACAGGGATTACCTGGACATGTAGTGATGCACTGTATTCCCCAAGGTGAAGAACTTGCATTTCTTATACCACAGCTGGACAGCTGAAACTGCAGTGTGTGTTTCGGCACCATGTGGTTTGATATGCTTTGACCATTCTGCTACGTTTCCACTTTCATAATGTGTTTTGATGTCAGAAATTTTTATCAGGGTTGAAATTAACAATGGTTCCAGGACACTGCTTCTCTCCTCACCCTGCCTCAGGTAGTCACGTGCCTTGATAGTATGGAGGAAGCTCCTTCATTTCCTCTGCCAGTCATTCCAGGTGACATAATACTCAG
This sequence comes from Marmota marmota marmota, assembly GCF_001458135.2. NCBI lineage: Eukaryota > Metazoa > Chordata > Mammalia > Rodentia > Sciuridae > Marmota > Marmota marmota. Next base: position 40,315,492 of record NW_025999932.1, read on the forward strand.
CAAAGGAAGAGGATTTGGTGTCCAGCTCTACTAAGAAGCCACAGGAGAACAGCAGCTCTGCTTTTGTAAGTTGGACATTTTAGACTTTCCTGAAAACTGGCTTTGAAGAGTAGGTTCTGTGGCTAAAAGAGGTTTCCATGCAAGCAACCAAACTAGATGTTTTAGGTGTTTCCACTCTTGAGACTTAGCCTACTCCTGCTTCTCATTGGATGGTGCCTCACCCGAGTCATGGGAACATTGCCAGCCCATTCCTTGTGTCCAGGAACCCCATGTGCATCATCACTTCCCAGTCCACACAGAATTAGACCAATCAGGCACCCCTGCCCTCCATAAGCACAAAAGAATTCAGAATGTTCCCTTCCCACTTTGCACTTCCCTACTCAGATTCATGGCATTGAAAGGATTGCTTCCAGAGGACTTGTAACTTGGCATATCACTTTACCCAGGTGTTCCTACTTGGGAAAGAACAAAGCATCTCCTCCTACACACTCACTCACTATGGACCTTTGCAGTACGTGGTTGGGAGATACTTGATGTCCCCAGTGAAGGTACAAGAAAAAAATAAAGGAAACTAGTATTCCTGGTATACCGTGTGATGATACCAGCATTCTGAAGGGAGCTAAAGCGACAGACCACGGTGACTGAATGTAGAACCATGAATATAATAAATCCGGTTTGGCACCACTTGCTTAGGAGAAATTATTTAGTTAGGAACTGGAAGGGCTGGTTTTTCTAATCTAGTATGGTTAGCTGTAAGACGAGCTGTGATGAATTGGAACAGCTGAGATTTTTAGACTTATACCTGAGGACTACCTTTGGCTGTGTTTCTTAATCAGCGTATTTCTCTTATTTATACTATGTCCATGGGGGAAAGAGTCATTTTCAAAGAGAAGTGTTTTCTGTGAGGTGCAGAAGCCTTAGAGCATTGTAGAAGAGCTTTCTACAGTCCGTGGAGGTGTGGATTGTGAATGAGTTGACAGGTTCTGGCTGAAGATTAAGGAAGCACAGAGGTGAAGGAATCCAGCAGAAATGAAAGAAGCCCTTATCTCCTGTGTGACCTTAGGCCTCCCCCAAGTGACCTCCGCCCTTCAGAACCAAATGCACAAAAATTAGCAGACACCTTTCTTCCAGATATCTGATGGTACGTCTCTGAAGTAAAAGGGACACATTTTTGATGGGGACAGGGTGAGTTAGAGACAAGATCCAGATTTTTTTTTTTTTTAAACTCATGAAACTAGTAAAATACTCTCTAGAGTTACTTGTTTTAAATAGTGGGTATTTATCCTAAAAGTGCCATCATGAGATTTACATAAGAAATTAGAGTCAGCACCAGTATAGCTCTCTTCTATAAAAGGATCTGAGGAAATTATTGGGCATTTTCATCTGCTTTATCAATCTTAAAAGTATAGCTGCGTTGGTTAGCCTCCATGTACCTGTTTCCTCCCCCTTTAAGGATCTTTCCATCTCATGTTCTATGATTCCAATGCTAGTTTCTGCTCATAAACTAGTATTATCAATTATATATAAGTATAAATAAATAATGTTTGAATATGTTGGTTGTTTTCACCTATGCTGGTCTTAGAGTACAAATGTCTATAATTCTGTTTCTGTTTTTTTCTACTAGACTGGGTGATTTTTATTTATCATTACATAAAATCTATCAAGTGTTGGTTAATGGTAGCATTTGAGTTTGGTATTTCCATGATTTAGTGAGCAAAGTCATGTGTATACTTCACGGGTTTTGATCAGTTTCTTCTCCAACTTTCTTATTTTTTTAAATATTTATTTTTAGTTATAGTTGGACACAATACCTTTATTTATTTTATTTATTTATTTTTATGTGGTGCTGAGGATCGAACCCATGCAAGGCAAGCGCTCTACCGCTGAGCCACATCCCCAGCCCAACTTTCTTATGTTTAATATCAAAGTAATTTCTTCTTGTTGGAGAAAAAATAATAAGGTGCAGGAAGTGAAATTCTTCTCTGTATTCTCCTCAACTCTAAATGTTTGGTGTGAGACATTTCAGAATTTATATATATATATATACACACACACATGTGTATTCTGTATGTATGTACGTCTGTGTACAGTATTTATATAACTTTTATATAAAGAGATCACATTGTATTTTTTGGACAACTCTGTTGTTATTTTTTTTTTTTAGCAACTCTCTTTTTTCCTTGACATTTTACCTCAGACATCCTGTGTTAGTCAGCTTTTTGTCCCTGTAACCCAAATACCTGACAAGAACAACTTAGAGGAGGAAAGATTTATTTTGGGTCAGGGATTCAGAGGTCTTAGTCCAGTCCACAGTCAGCCACTTCCATTGCTGAACTGTCACGGCAGACAGGGATGGCAGAAGAAAGCTGCTCAGCTCACAGCAACAGGGAAACAGTAGTAATTCAAATTATTACTCCATCAAGTGGATCAACTAGCTAATGAGGTCAGAGCCCTTGCTATCTGACCATTTCCCAAGAGCCTTGCCTCTGCACCTTCCTGGGGACCACACTTTCAACACAGGAATTTTGGGGGGACATTCAGATCCACACCATACACATCCCATAGAACAATAGGGTTAGATCCTCCTTGCTCTTTCTGATATCAGCCTTTGATTTTATAGGCTTAGCACCTTGACTTTCCATCAGCCCAGATATTGTTAAAAAAAAAAAAAAGAAGAAGAAGAAGAAAAAGAAAGAAAGAAAAAACACAAAACAGGGAGTAATGAAATTTGTAGAGGTTTATTGTGGAAAAATTAAGTTATATACATTTTTAAAAAAACAGAGAAAAGCAAAATTTCTTGTACTTATCTCATATAGAGATAACTAATGTTAATGTTTTCATATAATATATTTGCTTACAGCCATTTATATAGATACAAATGCACACGAGCCTTTAAATATTTTCAATTTAAAAATTTTCTGTTACATTGCTATTTTATAGAGTATTGTTTTTCTTAAAAATGTGAGAACTTTTTCTACATGGCATAAATATTTTAAAGTTTTTGATAAAATATTCCATATTTTTCCTCCAGAAATCTTGATTTTAGCTCTCACTAGTTGTGTGGAGTGTTCATTTCTCTTTACTCTAAGTGATCCTAGGATTAAGCAATTCTTTAATCTTCATTACTTTGATAGGTAGAAAATTCCATCTTATTTTAATTAGGGCAAGGTTTGATTAATAGCAAATTCAAACATTCTTTCCTGTGCTTATTACTGGATGTATTCTGTTGTAAATGGCTTATCTTAGTGCCTTGCTAATTTTTACATTGTAATGTGTGTTGTTCTCCTTAGTGATTTTTAAGGGTCTTTTTACATTAGGGATACCTAAAATGCCTCAATTTAATATGAGATATAAAATGGTTACATATGAAGACCCTAAAGTCAGACAGACTGGTTTAAATATGGGCACCACCATTTACTAATTATATGACTTTACTCAAGTTACTCAATCCTGTAAATGAAATTGGGATAATAATGCACTGCTCTATATGAAATTATTGTGAAAATTAAATGAGAACATCCTTAAAGTGCCTTATTAACCTGGTGCCTGGGAAATCGTCAGTGAATGTCAATTCCTCAATGGATTCCAAAGGAAGTACCATACTTATTACTACTATTATTATTACTACATATAACTGATTTTGTTGGTAAGTTACATGAAAATGGCATTGTATGCTTTTGAAAGATGTTATTTTATATTTAAGCATGTGTAGTTCCTTTAGTTAGAAATTGATGCTGGGACTTTCAGTCTATGTGGCCACCAGCACTGATATGGATGGCCTCCTGCCCGCCTCAAATGAGTAGAAATGCCAGATTAAATATATAGTTGAGATGAACAGAAAAAGACATCCTGGGTGTTGCAAACAAAAAAGATGTTAATGACAATGATGTGAACTGTAGGTGAAGTCATGGTGGTCCATAGGGATATCTGATTTGGAAATGGACTTTTAAGAAGTAGACACTGGAATCATCCCACCTCCATAGAAGACAGGCTGTCTAGTCTACACAGCAGGCAACCAACTGAGATGAAACACTGTGTACAAAGCTGACAGCCCAAAATTAAGACTCTTTCTATGAAATAGGGAGTGGAAATCCACACCCTGGCCTGCACAGTGTCAAGGAAATTGTTCTCCCTAGTGATTGAAAGGCTAATCAAATAATATGCTGGACAAAGTAGACTCTTATGGGTTCACTTTTATTTGATTGATTGATTGATTGATTGCAGTATTGGGGATTGAATATAGGACCTTGTTCATGCTAGGCAAGTGCTATACCACTGAGCTATATACCCCAGCCCTAATGGGCTCATTTTTAAGGATACACAAAATATGATTCGTCAAAATGAATTGCCTATATGAAGCTTTCTGTACCTTGTAACTTCTAAATACATGAAACACAAATTGAAAAAATTATAAGGAGATATTGATAATTCCACCTCTAACCTGGGGATTTTTTTTTATGCCTGGTGTTCTGAAATGTTTTGCTGACGTGTCTTTGTGCATGTCTGTTTGCCTCCACTGTGCTAGGTACTCAAGGGTCTCTTTTCATCTGGAAATTCAANGGGGTTTTTTTTTTTTTTTTTTTTTTTTTTTTTTTTTTTTTTTGTAAAACATATGTCTCTCAGAAAATAAAAGGGTGAACAAAAAAATTACTGAGGATATTTTTTGAATAAGTCATTAAACATGATCTGAGAGACATGTAGAGATATTTGTGTTTAATAGAAGAAAATGAATTCTCTTCAGTATACATGAAATATTTACCAAGATTGTGACCACTTGGCCACAAAGGAAATCTCAACAAATTCCAGAGATGCTTAGCAGGTATCCCAGTTTGACTAGAGAAGAAATTGAGTAGGAAAGGGTGATGTGAAGGTCTGGGAGGAACTTAAATATCAGGGTATCAACTGGTGGTAGAGAGCCACTGACACATTTGAAGTAGAGAAGCCATGGAATTGGTACTGAAATGAATCTGGAATTGAAGCCAAGTTACTCCCGTAATGTTTAAGAGCTAATGATTAAAGAAGCAGCTCTGACTTAATCAGGAGTAAGTGTAAAGTGAAAAGCCCATGATGTCACTGAAGGTAGTAGTAGTTCACTGACAGTGAACAAGTGCTGAGCTGGCACAGAATGCATGGGCCAAAGCCTGGGCAGAACCTGGCCTTGGGGGTCAGCATCAGGCCACAGGGCTAAGTATGACAATCCCAGTAAATCACCACTATCCTTATTAAAATACTGAGTTGGGGGTGTGAATGTGTTCAGTTTTAAGCTTGGATTTATAGTTGTGATCTAACTGCATTAGCAGTTTATTTCAAGTTTTATGTTTTCTGGTGTAAAAGGTAAAAACAACTCTGGAACTTTGGGATCATTATTTATATATACTTACGCATGTTAGAGAAATTCTAGTCTGGTTGATTGTCCTTAGTTCTGGAAAATGAAGCCCAGAAAGATGACTAATAATGAATGACAATAAAATGTATTAATACTGGCTCTGTTGGACTACATGGTAGTATTCATCATGCATTTCCTCATTTATACCCTGCAGCTGTGCTATGATGTAAACATTATGTACTCTGTTCCTCTTTTACTGATAAGGGAACTGAGGCTTAGAGGTATTAAGAAGCTTGTTCAAGGTCACTAAGATCATAAATTCAGGAGCAGGTTTGGAACCCAGGCCTTTGTAACTCCAGGGCCTGAGAGCTTACCCTTGTCTCTAGACCAGCTTGAACCAGCCATATATATAGATTTAGGATCTCTTGACATGTGGTCTAGTATAGTTCCTACCTTGCCTCAGACCTCCTTCCATTTTCTGCCTTTCTTTGAAAGTGTAAAGCTGAAGAGGGGTTTGAGATCTTATTGTAAGAAAAATGCTTAGTTTGGTACATGTATATAAGAAAATTCAGAATATTTGATCATATTTTCACTTAATTGATTGATTATAGTACTGGGGATTGAAAACCTGATTTTTCATGGAGTCCCTAGGATGTTTTAATTTGATATTTGACACCTCTTTTATGTAGTCTGTCACCTATTGCACACACCAAGTGGGAACAGATATTGGTCAATAAGGATTTGTTGGATGAACAAGTAAAAATCTAGAACCTCCGAACAGATCCGATTTCAGAAGGCTATTTTCAAGTGCATTTGTGTATTAGTCTAGAGTGACTAAAATGGATTTAAAGTATTTCTCAGAAGTTCCCAGAAGCATTTCCTGTAAAGATGGGGATAAATCAGTTCTGTGAAATTTTAAAACTAGGTCTGTTTTTCTTCTTTGAGGTTATATACAAACGGTCCATTGCCCTTTTTATAACTGTTGTCTTGGTCTCCACTGATGATCAAGAGGCATTTTCCCTCCTCTTTGAAGGCAAATTTACCCTCCTCTGTGATGATGTCTGCAGCTGTTTTAGGTTTCACCTTATCTAAGACACTCATTTGGTAAACCACAATATTAAATTAACTCTCCACCTACTCAGTACTGTAGCAGGAGGAAACTCATATGAAATACTCTTATTTTAAATTCATGGTCACCTATTTTTAATAATAGTAACTTTAAAGTGGAAGACCGTAGCAGATTATCATGCCCTATGATACAGTGCTCTAAGAAAGATACAAAATCACTTTTGTGATACTCTTGCCCAAATATATACCCAAATTAAACTGAAGAAATACACAAGCCAAAACTGAGGGACATTCTATGAATGTCCTTATTAAAAGTGTTGAGGTGATAAAAGACAGATTGAAGAACTATCCCAGATTTAAAGAGATATCACAACCAAGTTCATGAGTTGGTACCCTAATCCAGAAAGAGGACATTAATAGACAATCTACTAAAGTTGAAAGAGGTCTGTAGTTAATGGTAGAAATGATAATTTCCATATTGGTATTATACAATGATTATGTAAGATGCTAGTTTGGGAAAGTTGGGTGAAGGACGTATGGAAATTCTTTTAACTATTATTTTACCTTTTTGGTAATTCTGAAGCTATTTCAAAATGAAAAGTTAAGATTATTTTAAAACTATAATGGCTGGCTTTGAATACTGCCCAGCCATCATACCCCATTCTCCTAAAGCATTCATCCTTCCAAACTTCTAGGCAATAATTTCATACACACACCCTCCATTCTCTGTAATCCTCCCAGAGCTCCACTTACAGAGGAAATTAAGGAACTCAAAATAATTTTCATAGGCCCACTTCACAGAACCTTTGTTTACTCTTCTATCCTGTGGTTGAATTGTCATTGCTCCTAGATGCCACCGAGCCCTCTACTTGTTTACTATATCTCATCATCTCTTTCCTATTCAAAAAAATGCTCCAGCAAATCTTCCCTAGTCTCTTGCTGAATAATCTCTTTTGCTTTCTGTTTCTCCCCCCTCCCCCGTCTCTCTCTCTCTCTCTCTCTCTCTCTCTCTCTCTCTCTCACACACACACACACACATCCTGGAATCATAGATATAGACTTTTTTTTTCTCCCATCTTAAAACAACCAAAAAACCTCGATCAAGTCAACTTCCCCTTCAGCCACCTTCCACCATATTTCTCTTGTCCCCTTACAATAAATCTTCTGAAGTTTATATTTAAAATTCTGGTCTCCAATTTCTCCCCTTTCATTCCTTTGAAAACCCATTCCAATGGCATTTTTTCCACTCTTCCATCAGTTTATCAGCTACCTTTACACACTTGCTAGTAATTTTCATCCAGTGGTCGGTTAGTTCTCTGTCTTTATTCTACCACCAGTCAGCAGCTTTTCAAAGCTAATCCCTGTGCCCTCTTTCAGATCTGTCCTTGCCAGGCCTCTCAGCCATCACAGTCATCAGATTTATCTCCTGCCTCACTGGGAGCTCCTTCTTAGTGTCCTTTGTGGATTCCTCTTCATTTTCCTAACCTCTTTTGTTGGAGTGCTCCAGAGCTCAGAGCTTGGACTTCTCTGATATTCCTAGGTGAGCTCATCCAGCTTAAGTGCCATCTACATGGTGATGAATTCAAACACAAGCCTTCAGCATGGACCTCCAGACCCCTATATCCAACTGCCTACTCAGCATTTCCTAAATGGACCCCTAATTGTCTTAACAGATCTAAGATTGAGTACCTACTATTCTCTGCTATCAGGCCTGCTCTTCATCCAGTCTTCTCCATGTTGATTAATGTCAACATCACTCTTGCAGTGCTTCAAACTTGACTCTTCACCTTCTCATGCCACAAAGCAATCAGTCTGTCAGCAAATCCTATCAGCTCTCTTGTCAAATGTTCTCAGAATCTGCTGTCATCTTGCCGTTTCCTTTTCTAAGATTTCTCCAGACCACCATTGTCTCTTACCTACACATATTGCAACAACCATCCAGTTGGTCTCACTTCATTTGGCGAGGCTCTCCTATGGTTCAATAATGACACAGCAGACAAGGGGATCCTTTAAAATATCAGATTCTGTAACCCCCTCAATTAGACCCCCTTCCTGCAGTAGCTTCCAATGTTATCTGTTTTAAAAGCCAATACCATGCATGATCAGGCCTTTCTGACCTCATCTGCTACCACCATACCCCTCATTCTTGGCTTTATCACGTTGACCTTGAAAATGACCAGCACACTTTTCCTCAGAACCTTTGTACTTGTTTCTTTCTCCTGGAAATCTCTTATCCCAGATATCTTCAGGGCTTGCAGCACTTCTATAACCTCACTGTCAGCCCTGCCTCCCCTCATATTTCTACTCAAATATCACTTTCTTTGAAAGCCTTTCTTGGGAACCCTATTTAGAATTTCAGTTAAACCTCACTCTTCCTCCTTTCCCAGGCATGTACACTATATACCCCGAGATTTCTATTTCCCCTACTTATTTTTTTCTACCTAAGGCTTAATAAGCTAATATATTAAATATTTAGTCATCATCTTAAGCATTGTCTCTCTCTCCAAGCTGGAATGTAAATTCATAGAATTTACAGAAGTTCAGGAACTTCTGTCTAATTCATGCTGTGTTCTCTCTCCAGTGTCTCTGATAGTACCTGAGACAGTAAGTACTCAACAAATATTTGTTGAAAGAATGAATAGGTGTATGAACACACACTGGGACCCCAACACAAACTTTAGTGAAAAAAGCTCCGAATCACTGGAATCATTTGTGCCTTGCAACAGCTTGGTTGTTCAACATGATATGTTCATTGCTGAAATTCCGAATGTCCCAAATTAACATTGTCCACACCAAAGATTTTCTCCTCGTTCTGGTTGATGATTATGACGATGATGATGATGACGATGATGATGATGATTGCATAGCTCCAGCCCATTTCAACACTCTTGCATGGTTTGGTATTGGACTTTCAATGCCATTGTTACTATCCAAACTTTCATCCCACAAGTACCAGTAATATTCATTGTTTTATCACCATTCTTAATTTTTTACATGCTCTCTCTCTCTTCTTTTACGTTATAAATATATGACTCTTCTTTTAGGTTTTTTCAACATCCTCAAGTTATTTGCATTTAGTGTGCATGATAAGGTCAATAATGTTTGTAAACCCACAAAGGTTTGGGTTTCCATGCAAATAACAAACTTGCTATAGGCCAGAGGTGGTAAATGGGTGACTTCTGGATGAATCAGTTACAGAATATCCAACATGACATTTAATTTTATAAAACACTTGCTGATTTTTAAAAAATATTTTTCATGAAAAAAATTCAATTTCTTCATTTTTCTTGAACAAGTTTGCATTCTTTCTCCTGCTACCTTTAGACAAGGCATATCTTTTCCAGGAGGAGACAGTCCTGCCACTTATACTCAACCCATTTCATTCAGTTTTGTTAGATGATGAGTCCCTGTGGGTTCTGAGAGTGACTTAAACCACAAGCAAGGGGATGACTTATAAGATTAAAACACTAATGGCTCTTTCCATCACAGGTAGAGTTGTCACACTTATTCTAAAACATCATGCTTTATTTCTGAACATTCATAACATGAATGTTAGTTCAATGTTAGTTCAATAGGTTCAGTAAATCTACTATCAAAACAGTTTTAGGGAGTCCACATTTCATTCATTCTCTTGCTTTATTTAAAAATTTAAAAAATATTTTCTCATTCATTTATCCTTCCTTCATTTCTTTTGAAAAAATGATAAGAAGGGAGACAAGGTGAGAAGAATCCCCTTCCCGCCTGTGATCTAATTCCTTTGGAGTTCATAAGGGACTAGGAAGCCTCGTAAGGCTGAAACCCTCTGCCATACAGACCACTGACAGGCCCTGCAGAGTGATCACAGGGACCAACCACTTGAGTTAAAGTGTGTGGTGAGCTATTCACATATTTATCACATTTGATGCCTACTACATAAATTCATTTAAAAGAAGACATCCCTATGCTGGTTAATGAACACCCAGCCTTCATCTATAAAAACTACATGGCTGAAGGATGAGAAGCACAGATAGTTAATTGCCACTTAGGTTCAATTCTGAATACTTTGGATTGGAAACAAAGAGGTAGGATGCAGATGCTATGTGCTAGACTGAACTCCACAAAAAAGAAGGTATCTCCATCTGCTCTTAATGTATGCTCAGTATGTGGTTGATAACTTGCAGAAAATAGGATGGATGAGGAAGGACAGATTGAATTTAGATGTTGTGGTCATTGCAGGTAGAAGACAGATTTGCTGGATACTTCCAGGGTTTTGTTGATAGAAGCAGATCTTACACACTGGTGAATTGGAAATGAGATTTTAATATTTCTATCTGGTTCCAAGGGCTTTGTTTCTAGCCATGATTTCCTTCCTCTGAGTATGAGTGTTCTTGAAATGGACAGAATCTAAAGTGTACATGCCTCGTTCTTTGTTGGTATTAACTGGGCACAGAGAACATTCTTTTCTTACAAAAATATAGTGCATGCCAAAATTGATTAAATTGGCTTTTTTTTTTCTCCTTCCTAATTTAGATGTCAGTCCTTACACTTCTGTTCATTTGCACCTAAGGGCTACCTACTAGAGTTAACTCTGTCTCATGGTTTTAGTTACCTCTGTACTGATGAGCTCAGATCTGTATCTTCTGTCCTGACCTTGTCCTGTGCTGGGACAAGCCTCGAGTTGTTCAGAGCCCTCTGAGCTGTCTTCATGTTGCCTCAGCCTCCTCAGGCTCCAGTGGATTTCATCTTTATCTTGCTTAATTGCCATAGTTCTGTCCGTTGTAGGACCATTCCCAGAATCCTTAGATGATTACCCTTGACTCATCCTTCTCAATTATCCTCAGGAGACAATCAGTCTCTGTACCTCTTGTCCCTTTTGCCCATCAACAACAACCCAGGCCTGGCCATGTTGCCTCACCCCTTGTCGGTAGTCCCAGTTTCCTAACTTTTTTGTTTCTGGCTACTTGGAAGACTAATTTTCCAAAATGCTCCACTTTTTCTCCCTCGCTACTGATGGAATTGCCTGATTCTTTCAGGCTATCTTTGTTTTGCATCTTCTTTAGCACTTCATTATGCAGGGTGGATTCTTGCTCCATAAGTCCTAAGAGTAATTGAAACAAGGAAGCTGTGTCATATGAATTCACAGAAGCTATGTGAACTATTCTTTGAGCTAGTATGTAGAGAATTAGCAGCTGATTCATATCTCTATTTAAAGAATGGGGAACTTGATCATAGATGTTTTCATATGGCAGCCGCACATAAACTGTAAAGACACAGACTTCTCCTCTGGGACTGTTTCCTTACCTTAAGATAAATTTTTAAAACTGTGACCTATACCCTAGATTTTCTGGAAGTATTAAAAATGATGTGTAAAGCCACCCAGGCTAAGCATCTAGGGGATGCAAAAGAAATCCTGCTTGAGCCTTAAAACAAAATGATGGAATGAATTAACTTCATGATGTAATGAAATATTTGTTTGTTTTTTAAACTAACATTTTTTAATATTTATTTTTTATTTGTAGTTGGCTACAATACCTTTATTTTATTCACTTATTTATTTTTTATGTGGTTCTGAGGATTGAACCTAGGGCCTCACACTCGCCAGGCAAGCGCTCTTCCCCTGAACCACAAGCCCAGCTCTGTTTGTTTTTTTAAGTAAATTGCAGTTTATAAAATTCAGACTCAACTAAAATTTGACACTCCTAATGATGACCCCATGTCAGCTATGTTAACACATATTATCTCATTTATTCTTGGACGTCACCCTGTGAAACAGATGGTGTTTCCTCCAATATACATATAAGTTTAGCCAAGGAAAGGAGAAAGCCTTACCCCAGATCTGTTAGTGTACACTGGAATCAGAATTTCTGTCTAATATTTTCTAATTCCAGACTTTTTACTTTTCCCATGTACTCTGCTCCCCCAAATATTTTCCTGATCAGTTTGTCACATGCCTATTTATTTATTTTTTAGGTTTACATTGTTAAAGGGTTTATGACTTTACATATTTATTTTTCTATTGAAATACTCTTTTTCTTTCATTTTTCTGCATCCTTATTTTAAAATTTTGGGCCCTTTTATTTGAAGTCTTGGTGGTTGGGGGAGTATGAAACATGGTCTTCCCACTTGTTTGTAAGTGGAGGAGATCTGGTAGTGCCAGCGTGGAAAGCTGAAGGTAAGCAAGCACACACATTCATTTCAGCCTGCATCTGCTCCAATGGCTGTGCCTGCACATGGGTTAGCAAATGTCCGTGAGGACAGGGAATTGTTATGATCCACAGGTGGGAGAATTTTCTACTTTGGAAATGGACACAGCCCGCCTCATTCTCTGAATTTCACTTTTTAATACTTAAGGAAGAGTGTAGAGAGAACATTTTTGTGTGCTTGACATTTTGGGAAAACAAAATTTACCATGAAGAACAGCCGTCTTTATGATCTCCGGCAATAATAACTATAATTAGCTTTTATTACCTGGTTATCTAAGAGGAATGGTAAACTTATCATATGGATGTAAAATCAACACTTATGTGGCAGCTGCATATATAAATTCTTTGGGAGACTTATCATAGAGAGTGAATTTTAGATTTATATTTAAAATTTGTAGTTACTTTTGCTTTTTTTTGGTTTAACTTTTAAGTACCACATTGTTTGTGGAGTCAGCTTGCCTTTTCAACTACACAAATATGTATTGAGTTTGTCCATGAAAGATGCGCTGTGTCAGGTTCTGTGGGAGGGTTTGAAGACTTTGCTCTTATTTGCTCTTATCCTTCTCTTCAGGCCTTTATTGAATTGGAAGAAGGTCACCAACACTAGGAGTTGTCCTCTGCTTTATTCAGCCTACAAATTTAAATATTAACTTCATCCATAAACTCTTGCCCAAAACACCTAAAATAATGTTTGATCAAATAAGATGGAAACTCATGCAATAAGACAGGAAACTCAGGAGGAATGGTTTGGAGAAGAGGATTATTAACCTAGGAAATGCTTGAACTGAAACACTGGCTCTTCCTGGGTCTCAAGTCTGCCGGCCTGTAGACTAGAACTACACTAGGGGCTTTGGGGGCCTTCAGCTTGCTGAGTGAACTTAAAGATCTTGAGAATGGTCAGCCTCCATAGTCATATAAGTCAATTCCTTGTAATAAATCTCTTTGTGTATACAGAAACATTTATACACATACATGTGTATGTGTGTATGTGTGTATTTGTAGATGTGTGCATACATGCATACACATTCTATTCTGCTTCTCTGAAAAACTCTAATTCTCAGGGCAAAGCCCAAGCTCCATGACACAGGCAAAAGCTGGCTTCTGCTAAATCCCCCAGCTTTGCCCTCTTGACTGCAGTATATCCTGTTACGGTCAGGTTGTTGATGCGCTGCTTTCTCTCACCTATGATCTTTTACTCTGCCATTCCCTGTGCTTACAGAATGCGTCCACCCTTTCCTGCCATCTCATCCTTCAAGTATCAGCTTAGTTCTCTTCATGAATTTGTTCAACAAACATTTTTGAGTTGCCCGGTACAGTGTTTAGAAGGTGATAAAACAATCATCCCTTGACCTCAAGGAATTCGAAATCGAGTAGGGGAGACTGTATCAAAGGAGGCAATAGTACCCAAGAGATGTCAGCCGAATGTTGGAGGCCATGAAGTAGGTGGACTCTGAGAAGTGCTTTAGCACACGTAACAAACTGAGCCCTAGGCTTGTGATAAGAAAAGCCAGGGCTGGGGTTGTGGCTCAGTGGTAGAGCACTTGCCTAGCATGTGTGAGGCACTGGGTTTGATTCTCAGCACCACATATAAATAAATAAAATAAAAAGAGGTTCATTGACAAATAAAAAATAAATAAATTTTAAAAACAGATTAAAACATTTGAGAGAGAGAGAGAGAGAGAAGCCAGCAAGAAGAAATTCAGTTCATACAACAGACATTCAGCAAAGCTCAGGACTCTGAGGCACCACGTATTTTTGAAGATGGGGGTGCGAGATGGAGCTGAAAAAAAAAGGGTTGGTGGAAAGTTTACATATAGAACAGACAGATATTTCCCATTCCATCCTGACCCCCCATACGGCTATAAAAGAAAAAGGAACATTCAGAGAAAAAGAGTCTGGGCTATTGCTATGGTTTGAGTGTTTGTCCCTTCCAACACTCATGTTAAAATTTAGTTGCCATTATAATAGTATTAGGAGGTGGGACCTTTAACAGGTGATTAGGCCTTGAGAGCTCTGTCTTCATGGGTGGAATTAATGTATCTTAAAAGGGCTCGTTTGGCCCCCTCTTGCTCTTCATCCTCTCACCTTCCGCCATGTGATGACACAGCCCAAAGGCCCATGCCAGGTGCTGGCATTATAACCTAGGAATTCTCAATCACTCAAAATATAAGCCAATGGGTGTTTTGTTCTTTACAGGTTACACAGTCTGTGGAATTCTGTCACCGCAGCACAAAATGGACTGAGAAATTTCAATAATAATGGCAGAAATAAAACATTCAGTAGAAATTTTGAAGAAAATGTCGAAAACTTCTGGCAGTAGAATAGGAAGGCCAAGAGGCAGCAAATAAGAGGGAAAAAAAAAAAGGAAACCAGAGCATTAACCCAAGAGGTACAATAAGCAAATAAATGTAATAATGCCAGGGAAAGTACATAGAAAACAGAGAATTTCCCCAGAACCAAAAGACTTGAATTTCCAGAT
The DNA here is from genome assembly GCF_001458135.2 of Marmota marmota marmota. Classification (NCBI taxonomy): domain Eukaryota; kingdom Metazoa; phylum Chordata; class Mammalia; order Rodentia; family Sciuridae; genus Marmota; species Marmota marmota. The sequence goes on from NW_025999932.1 coordinate 40,330,547, forward strand.
GAAAAGAGACCCTTGAGTACCTAGCACAGTGGAGGCAAACAGACATGCACAAAGACACGTCAGCAAAACATTTCAGAACACCAGGCATAAAAAAAAATCCTAAGCAGTTCTAGAAAGAAAACCAAAATGACATGCATAGGAGTGGGAATGGCCTCGGGACTTTTCAGCCACAACGCTGCAACCCAGAACACACTGGGATAATTTCTTCAAAATTTTGAGAGAAGATGACTTCCTAGAAGTGTGGGCTTCTAAGAAGAGGGGGGAGACTCCATATGCTTTCAGGTGTAAAATGTCTCAAGAAATTTATGTCCCAGATATTGTTTCTCAGGAATCTACTAGAGGATGTGCTTATTGAAACAAAGAAGTAGACCGAGGAAGTAGAAGGGATGTGGTTCAGAAACAGGAGATAAGCCCAGCAGGGTACAAAGGGGCTTCCCAGGATGAGGATGAAGGAAGATTCTAGATGGCAACTGGACAGTACCAGATAGGAAATCAGAAATCTCCAGGGGGCATTCTTTCCAAAGTGGGAAAGAGCAAGTGTTTATTTCTTTGAGCTCTGTTCAAAAATTTGGTCCAGTGTTAGTAGTAAGTACATAAAAACAAACAAAAAAGATACAAAAAATGTAGTGTACTACGTAATTCAATTGTGAGTATTTTGATCATTGTAAAAGCTGAATGATGATTTAATTTAAAAGATGTTATAAACCATTTTGGAGAATGGAAGGAGGATTAGTGTGTACATGTTACTGGGTGGCTGAGGGTCAGATCTTTATCTCCTGAGCAGGAAGTAGAAATATTAATTATATAAGTATTGCTTATTATCTACGTGTGTATATATATCCAAATAACCTATATATAGTATAAGCATAGAATCTAGAAATGTGGAGCTAAACAGCAGAAGAACTAGCTAAAGCTATTGAAAATGGCTGTTTCTGGAGAATCAGGTGAAGAGGGTGTTGTCAGGAGGCTATTGTTTCATAATGATCCTTGGAGTAATATCTGACTTTCCAAACTATGTACTTGTATTACCTTCATTAAAAAAATTATTGAAATCATATATTATTGAAAGCATATGTCTATACAAATGTTCATAGCACCATTAGTCATAATATTAAAAAAGTAGGCACAATCAAAATGGCCATCAGCCAGTGGAACAATGATATAATGTGGTATGTTCTTCTATAAAAAGGAGCAAAGTTCTAACACATGGGCCTTGAAAACATGCTAAATGGAAGAAGCTAGTCATGAAAGATCATGTTTCTGTGATTCCATTTGATGCAATGTCTAGAATAGGCCAATCTACAGAGTGAGAAAGTTAATTAGTGGTTGCCTATGGCTGAGAATTTGGGAAATGGGGGTAGAGGGAAGTAACTGGTAATGGGTACAGAGTTTCTTCTTGGGATGATGAAAGTGTTCCAAAGTTACATAGTGTAATGGTTGCACAATTCTGTTAATGATAAAACCCACCAAATTGTGTAGTTTTAAAGGGTGAATTTCATGGCATATGAATCTTTTCAGTAAGGCTATTATTTGAAAATGGAAGAAAAACCAAAAATAATATCTAATTCCTAGAGTTGTTGTGAGGAATAAATGAAATCATGTATGTGAGGGGTCTAGTCCAGAGCCTGGTATAAACATTCAAAGACTAGTTCACACTCACATAGTGGTTACTATGTGGCAGGTGCTCAGTTCTCACATGTGTCAGTCCTCTTTTTAAATGAGGACCTGAAGCCAGTGAAATTAAATAATTTGCCCAAGGTCACATGACTATTACAAAAGTAGAGCTGGTTGTGCTGGGGTTGTGGCCCAGTGGTAGAGTGCTTGCCTGGCATGTGGGAGGTACTGGGTTCGATCCTCAGCACCACATAATGATAAGTACATAAAATAATGTGTCCATCTACAACCAAAAAATATTAAAAAAAAAAAAAAAGAACAGTAGAGCTGGGGTATGACCTAAGCGGCTGGTCTGGTATCTACACCCAACCATGCCCTCCCTTGCTCATGTGGCACGCCTCCTGGGCCCCAGTAGGAGTTGGAACTGTGCATTCACATTGGCCGTCCACTCTCCATCTGTTATGGTTCTGAGCAGACTGCTGGCATTTGGCCTTTCTATATGTCTATGTCCTCGACTATGTGGACATTCTAGCAAGCCAGGGACTGTGTCCATCTCTGCTGTCTTCATCCCCAGCCCATTGTGTGTTGGGGGCAGTAGAGAAGAGCCAGGAGTTTGTCCTGAAAGTGAGGAAGAGGAAGTGGGGAGAGGTAGAGGAGCTAGAAAAACATTAGATAATTAATGGCACAAGGCTTCTAAGGAAGTAGAAGGTAAGATTAAGACCATAAGGAGGAACCGGTGACCTCAGGAGAAGGAAGAACCCTTCTAGAAGGGGAGGGATGGTGGATCTTGTGAGCCTGGAAGGTGCTAGATAAGGAGGTGCCCACCACATCATTTGGCTCTTCTCAGTGAGTAAGAGGCACCAGAGGCATCTTGGACCAGGAAAGTTTGTAGAAGGATAGAGAAGATTGAGGCATGAGGACAGACTTTAGGTGCCCAACCTTTTGGGGTCAGTGATTTCTTAAAGGGGTGATGAATAAATACGTTGGCCCTTTGTTCATGTATGCATCATTATACATGTGATTTAAGCATCTGTGGGTCCCAGGCTGAGGACGCCTGCTCTCAGAAATTAATGAAACTGAATAAAAGTATTTCTGGGAAGCAAGACGAAGTTTATCAGCTTGAATTTACAGAAGTCCAAGCCTGTTTCTGTGACCTTCTTCAGCAACATTCAGAGACTGGAGAGTAGGGTGACCTAGTATTTGGGACTGAAATTGGGACTTTGGAACACGCCGTGGGGGTGGCATGAAGTCACGGGGGCACAAGAGGAATGTAAGGAAGGAAAAGCAGAGGCCAGTGGAGAAGTGGGAGAGATGGCAGTAGAATCTTGTGGAGATTTCTACTCTGGGTGCAGGCCATGATGGTATGAGCTCTCTGTAGAGAACCTAAAAACAACTCTAAAACCAAAGCCAGTCTTCGGTTTATGATCACAGTGCACAAGCTATTTAAAACACCAGCCATGACTAAATATTCTTCTCAGAAAAAGTCTGCATCTAAGACCTAAGCAACTGTCTGCTCTAGGTAGGTTTACACCACTAAGAGGCAGATAATGAGATTAAGATTGAGGGATGGGGCAGGGCTCAAAATGGTGAAGGCCCGGATGTGGCTGAGGGCAGCCAGATGATGTGGAGTCAGAGTCGAGCTGATACTCTGTCCCCTGGCTGCTTGTAAGCAACACCCAATTCAATGGCTTTCATCTTTGACAAGCTAAACATTGTTTGAAATCCTAAATCTTTCTTTTCACTTGAACCATCTGCTAGTCATATAGCTAGGCATGTTTGATTATCTTCAAATGTCAACTCTGCTCAAATCTGCATCTGCATCTTATCACTTATAGACTCCTCTCTTATAGATGTCACTTATTTGCTTACATGTTTTTCTTCTCACGGGACTTTGTTCTCTCTGAGATCAGTGATTGTGCCTTCTTTGTCAGCCAACAGTTCTGATAGGCACTCGCACGCTGCTGGAACCCAAATGCACAAATATGTTTTGCTCTTCTTTGTAGATTCCTTGGGTCTCAGATGACTGGGCACCAGTAGATACAGAATGCTGCTGCTTTCCCTCTCCCAGGTAAATGATCTGCTTATCTGTTCCTGTTGATGAAGCATGACTGTTGGACCCTCATTCTATCCTGAGATCACAAGAATGTGGAACCAGATGAGGGAGATCTGTAGTCCCCACAACTTCACCCTTCAGGCCATTAAGACACCATGCAGAGTCCTCTAAAGGACCCTGAATGAGGAGTTTCCACAGAGTGGATCCCACCAGCATTTTGCTGCTTTGTAGTAGGACCAGTCCTGTGAAGGTGATGCATGGGTGTTCCTCTGATTTCCTGAAAGAATTCAGGAGCTTCCTAAATCCTTTCTATAACTTATTCATTGGGAGTAATTATGCTGCAGAGAAAACAGGTTCTCATTCACCTCCTTAGTCTTCCCTGGGGAACCATTGCTCTCTGTCTAGAACCATATCAAAAATGGACTGGATTTCCAGCATTCCCCTTGTTCTCCCCACTGTCTTCCCCTAGATAGTCCCTGTGTACTTCCACGTAAACATCTCTACACCACTGGCTAATGGAGAAGATAAGTCAGAACAGTTTGGTTTAGCATTTGAGGTCAAAAGCAGGAATTTTCTAGAGAAGAAATCCAAAAAGCAAAGTAGTCTAAGGGCAGCCCCCCAACTGGTCTTGACAGGGTCCGTGGCTCCTAGCAAAAGCATGGGTCCTTATAGAGTAATCAGATACCTTCAACTACCCATCTGACTTGGGAACCCAGCCAGATGGTATATCCTCATTGCTAAACAGCAGATTTACTACATAGTTTCTGGGCAATGTGTAGACTATGCTTAATATTAAGTCAACATGATTCAAGGTGTTACACAATTTTTACAACAACATGAGCACATGAAGATTTTCCATTTGAAGACAAGAATTTGTCCTCAAGACAAGCATCTGGGATTTGGACATAGAATGAAGCTTCCCTCACAACCCTGCTGAGTTTATAAAATCTGCATTTAAAAAAAAAATCTGGTCTGTATGAAGCTACCCATTTAATGGTAGCAACTGCCTGTGTGATCTGTTGTTCTTTATAGGGAACATCTAAATAATTGAAATCTTTAATTGGGTTAAAGAGATCCTTAGCACATAGGTGTGCTATAAATAAAAGAATGCGTAAATAATATAGTAACCTTTGCTTTTCAGGTCCTTCTCTTAAAGAGATCATTCTGGTTTTTTTTTTTTTTTTTTTTTTTGGTACCAATAAGATCATTGTTAGGGGACTCGAGAGGGCTTTGGTTTCAGCCGGGGCGGGGCTTTCCCAAGGAAATCCCTTTCGATTTATCTCAGGTGTTCGGCCACATTTTTCCTTGGTGCTTTCAGTAGAAATGAATAATTTGCTAACTCTGCTGTAAGTAGGTAAACGCCTGGGCTTTGCTTTTGTAACTAGGCTCAGTCAAAAAAGTCAAGGTAGCTGGCTGGCCTTCATTTGCTATCTGTGATCAGAAAGGCTTAAGTAGTCCAGGGCTCACTTAAGAGTCAGCTGGAAGAAAAAGGAAGAGAAGGAGATAGAAAAGTGCTGCAGAGGAAGTGGTAGAACGTCCGCATTTAGTGTGACCTGTTCTGTCAGGTGATTATTTTAGGGGGAGGGGACATGAAAAAAAAAAGTTAAGTAAAATGTCCTTATAAAGACAAAATCTATTTCTTTCCTGGCTGATGATTTGTCACTCTAGTCACTTCCTGCCTTGTGACCACACACCCGGGCTTGACAAAGCTGTACTGCAGTTCAGAAAGAAGGGGGTTTCTGGTCACACACCAGGACGAACAAGGAGTTCTTCTACAAGGTAAATTTTGTTCATGTCCTTTTGTCCTTTGTAACTGCTTGTGAGGTTGTTGGGCTGTTTCTGGGGATTGTGGCTTCGGCCTCCAGGGGAGATCTGAGCACCTGTCTGCTGAGTCCTCTGTGTACCCTGCCTCCTGAACTGCTCAGGAAGTCTGCAGCCACATTGTGTGGTGCCCAGGATGGAGACCATTAGCTCTTTGAATTGGGCTCTTCTCAAAGTTTATCTGCAGTTTATCACTGCCCCCAAACTATGAGGGTATTTTTTTCTCCCCTTTTAAAACCAAACCATGTTCTGATTTATATCCATTGCTTTATTTCAGGAAGGCTATTTACTGTGATTTTATCTACTTTAAAACATTTTCAGGAAAGTGCATATTGATCATTTGGATTGCACTGCTCATTAGCCTAATGGGGGTAGGTTAATTTTAGCTCCTGTGGTTCTGTTTTTCTAAAACAAAACAAAACAAAAAAACCTTCTTTATGATACTTTAGTGGCTATATTAACATCTCAGGTCATATGTTACCAAATGTGATACAAGTTATTTGAATGATTTTTGGCAGCAAGGGTTTTTTAATGGGTGTGCTTAATAACCACACAGAATTAGAGGTCTTCTCCTCTCCCTTTATTCTCTAAAAATAAAAGCAATTTTTGTTGCTAAATTATACTGTTTTTGTCAACTAGTCTGAATTATTTGTTAATATTTATGGCCATACAAATGAACACTCAGTGAGATTCTGGAGCAAAGCCTTCTATTACAATAGATTATTCTTATACAGTTGATTTGGGATATTCATTCCAGAAACTTCACTGAGCATGGATATTTTGCATTTTGTAGCATCAGCTTTTATTTGTCAGTATCAAATAAACCTAAGAACCTTTGACAGATGATAAACATAAAAGCTATAGAGACTGGAAATGGATGCATTGATCAGCATACTAATCAAAACCCAATGTTTCTTAATCGAGTATTCGTAACTTGTTTTCCATAATCACTCCCTCTGGGCAACTTTTTTAAAAACTCTCTGTAAACAGAAAGAAGTGGCTTATCCACACACATCTCAATTTTGAATCTGTCAAGAATTATCATAATTCTTTAAGTGACTAGGCAAAATTGCTGAAAGAATGTCTGTGCAGGAAAATTTGAATGGAATTTACCATTTACTTATAAATGTGAAATTCTGGTTACATTGCAAAATGTGACCATCAATATCATTTTGTACATCTCATCTGAGTCGTAGTAAACTAGAAAACATGTGGGATTGCCAGAAGTTTAAACCTCAGAAAAGATTAAACACTATGCTCTCTTATTGTAACTAAAAAGAAGAAGAAGAATATAAATTAGGACATAAAGGAATGTCAGCACTTTTTTTATATTTGGGAAGGAATATAAAAAATTTAATTCAAATCAAGTTTATATTGCCAAAGCATCAAACTGGTATGCTATAAGGTATCTCTTCTTTTTATTCCCTCTCACCCCAGTAAAGTAAGGAAAGGGCGAATCAGCTACATCCTTTGCCTTTTGAAGAAATTGCTATGGTAGAATGGACACGTGTTTGGGAGGACATTTCATTAGCAATCCCAGGGATGTTTTTCTCTGTAGCATTTAAAATTTTTATCTTCTTTGCAAATTATGCCTTGAAACAATCATTAATGAGAGAAACAATTTCAGTGTTTTAACTTCATTTATAATTCTATCTCTGAACCCTCTGTGGAAGGGAAAGTCAACAAGTAAAGTCTCATTCAAATGTGTGCATTGATGTTAGGACAGGAAAAGGACCTATGTGGACACCCAAATCTCTGGATGCTCCAGACCTTTATATAAAATTGCATGGTATTTGCGTAGAACCTACACATCCTCCTGTGTGATTTAAATCATCTCTAGATTGCTTATGATACCTAATGCATTGTAAATGCTATGTAAATAGTTGCTATATTGTATTATCTAGGCAACAGTGATAAGAAAAAAAAAATCTGCACATGTTCAATACAGATGCAAGTTCTTTCTAGAAGACTTGCGATCTGAAGTTGGTGAAATCTGTGGATGCAGAACCCATGAATGTGGAGGGCTGACCATAATGGTAATCCTTGATATTTATAAGGCCTTAGTGTGTGCATCTGCTCTTGGTGTATGACCTTGTTGAATCTTCTCAACTACCTTTTTAGAGATGAGGAATGGGCTTAGCTCTTAAAGGAGCTGGCCCCAGGTCACTGTTGGACAGTGGCCAGGATTTCAAGCTCTGGGCTCCCTATATCAGTTCCCAGAGCCTCTCTTCATTGTGCAGCATGCTTACTCCAGGTGTAGAGGAGTACAGACTTTCATTACTGAAACTGACCAAAGAAGTCTTGGCACTTGGTTTTGAGAGGTAGGGAGGGAGAAAGAGGAGACAGAAACAGAAACAGAAAGAGAAGGTATTTATAAGAAATCCAGAAACATTTTCATTTTTATAAATAGATATCATTGCAGATTTCATATCATAATAGAACAAAGAAGTATCTTATTAATGAAAAACTCTACTAAAAAAATTTGTGCCTTCACAAACTTGCCTTAACCCACTTCCCCAACCTTATTTCTTGTCACTTCCTTCTGCTGTGGCTCTCCCCTCCCCCCGTGTGCCTACCCACATTCAGCACCAGACCACAAGCCACTGGAAAGTTCTATACTCTTTCACTCCTTTTCACTCCAACTGTTTCTTTAATTGCTTTTTCCACCTTTATCAGTAACATTTCTGATCATTTTTCAAGGCTCACTTCCAGAAACATACCCCTTCAGTGGTCTTCCCTATTGTCTCTACCCACCCCCCATCCCCCAACTAATGGGTGTGTGTGCGTGTGAGTTTGCTTGGTACGTTTATCTTAGTATAACTATAATATTTTCTCTGTCTTCTGGCACAGTGTAGGTGCTAATGATATTTATTGAAATGAACATTTGTCACAAGTACTTTTTATCAGCTTGTTACATATGCATGGAAGTCTTTGATTTGACTTCTAGCTACTGAGCTCCCACAGTGATTGCTATGATGGAAGACACAGCTGTCATTGAATGAGTTTTGTCTAACATGCTTCATCTTTGCCAAAGCACTATTCTACTTTCTAGCCTCAAGGCATCAAATGGACATTGAGCTCAAGAGTTTTAAGAATTTATAAAATAGGGCTGGTGGTATAGTTTGGTGGTAGAGCTCATGTCTAGCATGTACAAAGCTATGGGTTTGAGACAAAAGAAAGAAAAAAGAGAAATAAAGAGGAGAAAATTAAAAGAATTATACAGTACCTTGGCATACAGGAAAAATTATAACCTCATCGTTTTAGTGTAAATAGTTTTATTAAGCTAAAAATTAGCTATTTTTACAAAAACTATGTACCCAGTAATAGGCTTTGATGACAAAGAGCACAAGAACAAGTATCAGTAATTTCTACTTAGTCTCTTTGGGTTATCTTTAAAAAATTCTCAAGGCAACTTCTTGTTTTTGTCTAACATGCTTCATCTTTGCCAAAGCTCAAGGCATCAAATGAACACTGAGCTCAAGAAATTTAAGAAAGAATACAGGAGAGTACAAGAGTACAGGAGAGACGGAAAACACACTTTAAAATCAGGTTGGGTAAAATAAAATTAAGAAATATTCTCAGAAGATTATATTTATGAAGAGCCAGAAGATTATGAAGTCAGATTATAAAGATGGTGGACTTTAGGACTAATAGCAGATTTTATAGCAGAGTAACATCATTTGGATTAATTTGTCTCTCTAGAGTTGTTGTGTTTTTTTTGTTTTTGATGGGGAAGGGGGTAGTTTTGGTAGTTTCCCAGCTCACAAATATCCAGTGAAATTATACCATTCTGAGAACTACAGAAATTAAACTTAGAATTAGGGTTCATCAAAATATAAAAATAGTCAGTGTCACAAATTTGAAGAGTTTCAAATATTTTGCCGGATGGAAATGTACTTCTTAAATCAAAAGCATCGATGCTTCTTTGTGTTTACATTTTAAAATCCCAATGTTTCCTCCTGATTAGATGCTTGTCTCTTAGGGAATCCCCCTCCAGTTAGCATCTCCTTGTCCCTTTCCTCAGTTCCCTTCTGATTCCACTTCCTGTCTTATACCAGAGACTCTTCCCGTTGTTTTGGTTTGTCAATTTCAACTATTACATTAGTCTTCCCAGCAATTGCATAATCACTTCATCTTGTAAAATACTGTAAGCAACAGGTGGGAGAGGAGTTTCAATTTATTGCCCAAATAATAACAGCTCATACTTACCACGCTACCTGCTTTGAGTTGGGCACTTTTTCTAAGTGCTTTAACCATGTTAGTTACACTTCCAGCCCTTTCTATTTTTTATTTTGAGACAGGGTCACCAGAAGTTGCTGAGGCTGGCCTTGAACTTGTAATCTTCCTGCTTCAACCTCCTGAGTTGCTGGGGTTACAGACGTGCACCGCCACACCCGAATTATTTAATTTTCTACAGTTGAGTCAATGTGGCATCACCTATCGAATTCTAGGGCAACCTTCTGGAATAAACAGGCAGTAAACCATGATGCTTATGTGGGCCAAACTCCTCAAGTTGAGTTCAAATAGTAATAATGTCCCCAAAGAAGTGCATTCATATGTCATTGCTTCTATGAGACAGACTATTCTGGGTTGGCAGCAGTAGCAGGAGGAGCACCAACAGTAGCACCACTTGGTCCTTCAATGCACTTGACTGAGTATTTGAGTTTTACTAACTTGTAGGCCTTGAATGTGTCATAAAACGTGACTTCCACTCTCAAAGGCTTTAAAAGGATCTTCATCCTTGAAGTTTAGCATAATTTTAGTCAAATGGCATTTACATTTTCTAGTCTGTTGTGACCCATAGTCATGAATAAATCAAACAGTTTTTCATTTATACCCAAGTACATCTATCTGTCATTGCACAGTAAATGGCCAAATATAAGTGTTCTAAAAACTGAAAGAATAAAAGGTCATTTTAATTGTGAGTGGAAGAATAGAGATAAAAAGTAACCCACATACTGAGTTAAAATAAAGTTTTGCTCAACTTCAGAGCCAGGGCGGTGTCAGTCCCACTTACAAGCTACAACGGAGACTATTTCTCAAATATGGTCAGTTGTTTTTCTGGCGGAAGGAAAAGCTAAGCTGTTAAATTGAGGAACTAGCAAAACCACAGTTCTGTGGTTGCAGCATTGATTCTTGTTTTAGTCTACTGCTGGTTATATGGACAGATGGACAAGTGTCATTCTCTCTCTCTCTTTCTCTCTCTCTCTCTCTCTCTCTCTCTCTCTCTCTCACACACACACACACACACCTTCCTTTTTACTCTTTTTTTTTTTTTTTACATTTATACCTCCCATTGCTGAGCTAAAGTGGAAAAGAGATTACGTTCTCTACAGCAGACCGCAAGATACCAATTTTGGCAGGCAGATGAATTAGGCATGTGAATTGTATCTTCCAGATAATTTGTTTTCCTTTTTACTCTGGTTACACTTTCTAGAGGGAAGTGAATTAATGAAATAATGACTTGCATTTAAATAATACTCTGCATTTTGGTCCCTGATCACTAAAAGTTAGTAGTGGTTTCTAAAATTTATCCAAGCTGTGAATGCAAATGTGTGAAGAGCTGCATAAATGTATTTGTGTAAATTTGCATGTTTTTCTCTGTTTGCCATCCTCAGACAAAATTTAGGATTAGAAGCGTGTTTTCATTAACCTCAGTTGGAACATTGTAAAATAGAGATTTCTTTTTTGTTTTTGTTTGTTTGGTACCAGAGATTGAACCCAGTAGCACTTAACCATTGAGCCACATCCTTAGCCCTTTTAATTTTTTGTTTTGACACAGGGTGTCCCAAAGTTGCCTAGGGCCTCACTAAATTGCTAAGGCTGGCTTTGAACTCCTGCCTTAGCTTCCCAAGCTGCTGGAATTACAGGCATGTGCCACCGCACCTGGAAAAATATAGTTTTTTAAAAAAAATATTTAATTAGTTGTAGATGAATATACAGTATTTTTATTTATTTTTATGTGGTGCTGAGGATTGAATCCAGTGCCTCACACATGCGAGGCAAGCACTTTACCACTGAGCTACAGCCCAAGCCCCAAAATATAGGTTTTTTGTGTCTCCTTGACATCGTTGGCTCATCCAGGCTGAACACCTTAATCCCCAAACCTGAAATCTGAAATGCTCTGAAGTTCAAAACTTTTTTTAAAATACTAACATAATGCTCAAAAATTTGGGGCTTTTGGAGCATTTGTGATTTCAGATATTTGAGTTAGGTTCTTTGCAAATATTCCAGAATCTGAAAAACTATAAAATCTGAACAATTTCTAATCCCAAACATTTTGTTTAAATGATTCTCATTTCCCTTCACCAGAAGGACCAGTTTGAAGAAGGAAAATGGGCTATAAATTCCTTATGGAGAAGACTAGGTAATGAACACAAAAAGAAAGTAAGGGAAAAAAAATGAACATGTATGTATTTTGCTTTGTTGAGTATCCTTTCTTCATCTTAAAAATGCAAATTGACCCTTCGACACCATTTCCAATGGTTTATAAACTTTTTTTTGAAATTTCTCCATTCGAAAGATGGAATATGATGGGCACCTTGAAGGTCCTTTTCAGATCTTTCCCCTCCCTAGTTGTCTTTCACGTTGACTTTTCATCAGAATATCACTAATTCTGTTTCTTACCTGTGACCACTGAAAACCACAGCTGTGACAGTTCTCCTGACTGGTGATGACCGCATGATTTTCCTCCCTGACCCCCACCCTCCTACACTTTCAATGTCTTGATTCTCCCTCCAATATTCTATGAATGTTAGCTTTTTTAAAGTACACGTTTTTTTAAAACGTATGCTTTTACAGGTTTTAAAAGCTGAGGGTCTGCAGTTCCTATGCATGAAAGAGACAGATGTAGTATAAAGTGAAGCAAATGGAGTCAGATCTGGATTCATATGCCGGTCTTTTTCAGATGTGGAGACTAAGCAAGACTTTTGAACTTTTGAGACTCAGATTTCTTATCTGTAAAATGAGGCAACTACTCACTACTCACTGGGTGTGTCCTTGGTCCATTTTCCCACGTCCTCAGCCTGTGTGTCCACCTATTACATTTGCTGGTTGTTATGCCAAGCATTTGAAATATATTTGTTCTTTTCTTTCCACAAATAGTTATCTATGTAAAGTTGGTATCGTTATCTTCTTATCACAGATGACCAAACAGGTTCCTGGAGGGTTAAGACTTGTCTAAGGTCACAGAGTCAGTAACTGGCAGAGTCAAGATTCACTCCTTGCCTCTTTTCCATTTTATGTGAGCAGTTTCTTAAAAGTGCAAATCATGTCTATTTAAACTGCATTGTATCCTCTGACTTCCCCACTAGATGCCTCCTGATGATACATCTGAATATTCCTTTCCACAATTGAGAATTGGATGATTGTTCCTAAGGCGGCATTTCTGTTAGCAAGAGATCCCATCTTTACCTTTGATGGGGCTGCTGGCATACCAGACATGTTTGAAAAACAAATAAATGCTTGAAGATTTTAAAATAACCAATTATGAAGGTATTTGAATAGGCTGTTTAGCCACTTATGTCTTTTTTATCATTGAAAATCTCACTGTGAATTGGTACTGGTAAATATTTACCAACCAACTGTGACTTTAAAAAAGAAAAATCAAGGTAGCCATGCATGCTGGTGTATACCTGTAATCCCAGAAGCTTGGGAGGCTGAGGCAGGAGGATCACGAGTTCTAATCCAGCCTCAGCAACTTATCAAGGCCCTAGGTAATTTAGCAACATCCTGTCTAAAATTTTTTTAAAAATGGGGGGTATTGCTAGGGATGTGGCTCAGTAATTAAGCACCCCTGAGTTCAATCCCCAGTATAAAAAAAAAACAACAACTTTAAAAAGTCAAGTATATTCCATCAATTTAATATAAATTTCCTGCCTTAATTTATCTGTAGCTCCTTCCTCCTCCCTGCCAAAGTGAGCTTGTTACTTGAGATTCTAAAGGAACATCCCCAAGGAGCCTATTGAAAATGAGATTACATTATTAAGAATCTGATAGAAGCCAACCAGACTCAATGGTGCATGCATGTACTCCCAGAGACTCGGGAGGCTAAGGCAGGAGGATTGCAAGTTCCAGGCAGCCTGGGCAACTTAGGGACACCCTGTCTCAAAATAAAAAGCAAAAAGGGCTGTGAGTGTGGCTCAGTGGTAGAGCACCCCTTGGTTTAATCCCCAGTACTCACCCTCAACACAAATAAGTAGAAGCTTCTGTTTCCCGTTGCTAATATACCAAGGTGCATTCTACATTGTCTATTTTTTCAGCTCAAACTTTACAATGGATAAAAATGCCTGGAGACTTAGGGAGTGGAAGAGCAGGTAGAAGTAAAGCACAGGGTAGCAGAACCAGTTCCTGAGCACTGGTGCCCCTGAGGGGGAGGTACGGCACTGCCCATCACTGCAGATACCCAAAGACTGCTTTGCTTCTCATGACTCAAGATGGATGTGGCTGGGATTTTCTTAAAATTGCTGTACATTTTTTCACCCTGGCCCCACTTCCTCAACTGCTAAAAGGTACTTTCCACTGTCAGTGTCTCAAGCAAGGCTGAGCCCAGAACCCTTTAACCAATGAACATGACACCAACTAATACCCATGCTGTTGGCTTCTGGTATCATGTACCAGTTCCGCCATGTCTGTGGGAACTTCCTGGGCTCTGGATGAGAAATATGGTAGAAGAACCAGAACAGCCTGGCCAAGAACTTTTGGAGATAGAACATGGACATGAAATCTAGATTTACAGTCACCCCGCCCCCACATAATATATGCACAATTAAGTGTGATTTTCAGGTGGTGACTCTACTATATCATATAATTCATAGTGGAAATTGAAGTTCTTCCCCAGGAAAGTTTTGTAAAAGTTCTGTTTCTCTGAAATTTTAATTTTACTTGTACTCTTACTTCCCTCCCTCTCTTCCTCATTCCCCCGCTCCCTCCCTTTCTTCCATAAACCATGCAAGTTTTTTTTTTTTTTTTAGGTTTGTTTATTTTTTAAACTTTAGATCCTTAAGATGCTAATTGACATGTTATTCTCTTGACTTGACTGAACCAAACTACCATCCTGGTGGCTCTACTTCTCTTTGTGGACAAGCTACTGACTCACTGTGAGACTTTGGGGAGTAACTTCACTCCCTAGGGCCCCATTTTCCCATCTTTAACATCTCCAGTTCCCTCTTGACTTCGCCAGTGACATAAGGAGGAAGCAAGGTACACAGAAACCAAAGTGGCTCTAGACAGGATCCTGGTAATGTCTGCTTCCTATCTCCTGCACGGGTGCAGTGAACAAAGCCCGAGAGGCACTGGCACCCCCAGCCGCCTCTGCTGGAGTTCTGCCTCCTGCCTCCCTGGCTTCAGCCTCACCCAACCTGCAATTGTCTCTCCTTGCTTTTTAGAGCTATTTCTTCTGCCTGGAATACTCCTTTCCATTGTGTCTACTGGGAAAACTCTTACTGATATTCCTAAGATGCAGCTTAATGGCCGGCATCCATCGCCTTCTCTGGAAAGCTTTTCTCTCCTTCCCTTCCCATCCCAGGCATAATTAAGTGCTTCCTTCTCTTGCGCTCCTAGAGCACCCCAATGCAGGTGTCTTTAAAGTACTCACGATAATGTTGTCTTTCATTTGTGTGAACATTTTCTTTCACTAGACTGTGTGCCCGCCCCTCAAGGCCAAGGAGTCTTTGCTCTTCCTCTTTGTATTTTCAGTACCAAGAACAAGGCAAGTGCTTTATGAGACAGGAGTGGATGACTGAGGTGTGAAGGTCACCAATAAAGAGAACCCTGGTCTCCCCCAGAGTGAGACGGCACACAACAGAAAAACTCAAAAGCCTGGTGGTGACCTGGCTCTTCTTAATACTTCCTTTAAGATGTTGAGGAACTAAAGAGACATCTAGAACTTTTTAAAGGAGCTCTGGTCTCAAGTAAAATCTCCCTAATCAGTAACTCTAACTGATATGAGGAGTTTTAGAAAATCCTTTTGAGTAACCCAGGAGAAAGGCAGAACTTTGAGATAAAGGAATGGTAGCCAGGAATCGTAGCTCAGTGGTAAGCACCTGACTACCATTCAGACATCGGTAATAGTGATGGATCTAGTGGCCAGAGGCACTAGGAAAGGCAGAAGTATGTGACCCAGTTATTTACCCTCAGTTCCTTCATCTATAAAGTGGAAATAATAACAAGACTTCGTAGGACTGTGGCAAGAATTAAATGTGATGATGATGCATAGAAAACATTTATCACAGAGAAACCACTCAGCAAACATCAGCGGCTATCACTATCATCCAGCTGCTCTTCTCATTTGTCCCTTAGCTATTGTTTTCACTGACTCCAAATAGATAGGCTTTCTATGGAGAGAAGATGGATTAATAATTCCCCATACATAAAGAAGAAAGCCGATTGATCTTCCAGCAGTCTCCCATTTATCTATTAAAATCCATTTTACACCATTTAAGCGGAATGCCTGCTTAAGAAATTCCTAAAGAACAGAGATTGATTTCTTCTGGTTTTGGAGGCCAGGAGGTCTAAGGGTAAGGAGCCACAGCCTTCTTGTTGCATTATTCCATGACAGAAGAAAGAGAGCACAAGCAAGAGAGGGCAGGAAGGCCCAATTCGCTTTCACAAGCAACACAGTCCTACCATACAGCAGCAGGAGATTCATCAGGGCTTTGCCTAAGCACCTTCCAGCAGGCCCCACCTGTCAACACGGTTGCATTGGGGATCAGGTTTCCAATACATGAATTTGGAACACATATTCAAACCATAGTACTAGGTCAAATGTCACTTCCTCTGGGCTTTGGCTTTCCACAGGAGAGCTATTCTTACCTCTCCTGGTAGATCTAAAAAGCCCCCCTGTATTCCAGGGATCAAGGTCTCTCCCTGACATAACAGGCCAGTGCCATTTCTCATCTTTGTATTCTCAACATCTAACACAAGACCAGACATATAATATATATTTGGCAGATGTCTGCTGAAGGAGTAAATATACAAATGTATGGATTTGCTTAGTGGCAGACATCTAGCATTATGGGAAGATGAATTTCATGGTCCAGGGAATGATATGCAAATAACATTCAGATGAGACTCTACCTCTACAATGAATGGCTCTTTTATTCCTTTTTTTTTTTTCATATAAGCAGTTCGTATTGGAATAACTTTAGAGTTAAAAAAAGTTACAAACATAGTATACAGAATCCCCTAATACCTGTAACCCAATTTCTACTACTCCAAATAAGTAGATTTTCTGTTATAATTTTTTGTTGTTGTTCTTATTGTTTTTTTTTTCCTAATTGCCTTCCCCCCAAAATTTATTGATTTTTTTAAACTGACATATATAATTGTATATATTTATCATGGACAACACAATGTTTTGAAGTATATATTCATTGTAGAATGGTTAATCCAGGTAATGGACAAATGCATTACCTCACATAGTTAACATTTTGGGGGGGAGAATACATTATATTCATTCTCCCAGCATTTTTCAGGAATATAATATATCATTATTACAGTACTCACCAGGCTGTACAACAGACCTCTTGAACTTCTTCCTGCTGTCTTCCAGTAACATTGTACCCATCGGCCATTCCCCCACCAACCACCACCATTCTATTCTCAACTTCAATAAGATAACTTAAACATAATGTGCTTCAAGTTCATCTATATTCTTACAATTGATAGAATTTTTTTCCTCTCTAATTTGTACTGGGGATTAAATCCAGGGGTGCTGTACATCCTCGACCCTTTTTATTTCTATTTTGAGATAGGGTTTCACTTAATTGCCAAGGCTGGTCTTGAACTTGCCATCCTCTTGCAGTCTACCTTCTGAGTTGCTGGTATTAGAGCTGTGTTCCAACTGCATCTGGCAAATTCCTTTTTTTTTTTAAGAAAAAAAGACTGAATATTCCATTGTGTTTATGCCTCATGCCTTATTTTCTTTATCTGTTCATCAGTTGATGGATACTTAGGTTGTTTCCATTTCTTGGAATGCATATGTCTCAGCATACTAATTTCATGTACTTTGGATATACACACAGTAGTGGGATTGTTGTATTCTATATTAGTTCTACTTTTAACTTTTACAGGAATCCCCATAGTGTTTTCCATAATGGCTATACTATGACTTTGTTACTCTTGTGTTCATTATTTAAGGAAGTTGGAATTGACTCAGAAGATAGCCAAGAAAACCAAAAAAAAAAAAAAAAGATTTGGAAAATGATCCCTTAAAACAAAAACAAAAACCCTGATGGCAATCTCCAAGGCAGGTGATGAAATTTTTATGAATTGAAGAGCTCCTATAATTCCCTCTGAGAATAGTCCCAAGAATGAGGGAGTTTTAATCGTATCAGAAAAGATTTAGGTTTCAAGGTAGGGATATGAGACACCAGCGAGTCTGTAGAGCTTCCTTATTTGGCTATTTTTAAGAAAGGAGCAGATGACTCTCTTTCTGGGACAGTTTGTGCACTGTCTTGCCTAGATACTAGGAGTGAACTGGATCAGCACATCTTAAACTGTGCGGTGACATCTCAGAAAACAGGTTGCTACATACTGTTAGGAAAATTGCTCTGGGCTGAGCAGCTGAGCCTTGTGTTAAGTGCTTCGGGCCCCCACCTGGGTCCTTGAGGAGGATGCACCTGGACAGAACCTTCTGTGCTGTGCTGCTGAGGAAAGAGCAGGAACAGCGCCCCACCCCTAGGAGCCAGGATGGGAGGGAGTCGGGGAGGGGGCTGGGAGGGGCCCCTCCCCCTGTTCACTTCCCCTAAAGACACCTTGGGGCCACAGCCACAGTTGCTAAGGGCACGTGCACCTATTTCTAGGATCATTTGCAATAATCCCTAACCTTACTCTAATTTGTACATACACTGGTCAGCTACTGAATAAGTTTTTGGAACTTTTAAGGTGGAAGGGACTTTTCTCTGTGTATGGATGAGGGAACCCGGGCAGAGAGAACAAGATGGAGCCTGAAGTTCCATAGACAGGTCACAGCCTAGATCTCCTGACGGCTAAGAGGAGCACTTTACTCCCTGCTAGTTATTTTCATTTGGGTCCATTTGGAGGTCTTCAGTGTATTAATTTCCCAATATCTTTATTACAGATGCCGATTTAGACATTTAATATTTTCAATAAGCTTCTGTGGGATTATCTCATCTAGTCTTTTTTCTTCTATTCATAGATATTTATTTTTTTGCTTCATTTTTCAAAAAATCTTGAGAAGATTTTTCATTGTATTAACCATTTTTCAATAAATTACCTATAATCTACATGTTGCATTTGAAACTTGACATTGAGCTGTGGGCTTCATGAGACCGCAGTCTCTGTGTCCTGCCTGTTTGTCACCTCTCACTCCCATCAACCTTAGCAATTGGTTAACCATAACATTAACCATAACCATTTTCACATAGACACATAGGTGAAGTAAAAGGAGGTGTGAATGACTTTAAATATTGAGGCAATTGTGCAATAGTGAATAACCAGCTAGTCTTCGATAACATTCAACTCTTTGAAAAGTTGTATTTGGAATACCCTGAGTTTTCAGTAAAGTATGGATCTTAAAGTCTTGGTGGTGAAATGTGAAATGAAGGGTAGCTGTGGATTTTCAAGATTGTACCAGAAGTATCGTGCTTTGTAGCCTGGCAGCTAAGAGAGCAGGACTAAGACACAGAGGTGTCCCCACACCCCAGTTTGGAGTATCCCCTCTGCTTGAGGAAGTGGGTTTGGGCAACTTGGCAGAAAACAGAGGTCTCAGGAGTATGCTGAGGAGAGGAGGCGAGGAGGGGAGAACCTCTCAGTTACTGACAGAGCTGGGCTCCTGGTGCTGCCTCTACATAGCTTCAGAAGCCCCCTAGCTGAGTGTGCAAACAACAGAGGCTTCCAGAGCAATGTCAGGATAATCAAGTTTGGAGTAATCTGGCCTGCTGGCTTCCTCTGAGTGTTTGCATGGCCTGAGAGTGTCAGAGGAGAGCCACTGAATCTGTCCTGTGAATTGCCTTTCCCAGCCCTCCTCTCTGTGGCCTTTGCGTCACAGACTACAGAGATAAGAATTCTGTACCCTGGAGCAGCCCTTGGGAGAATCAGTGTATTTGCAGGAAGAGAAAAAGACAAATGGGGAGGAGATTTTAACTTGATAAAAGGATCCATAAAAGTCTCCTTAAGTGGCCATCTGTGTTAGAGGCCATTTATAATTATTTGATTTCTGAAAGTCATTTTAAAATGTATTTTCAGAATCATCCTTTGTGTAAAAGTTAATCATACCTGTTTCACAGAGAAATGGTATCCCCAATACATATTGCAAATTACTACATTCTCAAAGTTAGACCCATTAAGGTGGTCTATTTTGTAAAATGCCAGGTGGTGGGGTACAGGATTGATTAAAAGCAAAGTTTTTTCCTTATATAGTTTCATCATAACCGCTTTTAAAAAAAAAATATGAGTATTTTATTTTCTTTTAGAATCTTACATCTTTATTTTCCATTTGCTTAGTCTCCATACGCTACCACAATACTCTATATTGTTCTAGATGACATGTTTTGGATAACTCTTAGTTTCCTTGAGGTGTCTGGAAATTGTATAACCTCCCCGTTGTATGTGCACTGAAATTACTGAGGTAGGCTAGGAATTTGAGTCCTGAGTATCCAGTTTTACTTTAATTGCTGAGTTCAGTTGCAAGAAAAGTGGGGCACATTCAAAAGAGTCCCTTGGTGATGTGATGCCAGGTTACAGATGCCCTCTGATTCCAGCGGGTTACATAATTGGGTATCATGATTCCTTCCGAGTCACAACACCAACTAGCACAGTTGCTACCACCTTTCAGAAACGATTGTGGCCCATGAGCATCTCACTGTGGCCAGGCCACCTTCCCGCTGTTTCTGCTTCTTTTATGATCAGTTCCAGAACTCAAAACATTCTATTCACATTTGTGCATTTACTTTAGAAGATGTATTTCCTTTTGCAGATTCTTCAGCACTGTGGGCAGTAGTAAAGTCCTACAAATGGTTTCTGAATGGAGACTTCAGGGAACTGAGTCAAGTACTTTCATGATAGTATTCTCAGAAATTCCCTTTTATGACTGCTCTGGGAAATACCGGCTATCTTTAAACAGAGATTCAAATCTCACTGACTTAAAAGAATGAAGAGAATTTGTGGCTTTTGTGTCTTGGGAGAGTTATTTGATTGTCTTAAGATTTTAAAAATAATCCTATAAATTTAAATAAATGAACAGCCAGTAGTTTCTTTGCCCAAATGTCTTGGGATTCTACGACTATTGATTTAATAAATTTAAGAACGAACAGAAAAACTAGCAGCTAGACGTGACCTAGATGAATGATTTGTCTTCTTAGATTTATGACTTGGGCAGTGATTCAGAAACAAAGTTCCAAAACTTACTCCTGATTTACAAAGACCTTCAAATGGTTCCTGGCAGGGCATACTTAGATGATGCTGTCATTAAAAAGGGCTGGGATCTGGGGTATAGTTCAGTGATAGAGCACGTGCTTAGCATATGTGAGGTCCTAGGCTCAATCCCCAGCAACAAAAATAAAATAAAATAAGGCCATGGTCAATGCAGGGGCAGTAAAGCAGAACTAATGAAAGCATTCATTCATCCTCTGAGAGACACATGTCTTCTTCAGCTCCTTTTTTTTAGTTTCCAAATCCCTCCTCATGCCCCAATACTGCTGCCAGTATTTGCAAAACTGAAAACCTCACCAGATATCCTTATGAACCTTATCAACATAATCGTAACCCATACCCTCAAACACGCATGAGTTCAAATGGGTGTGTTTTTGCCAGGCAAACACAGAGACCATGTATATTATTCTAAGCTCAGCAACATCCTTTTAGAAATGCTCTGATCTAGCTGGCAGTGGTGCCTGCCTGTAATCCCAGCATCTTGGGAGTCTGAGGCAGGAGGATTGAGAGTGCAAACACAGCCTCAGCAAAAGCAAGGCTCTAAGCAACTCAGTAAGACCCTGTCTCTAAATAAAATACAAAATTGGGCTGGGATGTGGCTCAGTGGTTGAGTGCTCCTGAGTTCAATTGCTGGTACTTGCCCCCCACACCCCCCAAAAAGAAATGCCCTGATCTGCATGTTTTTATGCTAATTATGTCCTCTTCCTTAACCTTTGTTTTGGGAAAATGCTGTCATTTTATACACTCATTCAGTTATTTAAAGGGTCCTGTCCTTAGTTCTGGACTTCAATGGCCCTCTCACTGGTAGCGCCATCTTCTTCCTACTCCATTCATCAGTAACTGCATTTATAAACCTGGATCAAATTATACACATTGTCTGGGGGCTTATAACCATGTATGAGGTTAAGGCTTTTCAACTCAGTGCACCTTCAGTTTTCTTAGCTATAAAATTAGAGGGCTGTAATAAATTATTTCTGAGGTTCTTTCTGTCTCTACAAATTAGGTTGTGTTTCCAGAACCTCCTGCTCATTGTGAGGATGAAAGAGACTGTCCACATGTCTATTTGGGTCCAGCAGAAGCAAACACTGTCTCCACCACTTCCACTGTTGACCATTCCTTCTGTAGTTCATGCACAGCTCAACCCTCTTTCCTCTTGCTTTAGCTATTAAATTGCTGAAAACTTTGGGTTTTTTAAAATATGAAAACATTCTCATTATTTGGCTTCCCCAAGTTAAATCTCTTAGGAAAATGTTGTCGCAGATGCTAAGGTTTTTATTCTTGATCTACGGGCTGTGTTTTTAAAAGTCACTGGTTTTAAAATAACCTTTCTTTTTTCCTTCTGAAGTCTATTATTTGAATGGCCATGTGATTTTTACAGTGAAATATTTTCTCTAATTTCTCAGTATACCATGGTCTTTTTTTGTACCAGGATTGAACACAGAGGCGCTTAACCACTGAGCCACACCCAACCCTTTTTATTTTTCATTTTGAGACTGGGTCTCAGTAAGTTGCTTACAACCTCACTAAATTGCTGAAGCTGGCTTAGAACCTGTGATCCTCCTACCTCAGCCTCCCAAGCTGCAGGAATTATAGGTGTGTGCCATCACACCCTGCATACCATGATCTTTCCATATATTTCTTTTTAAGATTTCTTTTATTTTATTCAACACTGTAATTCTTTTATTTCTTCCCTGGCCCTGTTTTAACACTAAAACAAGCAGCCTTGTTCCCTGCCTATCCTTATATTTCTCACTGATCTCTTTCACTGCTCTAAAATCTAACTCTCTTAAGTCAAAGAATAGGACCAGGTTTGGATTCGGAGATCCTGTTTATCCACCTTACTTTTAGCATTGTTTCTTGCTTTTAGGGCAGCTTACTGGGTCAGCATAGACACACCCCACTTGAAACAAAGAACAGGGCTTGGCTTATAGTAAGCATTCATAAATTGTGTGCTAACTGCATGAATTTGTCTCATAATCCCATAAACACTCATGAATTGAGAGGAATTAAGATGCTTAAAAATAAGAAGGGCCAGCCAGCTGTAGGGCTATAGACCAGATTTTAGCACCAGGCCTTGCTACAGTAAGGGGAGGGAGATCCTGTTCTTCATGCACATGTAAGGAGAACTTTGGTTGGATAGGACCATTAGTACAGGATACAAAGTTACATATTAATTTCTTTTTATTTTTTTAATTTGATACCTGTGATTGAACCCAGGGGCACTTAACCATTGAGCCACATCTCCAGCCCTTTTTAATATTTTGCTTAGAAAAAGAGTCTTGCTGAGTTGCTTAGGGCCTCACTAAGTTGCTGAGGCTGACCTTGAACTCATGATCCTCCTGATCTGCCACTGTGCCCAGCTTATATATTAATTTCTAAAAACAGAACCCTTGAACTTTCTAACACATGTAAGCATGAGTTTCGTTGGCTAGATTGTGTGGAAGGTTTTCAGTCTCCCATGGGCCTATGCGAATTCTAGATGCTTATTGAATAGTTGCTGAATGAATGAATGAGTGGTCAAGAGTCTAACCAGAATCTGAAGGTGTGGGGTTGAGTAGGCAGCCTTGCGGGGGGGAGAGAGGAGATTTCAGAACTAGAGTCTGGACTGCTCCCCTCCTACCTGTATGATCTGAGATATGCATCTTAACTTTTTTTCTGAGCTTCTATTTCCTACTCAATAAAATGAAATATACAAATCCAAGCCATTAGCCTACATAGAGGGACATTACAAGAAACGTAAAACTGTGTTTGCTGAATCCCACAGAGCCATTTTGTTAATGCCTGAGTAAAGATTTTGCTATCAGACGTGGGTTCTGCTATCCTAAGAAAATCAATTGGTTTGTCTTCTATAGATGGGGTGAGCTGTATAACTGGTAATAACTGCATCCACTTCCAGAGAACCCAGGCTCGATTTTCAGCACAACTTCCAGCAAGTTGAGGGGGGTCTTGGGCGTGCATTTTCAGTATTATACTTCCTCCGGCCCTCATATTTCACCTAGGCTTACTTTCCCACTCACCAGTTACAGCACATAATTGGTTTCATATAATTGGATTTGGATATGTTTTGTAAATTGGTTCAAATTATTTTTTTGGAGAAAGATGTAGAGAGAAGAAAAGAAAGAAAGAGAAAGGGAGAGGAGGAAGGAGTCAGAAAAAGAAAAAGGAGAAGGAGAAAAGAGAAAGTAGGGAGGAAGAGAGGGAGGGAAGAAGAAAAGTCAGTCAGTTTGTGTCTCTTGGGAGTTACTGTGATGTGAGGATGAGATGGATTTGTTTGTATAGTTAAGCCCTCAATAGTTTCTGTCTTCCTTCAGCAAACCCAATGGACCAATACCTTCTTAGATGTATAAGACAAATAAAACAATAAAAATTTTTATTAAAAACAAAACTGGATTCTAAAATAAATTGAAATATAGCAACATAATTCTTTGACTTTCCAAATCCTGCGCCCTGGAGTTCCCACAGATGAATAAGGTGACAAGGAGAGAAGAGATGCCATGCAGGGGAGTTTTTCAACCAAAGATTCTTCTTCTTCTTCTTCTTTTCGGTTTTTTTTTTTTTTTTTTTTAGTGGTGGTGGTGCAGGTGTTCACATGTAAGGTTTATGTTAACAAAGGGTTACTTGGGGAAACAAAAGTTTGAAAGCACTGACATTTTCCCCTGGCAATTGGTGGACAATGGATGTGGATCTGCAAAACTGTGTGTAATTCAATTTGACCTATAGATTTCAGTGTTAAGACAGTTTCCCTTTTCTGTGTGGCTGTTGATTGTCCTTGAGAACAAGTACAAGGTTGTAGAATGATATGAAAATATAAAAAGGGAAATTAATTGGAAAAATACCATCATCAATCTAAAATATTTTGGTGAAAAAAAAATGATATATATATCCATGCTCAGTGTTACATGCCTGTTATCCCAGCAACTTGGGAGGCTGAGGCAGGATGGCAAGTTTGAGGTCAGCCTGGGCAACTTAGTGAGACAATGTCTCAAATTAAAAATTAAAAAGGGCTGAGGATGTAGCTCAGTGGTAGAGCACCCCTGGGTTTAACCCCTGGTACCACACCCTACCCCCAAAATTGATATATTTACTAAAATGTTCAAAATATAATTATATTTAGAAATACTGTATCCTCCCCACCAGGAAATCCTGTAAGCTTCAGTAGAACTCCTATTGAAACATACTGGTGTATGTGTGGATTACCAAGGAGTTTGAAGAATTTATAATCCATCTTTTGTTTCGTTCTCTCTCCAGCCCCTAGAGGGCAGCAATGATGCACAGCGAATGGGAAATTGCTCAAACACCAACCAGCATGTTTTTCAGCAAGACCAGCTTTTCTGAGAAAGTGCCTCCGATTCCCTTATATGAATTATTAGAGGGTCACCAAATCTCCAAAGATGTAGAGAACTTTGATTGACCCCTTTCAAATTTATAAAATGTAATTTTCATCTTTGCCAAACATATTCATTTTAAATATGATTGCAACGATAACTCTAAAAAGACATTTACATGTGGCTCAGCAGTAGAGTGCTTGCCTAGCATGTGCTAGGTTCTGGGTTCAATCCTCAGCACTACATAAAAATAAATAGAGGGTATCGTGTCCAACTACAACTAAAAATATTTTTTTTAAAAAAAGACATTTACATAAAAGTTACGCATTTTAGTTATATATTTCTGTGTAACAAACTACTCCAAAATGTTGTGATTTGTCATCTCTCTCTATTCTACTGGTTAACTGAGCAGAGCTGGGCAGTTCTGTTTTTTGTGATGCTGGCTGGGACCGTGATCATCTGAGAGCTCAAATGGGCCAGAGGTCCAAGGAGGCCACATCAGGGAGCTCAGCAAGCAGAACACCTGGTTCTTTTCTGCTGGCTCCTTTGTGTGCCTTGAACATCTCACAGCATCAAGGGGGAGTGTCCCAGGATTGAGCATTCCAAAAGGAAGGAAGCTAGGCTTCCTGGCATAGACATTGCTTCTACCATCTTCCAACAGTCAAAACAATCACAAGATCAGCCCAGATTCAAGTGAAGGGAAATAAACTCTATCTCTGGATGTGAGGAGACTATTTCCACAGGGAGGGGAGAAATTGTTGGGGGCTGTCCTTGGACACCACCACAGGGAGGGTTGAGAGGAAGCCTGTTTTTAACTTACATTTTGGAAAGTCAGAGGGAAATCATAGGCAATGCAGAAGAGCACTTCTTTATCTAATAAATGGGATTTGCTTCTGAACATGGTACAAAACTGAGGGTACACAAAAGTCATTCCTGTGTTCTTCTCCTCCCCAGAGCTGTTACATAAAGAAGTGAAAAAATGGCCAGAGGATCGGTATCCGATGAGGAAATGATGGAGCTCAGAGAGGCTTTTGCCAAAGTTGGTGAGTAGACCTGGTACCTTAGTTGCACAGTTCTTTTCTCTATTGAGTAGCTTTGGAACAGATTCGATGAAATGGTGACATGGGCCAAACAGCATCAGTGACAGGGGACCAGTGGGGTTGGTTAAAGGAAACTTAATTTTAAAAGATCTGCTTCAAGGAAATCACTTCTTTCTGTATCAAAACATGGAAGAGTGACTTTTTGACCCATAGCTTTTGTCTGGAGTTAGTCCCTATGGGTTGTCCTTTCTGTCTCGTCTGTTTTCATTGGTTTCCTGTGACACATTTTCTCTTACTTTTTATCACTAAACCTATGGTTTACTTAAGAGTTTCCAGAGAGTTCCTTCAGATTCTGTTGCCAGAGCCTCTGTTTTGAAATTCTGACTCTTTAACTGTGAATGTTGAAAGTGATGCCAAAGCCCATATATAGTAGTAACATGCCTCTTGTGACACTGTGACTCTTGAGGGTCAGGACTCAACCTTGAATGCCCCCCCCCAATTCCCTCACTTCCCTTATTCTTCTCTACCTCTAAAGACTGTGCTTGAACGTCCCTGAAACTTCACTGTGCTGTTTGCATTACAGACACTGATGGCAATGGGTACATCAGCTGCAATGAGTTGAATGACTTGTTTAAGGCTGCCTGCTTGCCTCTGCCTGGGTACAGAGTAAGAGAAATTGCAGAAAACCTGATGGCTACTGGCGATCTGGACAAAGATGGGAAGATCAGCTTTGATGAATTTATCAAGGTGAGTATGATGTAGAACACAAGGAGATACATTTGGAACTTGGAACTTTAATTCAGTTTAAAAAAAAAAATCCAGAAAGACATTCCTACCCTCTTTGCTTCATCATGATGTGTTCTTTCCTTTGTGATTTTCTTCACCACTGCTTGGGTTTCTAAAGATACATTATACTTTTGCAGGTTTTCCATGGCCTAAAAAGCACGGATGTTGCCAAGACCTTTAGAAAAGCAATCAATAAGAAGGAAGGGATTTGTGCCATTGGTGGTACCTCAGAGCAGTCTAGTGTTGGCACCCAACATTCCTACTCAGGTAGGCTGTGCTAATGGGTGGGGACCTTAGATGGGGAGGGTGTTGGGATGATGCAAGAGCTGAAGATTGAGGGAGAAGGAAATGTGTGGAAAAAGTCCAGCACTTCTGGGGTTATAGATTCTAAACTTGATTTTCAAACCTAAGGGGTGAATGCAAACATGACTTTATGGTCTACCACCTGTTTTCCTGGGTGTAAGTGGGCCAGGTACAGGAGCAGTCATGGCTCCAGGAAACGTCCAATACTAAGTGATCTCTTCAACATTTAAAAAATGCTTTATAGGTTACCAGAATTCCTTTGTAAACCTTACAGACAAAATTAGCTACTTGAGCTTTTGTCTTGAACATAATGATCATTCTTAAGGCCAGTTGAGTGGTCAAAACTTTATGTTTTCATTGATTTGAAAGAAAGTTGTTTATTTGTTCTGAAAGCTGCCATCCAGCAGCTTTAATGGAAATTTCTAATAGCAAAAAAAAAAAGGTAGAGATATCCAATATTTCCCAAACAGAGCTCTTTAGAACATCAATTGGTCTTAACAATACATTTGTGGTTAAATATTGCCCATGGTTGCTAAGACAGAGTTGTTTCACCTTGTATTTTTAAGTACAAGAATTTTTCAGAGCCTTTGCTATTGTCAGATGGGCATTATGAATCTGCAAGACCGGGATTCACGGGGCAGTGTTCCCCAAACATTTGTGATTCCAAGAGACACTTGCTTTTTCTTTTTTTTTTTTGCAGGTGCAAAAATAATTTATTGTGAATGTTTTCAAAGTCATTCTCCATTAAAATTCTTCATTATATTCCAAAAAGTACAATTACACTAAAAGATTCACTTTTGACATGTAAAAAGTAAAGAGGAAGAAGAAAAATTCACTAATTTAAGGAACTATCCTTATAATGAAACAATGAGTTATAATACATGGAGACACTTGCTTTTAATGACACACGATTTGGGAAGTTCATAGTATAAGTACATAGTATAAGGCATAACTTGAGGTTTTACTAAAACTTCTAAGATCAACTCATAGCAGCTTTGCTGATAGGAAGGAAAGATTAGATTAGATCACAAATGATTTCATGTCATAGCAGTTTACTATAATTGCACAAAGAAAAGACACTTCACAAAGAAGAAATATGATCTGTCAATAAATATATGAAAAAAATGTTCCACACCTCTAGCAATTAGAGAAATGCAAATTAAAACTATATTTAGATTTCATCTCACTCCAGTCAGAATGGCAATTATCAAGAATACAAGCAACAATAAATGTTGGCGAGGACATGGGGAAAAAGGTACACTCATACATTTCTAATAGGACTGCAAATTGGTGCAACCACAGAGAAAACTTGGAATGGATCCACCATTTAACCTAGTTATCCCACTCCTTGGTTTATACCCAAAGGACTTAAAATCAGCATACTATAGTGACGTGGCCACATTAGTGTTTATAGAGCTCAATTCACAATAGCTAAACTATGGAACCAA
The DNA here is from genome assembly GCF_001458135.2 of Marmota marmota marmota. Taxonomy (NCBI): domain Eukaryota; kingdom Metazoa; phylum Chordata; class Mammalia; order Rodentia; family Sciuridae; genus Marmota; species Marmota marmota. The sequence goes on from NW_025999932.1 coordinate 40,359,330, forward strand.
CCTAAGTGTCCTTCAACAGATGAATGGATAAAGAAAATGTGGTACATATACACAATGAAATATTACTCATCCATTAAAAAAAATGAAATTATCACATTTGCCAGTAAATGGATGGAACTGGAGAATATCATGCTAAATTAAATGAGCCAATCCCAAAAATCAAAGGCTGAATGTTTTCTCTGATATGTAAATGCTAATTTCACAATAAGGGGTAGGAGTTGGGGAAGATTAGAAGTACTTTGGATTAGAAAAAGGGAAATGAAGGGAAGGGAGGAACGAGGGGACTGGAAATAGGAAGGTTAGTAGAATGAATTAGACATTACTATCCCATGTGCATATATGATTACATGACCAGTCATTACATGACCATGATGACATTCTACATCATGTACAACCAGACAATCCATATATGTATAATATATCAAAATATGTTCTACTATCATGTTTAATTAGAACAAATTTAAAAAACAAAGAAGCTCAGAGATACTGTTCACGATTGTCCAGCACTTAAATTAGCAGGGCTACAAGCAGAACCCCAAGTTTTATCCTATAAGAATTAGACTGTATTTAAATTATACCTATGTATCTATACTTAAATTATACCTATATAAATATTTTTATTAGTTTAATGCATTTACATATATATATAAATACATGTATATATTTGTTTCTAAATATATATGCATGTTTTGTTTTGTTCTAAATCTGCTTGCTATATGTTTTATAATTGGAGTGAACACAGGTTCTGTTCCAAGTGACTGGAGATTTTTAAATGTCAACAAATATAAGACAATAAGATAATGAACTGAATAACCTTGTAATGTCCCTCCTGAGCATGAGAATCTGATATCCATGTGGATAATCTGATTTATATCACATCTTCACATTGCAAATAAGTTATTTTAATCTTTTACTTGTAGAGGAAGAAAAGTATGCGTTTGTCAACTGGATAAACAAAGCCCTAGAAAATGATCCCGACTGTCGCCATGTCATCCCGATGAATCCAAACACCAATGATCTCTTTAGTGCTGTTGGGGACGGCATTGTCCTTTGGTAAATAAACTTCCTCTTGGTTTCCAAAGAATTGCCCATTTTCTGGAATGTCACAATTAAAAGTGTTTATCTTGGGCCACTTCCTTTGGTGCTCAGCTGTGATGGGTATACTTTTATGGACTTTTTAATTTGACTGGATCCAGGAGAGCAAACGATTTCAGAAGCAATTTATAATGAAAAAAAAACAAACCTTTATTTCTTGGATGGAGAGGAAGGATGCACAATATAGAGCTAAGCATAAACAGAGCAGGGGGAGGGGAGAGACAGGCAAGGTGAAAGGTGGCTATTTTTAGAATATGTGCCATTTTATTTCAACTGAGCATGGCCTAATGTGAGAGCAGATAGTCTTAAGAATAGCAGGAAGGTAATGGAAACAATCCAATACACATTGTATTCCTTAAGCAAAGAGGCTTTTAAGTGGTATACACAAATACTCAGGACACAGGGCACCTGGGAAAGGGGGATGTATTCTCTCCACAAGAGAGCTCTGAATAGGGTGGTCAGTTCAGGATGGGTATTTGAGGGTGGGGTACTAGAATCCAGGGTCTTGTGCATGCTAGGCAAACACTCTACTACTGAGCTACATCCCTAGCCCTTTATTTTATTTTGAGACAGGGTCTTACTAAGTTTCTGAGGACAGCCTCCAACTTGGGATCCTCCTGCCTCAGCCTTCCGAGCAGCTGGGATTACAGGCATGTGCCACCTTGCCCAGCTAGGATGGTGTCTTTGAAACTGACTCTATAGTTCTCAGCAGCTGCTCTGTCATTGCAGACTGCGTGTTAGTGAGTAGCTGGAGATACTCATTATGTGGTGAGCTCAGGAGTGATGGAAAGGATGGGTGGGCAAGACCCTGAGCCTCTCTCCTGTGCTTCACCCAAAGCAATTGTGCTTTGGGTATTTTATTAGATTTTATCATGAGATTAAATTTTAAGGATTCCACTGCTAAAAGTGAAATTTTTTAAAAAAAGTTTTAAATCCTAGCCTGCAGGATCAAGTCTGCCTTCTTAGGTTGGCACCCAAGGCACCCCATGGCATTCCTTCACTCTCCTACTTTACCTCCCCAGCCCCCAGGGCGTATGGGTACCCAGCCCAGGTTGAGGGCTGCACAGGCAACTGCATGAATGACTAAGGAAATCAGCAGACACGCCCTGTGGGTCCCCCACCCCATGCACCCCGCTTGTAACCTGTAACTACGCTTTGCCTTCCATTTTCCTTTTAAGAGCGCCCTTTCCTGGCCCCTCCTCCTGTGCAAATCCATAGGCCGTGGCATTTTCTGGCCTATCCCATCCCCCAGTGATTTCTTCCTTTACTGAACAGAGGAAATATTACTTATAATACTTTGGGAACTATTAAAATGTTCTGCTTTTAGAGTATTATGCAACTTTTCATATCCGTGCATTTTGTCTCTGTAATTGGACTAAAAGCTTTTAAAGGAAAGAGAATCTTGTTTGTGTCAGTCACTCCCCTTCACTATCTCCCAGAGCTTCACTTGTTTACTACTAGATTTTCATTTCTGAAATGATGAGTTAGGAATATGTTTCACTTAATTTGTAGCATAGAACCTTTTATTTAAATATACATATACATAAGCATGCCCGCACACACTCAACATATATATGTATATATATAAAATATATTATTATTCCATGTTATGGAAATATATCACTAAAAATTAGCTACACATACAAAAACCACTAGTTGCTTAAAAATTGTAGGAAAAGCTGGGCGTGGTGGCACAGGCCTTTAATCCCAGCACCTCAGGAGGCTGAGGCAGGAGGATTGTGAGTTCAAAGACGGCCTCAGGAACTTAGTGAGGCCCTAAGCAAAACAGCAAGACCCTGTCTCTAAATAAATTATAAAAAAGGGCTGGGGATGTGGCTCAGTAATTAAGCACCCCTAGGTTTAATCCCCAGTGCCAAAAGAAAAAATTGTAGGAAAATATGTTAATGCTGATTTCTCATTAAGAAAGAAGTAGTCATAGTTGCATTTACCACTTTTTAAAATCTGTGGTATTGTTCCTTTTGGATATTTGTTTTCACTTCCTTTCTTTAAATAAGATGGAGATGACCTAAAGGAATTTTTTTTGGGGGGGGGGGGGAGGGCAATTGAAGACTAAATGTATACTAACTTGGATAAAATCAGGTTTTTTTTAATATCAATGATTGCATGCTTTGGATGTCCGATCGATCAATGTATTATTTACCTATTAAGTGGGGGAAGTTTAGAATTCACTAATTAAATAATTACTATAAAAGGATATGAAAGAGTCATTCATCATATAATTATTAAGGTATTGATCTGATTCAAATAGAAATGTAGGCATTATATAAACTCAGAAGTGTATTGATAGTCTTTTATGTAGTGGGAACAATTTTCATGGCTAAGAAAGCAGAAGTACTCATGGGGTATTTGCTTTGGTCTTCCACCTGGAATTTTCTAATGTGATATGGGAGCCAGAGTAATTTTTGTAGCTGTTGGGGTATGTGGATAAGAAGTGGAATCCTCATAACTCGCCTCACTAAAATAAGATGGCTTCGGGAACAGTAGCCTTTCCCACAGAGAGTTTGAGTCTTATCAAAATGGCACAGCTGATTTTTATATCGAAATATGGAGTACACAGACTGTGTTGCTGCTGGAATTTAAATTCAATGTTACCAGGCTTTGTTATGCAGAAATCTGCTTTCTTTAATTTAATTGTTTCCCTTTCAGTAAAATGATCAACCTATCAGTGCCAGACACAATCGATGAAAGAACAATCAACAAAAAGAAACTGACCCCTTTCACCATTCAGGTATGTCTCCACCATTACTTAGTACAGGATGGGTTTGGAAAGAAAGAACACCATTGAACTAAGTCGTGTTTTTGCAGGAGCTCAAACACTATTCCCCAAACCTAGGCTTTGGACTGGTGATTTGCCATAACTAATGGAGGTAGATGAATACATCTCTGTCTTTTCCTTTATCAGTATAGTAGGTGGGAGAGAAGGTGGTGCAGTGTTAGTAGCTGGGGGCAGGGGGTTGTATGTTTGTTTGGGCCAATTAGGAGTCAAATTCACATTGGCTAAAGTTTTAACTCACACTCTCCCTGGTAATTTATCTTGGAGTTGATGCCAAATCCATAGCATTTAACTGAAGAGATAATAAGCCTTTCTAGGAAGTGAGGGAGTGAAAAATGGGAAGTTTTCCAACAACCTTCATGTGATGCTGCCACAGCCACCAGTATAATAAATACAACTTGCTTTTATTCCTTCAGTTTGTTAACTGGAACTGTCACCAGCAGGTCCTCTCTTATGTTCCAATCATTTAGCATTATTGCAATTCTCTTGCTTAGAAACCATGTCTTCTTACTTCTTAACTCATAAATGATACATTATCTCCTATTTGGGTGTAACCCAAACCCTGTGTACTTTTTAAATGGAAGTGGTGACCAAATTGAGACTCATGATTAAGCATAGAAATGCACTTAATGTTAAATGTTTTCATAATCTTGGCCATAAGTAGAAACTTTTTTTTTAATTCATCATTTGAGCACTAGGATAAGAACCCTGGTGCTTTTAATTTATCATAAAAACAACTTTTATACATTTCTGACATTGGTATGGACCCAAGGATAGTAGACTCCAGCCTGAAAATGTCATTGATGCTATTCCAAATGCATGTGAGTTCCATTACATGCATCATCATTAGTCATAGCCACATATGCTCTACATTCACACACTCGTGCATGTGTGTGCTCAGTTTCCCTAGTTATTATGAATGCTCAGTAAGTTGTCTTCTTAAAAAACCTTCCATCTCTTTCTGGAATTTGATTTGTGTCTTTTTCATTTATTCCTGTAATACACAGTCTGCAAGTCGAAAAGCTAGTGTGTTGGTCTCTTTTATGACCGTAATTTATGACAATAAATGTCTCATTAATGATAGCTAGTGGCAGGACAGGGACTTCCCCCAAAGGTGCCCTTTTGTTTCTGGCCAGTAGATGCTGAGTGTGTAGGCTTCATTGCAGGGCAAGATGAAGTATAAGACTCATTAATTTCCTGCTGACCAGCATGGGCCTTGCATTTGGGGTGCTGGCTTGACAGAATAGGCCACTGCATAAGCTCGGTGTCTGGATTACTGTATTTTTCCTTCTTATCATTATTCGCTGCACTTCCTCAGTGTTAAAATTAGTGAAGACCATGCATCTAGGCCTGTGAACATTCTAGAAGAAAAATGTTGTTGTTTATTGTCAAACTTAGCATGTACAAAGCAAAAGAACCAAACTTGCATTTTTTTTCTCCCTTAGGAAAATTTGAACTTGGCTCTGAACTCTGCCTCAGCCATTGGGTGCCATGTGGTTAACATAGGGGCTGAGGACCTGAAGGAGGGGAAACCCTATCTGGTCCTTGGACTTCTGTGGCAAGTCATCAAGATTGGGTTGTTTGCTGACATTGAACTCAGCAGAAATGAAGGTAGGACCCAAACCCCTAAGGCTGTGGGTGACCTAGTTCCATTAATGCCCATGTCAGGGACTATCAGAGGATGAGATCAGGAATTCTCAAGTTTAGAAAACTATACAGTTATATTGAGTCCATGGTATTAATGTAACAGATTCTATCCATAATAACCCAGACTTTTTTAAATGACAGAACAAAAGCTTTTTAAGACCACAGACTAATAATGTTGCTTGTTTAGAGCAGAGAGCGCAGTCTCACTGTCTGCAACTTCAACCTCAAGAGCTTTTTTTGAGAGCTCACTTTGCCTTTAGATTCTTCATGACAAATATTACTAAGCTTTAACTTACATTTTGTGAAGCAAATCACATTCATATACGTGAGTATATGCACCAGATTGGGAGAAACTTGGTCTGCTTCTTATCAAGACTGTAGAGGAAAGTTGTGGGCCATTGGTACAAAATTGCATTTTTGTAGGATGAATAAATCCAGAGATCTGATGTAAAACATAAGGATTATGGTTAATAATATGTGTCATGTATTGGTAATTTGCCAGAAAAGTAGATTTTAGGTACTCTTACCACCAAAAGAAAAGGAAAAATAAACACTCATAATGTTGACAGGTTTTGATATTTGCTTGACTATATGAATCACTTCACTATGTGTAGCAGGATGAGTTTATCAAAGCATCATGCTGTTTACCTTAAATATATACAAGAGTTAGAAAAATTAGAAAAAGACTAGAAAAAATTGCACTTGGATTTTTGAAATTCTGAACTAAATATGCAGCTGCCAATCTTATTCTCTCACCCTCCTGTCTGCATTTAAACAGTGACAGCCCAGTTGCTTAGACAGAGATAGACCTTGACAGGTATCATACTAATCACAACATTACACTTAAGTTTTCAGGTTCAGATCCAAACAATATGAATTCCATACCCAAATTCTAATCTTCAGTTGTAAAGAATTTTTTAATCATTTTGTGTAAATCAAAATAACCAATAAAGAACCCTGAGAAATCACCCTGAAACCAATATATTAGACATAATGTAAAGAGACAAAAAAAGCAGATAGAAATATTAAAACCCATGAGAAAGAATATTGATTTTTCAAGTTCAAATCAGCTAAATTTAAACCTAATTGAGCAAAAACTATTTATTCATCTGGGGAAACAGAAGAGAATTGATTACATTGTCAGATTGCTATAATTATGCAGGTAAGCATTTGAAATACAAAATTCTTATGGTGATAGACAGGAGAACATTGATTGTCATTATCACAAAATTGATCTCTTAAAAGCAAAATGGTTGTCAAATGGTGAAATGTGGTCTGATAGAGGCAGCCGAGCATCCCAAGCCAATGTTCTTGGTTATTTTTGTGACTCTGCCCCTGTGTTCTCAGATGTAGCATTGAGATTCTCTGGTGCCTTGTCTTCTCCACATGAAAAATGGGGATAATGAGTAAGCTGCAATAGCACACACCTCCTTTGAGACATAATAGTATTTGTTCAATGAGAGAGGCTGTAAGAACCTGTGCACCAGAAAGATAATGCAGCTCTCTGACTTTCCAGCAGGGATCCATGAGAATTACAATGAATCCCCTTAAACATGCCCTGTATTTATTTTTGTTCGTTTGTGTGTGTGTGCTTTTTCAGCCCTGATTGCTCTTTTGAGAGAAGGGGAGAGCCTGGAAGATTTGATGAAGCTCTCCCCTGAAGATCTCCTTCTGAGGTGGGCTAATTACCACCTGGAAAATGCAGGCTGCAATAAAATCAGCAACTTCAGCACTGACATCAAGGTAGGGGCAGTGTTATCTGAGCATCACTAACTCCTGCAGTAAAGGGAGTTTTGGGCATCGGTGGAGGAGAGACAGATGCTGGGCCCCCTGTCTTCAGAACTCTAAGGTTCATCTGGTCCTTTTTTGGAGCCACTCACTGTCCTTCAGAGGGCATCTCTAATTCTGGGCCACACTCACATCTATCCAGAATCCTGGCATAGTATGCAAGGAAGATGAGTCTGGCTTGGAGTTTCAGTATCAGGAAGTAGAGGGACAAGGGTAGGAGAGTGCCAGGCAAGAGATGAGACCCTTTTTTAGGTAAAGAGAGTATACATAGGACTCTAAAATGGCTCTGGTGTCATAAACGGGAGCACCTGAGGGGGATTCCCTTTAACATTACACCAGGTTGACTCTTCTCATTCGACTACTAGTAGCAAACATGGTGTCTCCTACACACCAGGCATGGGTCTAACTGCTGTGTGCATGCCTTGACTCACTTAATCCTCACCACTAGCCCTGAGATCAAGATTATTATTCTCTCATTTTACAAATAAGGAAACTGAGATAAGGAGTCCTCAAGGGGAAAGGCTGGGGAGGTGTGCAAGTTTACGAAGTTCCATGACCAGGTGAGAACAGTCAGCTGTTGGCGGCGATGACAAAGGGACCAAGGTAGGACGCACTTAAGGAGCATTTCAGGATGAGCAGAAAGCAACTCCCATAAGAACTGGTGTGAGATGCTGAGACGCAACACAAGGAGGTATTTCAGTATCCACTTTCTCAAAAATTAAAGAAGTTTCCTCCAAACAGAGAGCAAAGGAAAGGTAATGTGACCTGCCAAGAGTCCACCAGGCCTATAATTCTTTAGTTACAGGTTCCGGCTGCTTCACCACACAAACTCAATGGTGCCTGGCACTCAGGGTCCACCAGACACAGGACTAGTGCAAAGCTTTGTGGGTGGAAAGGTCCTCATTCCTTAGGATTTAAGCCCAGTTCACTCTTCTAACCTTATAACTTCCACTGACTATCAACATTCTTCTAGCAATAGCCACCGAAATGGGGTTTAGCAGGCACTGGACCTCAGCTCTCTTTGTGATCAATAGTGAAGCCCTTTGATGGTTGCAAAACATTTCAAGCAAAGTTAGGCTGCTTCATTGCAGCCATAAATTTACCAGATTTCCTAGCAAAAAAAAAAAAAAAAAAAAAAGCTGTGCTCTTCAGAAAAATAACCATTTTGAACTTTGGGAAGTGTCTGTCTGAGACAGGAACTGGCAGGCTGAGCACTTACAGGGTTGTGCCCAGGGAGCAGCAGAGGCCTGTGCTGCAGGGTGTGTCTGAGGAGCCAGCAGCTTCAGGAGGTGTCTTTAAATTACATAAAATTAGCAAGAACAGAGTAGGGGAGTGAGAAAGGCAAAGTGAAAAAGATGTAACATCTGGCAGGCAGTTTGTAGGGGTGCCTACCACCTGCATGGAACTTTCACTGACTTCAAAATAGAGAAAAATAAGAGGAAGGGAAGGTAGAAAGAAAGGAGATGAAAACCGTTTCCCCAGGTGCGACATCAGTGGCTCCCGTCTTCCCGTTCTCACTTTTCTAATGTCTACGTGGTGAGCATACATCTGCTCTGCCCAGACCCACCCAGTTTTCAAAATGTTTAGCAGCTGGTTTTCCAGTCTTTAAGAAAAAATAAGATGCTATTAAATGATTTTATTACTTGAAATTCTGTATGCTTTCATTGACTGAGAATAAGTTTGTATTTTTAAGACTGTGATTCTGAGAATTCTGTGTCAATAAGCATATTCCAGAATCTAAGAAAACTTGAGAATTTATTACCTATATGCCATCTGTTATAACTACATTTAACCATTTTTCTAGTTTCTAGAGAAACACTGAATTTACTTGTTATTATAATATTTCTCCTTTTACAAAAAAGACTTCTTGTTAATGCTTCAACCTTCTGTCTTTGAAATCTTTATTTTTCTTTTGCTGATTGTCCATTTAAATGTATTTTTAAACTCTGCTTTAAACTTCTGCTTCCTTTTTCTGTCACTTTTTTTTTAATTAAACCTTAGCTGACTGACTTCTACAGCAATATAAAGGTATATATATTTTCCTGTATACAATTTAATATGCATAAATAAGTTGTTTTTCTCCCCTATGGATGACCAAAAAAAATCTGCTCCTTTGGGTTGCCTTTTGTGTATGTCCTGTATTTTTAATTGTTATACTCCTTTAAAAAGAAAAGCAAATGCAATATGCAACCAAATAAAATATTCAAATTAGTGAATGTTTCTAGCTTTGGTAATTAAGTGACATTCTTGAATGACAGTATAATAAGAAATAAAATGTTTGCTTTGGGGAAATCATTGTAGAGCTAAGTATGTAATTAGCTGTGCTGTTTTGATACCGTAATTTCTTAATTTTTCACAGGATTCAAAAGCTTATTACCACCTGCTTGAGCAGGTGGCTCCCAAAGGAGATGAAGAAGGTATCCCTGCTGTCGTTATTGACATGTCAGGACTAAGGGTAAGACAACAGACACTGTGTTTACCTTGGTTACTCCATTGCTCTCTGCATGACCCCTTCTCTGGAGTCCTGCTTAAATCCTTATTAAACTATTAAAAACTGTCGACAGTTTTCAATAATAATTGTGGAAAACTGAATTTACAAATAAAACATTAAAGAAAGAAACAAATGTTAATGAAATGCTGGACTTCTTTATATGTCCTTCATCCCACAGGCTTTAAATACCAACACAGTTCTGCATGTTAAAATGTTAGCTCCCCCCACCCATTTAGTTTTATTTTATTTTCCATTGACTCATAAGTATAACAAGTGTGGGGTGCAGTGTGGTGTTTCAATGCCTAGGTCCATGGGGTAATGATTAGGAGCAAGTCCTTCAGTTTTGCCACCACTTTTAATACTACTGATCTTGAGAAGTAGCCTTGTCCTTTTGTGGGCTTTGTTTGATATCACTGGAATTAAATCCAATGAATTAATATCAAAGTCAACTCATTCCTGAATGAGAAATAAAGTAAAAGCAAATAAGAAGTAAAACTCACAGAAGGCTATTGTCCTCAACCTAAGAAATAATTCAAAAGTTCTGTTTCTAAAAATTGGTGCTTTCTTAGAGTTTATGAGAAGTAGACCATATTTCAAAAAATTTTAGCCTTAAGACTGCTTACAAATAACTGAGGATGCTCTACCGTTATTTGGGCATGTGAAATTAGTGGTTCTCAATCTTCAAGAGCCAAACAGATGTCCTAAATTTTTCAGTGATAATATACAGTTCACTCTTATTAGCTGATATTTATTTTGTTTGGGTATACCAACTCAGTGTGGGAAATCAGGTATTCTTATTGACAGTTGTAAATATCTATTATGAATTAGAAACAGGAATATAAATTATTATTTAATAAACTTTATAAATAGACAAAAACTCAAGAAGTCTATGCCAGAATATAATAAAAAGGAAGCTTGATGACTTAAAATAATTAAGATAAACTCAAACAGTAAGATTTCAAAAATCCACTGAATTTCTTTAAAAACAGAGCAACCTACCATTCATCTGAAATGGCTCTAGATAGAGATGAGAAGTCTCAATTGCCTATTTCTGAGATTCTTTTTACTTGGGACTTTCTGATTTGAGTGCAGGTACATGTAAGTAATAATGTATTGTTGCTGTGCATCTATTGGAGACACATTAAGGATTTTCAGTGGAATTCCCATTTCTTTTTCACCTTATACACATCCACATTGTGCATGGGGAGTCTTGACCCAGTCTTGAGATGTCCTTTTTCATTGCAGGAGAAGGATGACATCCAGAGGGCAGAATGCATGCTGCAGCAAGCAGAAAGGCTGGGCTGCCGGCAGTTTGTCACAGCCACAGATGTTGTCCGAGGGAACCCCAAGTTGAACTTGGCCTTTATAGCCAACCTCTTTAATAGATACCCTGCCTTGCACAAACCAGAGAACCAGGACATCGACTGGGGTGCTCTGGAAGGTAACTATAAACCAGTTGCTTAAGATATTTGGAGAAATGCTCCCGAATCTAATGCAGTGGCAACTCAGAATCACCTCCGAAGAAGATAAAAAATCCCCCCCTCCTGCAAACAGCACACCAATTATCTGATTACATCAAATAGAATAAATTAATCAAGTCAATTATAGCCAAGCAGGAATAATCAAATACGATCATTTCACATCCATTATATTCAGGTTTCATCCATTATCAGAATTAAGTGTTTCAGGGAAGACAATGCATTTAACTATTGGATGAAATCAATCCTGAGCTCCAAAAACCTAATTTATGTTCTTAATAGACTATGTTAATTCCTAGAAACAAGAAATAGCTACCACTCAAATATATAAAAATGATATTTAATTTATATCAGGATAAGCTTTCTGTTTTCATTTTATTTCTTTTATTTGGATTATTAGCAGCACAGAACAGTAGTTTGGGGCAGAATCCTGACAGTTGTATCTTGCAGGTTTAGTATCCTAAGATTGGACAAAAAGCACATGGTTTTAGTTAACTTCTACCAGCTAAAAGTGCCAGAAATGGGGCTGGGGTTGTGGTTCAGCAGTAGAGCACTCACCTAGCACATGCAAGGCGCTGGGTTCAATTCTCACATAAAAATAAATAAATAAAATAAAGGTATTATGTCCAACTACAACTAAAAATATATATATATATATTTTTAAAGTGCCAGAGATGTTTACTTATCCTTATTTTTTATATCATGACCTAGCCCCTTGAAACAAAAAATAAAGTCAAAATTAATATTAAATGAATGTCACCAAGCAAGGCAATACAGATTTAAAGTATTGGTGGATCCTTTTCCACAGTGCGCTCCCGTAGCTGGAAAGAGTCCGTATCTAATACTGCTGTGTTTGCACCATTTGTTATCCCATGGTCAGGAGTCTACATATTTGTTGATCTCAAGTCTATATATAAAGCCCACCAATCACCCATTTCCAGCTGCCCCTAGGATTTCACTATCTGGGACCCTCACTATCTTTTGACATGAATCGTATACAAAACAAACGATCCCTTCTCCTGTCCCCTCCCTCATTGCCTTTCCACCCCACCTCCCATCCCATCTGTTCCCATCTTTAAAAATTCTCCATTTCTATTAGTCATACCATTTGTTTTTCATTAGTCTCTGAAACTGAAGACCTTGGGTTCCACTATGATATCTTCATCTCCTTTATCCCTAAATCTATTAAGTCAACAAATACCAACAATTCTTCATTTGGAATACCTTCTAGATTGTTATTTTTCCTTTCTGTTCTTTTGGACAAATATTACCTCATACACCAATTATTTTAATAGAACTTAGGGCACTCAATTCAGCCATTCATCAAACACTTGAATGTGCCTCACACACTAGTGCCAAACACTGTTCCCTCTGCATATGTAATTTAAATGCATATCACCTCTCAGTAATTCTGCACACTGCTGCCAGGCACAATCCAGCACAGATTTCATTATATCTCTGCCTCACTTGAGAATGTATTATAGTAATTTTAAAAAGAGCCCATAATGACTGACACTGTCTAATATATCAACCCAAATCTGCTGCCTGGCATTCAGAGATCTCCAATTCTGGTTCCAGCATTTAGACAGCCTTGTCTCTGTGTGCTGGTACTTCACAGACCCCCAACAAATCATGCCCATTCTCAACAGAGACCTTGTCTATTGCTCCCGTTATGTTCATATTTATACTCATTCCTACTTCCACCTCTTACCATCCCCCAAATGCTCTGCTGTGAACTCATTACTCTCTTTTACTAACCCAGAAAGTAAAACTCAAATTTCACCCCTCTAAATTTAGCCCATACTATTTTTGCCACATCTCAACCCAAAGAGCAAATACACCTGCCTCCTGTGTGAGTTTTATAACTCTCTGTTTAATGGCCAAGAATCTTGTTTTTCCTACAAGAATGTCAAGTCTTCATGGGCCAACTCAGAATAGTTACCCTACACAGAATCTTGCACACCACTAATAGGTGCAATGAAAATTCTTATTGAATTGAAATAGGGAGAAATTAACACAGAATAGGAAAGCTCATCCAAATCCAATAGGGTCTATTTTATTTTTTAGTCTACCTTCAGTTTTTATTGGTTAAACTTGGATAATAAAAATGGCTGACGGGCATAAAGATAATAAGTCTTCATTAATCTAGGTGAGACCAGGGAAGAGCGGACATTTAGAAACTGGATGAACTCCCTGGGTGTTAACCCTCGTGTCAATCATTTATACAGGTAAGAATGTTTGGGAACTCATCCCTAATGTGAGATGTAGAGACCGTGAAGAAAACAGGGTTCCAGTTCCACTATGGTGCACATTCTTTTCACAGAATGCATGAACCTGGATGAGGAGGTGGGGAGTGCCATAATGAGCTGCAGATGTTGGGTGTTCAGCTGAGAAACTCACCTCTGTGCACCAACCTTACGGTGTGTTTAGTAGAAGAATCATATCTCAGCAAGACAGATTTACTGTGTGTCAAAGCCTGTTCTTCTCACCATCAGGCAAAGCAATGAGGACTAGGTTTGCAGTTAAGAATCTCCTGTGCTGTTTGTTAAGCCTTGCTTATCTTCCTGGAGGCAGCGTGCATGTCTGCTGAAGGGGCACAGCTGGTCGCACCTGGGGACAGGACTCAGTTTCTCTGAGTGACACTTTTTTCACCTCTAAAGATGCAGTTACTCTTTTTTCTTCATTTTTAAAAATTTTTGGTTTATTTATTTATTTATTTATTTTATATATGACAGCAGAATGCATTATAATTCTTATTACATATATAGAGCACAATTTTTCATATCTCTGATTGTATACAAAGTATATTCCCACCAATTAGTCAACAGGGACTTTAATTAGTGTCTCCATACATGTACTTTGGAAAATAATGATCATCACATTCCACCATCATTAATTACCACATGCCCCCTCCCTTCCCTTCCCACCCCTCTGGCCAATCTAGAGTTCATCTATTCCGCCCATGGTCTTTCTCCCTATCCCACTATGAATCACCCTCCTTATATCAATGAAAATATTCAGCATTTGTATTTTTGGGGATTGGCTAACTTCACTTAGCATTATCTTCTCCAACTCTATCCATTTACCTGCAGATTCCATGATTTTATTCTCTTTTATTGCTGAGTAATATCCCATTGTGTATATATGCCACATTTAAAAAATCCATTCGTCTATTGAAGGGCATCTAGGTTGGCTCCACAGTTTAGCTATTGTGAATTGTGCTGCTATAAACATTGATGTGGCTGTGTCCCTGTAGTATGTTGTTTTTAAGTCCTTTGGGTATCACAGGATTATTGTGAATGTTCCTGGAGCTAAGATATAGGGAAGTACCTGGCCCAGTGTAGGCCCTGAATAAAATGTTGGATATCTAAGCATTCTCCTTCTGTGTTTGTTTTATTCAGTGACTTATCAGATGCCCTGGTCATCTTCCAGCTCTATGAAAAGATTAAAGTCCCTGTTGACTGGAACAGAGTAAACAAACCACCATACCCCAAACTGGGGGGCAACATGAAGAAGGTAAACAATGACCGTTCTGATATTCCTGTAGGCAGACAAAGTCATAAGTCTGCATACGCTCTTTGTGAATACTTTATCAGTATGCCAAACTTAGATAAGTAATGTTTATCCAGGGATTAAATTATACCACAGCAATCAGAAATTTGAATAGTTTTATTAAAGCAAGTCCATTATTTCAGTTAATGACTTATTTATAATTCTATGTTGGATGTCTTTAAACATTATCATGTAAAAATTCTAATTAAGATAATTAGAGCAAGCAGAGCCACAGGGTTTTCTTCCCCAGCAGGATCCTCATTCTAATTTTCTAAAAAATTGGAGCTTTGTACTGACAGCTTGACTAGTACAAATAGTTTGTCTACTGTCAACACAGTGGGAACGTTATTTTGTAACAACAGGGTTGGCAGAACCATGTCTTACCATTTCTCCTCTTGATGACTCTTAATAAACCATGGGTAGCTACAGGAATATTTGCCCTACATGTCTATCTACTATATGAACACAGGATGGAGAATCCAGATTTTCCAAGTCTGAATTTACCTATTTTAAAAATATTATGGCCAGGTGCAGTGGTGCACACCTGTAATCCCAGCAGTTCAGGAGGCTGAGGCAGGAGGATTGTGAGTTCAAAGCCAGCCTCAGCAAAATCGAGGCCCTAAGCAACTCAGTGAGACCCTGTCTCTAAATAAAATATAAAATAGGGCTAGGGATGTGACTCAGTGGCCAAGTGCCCCTGAGTTCAACCCCTGGTACCAAGAAAAAAAATATATATATATATATGGCCACAAAATGTTCATAACAATTAATTTTAGTTTTTCACTTAAAAGTATCCTGCGAATATTTTTGGTGGAAATGAAGTGTTTCTAAATAAGAAAAGATGGAAAATTCTTTAACTTGTTTAGAATCCTAGAATTTTAGAACCACTCGAGACTTGAGGAATCATTGAGTCTGATCTTATTTATTTCATTTGTGTCTTTATTTTTCTTATTTTATCTGGTATTCATCATAATCAAGGTGATGATATTAAATATTTTCTTCCTTGCTCTTCAATAGCTTGAGAATTGTAATTATGCGGTGGAATTGGGGAAGAATCAAGCTAAGTTTTCTCTGGTTGGCATTGGTGGACAAGATCTTAATGAAGGAAACAGGACTTTAACACTGGCCTTGGTTTGGCAGCTAATGAGAAGGTAATGTGACTCATGAGAATAACTTTTTATTGAACAGATTATTTACCTGGAAATTTACTAGGAAATTTTTAGGACTGTGATTTAATTCAGTTTAAACTATGTTTTAAGCTAAGCATAAAAACCAAACAAGTATTTTTTATTTTCCTGAAATTTTTTTTCTTTCTTCAGTTCAATCAGTTTTTGTTTCCAGTGCTGTAAAAATCTGTTATTAGGTTCATAAACATTTTAGATTATTGTTTTGTCTTAGTGAGTCATAGAGTGACACTTTTTATGCCTAGTGATATTCTTTTCTCTGAAATTTACTTTTTCTAATATTAATAGAGCTACTACTATTTCTCTTGATTCGATGTTAGCAAGGCATATCTTTTTCAGTCCTTTTACTTTTTACTGGTTTGCGAAAGTAACAATTACCCCTGAAGGGGATTTAAAAACAAGCGGGAAGTTAGCGTATTTACCTACACATTTATTATTTCTTATGTTCTTTCGTCCATTGTGTAGATCCAGATTTCCACCTAGTATATTTTCTTCTATTTGAAACTTTTCTAATAGCACTGGACTGCTGATGATAAATTCTTTCAACTTGTACATGTGAGAAAAAGTCTCAACTTCATTTTTATTTTTCAAAGATTTTTCTCTGAATGTAGAATCTAGGTTGATACAGTTTTCTTTTCTTTTCTGTACTTTTAAATAGTCTTCACTGTCTTCTTGCCTCCATGATTTCCAGCGAAAAGAAAATCTCTTGTCCTTCTTTGTTCCTCTGTATGTCGTATGTCTTTTCTTTTCTGGCTATTTTTAAGATTTCTCCTTATTATAAGTTTTAAACCATTTAATTATGATGTATAATATTCTTTCTTGTGCTTGAGGTTTGCTAAGTTTATTTGATCTGTGGGTTTAAACTTTCCATCAAATTTTGAAGAATTTTGGCTTTCATTTGTTGAAATACGTCTTTTATATTCAGTAACCTTGTTTGGGGAGACTCCAAGTCCATATATATTTACTTATTTGAAGTTGTCCCTGAACTTATTTCTCTTCAATTATGTCTTCCATGTTTTATTTTTTCATTGCAGATAATATGTATTCCTATGTCTTCACATTTAGTAATATCTCTCTCTCTCTCTCTCTCTCTCTCTCTCAACATTTTTTCATATGCTTTTCATTGTGTATTAAGTGTTTAGGTCTGGCCTTTTTACTCTTACAAGTCCCTCTAATAGACAATATTAAAGTTCTCTAAGTTTATCTCTGTGAAATTTCTTTAATAGACATATTATTTAATAGAACTTTGGATACCTTTTAAGCTGAATATAAACTTGACTAATGTGAGAATGATAATCCTTGTTAAATAATTGTAAAATAGCATAAGATATATAAACTAGATAATAAGAAAAATAAACTTTTTGGTATGAAATCATGAGTCTGGGAAGAATTTTAGATAACTGTGTAAGTATGAAACAGTTTGTTTTTAAATGTTTCACTCTTTCCTGCTACACTGATAGCTCTGGACAGGCAGAGTCTTACATCTTTCAACTAGAACCTATGTTAGCATGACTTGATTTATTTTTCTACTTGGAAGGAAGTCCCAGCAGCCATGGGTCAGATCACCTTCTGTCTAACAAAGTCATGGCAATGACAAGGTTTGTCATGTCCATAAGGTGCTTAAACTTTAGTCCCACTGTCTACAGATCCTAGTGTTTGTGAATGGTTCTCATTGTGACAGTGCCTTTGTTTCCAGATAATGTAAAATAATCAGCAGTGACCATAACAGGTTTCATTACCTAATTCACGTTTGTTTTACCACGTATAGGACTCTGCTACCCGTTTCAAAACAGGGGTCTCCTTAATGATGGAGGGCAAATGTTATAAGGTCCCCTTTGCACAGAAAACTCTAGAGTTAAAGAAACTTCAACTGACTCTTCTATTTTACTGAATATTTCTAGACTATCACTAAAAATTACTAAGGGCCTTTCTCACCAGGATATGTCCAGAAACGATCTCTAAAACTAGTTTTATTGTCTTTCACATGTGTTTTTGATTTTTAATAAACTAGTTTTGGGTACTGATTGCTTTAAGCACCTAAGTGAAAGCCTTTTTAGGTGTAACATTTAAATTCACTCGGGGGTTACAATACAAAATAATCTTTAATATTGTCTTTTTTAATGATAAACTCTATTCTGTTTTAAAGTTCATAATATCTGAAAAACACTTTGTAATATGACCTTTGTTCTAAAGTTTTATAAGAATATGGCCCAAAGCCCTACTTTAGGGCTCATTTACATATATGATAAGGTCTAGTCTGCTGCTGTAGCCTTCACCTGGATAATAAGTCATATTTCTCAGGTGCATTTACTACATAAGAATTATACATTTAAGAAAGGAAACTGAGAAGTTCATTCTTATTGAAGGAAAAGAGTGATTGGCAATTATGAAAATAGAACCAGAAGGGACTTTTTTTTCTTTCTTGCTTTTCTTTTTTTTTTCCCCTCTGCATGCCACATATTAACAGATCTGTTAAATTTATATCCAGTTCTAGCTGAAATTTATTTCATGGGATTGCACAGATGTGCTAATTTGGTCATTTATTTGGGCAACAAACGGCATGTCATTTCTTCCCCCTAAGAATGATTGAGAGATATGTGCTGAAGCCTCCCTTTCCCCTTCAGCAGCACAGAGACTGTTCTCAGATTGGACAGCTGGCAAATAGTGTGTGTATAAATTTGGAAACAAAAACCTGTAACAGGCCACCGGCAGATGGCAATGATGGCGAGACCCAAGCCGAACTCCCCACAAACAGGCTGTGTGTGGCAAAGTCAGCATAGGTCCTTGACAAACAAAACACGAGCTTGGTCCCTCTGTGCCAAATGTTAGATAAATAAAACAAATGTTGGCAGGCAGGAAATCAAGCAAGTAATAATCACACCCTCCCCGGCTCCTCACATCCACACCTCATCAATCCTCTTTTGTTGAATGAGGAACTGGCTGGAGCTGGGCTCCTAATGCCCCTTCATTTTGATGAAAGGCTTTTCAGCACAGCACATTTTGCAAGCACCAGTGCTATTGACATCTTGACTGTGGGGTTCTGTCTAATAGCACAGTTGCCCCCAGACACATTTGATAATCAAGGGTAATTATCTCACAAGGAAAAATCTAGGTAGACCCAGGCCAAATTTGTCTTGTCTTACATTTTGATTCTACATTTAAATGAGTAATTGCTTAGTGGACTATCGAAGGTCGAGACTCCAGCCTAATTTTATGCTTTCCTCCCTTTGTTTTTATCATTGCACTTACAAGAGGCTATTGGATTCTATTTTAAACCTCTGCATTTCACTTGAGGTGGCAAAGACTGTTTTGTGGTCACCAGAGCTCTATACCTCCTTGAAGGACTGTTTTTAAACCCCAAATGCAATAAGTGGCCTCCACAATACTCTGCCCCTCAATAAGGATCTCTGTTCCTTGATGGCCTTTCATTTTCACTGATAGACGTTTGTGTAAAGGTGGGCTTCTCTTCAGTACCATTTAGTTCCTAAGCTCAAGAGATGTGTGGAAAACTCGGTTCCTGTTTCCCTGAGTGTATCAGCAGATCAGGGTTGAAATTCCAGATGAGGGGAAAGAGAATTAAGTCCTGAACAAGGGAAACTGCTAGAAGATTACATTTAGTTTGTTCCACCAGATTCTATGTAGAGAAAAATTAATGAAGCAAGCACTGACCTACTGTTTCTTATTGAGAAGCTCATTGGGTAGAAATTCTTAATTGTTTTGTAAATGCTAATAACTTAACACATATGCTAGCTATCAGGAAATAGGAGGACAGTTATGCCACAAACACACTCTTTATGATCAGTCGAAAGGCAATGCTGTTTTCTTTTTTTTCCTGTAGATTTAAATCAGGGCTCTGCACATACAAGGCAAATGCTGCACCACTGAGCTACTTCTCCACCCCCACTTTTTAAAATTTTTTAAATGTAGATGTACACAATACCTTTATTTTATTTATTTATGTGATGCTGAGGCTTGAACCCAGTGCCCCATGCATGTGAGACAAGTGCCTCTACCCCGGAGCCACAATCCCAGCCCTTCTCCCACCCTTTTAATTTTTTCTTTTGAGACAAGGTCTTACTAAGTTGCCCAGGCTAGACTTGAACTTTCGATCCTCCTGCTTCAGCCTCCTGACTAGCTGGGATCAAAGATGTGTGACACCACACCCAGTAGGCAAGATCTTTTTCAAACTAGGAATATTTTGAGAATATGCCTGGGACTTTGGCCCCCCTCATTGGGCCCAAACTAAGCATTTTTTATCTATATTGGCTTCTTGCTTTCCCACAAGAAGAGCAGGAAAAAGTCACTCTATTTATTTCACCCACCACTCTTTGCTTCTGTTTATTAGATGCCCACGGTACTCTGCTGTTCCCTGAAAACAACATGGTGCACAGAGTACATGGACCCTGTCTAAGGGGACATGATGAACATTATTGCCACTGAAAGTTCTGAGAAACAGGATTAAAGAAAGGGTAATAATAATAACTAGTGCTTTGCATGGCTTGGAAAAGTGATGCTTGAGCTGAGCTGAGAATGGTTCAAAGGATGAGAAATTCAGTAGTGGTAAAGGGCATCCCAGGCAACAAACATAGCTGAGTCCAGGAAGCAGGAAGCAGGATGATGCATGGTGTGGTCAGGTACTTGCTGATAGTTCTGTCCAGTTGAAATAAAAGAAAGGGAGAGAGAAGGAGAGATGGGGATGAGTGAGGGAAGAAGAAAATCACAGATGTGCTAAAAAAGGAGAGTAAACTACTTGTGAATAGGTTTGTGTGCCACACTAAGAAGTTTGACAAATGACATGACCAGAATGATACTTTAGAAGGGAAATTCTGTGATGAACAAAAACAGAATGGGGAGGAGTTTGTCGATTTGGGGAAACTTGGGGGGTGTCACAGAGAGGCTGTAAGTGCCAGTTTGATAAATGTGATTTTCTGGTGAAGAAAAGTTGTAGAGGCCAAAGCTGCTTTAACCAGGACACTGCTCTTCTTTCATGGAGTCCAACTCAAAAAATCCATATAGAAAACCATGGAGAAATTGTACTTTGTATCAAAGCAGCAGTTGGAGGGAGAGACACAGTGGGTCATGCAAAATCCCATGCCACCCAAGTGGAGGGTGTTCTCATTTAGGCCCCTCCAGGAGTGACTCATCACAAGCTTCCTGGGTTTCAACTTGAGGACAGCAAGTAATCCTAGCCCTGAAGTCTTTCATGACTAATATGATCCCCTCCTGGAAGCCTGAACTTTGGGGTCTGCAAACCTGTCCCTGGCACGATGCTGGGTTTTCTTACTTTTCCCAAAGTAGTAGATTTAGGGATTCTGCCCTCTCCATGTAATTTTAAGAGCTTGAAGCATCTTCTTAATAAATGTCACCTTAATAAATGTCTCCCCTAAAAGATCACCAGTTCTAAAAACAATATGTATCTAAAGCAACTCTTACCTTTGGGCTGGAGGTTGCTTTCCGTCAGTGTGTGGCTGACATTTCTACTTACCTGGTATAAGAAATTCTTTTGTATTTGTCTTTTGTTTCATTGGCTCCAGGGACTTTTCTAACATGGAGTCATTTCTTACACACATCACATGCTTCACTTCCTTTTTCTTTCTTCACCTTTCTTCTCCTCTGCTTGCTCTCCCTGCCCAGAGCAACAGACAGTGCTTAGAAGGAGGTATTTCCTTTGTAGTTCATTCTAACAACCATACATTTACATTTTAAATTATTCTAAAAGGAACTAATGTTATTACATATTCTGTTTTGTTATTTTTTCCTACAAGGGAATGGTGTTTAGAGGATCTCCTGTGATATAACTAGAAAGAGAATTTCACCCTGTTGAATTCTTTAGCCACTTCTCTCCAGAAATCATTCTTGATTTTATTCAGGTACACACTGAATATCCTTGAAGAAATTGGTGGTGGGCAGAAGGTCAATGATGACATTATTGTCAGCTGGGTGAATGAAACACTGAAGGAAGCCGGGAAAAGTACATCCATCTCTAGTTTCAAGGTAAAATTTTCATCTTCTGTTAGAGGCCACCTGAGACCTAGGCTTATCTCTATTGTTTTCACTGTATATTAAATGACCTTCAGTGTTAAGGATTTGAGGCTTCCCCTCCCATTCTACTTTTTCTTAAATGACCCATTATTGTTTTAATGTTCATTGTCCATTGCACTGATAAATTTCTCCTCACTTTCTCCCATAATAATTAATTTTGAAAAGCAGTCATTTTTCACACATCATTTTAGGTCTTATTCTTTCAAAGTAACATAAAGTATGATAATATTTTTTAAAAATGTGCCTACTTTCATGACATACTTTCATGTAGTGATGAAATATAAAATGCTAAAAGATCTCCCATGTGATGGTTTTCAAAAAAAATTGTGTATTTATATCCAAATCCTATTTTTATTATGATAGAATTATATTTTATTAAATTTCTTAACTCATGATTCATACATTAGCAGGGTTGTTCCCCAAGGGACCTGCTCACTTGATCAGTATTAAACTATATTCTTCTACTTTAAAGGTCAGGATTGAAGGGAGGGAGCCCTTCAGAGTTGTATTGACAGAGCCTGAGAGGTGGTTCATTGTGATATCAATCCTCTACTCCAAAATTATTTTAAAAAATGGAAGTCTCTTCTCACCAGGAAGGGAGAGATCTGGGTAGGGCTGTCCCAGGAGCATCCATCTGCTCTGAGCTCAGATAATGGCCACCCTGCCCCACCTCAAGCTCCCTGCTCAGTCTGGATTGCTGAGCAGAGCTGGGAGTGGAGGATGGGCACTGAAGTGAGCAGATCCTTCAAGAAACAGAATTGGAAAGGCAACTAGAGAAAGCAGAGGCAAAGAAGTGCAGGGAGCTCTGTTCATCAGTTCATGAGTGTACTCCTCATTTTATGGGTGAGGAAAACTGAAGCCCAGGTGACTTTCCAAGGTCAGAACAAATAACTGCAAGTGATGATCCTCAGTGAGGGGAAAGCACCTTTTACCTGTTGGGTGAAGTCTAGGATACAGCATATTCACAGGTCACTTAACCCTCAGTCTGAGTGACCAGTCATGGAGACGGAGGTGTTTCTCCTTGTAAAACACTCAACACTCCAGCCTGTGGCTTCTGGTGTGTTCCTGATGGGGTGAGACTTGGTAAGCCATTGGGCTCACTCTTAGGAGTGTTTGATAATTTTGTTTTGTTTTTTATAATTCTCTGATCTGATTTTCTCCTGTCTTCTCACTAAGTCATTGCAGAACTGATTAGGTTAACAGGGCTACACAGTGTACCAAAAGGAAATGCTAAATTAGCCCCACATTCCTTTTAAGTGAAACCCTTAAAAAAATACCCAACCCACTCCCCTCCTACCCCATACTGGGGTTTAACTCGGGGCAATCTATCACTGAGCTATACCCCCAGTCCTTTTTATTTTTTTTTTTTATATTGAGACAGGATCTCACTAAGTTGCTGAGGCTGATTTCAAACTTGAGATCCTCCTGCCTCAGTCTCCCAAGCTACTGGTATTATAGGCAAGCACCACTGTGAATAGAGCCAACCCACTCTTGGTTAACCACAGTGGAAATAATCCCAGTCCTTTGTCATCTACCAGTTACAGCCATTACTTTGTAGGTCAGCACCTCCCAAAACTGTGAAGAGAAAGCAGGAAGAAGGAGAGATCCGAATCTCTCCATTTTGCTTTCCTTTGTGCTTCTTCACCAAAAAGTTTTGGGGAGATAGAGGCCAAGGCTGATGTTGGAAATTAGATTGTGAGTCTGTCTTGACTTAAATTCTGCAATGGTTCTTTTATTATCCATGCATGAGTAATAATGGGTTCATTATAGTTATTAAAAAATGTTATTCTACCTTTACTTGAAGGTCAAAGCTAGAGAACTAGCATCTTGCAGTGTCCTGTGTCCTTCTTACTTAGAAATTGTTTGGATTCAGCCCCTTGAAGTAAGAGGTACTTGGCCTTCACCATGCTTAGATGGTGACACTCAGCTGCACTCATGGGTACCCTGGCCTGTGGTCCCTATTACAGCAGGAGAGCAGAGAACATTTGTTGTAGATCTCTGTGTGCTCACATCTGAGGTTCATTCACCGCTCTAGGCACAAACATAAAAATGTTTACAATGCCAAAGAGCCCAAGATTTTAAGCCAGAATTTTAGGTTTGAATCCCAACTCTACCATTTCCCAGCAAGTCACTTAGCCTCAGAATCTCCTCTACTTATTTGTGAATTAAGATTAAGTGGGGAGACTTAGGATGTAGCTCAGTTAGTAGAGCATGTGCTTAACATCTGTGAGGCTTTGGGTTCCTTCCCCAGTACCAAAAAAAAAAAGCTAAAAAGATAAAATATGGATATTAAACTTTCTCACCATAAAATGATAACTCTGTAATGTAATCCATTTATTAGTTAGCTAAAGTTTAATCATTCCACAATGTGTGTGTGTGTGTGTGTGTGTATACAAACTTGATAAAGGAAAGGGTGAGGGAAGGATAAGATAGAATAATATAAAGAACCAATCAAATATAAATTAATAGACAAGTTAAAGGAAGTCAAGGAGTGTAGAGGAAGGAGAAGGGGAGAGGGGAGGGAGGATGAGAGGCAAAAGAGGAGGTGGAATTTGAGCCAAATAAAAGAACAGACTAGATGCCGACATCCTTCTAAGACCTTGGTAACAATTAGTTAGTGAAAAGGCACCAAAAGATATTAGTCACCCTCATTGCTGTCGTTGTCTCCCTGGCAACGATAGTTCTTTTTCCCTGAAGTCTCCAGGAGAGGAGCCTCCACTGGCGCTCCTGTCCACCTGCACCCTCACCAGGATTCCTGCCACTCTTCTGAGATGTCCCACATGAAGCAGGGTTTTCTGGTGTCTTTAGTGTCTTCTTTTGGACAGTTTCTTTTAAAAAATCATTCCTTCCTCCACTGAAAGCAGTAGTTCAGAGACACGTTTCCACCTTGGTGTTCCTCTCTACTCTGCTAACTTCCTTACATTCCTTATTTGAGAATGACTCCTGCTGTTGGCAGTCAGTGGGTTTTCTGAGAAGTTACTAATGCCTCTGCAGAAGCTACAGAGGGTTTGAAATACTGGGTAGAATGCTGTGGCACCTCCCTGAGCAGGGTGTATATAGTTCATATTTAAGAAAAAAGAACCACCCACTTGACCCAAATGGAAGTCACTTTGGTACGCAAGGATTTTGATAAAACCCTCCCTTTCTCTCTCTGTAGGACCCAAAGATTAGTACAAGTCTTCCTGTTCTGGATCTCATCGATGCCATTCAACCAGGTTCAATTAATTATGACCTCCTGAAAACAGAAAACCTGAATGATGAAGAGAAACTCAACAATGCGAAGTACGTAAATAACCTGAGATCAGGAGGGTAGGATCCAAGGGAGAGCTAGAGAGTTGTAAAGTCTAATGCTTGTGCCTTTGTGCAAATAACTTTATTTGCACTATTCATGCTTTTTTTCTCATGATTTATTTTTGTCTCATCATTATTATTTTAGATATGGTGCAATAGAAGCTTAAGACTTCCCATATTAGAATGGGAGCTAGACAAAAAACAATTTCTTATAATGAAGAAGCAAGACTATGGTTTTATGAGCCAATTTTCTAATTTTAATCTATAGCAGATTTCACACATAAAGTCTATCCTTGGCAAGCTCCAAATGCAAACATCCCATTCATGAGTATCCATGGATATGTAAAGGCAGGGGTCAAGTTCAAGACCAGGTACTTCATCAACTAATGAACAGCTTTCATATGCTTTACCATTTAGGCCACCTGCCAAATGATTTCTCTAGAATGAGGATCAGCAGACTATGGTCTCTGAGCCAGATGTGGACTGATGTCTGCATTACTAAATAAAGTTTTATTGGAACCCAGTTCACTTGTTTACATACTGTCTATAACTGCTTGTCTGCTATGCTGGCAGGCTGGAGTAGTTGCCACAAAGCCTACAACTCTGCACTCTCTGCTCTAGAGAGCTGCCTTTTTCAAAGCAGGTCATAATAGTTTCCCAGGGCTGTCAGGACAAAGTACCACACAAACTGCATGGCTTAAAACAACAGAAGTCTATTCTTTCACAGGTATAGAAACTAGAAGTCTGTAATCTGCAGAAGCTACAGAGGGTTTGAAATACTGGGTAGAATGCTGCTGCACCCCCCTGACCAGGATGTATATAGTTCATATTTAAGAAGAAAGAACCACCCACTTCCCCACCCACTGACCCAAATGGAGGTCACTTTGATACTCAAGGGTTTTGATAAAATCCTCCCTTTCTCTCTCAGCAGGGCTGGTTGCAACTAAGGGTTCTGAGGGAGATTGCCTGTCCTGTACCTCTTTTCTAGCTTCTGGTAATGGCCAGCAATCCCTGGTGTTCCCTGGTTTGTAGACTATAACCAGCCTCTGCCTCCATCTTCACTGTGTGTCTCTAACTTCACATGGCTGTCTGCACTCTCTGTGTGTCTGTACCTCTTCTTATAAGGACCCTCACCATATTGGATTAGGGGCCCCACCAGCATGACCTCATCTTAACTAATGACATTTGCAAAAATGACATCCTATTTGCAAGTAAAGTCATAGGAGAAAGTACTGGAATCTAGGACTTCAATCTATATTTTGGTGGGAAGGGACATGGTTGAACCTATAACATGGGTCTGGAATTCGGAAGTGTCTAGGGCTTTGTAATGTCACTAGTGCCCTCTCTCTACTCCCAATTGGGGAAAGTAGGGACCTGTTCTAGAATGATGATATTTAGCATAATTTAATGGAGAGAAGACTAATAATTAAACTACAATTTCAATAGAGTGGGATGGATAGTGTAGAAGGTGGAGCATGGAATACCATGCAGGGAACAGGAAAGGACTGAAGCTCTTTAGAACAAACAACATCTAAGCTGAGCAAGTAAGAAGGAGATAGAGAATAGGAGGAGATAGAATATTCTAGATGAAAGAACACATGCAAAAACTCAGAAATTAAAAAAAAAGTAAAAAGCTTTTGAGATCAGATGGTCAAGGGGGAAATTTGATTAGGTTAAGAAATTTGCCAAGGTCATTCAATTTTTGAGCTGTGCTGCTGAGATTCATTGTCTGCTTCAGAGCCAAGACTCCTAAGCATTCCATGAAAGGACAAAATATGAAATGATATTGTGTAGTTTGGAAGGAACTACACAAAATTCTAAGAATGATTGTTATTGTGGCAAGTTTGTTTGTTTCTTGAAGCTCATTTATGGATTTTGAAGCAATTTTCACTGTACATTTTATAATGAAAAATTAATTTTACTTCATTAATAATAAATATAGAAGAAATTACTGTGAAGTGGACAAGGAGGAAAAAATGGGTCGATTCCTGCCCAGTGCTCTAAATTTGATCAATAAAGTAAGAATAAAGTTTTTTAGGTGAGAAGGAGGGAGGGCGTCGGAAAAAATCTCTTGAGTAGCCATAGTAAGAGGTTATTAGAGAATAAATGAGATGAATAAAAGAACTGTCAACTAATAGTGTGGGCACATTTGAAAACAGATTACAACTAATAAAATTATCTTTATAAGACTGTAAATAAAGAAAAAATATTCTAATGTACCTGGGGATAATTTTATGTGGAAAAATATAGAATATAAAACTCTGGCTACTCTATAGTACCATAAATGCATACATCTATATATGGATAAGCATTGGAATGGGGAAAGGAATTAAAAGCATTGGCGTATCAGGTTGAGGAGACTGTCCAGGGATTCCATAGGTGAGTTCTGTCCTGAGGGGTCCCCTTCATACCTTGCTGCTCTGATCTTCATGTCCTCTTTTCTCTCTTTTAGGTACGCCATCTCTATGGCCCGAAAAATTGGAGCAAGAGTGTATGCCCTTCCAGAAGACCTGGTTGAAGTGAACCCCAAGATGGTCATGACAGTGTTCGCTTGCCTCATGGGGAAGGGGATGAAAAGAGTGTAAGACCAGTGAGTGGGACAGGGAAGGTGGCCCACTCAGTCCAGAGGGCCCAGCACAGGGTGCTCTCAGAATGAGCAAGGACCATTCAAGCTATTCAGAGTTTTCACCTTGGTGATAATGCACAAGATTCCAAAATGTGCATATTTGTGCAACCAAGTAGCCTCTCCTATATTTAATAACAACAAAGAAAAGCTTCTTTTATTTTTTATTTTTATTTTTGCAGGAAATCCAATCTCTTGACTTTTTTTTTCAATGCTTGTTTTTTTGTTTTTTTTTTCTGCTTTAAAAATCTAGAAAAAACCAAAAGAAGTTGTTTTCCCGGCACCCTTCCTGCTTTTGCCCTTAGTCAAGAATAGAAACTGCAATGTTCTTAATTTTGACATAGTCTTTCAAACCTGTTTAATGTGGCTGCCTTTTTCTTTGTTCAAGACGAAGACCTCAAAGGCAAAATATCAAACCTGTCCTAATAGAGGCCATTTGGTCTGTTATAAGCCTCTTTCTGTCCCCTTCTCCTACCTTATTTCTCTATGACTTTGCTCCATCTGTCACCCCTCCACCCCAAACTGGTGCCTGTTCCATAGCCCACTTGCCCTGCCATCGTTGTCTCTGGGCCACTTGGAGCCTCTGACAAATCAGTCAGGCTGTTCTTCTCTCAAGAGTCTCTGAAAGCCTGCAGAAATAAGCCTTACCACTAGAGCCTTTCCTCAGAACTAGGGAAATATCAAATGTCACTTGTTTTTGTTTTGGACAGTAAAAAACTCTATTTCAAATGCTAGGATTTAGACTCTGTCTAGATCTGACATCTTGAACACTGTGCCCTCAGGTAGATTCCTAACTCTGGCAGAAGGTTGGATCCAAAGAAGTTGTAATAGATAAGAAAACTACCAGGGGACAGAGCGGAGCTATCACTAAGCATCTCTCCTCTAGGGCACTGCCTTTCCATATACTCAGCCCAGCTTGTTAGATGGATTGTTACTGTGGTATGGCTAAATATCTGGTCACATTTGGAAGCAGTCCTGCTTGGCTTTCATTTGCTCTTAGATATCAGCATATCTGATTGCTGCCAAGCCATATTAGAAATGTTTACTTTTTTTTTTTTTTTGTTTGGTACTACAAAAGCTTTTTGCCACCCCTAAACCCCCAGGGGCAACATGTGCCAATGAATAGCATCCATGCCCCACATATGCATACACTAGCCAGATGTCAAAGATAAGGACCGCCCAAGTTGCTTTACGAAGAGCTAATTTACTGGACATTTAAAGAATTCCCAAACAGAACTAGAAGAACGGTATGAATTTGAACAGCTCTAATAAATTAAGCAATTTCCATGAAAACCTACTGAAGGCTAAAAAGCAACAGGACATTGTCAACCAACACTAGACACCCTCTGTCATGATAAAAGGGCTCATTAATGAGGAGTCTTCTTTAGGGGTGGAAGTAAAGGAACCTAAGCCATTTTTCAAAGCAATTGAAATGCATCGCCCTGGATCCATTCCTTGGCAGTGGGCTCAGGAAGCCAATATATGGCTTCTTTTAGCTCATCACCAGTATTTCTGCTGCATCTGAATGCAAAGTGGTTGGCTTTGACTTTAGTCTGAACTTCATATAGCCTTGGATGATTTTCCCCCATCTGCCTCCAGGAAGGAAGAATGTTACTGCCTTAATGGAAATCATGAAGATAAAATAATGCTCAAGATATTTCCAAATAAAATGTTCCCAATATTGGGTGTCTCTGGCTATTTCATATTGAGAGTTTAATCATGGTGCACTGTAACTCCTTAATTCATTTGCACAGCCAACATGCATTGAGTACCTAGTATGTGTGAGACACTGTGTGAGGTTTTAGGAATAGGCCTTTAAATGAGACAGGCATTGCACTCAGCTGATCAGGAACAACAGATGTTACACAGTTAAAATGACAGGTGTGATAATTGGTAAAGATGGGCAAGGTGAGATTTGACCTTATGGCAGGAAACTAGGAGTGTAAATAGAAATGTTTTAGCAGAAAACTGAATAAGTTGCAGTTGGCAAAGTGAAGAAAGTTGAGGTATAGATTCTCAGAAGCACATCAAACCCAGTCATGAAGATCAGACTTGGGGGTGATTCAAAATGACTTCTAGAGTGAACTGAAAAGGAATCTTTTGGCTTGATAGTGCCTGGAACTCTTCTCCCTCTTGACTAAGCTTCAGGGATGCTGAGGAATTCTGCTACAGCCAGCTCCCTCTGGGCCAGACTCCTGAAACAGAGAATATGTCATCAATGTGGCATGGCCACACCTTGACCTGTGGAAGAGCCACACTGCTATACAGTGGAAGGGAAGCTGGCTTTTGCATCTAAGCTCTATGGCTCGCCAGCAGCTTCTCTTTGAGGGTGATTCTTTCCTGGCCTGAAATTCCTGCTATTTTTCTACTAAGGATACAGCTGCCTTCCCTGAGCTTCAAGAGGCTACAAATATTAAGTATTATTTGGTATCAGACTGTACTAATATGGCTCATAAACAAGTTATCCTGTACTTGTTCATAAACTGAACAAGTACAGGATAACAGAATAAGTACCATCAAAGAGAGCAATGACTATCTCAGGAGACTAAAGGAAGACAGCATCCTGAGCACGATGATTTTTCTAAATGAAAAATCTTATTGTTACCTTTTAAATGATCAATCCAAATATAAGAAACTAAAATGGCACCAAAGGGTCTGCAGAGGAAAGTAGGCCACTCTTCTGCTCCTCTGCTTTGAAACTGGTTCAACTCACTGAAACCAACTGTTGTCAAATCATTGTTTGTTTGAAATTTGCATGATGGTGGTATTTACACCACAGAATTTATCAAGCTCATCGTATAGGGCTTTTGATCCCAAAAGAGTTAGTCCATCAATTACCCAATGCCTTTGTCTAGTCCTCTAGTTTGTTGTCCCAAATATCAACCTCTGTTAACAATTTCTTTTGTATTATTCTAGGAATATTTTGTGTACATATCACATACCACACACATGTTCTCACAACATACACCTTTTTAAAATTACAAACGTTAATGTATAACACACATCATTCTGTATCTCACTTTTTTTCACTTATCTGTATACATATACCTGCCTCAACTTTTCAGCAAGTGTGTAGCATTCAATTGTATGGAGGGGCTGAACTCAATTAACTAGCATCCTCTAAAGGAATGTTTGGGTTGTTTCAATCTTTTTGTTATAACAAGTAAGGCCACAGTGAATAACATTACACCCACTTCTTGAGCATAGAATGTTAATTTTCATTGAACAGGTACTTATCAAGTTCCCGCCCCAGAAAGAAACATGGGTGGTAGTAAAACAAAGATTCTTTTAAGTTTCCTCAAATTATTTTGTGAAGAATAGTAATCTGGGACAGATACATGAGCTGATTCCAACTTCTCCATTTTATATCTAAAAAAACCATATTAATCCAGCAAGAGAGAATGTGCATTAATGTGTACACGCAGTCATAATAAAAAGCAGAAGGTGATAAATGCAATTGCAAATTCTTTAATGAAACATTTTGGAAGCTCAGGGGGGACAAAGTCAATTCTGAATAAAGAACCAACAAATGTCTGTGGACATACTCAGGCTTGATGAATGAGAAGTGTGCAGGAACCACACTATACATATGTTGATATCCCCTACAGAGCCAAGTATATTTCTATGTTTTTAAAAAGAGCTCAGTAACTATTTAGAAATTGATTTATGTTAGTCATAAACAAATGTTTCCCGATGCCAAGAGACATTGCACAGAGAAAAGTAATTATGGGAAAGGCTGTGGATTAGACTCACCTGGAGCGGTTTTAGAATAGATTTATTGTCTTCCTGGAAATTATGACATTAGAGCCTGGGTAAAGCAATGCATTGGATTAGATGACCTTGTCAAGTCTCAGTCAACCTGGTGATTTTATCCGCTTGGAAAGTACCACACCCCCACACACATCTAGTTTGTCCCTGGCAGCACAAATATGGTTCTATGGTACAGAATGTGCAAACTCTTGGCCCAGCCCACCTCAGACTGAGGCTTAATTGCATGAGAGACATGCCCATGAGTCCCCACCTTCTTTACAGTTAGGATACCCATTGTCACTGACCTTTGTTCTTTTCCCAATCCAGCATACCAAGAGGCTTGGAGTCAAGGCCAGTAGTACACTCTTGGTCAATTTGACATTTATCCTAGCACAGCCTCGCCAGTCTCACAATCCAGAAAGCACATCCAATGCTCAGAAAAAGCATCATCAGTGTGGAATGATCCTCTTGTGAAATCTCATCACTTTGACAGTTTCCTAATACAATTCCTATAACTAAACACTTAGCTGCTGTTTCTGAAGACAGATTTTACCAAATGAGTCAGTGAATGAATGACAAAAAAAAAACGTAAATTTTTGTATGTCTAAAGTCCACATATATGTAATAACCCATCTTAGGTCAGGCAAAAAAACAGATAATCTACTTAACATCATTGTCTCATCATTAATGACTCAGAGACAGGTCGGCAAAAGAGTGGCAATGTTTATGTCATCTGACATGGAAAAATTGGGAAGTTCCATTTAAACAGTGTTTTGGTTAATAGAGAGTTACCATATATTACTTTTGGAATAGACATCTTTAGAGGATAAGATGCAGGCAAATATTTAATTCTAAAGGTATATGGGATCTAATATAAAATTTGATAATTTAATAGGCATTTCTGGATTCAACTAGGACATAGGTTTTCTGTTATGAGTCCCATTTATTCAATCCTCATTTCTCCAAATGTGATACTTGATCAGGGGCATCTGGAAGCTGATTAGAAATGTAGAATCTCTGCCCCCATCCTAGACCTATGAATCAGAATTTGCAATTTTATAAGATCCCCAGTTGATTCATGCTATGGTTTGAATGTCATGCAGGATTCGTGTATTGGGAACTTAATTCAGAAGGCCACATGTTAAAGCAATTTGGGGATGAGATCTTTAGGATATGATCTTTGGGAGACTTTATGAATGGATTAATATGTCCATGGATGAATGGATTCATGGCTTATTGTGGGAGTGGCTTTGTTATAAAAGAGAGCTCTCTCTGGCATGCCTGCTCTGTCTCACCATGTGATGTCCTGCATCACCTCAGGACTCTGCAAGAAATCCCTCACCAGGTGCAGCCCCTTAACCTTGAATTTCCCAGCCCTCCAGAACTCCAAGAAATAAATTTCTTCATAAATAAGCAGGCTGTGACATTCACGGATAGCAACAGAAATGTACTAAGAATTCACATGAGTATAAAGTCTGAGAAACACTGTCTCCTTAAAAGATCTACAGTTGTTAGAAGACTAAATTACCCAGCTTCAAATTAGAATCTCCCAATTACATTGAACTTGAGGGATTAAAATACGTTCCATGAACATTTTCCCATCATTATTCATTTGAGATAGCCAGAGTATCCCTCGCTCCAGATACCTTCTCTATCACCCAAGTCTGCCAGTTGATGCTCCCTCCCCCTTAGTCCTTCTCTTTCTGTGGCACCCTCTCCTTGGCACAGGTACAAAGAGCTATATCTTCTGATTCTAATACATTTAAGGCAACTCTTGGCAAGACCTTCTCCTGGTGATGGCTCGGGGCTGCCTCTTTAATAATCTAACTCAGATTATTAAGACTTTATCCCTCATGTCTTCCCTTTGGTCCTTCCACCACCCACATCAAACCTACCAGCTTTTCTTCCACCATCTCTGGAGCAATCTCTATGACTTCCAGTGACAGCAAGGTGACTAAGTAAAGCAAACTGTCCCAAGGACTTACAGTGCTATTCTTTTCTCCCTCACAACATGTACTTTGCTATAAATTTCTGGAGTTGAAACTTTGTCATTATTATCTCTGCTAAATCCCTAATGGCAAAAAGAGAGAGGAATGTGTCTACCAGGTAGAGTGACTTTCACATACAAAGGTTTTGAGGATGGAAGGAACTTGATATCTTTGAGAACTAAAAAAAAAAAAAAAAAAAAAAAAAACAGTATGGCTGATATGGATAGAGAGCTGTCCTATCACAAGAAAGAGATGGGCAAGCAAAAGGCTTGGGAGTGATTCTGAGACTTTAGGGTGCTTAAGAATCACCTCAGAAGCTTGTCACAATAAATGTTCCAGATCCCACCTGCAGACTCAGTGCCTGTAGGATTGGTAAGTGTAGAATCTACGTTTGGAGAGTCTGTAGCCCATGACTCACAGACCACTCTTGGAAAAGGACTGGTCCAGCTGTTCTCAAACTTGGCTGCATGGTGCAGTCATCTCAGGAGCCTTAGAAAGACTGATACCTATGCTCACCACCACCACCACCTTGAAATTCTGATACAATTGATCTGATGTGTAGACATGGAAGCTACCTATTTAAAGATCCCCAGAGACTCTAATATACAGTCACATTTGAGTACTGGTCTATAGCAACTTCTCCAAAGGGCAGGCCTGAGTGGAACATCTTAACAGGCAGACAGAACAATAAAAGGGAATGTTGGTTCAGAAAGAGGGAATGAAGACATGGAAATATTCCAAAGGTAAGCCTTGCTTTCCTCATAATTTAATCATTCAGTCAATGAGCATTTGTCTGGCTGTCAGGTAACCTTCTTGGTCTCATAGGTCTCAGGTCCACTCTTGCATGCAAAGCAAGGGAATCAGAACCCAGGATTGAGTTCTCTGAATTTAGGTCTTAAGTCTCCCCTTGAAATAGTTTCTGAGGCAGCATCATGTTTCCTCTTAGAAATAAAGGATGCAAATACCCCAAGATTTCTTGTAGATTATAAGACTGATTCACTTTCCATGAATAAATAAGAGAAAAAAACATACTAAGAGGAAAAAAAGATTTATAAATGATATGCCTTCAAAACCTTCCAAGGTCATGCAGCTTTAATGTCTGGATGATTTTGAGAGGAAACTTGCAAATTGAGCTGCACCTGAACTCATAATAAAAGGGCTTTAAATTAACTGACTGTCTCAGGGTTTATCTGACAATAGTCCTGGACTGCATATCCAAGTTGAGGCTAGCCAAGGTCACAGTGGCATTTGCCCTTATTCTCAGTCTGCTCCAATTTGAGAGCAACTCCAAGGCAGACCATTCATCATGGAGATTATCTTCATAGGTGGAGCCTTAATAAAGATAGAGGATCCATGCTCCTCACAAAATACTTGCCATGTAATTTTTGTCACCTAATTTTCCAAATTGGCTGGAGACTGATGTACGGATTAGCTGGGTCCTAGGGGTTTGATTCAATCACATAGATCTGCTCAGACCAGATTGCCTCTTGTGGTAGTAGCTTATAACCCATGTCTCAGAAAACAGCAGAGAAAGAAGACTAGCTGTTCTCAAGGTCATGGTGAGATGAATTCCAGGCAGAGCATACCTTGGCCTCTGCCCACTCCCTTCCTCCTTTACCTTCTTAATATGAACAGGACATACTGAGCATCTGGTTTTGCCCATTACTTTCCAATGGTTTCCATTCAATCCTTGTAACAGCTGTCTGGCATAGCAAATTATTAACCTCATTTTTCTCAGAAAAAGCTACTACACTTTCAAGAAACCAACAGACTTGTGGGTGATGAGTGATTTCACATCCAGGCACAGAGATCATCTTCTATGTCCTTTTCACTCCTTGAATAACCAGAATACACAGGGGGGCACCTAGGAGAGTGGAAGAGCCTTTCTTCTTTCTTTCCTTGCTTTCTTCCTCCCTCTCCACCTCCCTTCCTTCTTTCCATTCTTTGTTTTCACATGCAATAAAATTTGAGAACCTTGGGTAGGTTACATTTGAGTAACTACCACCACAATCGAAATAAAGACTATTTCCAATCCCTCCACCTAACACGCATATTCTCTCATATCTCCTGTAGCTCACCTTGCTCTAGCTCCTGTTCCTGGTGATAACTAATGTATTTTCTGTATCTATGTTTTTTCCCCTGATAGGGTGTCATATAGATGGAATCATGAAATATAAATCATTTAGTATCTGGCTAGTTTTACTCAGCATAATGCTTCTGGTTTCTCCTGTCTTGTTGAGTATAGCATTTTGGTCTGTTCTCTTTTACTGCTGCATAGCTTTTCATTATGTGGATATACCACAGTTTGTTTAACCATTCCCAGTTGTTGTACACTTGGGTTGTTTCATTATTTTTCTTTTATTATTATAATAAAGCTGCTACATACAGTCAACTTTTTTTAACTGCTCTGACATTCAGTCCTTCTCAAAGGCAATTTTTTTTTTTTATTTCACTTGGGTAAATGTCTAGGGAAAGAACTTCTGGGACACATGGTAAGCATATGTTTATAAAAAATTTACTAAACTGCTTTTCAAAGTGACTGGACCATTTTGCCCTCTCAGAAGCAATGCATAAGAGTTCAAGTTTCCCCACATCCTTACTGCTACTTCATATGAACAGCCTTTTTCAATTCAGCCAATCCAGGGAAGTGTGGTAGCAAATTGTAGTTTGAATTTGTGTTTCCTTTGTTATGATTTGGATATGAGGTGTCCCCCAAAGGCTCCTGTACTAAAGCAGGAATATGCAGAAATGAAATAATTAGACTATGAGGTAAAATGGCTTAATAATTTGGACGGACAACTAAGTGGTAACTGTAGGCAGGTGGAACATGGCTGGAGGAAGAAGGTCACTAGGTGTGTGCCTTTGGGGTTTATATTTCCCTGGTCTCTCTCTCTCTCTCTCTCTCTCTCTCTCTCTCTCTCTCTCTCTCTCTCTCTC
>NW_025999932.1:40396656-40429550 GCF_001458135.2 Marmota marmota marmota
AATATATATATATATATATATATATATATATGATGTTTTATTGCTTTGCTAGCAAAGGAGAAAAACCAGGGACTGTCCCAGAGGCTGTCAGCAGGAACAGGAGTTTTTTAAAGAGGTAATTCAAAGGCTACATTCCTCCTGGTCTCTGTTGGCTTGTAATTCTCTTGTTAATTTGGGAGTCATTTTTTTAGATCTTCAGGTGCCATCTCCTAGTCTACTTTGTTCCTGTGGTGGGTGTGTGCTCAAGAACAGACAACTCTGTGTAGGATGGGGGAGAAAGGTAACCTTCCCCGCCTCCCACACACACCTTGAGATTAGAGAGGGAGGGAGAGAAATAAACATGTCTGTTTTAAAAATAAATCACAGTGGCAGAGCAGCAAGGGCTAAATTCAAAGCATAAAATTGACCACTGCTACTTTTCCCCACTGTCAATTTCTACATTCCATTTCAATGGAAAAAAAAAAAAAGGTGATTATGTCTCCAAGCTGCTTCCTGCTGAAAGAGTGTGAATTTGGGGGAAATGACCCTGTTCTCAGGTGGGGCATGGACAGTAAAGGGTATCAGCATCAGGGCAGTCCAGAGATCTATGGTGGCACTTGGTGGGATAAGGCATACATAGGGAAAGGATCATGCAGATGGCCAAGGGTGTCATGACTTTACTGTATTCAGTTTCCTTTTTCTCAAAGTGAACCAACATGGAGCAACCTGTACCCTTCAGGAAGAGAAGTGGGAGTTCCCTAAAGCTTAGGCAGCTGCTGGGATGGTCCTTCAGTCCCTTCCTTTACTCACATGAATAACTCCTCCAGTTTGACCAAGGGCAAACTCTCTGGTCTCCTAACTCTCCAGCATTTGGCTCTTAACAAGTCCACCAGCCACCTTGCTTCCTAAGTATGGAAGTGGGGTTGCTTAGAGCTCTGTCCTGCCCAGGAAAGCTGGGCTGCTCTGGGGTAGATTTCTTTTTCTTTTTTTAATTTGCAAGTGTTCTTCAAATATTTGGGGTACAATTTCTTACCTAACATGCATTGTTCAAATGATTTCTTACAGTCCACATACTTTTCATTTATTAACAGTATCTTCTAAAGAACAAGTGATTCTAATTATGAAGTCCGTGTTTTCAACATTTTAATTTTTGATCTGTGCTTTTGTATCATACCCAAAAAGCTCTAACTCAAGGTCACAAAAATTTGTCTTGTGTTTTCTTTTAGAAGTTTAATACTTTAGCTCTTAAATTTAGGTGTTAGATCTATCTTGAATTATTTATAAGGGGCAAGGTATGGATCCAGATGAATTCTTTTGCATAAGGACATCATATTTTAAAGTACCATTTACTAAAAATACTATCCCTTCCCCATTGAATTATCTTGGTAACTTCATTGAAAATCAGTTCATCTTATATGTATGAGTCTATTTTTGGACTATCCTGTTCCACTAATATCTGTTTTTAGACTTTTTGTTCTTATGTCAATACTACACTGACTTAAATATTGTAGCTTTCTAACTAGGAAATTTTAAGTGCTCCAATGTGTTTTTTTTCTTTTCAAAATTATTTTGGCTATACTAGAAACTTTGAATCTCATATAGAATATTATGTCAGGGATTTGATTTTGCTCTACTTAGAAGCTAACAAGGTCCTATAATTGTTTGAATGCTGGCGGAAAACTTAAGACAAAGTACTTTAGTACTTGCAGTACAGCAGGCATAAGCATCATCATCTGCATAATTATTTATAATTATTTAACAAGTTTCCCTTGTTCCCATGGGTAAGACCATGGGAAATTTCAACATTGAAACCAAAGTTTTAAAATGAAACCTGAATCTCTGCTTCTGCTAGCTTCAGAGTTTTTCTATTTCTGCTGGCTAGTTGCAGCTCTTAATGGTGGGGCTATGCCCTCCAGTGTTGCAGCAGACCCCATTGTGGTAGAGCAAAATGGGAACTTGAGCAGTTTAAGAGCTGATGGGCTGTGATTTTGCACACTGACACACAGCAGCTCTGCTTATTGACATTTCACCATGGAAGTTTGCAGTGGCTGACAGGTACCTGTAAAAGATAATGACAGTAACATAAGCAGGAAACAAAGCAATAGGAACAGAATAATCCCCCTCTAGGCTTAGTGCAGTAAAAAAATCCCTAAGCTGTATAAACTAAGAGTCCCTAGGCCATTGAAAAGGTTGTGCCCATATAGGCAATGTAGAATGCACCATCCAATAGAATGGCACAACTCTCTTGCCTTGATGTACCCAACACTTGCTTATGTATAAAAGTAAGAGCCTTGCTGTGCTCGGGGCTCACACTTTGGGAATCATCCTTCTAAGCCATGTTGCTTCTAGATCTTGATGTCTTACCCTCATTTCCAGTTACACCATCACCTGACTGTCAACTTTTAATACTTTCTGGGTTCTGGTCTTGTGAATTCAAAGAATAAACTCAAAAGACCAGGATAAGTGAGTGTAACAGTAGGATTTATTGAAGAACAGAAACAGAACTCTTGCAGTGCAATAGCAGGTTTTCTCCATTAGAGTATGCTAATCTAGGCATTTATATAACACTTGGTTAACTGCTATTGGTTCAATATGCTAATTAG
Organism: Marmota marmota marmota; assembly: GCF_001458135.2. Taxonomy (NCBI): domain Eukaryota; kingdom Metazoa; phylum Chordata; class Mammalia; order Rodentia; family Sciuridae; genus Marmota; species Marmota marmota. Next base: position 40,399,239 of record NW_025999932.1, read on the forward strand.
GGCTTGGAAACATACTAACACTATTGGTCAATTATTGAGTCCCAACTTTCATTCAAGTCTGCCCCACTTCCATTTTCTTAGGGCAGCTCAGAAAGCTGGAGGTTGAGGTAATGGGATGAGGCTGCACTGTGGTGTGAGTGGGCTTTTGTAACAGTGCCCAGGTCTGGCTGCTGAAGGATGACAAGTTGGTGTGCCTTGGGTCACATGGGCAGTGGCTTGCCTTGCCTATATGGTGAGTCTGATGAAGCTGCCAGCAGTTCTTACCACCTGGATTCCAACCCATCTGGGCTGCCACTCCAGTGCTCCACTGCTCTGCTACAACTTCTCAGCAGGGACCAGCAGGCCAGCTGCGTGGCTTGGCAGCCAGGACCCATGTCAACATGATCCCAGGTAGACGTCCGCACATGCAATGATTGTACTGCAGGAGAGAATCGCTGAGTTTGAGGAGTCCCTCTTTCTTTCTTTCTTTTTTAAAAATCAAGCTGTAAGCAAGCTTACTTTTTGTCCCAGAGTGAAACATCAGCTCATCCCTCAAAATTGTTCACTGACAGAACAACCTGAGAAGTGGCTTCAGTAAAGAATGGTCAGGACCTTGTTTGTTGGTCTTCCAAAAAAGATGTTTAGGAATGCAAGAGACATATGGAGGAGTAGTACTGAACAAAAATTTTGAATAACCTGTCAATTTCTATAAAAGAGGTTACTGAAAATTTGATTGGAGATCATGTTGGATCTAAAGATCAGTCTGGAGAGAATTGCCACAATGACAAAGTAGAGTCTTCTGATCCATGAATATGGTATACTTTTATACAGGTCATCATAATTTCTCTTAAGCTTTTATCTTGCACATATTTGAAACACTTAGCTTCTAAAAATTTGATATTTTTATGGTACTCTTAACCTTCATTTTTCATTTAATCATTGTTAGTATATAGAAATATAATTGATTTTTACATACTGACCTTGGCTTTTTGAAATTTGCTAAGCTTTTTAGTTCTAATAACATTTTAGTATATTCACTGGAATTTCTTTGTAAGTGATAATGTCATTGGTGAATAAAAGATAGGTTAATTTATCTTTAATTATATCTGCCTTTTATTTCCTTTGCTGGTCATTGTGCACTGGCTAAGATCTCCAACTTAATGCTGGATAGAAATGGTAGGCGTGGAGCCAGGCACAGTGATACACACCTATAATCCCAGTTACTCTGGAAGCTGAGACAGGAGGATCACAAGTTTGAGGCCAGCCCAAGCACCTTGTTAAGACCCTATCTCAAAATAAAAATAGAAAGGGCTGGGTATATAGCTCACTGGTGGAGCAATCCTAGGTTCAATTCCCAGTATTACAGGGTGAGGAGGGAGAAATGGTGGGAATGACCATTCTTGTTTCACTAACAAACTTAAAGGAAAAGCACTCGAGTAACCATGTTAAGTTTAAAGTTAACTGTGGGTTTCTACAAATGCTGCCTTTCACACTGAGAGATTTCCCTACTGTTCCAGATTTTCTGAAAGATTTATATCATAAGTGACTACTAAATTTTATCAAATGCTTTTTCCAGGTGTGTATTTTTAAATTTATTCTGTTGACATGGTGAATTAACTTAATTGATTTTGAATGTTGAAACAACTTAGCATTGTTATAATAAATCCTACTTGGTCATGACTTATTCTTTTGGTATATTGCTAAATGAAATTTGTTAAAATTTTGTTAAGGATTTTTATATCCATGTACATTTGGGACATTTGTTTGTAGTGTTCTTCTTCATATATTTTTGTCAATTTTTGGTGTTAGGGTAATTAACTTGGGCTTCATCAAGTGAGTTGAAAAGTGTTCCTTTGCCTTTTAATTTTGGGGTAAAATTATTTTTATTTTGTCCTTGAATTTCTAGTAAAATTCACCAGTAAAGTCATACAGTCTTGGAATTTACTGGAGAAGAAATTTTTATCTGTGAATTCAATTATTTAAATAGAGACAAGGCTATTCTGGTTATCGATTTCATCTTGGGTGAGCTTTGACACTTTTTATATTTCAAAATATTTGTCCATTTCATCTAGGTAATCAAATTAATAAGCATAAATTATTTATAATATTTCATTATTGTATTATAATGTCTTTAGGATTTATAGGAATTTTCCTCTTTCGTTCCTGATATTGGTAATTTGTACATTGTTTCTTTTGTTCTTAATAAATTTGACTACAGGCCTTTCAATATTATTGATATTTTCAAGCTTTAAAGGACTAACCTCTAAAAGACAGAAAATAAAAGAAAATCTCAAGTACAACAAATGGAGCAGAAATGCAGAACAGTGTCATATGCTGATGGCACAAGGCAGGCAGTGGCATCCAGAGTGTGACTGCTATGGGTCTTGGGGACATCCTTGGTGCCAGATTGCGTTTTTTTTCCCAACTCATAGAAAAAAAGCAATAAAACTTGCTGGCAGATTTTTGTTTCTGCTTAGGATATGGAAAGTTGCACACAAATGTTGTTCCTACCTTAACAGTGAGAATAAATCGGCTGAATAACTTCCAAAATCATAGATTTTATAGCTCATCAGAGAACTAATATTGCAAAGGAAACCAATGAGTCAAAATTGGAGGATAGGCAATAGAACAGAAAGACACCCTGTCTGAAGCACAATATGTTGGGTCTGCCAAAGTCAGAGAGCAGAACAGGAAATTGAGAGCAACGTTCTATTCATCTGGGTTCTACAGAGATTAAGAACTAATAAGAGATATAGATATGTGATAGATGGATAGATAGATAGATAGATAGATAGATAGATAGATAGATATAGATAGATAGAGACCTAGATAGAGACATAGAAAGATATATACTCACATACAGGTAGGTTGTGTGTGTATGTGTGTGTGACTCAAGGAAGCTTAATACAAGGAATTGGCTCATGTGGTTGTAGGGGCTGAAAATTTCCAGTATCTGCAGTCACTAAACTGGAGATCCAAGAGAGTTGATATGCAAGTTTCAATCCCAGTACAAGTCTGAAAGCACTAGAAGACTGTTATTCCAGCTCACTCTTTTATCCTATTGAGGCCTTCAAAGGATTGAATGAGGCCATCCACATTCAAATGCTAATCTTATCTCCAAACACCTTCACAGACACATACAGAAATAATATTTAAATAAATATCTGGGCACCCCATAGTCTAGTCAAGTTGATACGTAAGTAACCATTACAAATTCCAAAGGCACTCTGAGTCTTGGAAAGAGTACAAGACTGTGGTCATCTGCACAGGGAAGGGTCAGAAGGTCTGAGAGATGACATCTCTAAGGCTCAGGTGCTCAAGGCTGCTAATGTCTGAGGCCAGGGCAGGGGAGGAGAGAGAAGCCCCACAGGGAATGCAGGCCTTACACTAGGTAGGAGGCAGTGCCTGCCTGTGGCTGGGGGAAGAGGCAGGAGAGCTGAGAGAGACCCCTTTCATGGGAATACTGGGCCCACTGACAGAAGGAGGCAGAGAAGAAGAACTAAACAAACCTTACAGACAGTCAGATGCCAACACCTCCTAGAGGAAAGGATTTGATTCTGCCCTCTAATTATTTGAAGTCTATGGTGAATAAAATCTAATAAAAATAACATCAAATCCCAGATCTACCTAGATTGGCTCAATCCTTCACACTGGTGATCTGAGAGAAGAAGATCTGTGAATTTTGGGGGGGCATTGATAGTATTTACTTTGGTGCATATTATTATTTCCCACATCACATGTGTCATTCAAGAAAAATTTACAAGCATGTGAAAAAGCATGAAAGGTGATCCATCTTCAAGGTAGGATATGGTCAAAAACAAACAAATAGATTCAGAGTTGCCACAGACAACACACATGAACAGAGTGGATAACGCAATAGGGAGAGGAAAACTCAACACAAAAGTCCAAGCAGAAGGGTCAGAAATAAAATATATGAGAGATCAATCCATCGATTGATCAATAGATAGAGATATACAGTGTGTGTATGTGTGTTTGTGTGTATAGAAGAAATGAAAATTCTTTCAACACACTTATCAGCAAATTGGAATAACTGGGAAAAGAATAGGTGATTGGTAGAAAATGTCTAAACAAGCACAAGGAGAGAAAAGGAGCAAGAAATAAAACAGAACTATTCTAGTTATTATTACTGTGGTAAAAAGAAAAATCACTGCAAACTTAGGGTGTAGACCCATATGAACAGTCAATTGATTTTTCACAAGATGTCAAAGCATTCCATGGGGAAGTTAGGGAGGTCTTTTAAGGAAATAGTGCTGAAACAACTGTATATTCATAAGGTAAATTTAAAAACCTCAATCCTGACCTCAAATAATACACAAAATTAATTTGAGATGAATCATAAATCTAAAAGCAAAAGCTAGAATGATAAAAAAAACTTCAAGACTATTTTCATGACCTTGAGTTGTTCAAAATTTCTTAGCCGATGCTTTCCAGAAAGCATTAACCATTCAATAAAAATTGATAAATTGGACTCAGTGAAATTAAAAAGTTTTGCTCTTCAAAATACATTAACAAAAAAGGGCAAGCCATGAAGTGTCAGAAACTGTCCACCATATGTATATCTGACAAGGCAGTTGTATCCAGAATACATAAATAACTCCTACAAGTTAATAATAAAAAGATAACTGAATTTTTCAAAAAAGGAACTTCTCAAGGTGAAAGGAAAGTGACCATAACACTCGGAGCAACCAAGAGATCTTTATTGCAGCAGTGCAAAAGAGAGAGAAAGAAAGAGTAGAGAAAGAAGAAGAGGAGAGGAGAGAGTGAGTGGGAGAGAAAAAAAAGAGAGAGCAAGAGAGAGAGACAGAGAGAGCAAGAGCAAGAGAGTGGGGCCCGGCAGGAGGGAGTTTTTTATAGCCCAAATCTAATGGGATCTCTGGGTCTGCAAACTGCCTTGTTGGTGTACAGCAATTGGATCATACAGTGTCATCTTCTGCCTTCAGGCAGATGGGGCAGGGGCTAGATGTGGGTTTCTGTTGCACCAGACGGGTGGGAGTCGAGTGTTCAGCTTTGAGTGGGCTTGAGTGTTCAGCCTTGAGTGGGCTTGAGTGTTCAGCCTTGAGTGGGCTTGAGTGTTCAGCCTTGAGTGGGGTGGAATGTTCAGACTTGACGCAAACAGGTGTTAAAGGACCAAACAGAGGGGGGTTTGAGCATGTGGGTTATTCTGCAGCTAACATTCGTTCAGCCTGCCCTGCAGACAACTTAGTTCAGCCTGCCCTGCACCTAACACAAGGGAAGATATATTTACTGTGTGTGTATACATATATATCAGACAAAAGACTGAGTTTCAGAAAATATAAATAACTCCCACACATCAGTAGTAAACACAAACCATCGTATTAAAAATTGGACAAATGATTTGAACAAATACTCCATTTTTCCCCACAAAAATGTGACCAATAAGCACAAAAAATTTCCTTAACACCATTAGTTATTGTGGAAATTTAAATTAGAGACCAAAATTAGAGACCACCACACATTTACTAGAATAGCTTAAGATGAAGACAAATGACTGCATGAAAGAATATAGACCAACTAGGACTCTAACATATGTTGTTTTGGGGAACCTAAAACAGTTTCATCACTTTGTAAAAAATTACAACAGTTGCTTACAAAATCAACATCCCTATTTCTCATCAAAACCATTCAAAGATATTTATTTAAGAGAAATGAAAACATTTATCCACAAAAATTTTAGATATTCTAAGTACATATTGTCTGTATGTATTACAGTCCCAAACTGAAAACAATCTGGTGCCATTAATAGAAGAAGGGATAAACACATTCATAAAATGGAATGCTACTCAGCAATGAAAAGGAACAAGCTACTGGCCCATGCAACATATGGAAGGCTCTTTAAAACAGGCTAAACAAAAGAAGCTGGACATAAAAGAGCACGTGTCATATGATCCCATGAAGTTTGGGAAGAGGCAAAAACTAATCTATGGTGATGGGATCACAACAGTGGCTGCTGGAGTAAGGGAAGCTTGACTGAGGGATACAAAGATACTTTCTGGGTTGATGGAAATTTTCTATCCTCGATAGGGCATGGGTTACTCAAGCATTCACATTTTTGAAGACTAATCAAGTTGTACATAGTTTGCACATTTCACTGCATGTGCCTCATTAAAAAGGACAAATATGCTGTCACTGCTACATAGGACTGGTTTATAAGTAGCCACTGGTTCTGTAGGAGATAGAGGAATAACTAAGGCAGGAGTAACTAAGACAGTAACTAAGTCAAGCCATTGAAAGCCACAATATTTTTATGACTTAGAAACTCCAAAAAGCACTACAAGTCAGGGTTCTGGATTGGAAGTTCAGGGGCTACTTGAAGGCATGTGCAAAACAGAGATGGGAGACCAGACAGACAGGAACAGAAGATTAAAACTTCCTACCCAAAAGAAGATGTCTGGCTCCAAATAAGTCTGCAAACCAGTATTCCAAATCACAGAAGAAATAAATTCCAAGCAAAGTGGCTTAAAAAAAAAATCAACACTCAGATCATGAATTTATCCCTATACAATTAATCTTATAGAGCAGTGTTGCACAGACTTTAAAATAAGTGTTATCAGGATTCTCAACCAAAGATCTGAAAGAGGGACGGGGATATAGCTCAGTCATAAGATAACTTGCCCAAGTACCATGCATGAGGCTGTGGGTTCAATCCTCAGCATCAGCACAAAAAACAAAGAAAGAAAGAAACCTGAAAGAATCTCATCCATAAAAGATTGAACAATAAAATGGCTTTCCATAATGTGTTAGTCAACTTGTTATCACTATGACCAAAATACCTGACAAGAACAACTAATAGAGGAAAGATTTATTTTAACAAACAGCTTCCGATGTTCAAGCCATGACTAAGACAGAAACATCACAGTGGAAGGACGTGGCGGAGTAAAACTGCTCAGTTCATGGCACCCGGGAAGCAGAGACTGAGGATGAGGGGAGAAAAGGGTCAGGGACAGATAGGGTCCCCAAGAGCACACCCTCACAGACTCAGTTCCCCAGCCATGCCCCACCTGCCCACAATTACCACCCAGTAGTTCATCTGGCTGTCATTAATCCATTTGCTGGACTCATCCACTGATGAGTCAGAGCCCTAATCATTGCCTAAAAGCCCCACCTCTGAATCTTGCAGCATTGGGGATCCTGCTTTGAACACAGGAATTTGGGGAGAAATTCCAGATCCACACCAAAACAATATTTTTAATGTTGACATAAAAACAAAATTGGTAAACATGAAAAAGAACCAGTTGTAGAAGATTAATATAGCCATAAAATAATTTTTAAAATCACCTCCATTGACTATGTGTTCTAAATTGCCCTCCAAGGATGGATTAGTGAATTTGAAGATAGTGCTGACAAACTCACTCAGAACTGAGCAGATGGAGACAAATATTATGGTTTTTAAAAACTTAAAGACTTATACAAAAGTACATACAAGAGGAAGTGAGGGGAAAGGGAAAAATAATACAAGGGGGAGAAATGAATGACAGTAGAGGGGGTAGAGAGAGAAGAGGGGAGGGGNAGGAAAGGCAGCAGAACACAACAGACACTAGTATGGCCATATGTAAATCAATGGATGTGTAACTGATGTGATTCTGCAATCTGTATATGGGGTAAAAATAGGAGTTCATAACCCACTTGAATCAAAGTGTGAAATATGATATATCAAGAAATTTGTAATGTTTTGAACAACCAACAATAAAAAATTTAAAAAAAAACTTAAAAGACTTGAAGAAATCAAGGAACTTCAGTGGGAGCCTTGACAAGGGACTAGCAGAGATGCAACAGCTGAAGAACTTTTTTTTTCTAAAATTGAAGAAATATCTAAATCCTCAAATCAAAACTACATTCTATGTACTGAGCAAGATAAAAAAAAATAAGTCCACATATAGATCAGAGTAATGGATCTGAGAAGAATCAAGTATAAAGACAATCCCTTAAAAGCCATCAAGTAGAACGAACAGCTCACCTGCAAAGGGAACAATAATTCCTGCCATTCAACAGTAGATGCCAAAGGACAGAGAAACATCTGTCACTCTACATTGTTACATGCAGCTAAACTAATATTTGAAAGTGGGGGAAGAATAAAGTTAATAAGAATATAATTATATTATAAAAATAATATAATAAAGTTAATAAAGTATCCAGAATGTACCCTTCATAGATCTTCATTAAGGGAAATTACTAAAAATTGCACCAGTAAGAAGAAATACAATTCAGAATGCATTCATTTGTGTGTGCTCTCAAGGAAACATGGAACAAAATATCTGGCACAAAAATTAATAAAAAAATTTGTCAGTGTATTATAGTGTTATAGTTAAAGCTTCATCCCGGAGTTTCATAAACTGACTTCCAGACCACTCACGTATAATCAAATCAAGCCTTTATTGAAGCACGCCGGGTCGTGACTGACCAGAACATAAAGCTGTTCCCCTGATCAGCCCCGAACAATTGCAAGGGCGCTCCTTATAAGCCTGAAAACCGCAAAAGGGATGTTCCGGGGTCTAGCCAATGCAAGCAAGCCAGGTTACAGAAGCGGAACAGTGCAGTCAAGCGGAGGGAAGCCTAACCAATCACAGTTAGCCCAGTCACCCCAGTTACAGAAACAGAGCCCCGTTACCCTAGTTACATAAACAATGCCCCATTAGGTAGTTCCGTGTTCTTAAAGGTTTCTATAGCAAAAGGAAAAGAACATCTTGCCCCAGTCATGACCCTTCTACTTGGCATGGTTGTTTTACAGGATGAAGTCATAAAACAAAATGGAGTCACATTTGCTTCTACTATCACAATAGTTCTTGACTCTTTAAAGTTGCCTTTTGCATTAAAAAATTAAAAAGGTAGAAGTTACTTGGGTTAGTTTTTCCCTCTCTTCTTCAGTGTGGCTATTATTCATCTGAAACACAGGTTAATTTGCTTTCATTTGAATGCCTTTTAAAATGTATTTGTTTATTTGCTTTGAATATGTGAAAACTTAACATGGCTCTCCAATTCAGAATTAGTCAAAAAGGTTTACTTAAAGAAGTGTCCTCTCCCCCATTCCCTCTACCCAGTTCTTGGTCACTCATCTTTTCCTTGTAGGAAACTCATCTCGTAGGTCACTCATCTTTTCCTCATTGACTTCCATCCCCTTCCTGTGTTTCTTTCTCCACATATGATCAGATACAGATTCATAAAGGTAGTTTGGTTGAGGTCACCTCAATCCATTGTTTGTTTGAATGATTTGTAATCTCAGAGGGAGCAGTTTGAAATCTCCCTCTTCTCTTTCTCATTTATTCATTGTGGATAGGTTGTTTATTTTGCACATTTGCCTATCCAGACCTCAAAAGTATTCAAGTGCATTTACCAATGGGAGAGGGAGGAGGGGTAGCGGGACTCTTATCCACTTAGAATATGAATGTGGCCTTGGGCTAGACTGGTATAATGGAACCTTCAAAATGATGGGTAGTGGGCCTTCATTTAGATGATAGCAACTGAGGTGACCCTCCTTAAATAAAAGTGATTCAAAGCTAACCGATGTCTATTGCTGAACCAGCCCCCATGACATGGTATTCCTTGCTATGGGTGAACCTTTCATTCCATATGGTCAAGGAAAGATATTTTTAAGCACCAGTTATTGTGGCACATTTCCATAGTCCCAGCTACTTTAGAGGTTAAGGCACGAGGATTACAAGTTCAAGGCCAAACTGGAAAACTTGGTGAAACCTGTTTTAAACTTTTTTTTTTAAAAAAAAAAAAAAGGGAAAGAGATTTTTGAATGGAGATTCTATAATCCTCCATATAAACTCTGCTTCTTAGCCTTATATTAGCCTCAAATTTTGGGAAACCCCCTCCACACTTCTCATATCTTCATCTAAGCTTGAAAGCTACAAAAAAAAAAAAAAAAAAAAAGTCAAGGAAGACAGTTTTAGTAGTTTGATCAAGATCTTCCTCAACATGGACATGATCAATCAGTATTCAATGGCTGTGATTCTGCAATGAATCAGTCAAGACAAGATCCTGGTCTATTACCAGCCTTTTATTCTTGTTCAGACACCCCCTGAGGAATTAAACATTCTCTAGACAATATAAACTAAGAAATAGTCTCAACATACTTTCTTTCTGAGGGTTCACTTACCAAACAACCACCCAATTAAATAAATGTGCATTTCTATTTCAGGGAATAGAAATGGAAGCTCAATTGACTGAGCCACAGGAATGAAACACAGAAAGGGAACATGCTGTTATATTTTAACTAGTATGTAAAGAAGACTTATGCAATCAGCTCTCAGAGCCCTTCTTCCAGAGAATTCTGTTGTACAGCAAATCTCTGTGGGGATGAAGCCTCATTGCCTTGGCCTGCTCATAGCTGTCGTCCTCCTCTGTAAGCAGCATGGCTTTGCCTTTCAAAGGTAACTCACTAGATCCCTACACTGTGTGGGGCTGTTTTCCTTGCTTTATTTTCTCTCATTGAATGGAGTCAGGGTAGGGGTTTGGGGAACAAATTGTGAAAGCTTGAAGGCCAGCTCTTTTGGACAATTTTCAAGTTGTCCTGACAAAGGAGTGGATGTCAATACAATGAGCTATCATTAGAGATAGTGTCTTTTTGCTTTTCTGGATCTACTTTTATTACAGGAGAATCCTGAATGATAGCATATTCAGTGTCTATGAATAATAATAACATGGGATCTTTTATAAAGGCATTTATTTGTATCCTAACTAAGAGATCACATGATTTATATTTTTCCTGTCTCTGTGTATAGATTTAACTAAAGATCATTTGTTTTTCTCTTGTCCATAAGATGGAGAAGAGGGTAAAGTCATTAAGTAAAAGATTTGGATCATGCTTGGAATATGAAAGGAAAAAGAGCTATGTTTTAAAGAACACATACATGAATACATCTAATTCTTATTTTTGACTAGTAGAATGATTCCCTTAGATATTCTATTATAAACTACTTAAAAGAACACAAATGAACTCATGCTAGAGCCTACATAATACATGGAGTGAATAGTTCCAGGGTAGATGTATTATTGGAATTTACCAACTAGTCAATTCTTATGCTTTTTAAAATTAATATTGCTGCTTCCTTTGGTACTGTCTTATTTTTTTCTTTTCTTTCTTTTTTCCTTCTATGATTTTTTTTCTTTTCTAATTATCTCCCTCTCCTCATTTTTGTGAACAGCAAAGACAGAAGGAATGTATAACAAAAGAACATATCAGAAAGCAGGGAAAATTCTACCAGACACTCTTTTCTGAATAAATAATCATAGAACAATAGTTCAGAGAATAGAGCTTAGAGCATGGGCCCAAGCTGTGCCTATATATGACTACTGAAGAGTTGATAGATTCATTTTTGTTCAATGTAATTGTTGAATATCAAGTAAATTGTGAAATAGTGTTTGTTATTGAACTGATATGGGAGTCAGAATTGCTAGAATAATTGGTGACTTGTCTCTGTATTTTACCAATATATCAGATGACTGTGATTTCTAAGGTCTTTGCTAGCTTTAATAGCCTATAAGTTGATGATTGACTTTAATTAAGGGGAAAAAAAGAGGAAGGAAAGAAAATCGATTATGTCACGTCCAACTTGGTTAATGTCGACAGTGACAGTATCATTGACAGTGAACAGAAAGGAAGGAAAACTATGGTTATTTAGCACCTAGGTTTTTATTTGTTCTGGACACTGAGCAGTGTTACCTGTTTAAATGCTTACAACCCTACCCCCTAGGATTTTTTTTTCTTTTTTTCTTTTTTCTGAGACAGGATCTTGTTATGTTGCATAGACTGACCCTGAACTCCTGGACTCAAGAGAGCCTCCTGCCTATAGTGCTGGAACCACAGGTGTACGCCACCACACCAGGCACACACTAGTCATGTTTATGGATATTTAATAGGGAGAAGAAATTGGGCTCCAGAAGAAAGAATAAATCATAAGAGCAAACAATAAGTGTAGAGCTTAGATTGGTTAGAAATCCAAACTTCAGCCTTGTTTCAATCCTATACTGCATAGCATGACTTCTAAGGAATCTAGAAATTAGGAGCCAGTTTGAAGGGAAGTCAGCTTTAGTCACAGTGAATTTAAGAAGATAGTCCATTGGGAAAATAGCCTGGAAGAGAGGCAGGGGCTGGAAGTCCTCTCCTACTGACAGGTGTACATATGGCCTCAGAACCAGCACAATATAACTATCCTCGGAGCTGCCTGTAGCAGACCATGGGATCTTGGTACACATGCTCACATCTAGGCCGCCATATATTTTTTTTTTAAATAAGGTCTGAGTAGGTTGCCCAGGCTGACCCTGAACTCCTGGGCTGGATGGATCCTCCCAATGCAGCCTCCTGAGCAGCTGGGATCACAGGTGCACACCTGCCCCTGACTTCAGGCCGCCATCTTGATTCTATAATGAACTAAACTCCTGGGTAAGATAACACATTGCAAGACCCACCAAAGGTTTTACCACATGTCTTCAAAATAAGTAAGTACATAGTGCTTTAGTGGGACTAAGCATAATGGAAGTGAAGGAGAAAATAATGAAAAAAATGAGTGAAAAAAACTCTTCATGCATGGTTTTCCTATTTTTTGCTTCAGCACGTACTCAGAAAACTGACAATTATGCTTAAAGAGAAGAATGAAATATAATCAACCAAATAATATCCCATTGAAAATATTCAATATTTTGTGCATACTTTGGGGGTCCCTGTGGAGTGAGGGTGGGGGCCGGGGAGAGCTGGCAGAGGCATAACTGAATCCTGGTTCCAATCCCATCACTAGAAATAACACGGCAAACTCATCTCTCTGTGAGTAAAAATAATTTTTTTTAAACCAACTGTTTCTGAGCTTTTCCAGGAATGGGCTATTACTAAAGCTAAAAGGGAAATCTAATTTCATTCAGAGCAACAGCCTTTGATAAATTATTTCTGGGGGCAAGAATATAAACCCTTCTAAAAAGAACTAATGGTCTGGCTTTTTCCTAAACTGTCTTTGTTATTGTCTTTTTGTTGTGATCATTTTCCTAATAACAGTTTATATTCAAGTAATCTCTTAGTGGCTGATTTGTGGATGCATTTTGATAAATCTCATCAGTGAAATGCCCTGGAACAATGACAACAAAAAAATTTAAAGGCATAAATACCACATGCCAAAGACAAAAGCAGCCAAAAAAAAAACAAAAAAAAAAAAACCCTCACATATCTCCATATTCACTTGATTTTAAAGGCCAAATGCTATAAAGAATAAAAATAAAATACTATCTAGAATCTTGTAAACAAAGTCATTAATTGTATTGTGCAGTGATTACCTAAGTGCAGCTTGTCAGCAGGGACTATTTATTTGGAAAAAAAGAAAGTGAGAAAAAGTAGGAAGGAACCGGAGAGTGGAGGAGCATTGAGGATAGAGGGTTTCTGAATTATTAATAGGCCACAGGAAATGTTCTTTCTGTTGACTTCATATACTATCTGGCTACCTGGAGACCAATTTATTCTGTTTCATTTAGCTCCTACTGATATATTATTTTCATCTCAAAGAACAGACGACCAGTGCACCTAAAACATGGTAATGCTTATAGCAAAATTGCAGCCTTGGGCTAGGTTGCATTGTTCAGAAGCATCTCACCAGCTTCTCAAATTCAACATAATCCTTCAGAGTTATGACAGGTGTGATCCTTCCCCTGTGAACCATAGTAGGGAACAGACCTTGATGAACATAATCCCATTCTTAAAGGGGAAAAGGCAGAACGTGTGGCATAGATATTAAAAACTCAGGATCTGGAGAGTGGAACCTCAGTTCTGCTAAACAGCTTTGGACAATTTATTCATTCTCTTTAAGCATCACTTTGCTTTTTAAAAAAATTTTTTAAGTGACCTGTTATTCCTTTGCAGTTGCACTTTTTATTCTATTTTTTTGGTACAAGAGATTTTTTTTCTCAAATGATTATTGTATAAACACTATAACTGTATTATTTCAGGGACGAAATAAAAATCCATCTTTACTTTTCACCTCTCACTGCTTCACTGACATTTTATGTAGTGGGATTATCTTTCTCTGCTGGTGCTCCCACTCCCAACCCATACTAAGGATTGAACCCAGGACTTTGCACGTGCTGGGTAAATACCACTGAGCTACATCTCTAGCCCTCTATTTTATTTTGAGACAGGGTCTTCCTAGGTTGCCCAGGCTGGCTCCAAATTTGCAGTCCTTCTGCCTCAGCCTCCCTAGTAGCTGGCATTACTGGTGAGTACAGGCCTGTGTCACTACACCCTACCTCCCTGCTCTTGCATGGAAAACTTCATGGCTTCTCAGTTCACTTCTTAGTAACTGACAGTCTTTGGGTCATGTTAAAATATGAACAGGAGCAGTGGCACACACCTGTAATCCCAGCAGCTTGGGAGGCTGAGAAAGGAGGATTGAGAGTTCAAAGCCAGCCTTAGCAATGTAGTGAGGCCCTAAGCAATTCAGCAAGACCCTGTCCCTAAATAAATATATATTTAAAACAATCCCCAGTATCTAAAAAGAAAGAAAGAAAAGAAAACAGCCTCAATTTCAAAATTAGAGTATCAAGTCCTATTAGGTATTATTCAGATATCTCAATCTTTATTGTTAAAAGAAAAACTTTTAGCTGAATTAAATTTAACAGTGTTTAATTAAGCAAAGAATGATTTGGAAATTGGGCAACCCTCAGAATCAGAAAAGATGCAGAGAGCTACATTCATTTATGTGCGGAAACCAGAAGAGAAGTACAGAAACAGCTTGAATGGTTATTTTTGGTGTTTGCCTTATTTGGACATGTTTGGATCAGATAGCTAAAACTCAACTGCTTTGATTGGCTCAGACACAGCCAGATGTTAAAAAAAATAAAACAGGGCTGGGGTTGTGGCTCAGTGGTAGAGCGCTCACCTAGCATGTGTGAGGCCCTGGGTTCAATCCTCAGCACCACATAAAGATAAATAAATAAAGGTACATCTACAACTAAAAAATATTTTTAAAAAATAAGTAAATAAAACAAACAAATAAACAAAACATACCTAAATGAGGCTTTCAGTTTGTTTTCCTTCTAAATTAGGTTGTACTTCCTTGTTAGGGAGGTCAGAGGCATTCCTCAGGTCAAATTTAGCATAATTTAATTTTATAGGAAAATAACCCTTCATTTCTTCACCCCTGACTCTTTTGGAGACCCCTCCCACCCTTGTTTAGGAATTCTCTGGATCAGAACTGATCCATCTTTTTATGGGTAGTCACTTGGGACTACATCTTTCACTCCTGAGAATTGTGCTTGGTCCTCTGGATCCTCTGCTGAGATTCCCTTCCCGCTGTAGATGGCCCTATTGGACAGCATCTGGGTCATAACTGCCCAACTTTAATCCCGCCAGCATCTTGCATCTCTCTGCATTTATATGTCTCTGTGTATAAGATGACATATGCAGGTTTAGCTCTCTCGGGAGAAACCAAGGTGCCAATCCTTGCATGCCTAAACTGGAGGAAACATGGAACTTTCTTGCCAAAGTCCTCCCTGCTAGGTGGAGGTGAAGGGACTAGTAGCACCAAAACTCCATCCCCTTTGGGAAGGTGGTGGTGCCAAAGAACAACTTGCTCCAAAGAAATACCAACTTGCTTCACAAATCTTGCTTCTCTTCTCTGTTTTTTATAGCCTCTCTCTGGTAAGTAAGGGGGCACAGAGTTATGAAATTAACTTTCAAACGTTATAAATTCTGCATAGGATGATCTGACTGACCTTCATTGCATTACCTAATGGCACTTTGATCAAAATCAAGTAGGAAAAGTTCAGTTCACCACAATATAAGCTCAAATGTATCAAAATATTTGATAGTAAAGTTTTAACCTTTTGTATAATTATACACTTCAACATTTCCTAACTTATTTTTTAAAGTTTCAGAGATTTCCTCCCCCCACTCCATTGTTATAGCTTTTACCTTAACAGTAAGGGATAAATATGGGGGTTCTGCCAACTACTATGTACTTCCATTTCAGTTATACATTTGGGGAACAGGGTAATGATCATTGGGGGATTTGTGGACCTAATGCACCTACTATGAATTGGACTTAGGCTAGAACTCCAGGGCCCCAGATTTCAGCATTATATTTGACTCTACATCAAACAGGTCTCAAAGTATCTTAGGTTTCCCCCTTTCTGTAGTATGCAGAACTACCTGAATAAGTTGCCAAAGGTCTATTTGGGATAGGTCTACAGGAGTCTTGATCTTGTGGGATGCTTTCTGTATTATCGTAGCGTCTTTCCTTGTGGGGATCTGACTCCTCCTTCAGAAATAATTTTTGGGCCTAAGAACTGACTTGGGTTTGAAACTGGGCAATAGATGAATAACTAGGGCAAAGTCATGGAGCAACCTGGGTATGGAAGTGTTAGGCATGTTAAAAAGGGACTAATACCCCTGACATTCTAATTAGATCCTTCAGAGATATTACTAACATTCTGCTAGAATGGTTTTTAGAAGCTTGGAGAAAACAGTGGTATGCATGAAGTGAACTGGTAAAGCCACAACTAAAGTGGCAACGGTGGGAAATGGAATCAAAAGACTCATAGAATGTGACATTTTTGCATAAAAATACTATTTAAGGCCAGAAAACCCACTGGGTGACTATGCTCTGCTATGGACTCAAAAGAAGTTCTATTTATTAAGAGAACAAGGAGTGTGCTAAGAAGATAAAGCTCAATAGTGTCTCTTTCACAAAGTGGTTTTTTAATACTCATTTCCTCATTAAGTGAAAAAATGAGTTCTTTTTGGGTTATAAAAAAAGTAAAAATGGAAAAGCATAAAATCAGGGAGAAAACAATTGAAATTTCACCCCCCAAAGAGAAAATCTTTTAATATTTTAGTGGTCACCTTTATATTATTCACCTTTCTTGCATCTCTCTGCATTTATATGTCCCTGTGTATAAGATGACATTAGCTGAATAATACGTACTCCTTTGCCCTAGGAAGACCTTTCTTTTAAAATCAATCTTTTTTGCTCTCTCTGCCTCTTACCTTCCGTTGCTATTTCCCACCCTCCAATCAATGTCACCATGTCCCTTTCTTGACTTTCTTCTGCTTTCAACACAATAGTTTTTCCTTTTTATCTCATAGTCTACCACGTTTTACTTCTCTCCCCTAATAGAGCATGAAAATCCCAAGTTAATTGTTATAAATCAAACTTATTTTTTCTAATTCCAAAACACCCTACAATGTGGACATACCATGAACAATCATCAATTCTGTTGTTGATAAGCATTTCCATAAGTTTCCAGTTATTGTTACCATATTAATACTGCCATACATACCCTTAAACTCTTGTCTTTAGTTGTTAGTGGCTGAAGAGTTTATGTTATGTTTGTATTAGGGATTGACATAAAATTTCCCAGTCTAGGGTTTCTGTGAGCCATTTTCCCTCTGAATCAAGTCTCTCTAGGGCTATTTTCTGTTTCTAGTATTTAGAATCCTTTAATCAAGTTTCCCAAAATAAACCTATCTTCTTGCCTGCTGACAATCATGTTACTTTCCTAATTCCTAATTACCTACAAGATGAGGTCCAAGTTTCTCAGTATGCATCCACAACCTTCTTAGGGGGAGGACTAAAACAACTTCTCAAATTCACTTCTGTTTAGCTACCGTTCTTCTCTTTGCCTCCTCACCTGCGTGTTGGCAGCAGTTAACAGGTTGCTACCTCCCCCGCTGTGCCCCTGGTCTCCTGCCACTGTGAGACCCTATGCTCTCTCACATATTCTGACTCACCCCTCATCTTTTTTGTGAATAATGACAAACAGTAATTATCATAACCCTTTCTGTACTTTTGTAGCTCTTGGTATTTCTCTCTTTTTTTTTTTTTGAATGAAAGTTATTATTTGAAATATTTTCAGAGTTTCAGAAAATTGGCAAAGATAGTAGAGTGTACCTCCCTCACCCAGTTTCCCCTAATGTCGACCACCTTATCTTATCATGATATACTTGTCAAAACTGAGAAACCAACGTTGGTCCTTTACTATTAACTCCAGATCTTATTTGGATTTCATCATTTTTTCCACGTTATGGTTTGGATGTGAGGTGTCTCCCAAAAGCTCATGTGTGAGACAGTGCAAGAACATTCAGAGGTGAAATGATGGGTTTATGAGAGTCTTAACCCAATCTGTGAATTAATCCCCTGATGGAATTAACTGAGTGATAACTAAAGGCAGGTCGAGTATGGCTAGAGGAGGTGGGTCATTGGGGGCATGAGGTATATATTTTGCATCTGATGAGTGAACTAACTCTCTCTCTCTCTCTCCACCCCCCCCCCCCCCCNTCTGAGTTTGACTTATTCTTTAACATGGTGGTTCTAGTTCTATATATTTTCCTGCAAATGCCATAATTTCATTTTTTATAGATGAAACAAACTCCATTGTATATATGTATGTGTGTGTGTGTGTGTGTGTGTGTGTATATATATATATATATATATATATATATATATACACACACACACACCACATTTTCTTTATCCATTCATCCATTGATGGACACTAAGCTGGTTTAGTAGTTTGGTTATTGTGAATTGTGCTATTTAAAAAAATGGATATGTATGTATGACTGTAGTATAATGACTTTAATTCTTCAGGACAAATATCAAGGAGTGGTATAATTGGTTTACTTGGTGGTTCCATACCTAGTCTTTTGAGAAACCTCCATACTGATTTCCATAATGGTTGTACTGATTTATAATCCCACCAATAGTGTAAAAGTGTTCCTTTTTCTCCATATCCTCTCCAGCATTTATTATTATTTGTATTCTCTCTGACTGTCATTCTGACTGGTGTGATATTAAGTCTCACTGTAGTTCTGATTTTCATTTCCTAATTGCTGATGATGTTGAACATTTTTTCAAATATCTGTCAGCCATTTGTATTTCTTCTTTTGAGAACTGTCTGTTTAATTCACTTGATCATTTATTAATTGAGTTATTTGGGGGTTTGATGTAAAGTTTTTTGATTTTTTTATATATTCTAGATGTTAATCCTCTGTTAAAGGAGCAGCTAGCAAAGATTTTCTCCCATTCTGCACAGTCTTCACATTCCTAATTGTTTACTTTGCTATTTAATTTGACACCATTTCATTTATTGTCTCTTGGCATTATTCCATGAGCTTTAGGGTCTTATTGAGAAAGTTGCCACCTATGCCTAAAAGCTGCCCTATGTTTTCTTCTAGGAGTTGCTGGGTTTCTGATCTAATTTCTAGGTCATCGATCCATTTTGAGTTGATTTTTGTGTAGTGTGAGAGATAAGGGTCTAGTTTCATTCTTTACATATGGATAACCACTTTTCCCAGCTCCATTTATTAACATGATTGTCTTTGTTCAATGTATGTTTTTGGCACCTTTGTCAAAGATCAGATGTCTGTAGATGTGTGGGTTTGTTTCTGTGTCTTTTATTCTGTATTATTGGTCTATGTATCTGTTTTTATCCCAGTACCATGCAGTTTTGGATACTTTAGCTCTGTAGGATAATTTGAAGTCAGGTATTGTGATGCCTTCAGCATTGCTTTTTTTGGCTTAAAATTGCTTTGGTTATTCTGGGTCTTTGATTCTTTCAAGTGAATTTTAGGACTATTTTTTCTAATTCTCTGAAGAATATCATTGGTATTTTGATGGGGGTTAGATTGCATCTGTGTATTGCTTTTGATAGTATGGCTATTTAAACAACATTAATTCTGTCTGTCTATGAACATGAGAGATCTTTCCATCTTCTGAGGTCTTCTTTGATTTCTTTCTTCAGTATTCTATAGCTTTCATTATAGAGGTCTTTCACTTCCTTGGTTAAGATTTATTCCTAGCTTTGTTTTGTTTTGTTTTTTGAGGCTATCATGAATGGAATTGTTTTTCTGATTTCTTTCTCAGCAGATTCATTGTTGGTGTATAGGAAAGCTATTGATTTTTGTATTATGATTTTGTAAACTTCTATTCTGTTTTTTTTTTAATTTTGAAAAATGGTTTCACTAATTTGCTAAGGTGATCCTCTTGCTTCAGCCTCTGGAGTAGCTGAGGTTATGGATATGCACTATTGCACCTGACAGCTTAATTTTAAATTAAATAGCATGGTTTTTGTGAGGTTACTAGAAGGTATCCTGGAAACTGGTCATTGACGCGAACGCCTTTCACACAGACCTGCAATCCCTCACCTCACTGATGCCTTTCTTTATCTAAATATTTTTCTTTTTGAGGGGGGACGGGTAATCAGTGATTGAATTTAGGGGCACTCGACCACTGAGTCATATCCCCAGTCTTGTTTTGTATTTTATTTAGCAGGGTCTCACTGAGTTGCTTAGCACCTTGCTTTTGCTGAGGCTGGCTTTGAACTCCTGCCTCAGCTTCCTGGGCTGCTGGGATTACAGGTATGCGCCACTGTGCCCAGCACCTAAATATTTTTCACCTTCAAATTTTGATAGGGTGCTTCAGATATGAGGAAATTTGTTAAGAAATTCTTCTCTTTCTGAATAAATAGTATGCAAAAATAAAGTAAGTGCATGTTGAGTCACACTAAGAATCACTAAGAATCCCTCACAGCCCTAGCAAGAGTTGTAAGACAGAAAGAAATATGAAAAAGCAAAAGTGAGAAAACAAATTAAACCAAGTGTCAGGGCTTAAAACTGACACTGACTCATATGCTCATATCATTTTTAAAAGCATGTAAATAAAGTTCAGACCCATCCAAGATAAAAATTCATTAGAGTAGTAGTTTCTTCAGGCAGACAGAAGGGATCTATCAAAAATCTACAAGCACTCTAATGGTGAAACATTAGACAGCTTTTATTAAATATTATGATCCATGTATTTATTTCTCCACTTTTGTTTCGCATCATACTGGCATCAAAGCCATCAGGATAAGAGAAGGGAGCAAAATAGAGACTGTATAAGCAGTGAAACAAGAAGAAGGAAAACTTAGTATGTGTAGTTGTAATGATTGCTTGCAAAGAGAAAACTCCTCAAAATATCTACATTAAAATTATGGAATATGAAAAAATGTTCATCATCTCTAGCAATCAGAGAAATGCAAATCAAAACTACTCTAAGATTTCATCTCACTCCAGTCAGAATGGCAGCTATTATGAAGACAAACAACAATAAGTGTTGGCGAGGATGTGGGGAAAAAATGTACACTCATACACTGCTGGTGGGAATGCAAATTGGTGCAGCCAATATGGAAAGCAGTATGGTGATTCCTTGGAAAACCGGGAATGGAACCACCATTTCACCCAGCTGTCCTTCTCCTTGGTCTCTACCCAAAGGACTTAAAAACAGCATACTACAGGGACACAGCCACATCAATGTTTATAGCAGCACAATTCACAATAGCTAAACCGTGGAACCAACCTAGATGCCCTTCAGTAGATGCTTGGATAAAAAAAGTGACATATATACACAATGGAATGTTACTCAGCAATAAAAGAGAATAAAATCATGGCATTTTCAGGTAAATGGATGGTGTTGGAGAAGATAATGCTAGGTGAAGTTAGCCAATCCCAAAAAAAACAAATGCCAAAAGTTTTCTCTGATATAAGGAGGCTGACTAATAGTGGGGTAGGGAGAGGGAGCATGGGAGGAATAGACGAACTCTAGATAGGGCAGAGGGGTGGGAGGGTAAGAGAGGGGGCATGGGGTTAGAAATGATGATGGAATGTGATAGACATCATTATCCAAAGTACATGTATGAAGACACAAATTGGTGTGAATATACTTTATATACAACCAGAGATATGAAAAATTGTGCTCTATATGTGTAATATGAATTGTAATGCATTCTGCTGTCATACATAAAAAATAGAAAAAATTATTGAAATTACCAAGAGAAGTGAATAGAAAATCAATATCAAAAAATCAACTTAATTTCTATATCTTGATGATAAAGAACCAAGAGATGGAATATTAAGTTGCTGTTTACAAAAGAAAAGGCATCTGCTGTTAAAGCACATAATTTTAAAATATGCAACATTTTAAAATTAGAAACTATGAAACTTTTTTGAAGGCCATTAAAAAAGGCCTAAACAAGTAGGCAAACCTTTCTTGTGTACTGATGAGAAGACACAATCATGAGTATATCAGTGTTTTTCAAATTATTAATCTATAAATTCAGTGTAATTATAACAAAAATCTAACTTTTTTTCATGGAACATTATAGGCTGATTTTTAAAATTTACATAGGAAAGCAAAAGATCAAACCAAGAGGCTCTTTAAAAGAATCAGGGCAGAGGGACCCTCCTCCTCCTTCACATATGAAGACATAGTGAGAAGGTGCCATCTCAAGAAACTGTCCCTCTCCAGATGACAAATCTAATCTGCTAGTGCCTAACCTTGGACTTCCTAGCCTCCAGAACTCTGAGAATAAAGTTTCTGCTGTTTCTAAGGCTCAGTGCCCTCACATGCTGGAGAGGAATGGGGTCTCTCTCAGGTTTCTTTTACGTGGGTACTAATCCCATTCATAAGAGCCGGGCCTCATACCCTCCTCATCTCCTAATACTGACACCTTCAGGTTAGTGTTTCTACATTTGAATTTAAGAGGCACACAAATGTTCATACTAGAACAATTTCCCACTGACACCACCAATCAATGAAGATCACAGGCTCTCTCTAGTATTCTTCTCCAACTTGGTCTTCTGGGCTCCTTCCATTACACCACTCCATACCCCTGGGGTTCTTTGCTCCAGCCCCAGGATGAGAGGAAGCACAGTGCATGAAGACACTCTGCTCTTAACTCCCACCCTCATCCCTGCTGGCTGGAGCTCAGGAAGGAGGTCTCAACACAACCACATGGATGGCTGGGAAATGCAGTTTTTCTGGGTCCCAGGAAGAGAAGCTGGTGTGATGGACTAGAGTTTTCACTGCCAGATGGTATGGAAACTTAGTACATGACCAAATTGATACAGCAGTTCCCAGGGAAAGTATCCACAATTGATACATGATGCTAAGTAAGAAAAAAATGAAGATCAACTCCTTCTTTGAAGTGCACACAAATAAGTTTAAAAGCTGAAGCAAGAAAAACAAAAAGAGATAAATGAGAGTATCATTATATCTGAGAAATTTGAAAGGAGTTCTTAAATAACACAAACCTAGAAGGAAACAATGGATGAAAAGTGCAAACTTATAAGTCCATGATAGATAAATAGACATCATATAGAAAGAAAGGCTGGGATGTTGCTCAGTTGTAGAGCACTTGCCTAGTGCTTGAGGTCCTGGGTTCAATTCCCAGCACTGGAGGAAAAAAGAAAAAGAAAAAGAAAGATTACAAATTGGTAGAAGATATTTGCAATATGTGCAACTGACAAGGAAATATTATCTAATGTATAGAAAGAAGTTATACTAATTAATAATTACAAGAATACAAGCAAATTAATAGAAAAAAAATAAGCAGATGACCTGCAGAAGCATAACACATGAGCTAGTAATTGAAGAGATAACTCTGCTTCATTAGAAAGTCAAAAAATAAAATTAAACATCACAAGAATCTAGGCATGATGGCCACAGCTCTAATCCCAGTGGCTCAGGAAACTGAGGCAGGAGGATCACAAGATCAAAGCCAGCCTCAGCAACTTAGTGAAGCCTTAAGCAACTTAGCAAGACCCTGTCTCAAAATTAAAAATAAAATGGGCTGGGGATGTGGTTCAGTGGTTAAGTGCCCCCTGTTCAATCCCTGATACAAAAAAAAAAAAAAAGTCATGGGAAGATTTCATCCCCCAACTATTTAATTGGAAATTTTAATTTGACAGCATGAGGTGTTAGCAAGAAGAAGCAACAGGAAATCTTTTCCACCACCACTGAAGATGTCCATTGATACAGATAGTTGAAGGACTCATTGGACACTGTGAAATTAGCATTGTGTGTGCCCCATGAAATAGCAATTCCACTTGTAGGGAAATTCTTGTAGTCTGTGGACCACATATGGCTAGATACTCCATAAGAGGATAATATTTTTAAAATATTATTTTTAGTTGTAGTTGGACACAATACCTTTATTTTTCTCATTTATTTTAATGTGGTGCTGAAGATCGAACCCAGGGCCTCGCATGTGCTAGGCGAGTGCTCTACCGCTGAGCCACAACCCCAGCCCCCAGAGGATAATCTTGAAAATACAATGTTAGTGAAAACAAGATTCAGTAGAATTCATAAAGTATATCATTTTCATAAAGTTAAATCAAGTAAATATAAGTTTACTGTCTAAGAATCTACACATACAAGAATCCATATATGTGTTAAAACATCTACACTCTGTTGCCAGATACAGTGGTGCATGCCTGCAATCCCAGCCACTTCAGAGGCAGAGACAGGAGGAATAAGACTTCAAAGCCAGCCTCAGCAACTTAGTGAGGGCCTAAGTAAGTTAGTGAGATCCTGTCTCAAAATATAAAAAGGGCTGGAAAGTACCCTGAGTTCAATTCCTGGTACCAAAAAGAAAGAAAGATAAAAGGAAAGAAGGAAAACAGAAGAGTCTATACTGTGAAGAAAAGCAAAGGAAAAAGTAAAACTGAAAATTTAGGAAGGTAGACACCTTTACATGGGAGGGGGCTTGAGGAGGAAGGAGCACACGGTGAGATTCAAGGGTGCCAATAAAGTTGGATTTCTTAAGCAGGTGATGGGTTCATAAACATTTATTCTATAATACAATAAGCTACTGTCAGCATACATTTTCTCTTCTGTATCAAATAATTTATTTGTTATTGACTTAATAATTATACATATTAATGAGGTACAGTGAGATGCTTTGATAACGTATATCAAATAATAATCAGGTTATTTAATGTATTCATCTTTTCATACATTTATCATTTCTTTGTGATGAGAACATTAAAATCTTCTCTTTCTGCTATTTTAAAAACACTCAACCCAGCATAGTTTACCATAGTCACCCTACTGCAACAGAACACCGGGATTTATTCCCTATTTCTGTCTGTCATTGTACCTGTTGAGTAGTATTTTCCCATCCCTTCCTCTTCCCACCAGCTGGTAACCCCTCTTCTACTCTCTTCTGAGATCAGCTTCTTTAGATTCCACAGATGGGAAAGATCATGCAATTCTTACCTTTCTATGCCTGGCTGATTTCATTTATTGTAATGTCCTCAGGTTCTTCCACGTTGCCACCAATGACAGGATTTCATTCCTTGTAGGACTGAATATTCCACTGTGTCTATGTACCACATTTTCTTTATCCATTCATACAGTGATGGACACTTAGATGGATTCCATGACTATTGTGAACAGTGCCACAATAAACCTTGGAGTGCAGGTATCTCTTCCACATACCGATCTCATCTCCATTGTGTCTGTGCCCAATAAAAGGATTGCTGGATCTTCTGGTAGTTCTATTTTTAATATTTTTTTTTGAGGTGCCACCATATTATTTTCCATAATGGCTTTACTAATCCACATTCCTACTGATAGCATATGAGTTCATCTTTCTCCACTTCCATGCAAAATAAAAATTATTTTGTTCTTTTCAATACAGAGAGAAGAAGTTAGTACTCTGCAAACTGAACCCCACTCAAGAGAGCTGTTGATTTTGCAATTGCTTAGGAATAGAAAGAATGAGAAGATATTCTCTTTTTATAAGTCCTCTATCCTTCTAACATTTCTAAATTTTGTTTCCTTTTTACAGTTACCTAGAAGCTCCTCTAGTATCATTTTTAAAAGATGGATATTTCATTTCCACACTTTTATTTAACATCAAAATCCTGTTTTGCTCTTTTTCCCCAGTGGCCAGGTTTTATCTGCTCTTCCTAGAACCTCTAGACAAGTTCAAGTTCTTCAGAATCTTACTACAACCTATGAGGTAACTTCTCCCTTATTTGTGCCTATATTGGTAGCATTTTGTATGCCGTTGTATGCCACATCATTCCCTCCTACATTCTGTCTCACTTTTTTGCATTGGATGTGAACTCCTTTCTCATAAGCTTCACCCTTCTCGTGAATACACGACTTTGTTGGTTCCAAAATTGAACCTTCATTTGTGCTCTTGATATTTCAGCCAATTTCATGTTAGTACTCTGTGGTTGAAAGTGTATCCTTACAAAGCCACTACAGTAAAAGACATTCAATAGAATTTTGCTTATAAATTGGTGGTTCTTAACCAAGGAATAAGCATGAAAGACACAGGGAACAATTTATTAAAATGCATGGAACACATCTCCCAGAATGTCTAAGGTTTTGAAAATTGACAGGAGTCAGAAAACAACATAGTAAAAAACTGGTGGCTCCATAGTTGTTGGTATTCTCTGAGAAATAGAGGTCAGACCAGATTCAAAGTGTGAGCCATAAAAGGAATGTTTGCTAAAGATAAAGGGGAGGGAGCTGGGATGGCAGGGGCACCTGCAGACCTGATGCCTTCTGAAGCTTCTGCAGGCAGGAGGATCTTGCATGGAGGATCTAGGCTGCAGAGGAGTTCCAAGGGGAACTGGGTGTGGGGACAGGGGTGAGTCCTTTAGCCAAATTGCCTATTGTAAGAGCCCTGTATCTGGGAGGAATGGACCTGGGTGAACATACCCACAGTGCAATCACTGCAGCACTGGGCAGTGTGGCCTCAGACTATGGGAATCACCAGGGTTGGCCACTGGGAACACCAGTTACCAGCAAAAGAGCTGAATGGCACATATTCACAGCCACCACACCAGGATAAAGAAGAACTACTACTAAAGAAATCATCAGAGACTTTAGAACTTTATTTCTTGTTCTACTATTTGGTGGATGATTTTAGAGAAATTAGCTACAAGCCTTAATGCTGTCTGAACAACAAAAAACAATAACAGATGATGCCTAGTTTATATCAAAGTAGTATTATAATAATCAAAGGAAATGAGTTTGAAAGTGCTTTGAAAAAAAATATACCATTTTAAAAAGTAAATATCTGGGCATGGTAGTACATGCCTGTAATCCTAGAGACTCGGGAGGCTGAGATAGGAGGATCTCAGGTTCAAAACCAGCCTCAGCAAGTTAGCAAGGCTCTAAGCAATTTAGTGAGACCCTGTCTCAAAAGAAAGAATAAAAAAGGGCTGGGGTGTGGCTCAGTGGTTAAGTGCTCCTGGGTTAAATCCCCAGTACCAGGAGAAAAATTAAAAATAAAAAAAAAAGATTGAGAGTAAATATTATTGAGAGTAAATGTTCAAAGACCTTAATTAGATTAAAGGAACGCTGACATGGTAATAATATTAAGTACATGGAATTTTTATTAGATTAGATTAACGTTTAGTCAACTTTCTTTCGAGACAAAATTTTCATTTTTTCCTTTAAACATCTGACATACACGTCTGGTTTTATATTTGAGTTATAAGTATGTCCATTTTTTCGTTCATTGTCTCACTGAATATTTATTGAGTATCTGGTAAGTTTTAGGCTCTCCTTAGCAACTAGAGTTAATGAGAAGAATAAAAGCAACTCCCTGCAAAATGGGCATTCATATTATCATGTGTATAGACGTTGTCCTTTTCATGTCCCTTTTATAGTCACAACCTTTATGACTCTGGCTACAGATGAGGATGATTCGAACAACTCTTTGACTTTATCATTCTTCCTCCTCTGCCCAAAACTTCAGATTGTTCTCTGGCAGCCAGTAACTGCTGAATTCATTGCAAAGAAAAAAGAAGTCCATTTTTTTGTGAATGCATCTGATGTAAGCAATGTGAAAGTCCATTTAAATGCGAGCAGAATTCCATTCAGGTAGGCACCATTTGGTACGTATTAAATAGCAATTACAAGCACCCATTATGCATTTGACTAGGAGGTGGAATATCTGCTTCTTGGAAAAATAAAGTACATTCAACATGGCAGCGTGGAAAGCTCTGAAATGGGCTGGTGGTAAAGCCCAAGGCCTGGCTTTGTGACACCCTCTCATAAGCCCAGTCCTTTATTTGAAATGAAGGTTAGACTCAATGATCTGTAGAACCTCTTATCATTTCTCTCTCTGGGATTGCTCTGTGCCCAGACCTGGGGCATAAAATGGTCATTTACCATAGTGATCCTAGGTTTTGTGAATCTCTTAAAAGAGCTGCTGCTGAAGAGGATTTAGCTTTCACAAATTCTTCCTTAACAATGTCAGCGAACCTTTCTGAATATCTGACCCTGAACTCGAAAGTGTACCCGATCCTCTGACTCCGAGGAAAACCTGGGTTGGAGTCTGGCAATGCCACTTATCCTCCTCTGTGACCATGTAGGAATTACATGTGCCTTGGCTAATTTTGTAAATTAGATTTGTTAAAAAAGCATCTACCATGTAGATTAATTGATTTTAAAAAATTTAAAGTATATCAGGTGTTATTTCTGTTCAGAGTCTGTTCCCTGTTCCTTTCTTTCTCCTGTCCAACCTCTCCTCTTTATATCCACTGCCCACCTGCCCGTATCCTCCCATTGTCCCGTGACTTCCTTGAGACCATGGTGTCTTCTGGGTATCAGGCTCTGGATAATATGCTGTAATAATTATTACTAATATATCGCAGGTGTTTACTACCTTCTAGGAACTTGCAAAACCAATCTACACATTATACCATTTAATTCTTAAATAAGAATTATTTTACTCTGTTAGGGAAATATTTTCTCCAATAGGCAGATTTTCAAAAATCTTATGAATAAAGGAATTTCTCAAAGTAAGCCAGCTGAAAAATGGCAGAGCTAGAAGTCAAAATGAAACCCTTTTGATGTCAAAAGGTTAGCTTTTATCTATTGACTTAAATAAAAGTAGAGGGCTGGGGTTGTGGCTCAGTGGTAGAGCGCTTGCCTGGCATGCGCGAGGCCCTGGGTTCGATCCTCAGCACCATATAAAATTAAATAAATAAAATAAAGGTGTTGTGTCTAACCAAAAAAAAATATATATAAATCTTTAAATAAAAGTAGAGAAGGCTTTACTAACGTGATAGCTAATTTTCAAACCGTCCATCCCAGGTGATAGAATGCTTTAATTCAGTTCACGTGTTTGTCTAGGTGATAGATGAAGCAAGATCCTTTTCCACATCTTTTCTTTTCCTATACTTCTATTTCTCAAGACATTTGGGTCAACTTTGGCAACAAAACATCTGGCACATGTTAATGAAAAACAAGAAGGAAAGGTATTCTGCTTCTCCTTGATCCTTAACTGAAAACAGTAGGGGATATTACAATTGTATATTCACATAAAAGACACTGACAAATTGCAATCAAGAAATGTAGATCTGGGCGGTGGCGCCCGCCAATAATCCTAGCAGCTCCGGAGGCTGAGGCAGGATCCAGTTCAAAGTCAGCCTCAACAATAGCGAGGCACTAAGCAACTCAATGAGACCCTGTCTGTAAATAAAATACAAAATAGGGCTGGGGTTGGGGCTCAGTGGTTGAATGCCTTGAGTTCAATCCCCAAAGGAAAAAAAGAAATGTAGAGCAGGGCACGGTGGTGCACGCCTGTAATCCCAGCGGCTAGGGAGGCTAAGGCAGGAGTATCCCTAGTTCAAAGCCAGCCTCAGCAATTTAGCTAGGCCCTAAGCCTCAGCCAGAGACTCTGCCTCTAAATAAAATATTTTAAAGGGCTGTGAAATAGACAAACAAAAAAGGGGGGGCTGGGGACATGGCTCAATGGTTAATCCCCCCCCCTTTAACCCCCGGTCAAAAAAAGGAAGAAAAAAGAAAGAAAGAAAGAAAGAAAGAAAGAAATGTAGATATTGGTGGGAAAAGGTGAGGTTTTGGAGGTCCAGAAACCATGCAATTATAGAAGCTGCTTTCTTTCCAGTGCCCACGCAGGCTCTGCTGAAAGCGTCTGTGAATGGCAGATGGGGGTATTTTATACCCCATGAACTGTTCATTAGATTCCTTAGCAATCTCTCCCCATACTCACCTACCGTGCCTGCAGAGGGCCAAGTCGGAAGGTCAGTGTTCTGTTTGACAACCAGCTCACCCTGTGTTTCCTCACCTAGCATCTTGATGGAGGATGCGGAAGATCTTATTCGACAGCAGACTTCCAATGACACAGTCAGCCCCCGGGCCTCCTCCTCATACTATGAACAGTATCACTCACTCAATGAAGTAAGTCATCGCTGCACTCGCTCTCCAATGTTCCTGTTTTCATTTAACCTGCATTGCTAGCAACTATCAGCAAATCAGAATTGGTGGAAGAAGTTAAAAGAAAAGAAAAGCACACTTAAAGTTCATTATATGATGGTAACTCATTGTTTTGAGATATCTTCCTGGGAAGATTGCATCCTATTTGGTAAACTGCCTCTTGATAAGATGTTGGTCCACAGTTAAAAGTATTTTTAGCTCCTAGAAATACCATTGCTAAAGAACAATGGAAAATAAAGCATAGAACCTTTTGATTGAAACAGCCACAAAAAAAAAAAAAAAAAAA
>NW_025999932.1:40429565-40433462 GCF_001458135.2 Marmota marmota marmota
GAAACAGCCAAAAAAAAAAAAAAAAAAAAATCACCAGAATACTTGCCAGATTACCTCACTGATGAAAGCAATATATTCGTTTATAGTTAATACAGTATAAATAAATGTATTTTATTCCCCTGAGGAAACTGTTTAAACTAACTGTAATAATCATAATCATAGATTCCTGTTTTAACCTTTAAGAAACTGGATTTCTGTTCTATTAGTACTTCCAGGCTTCAGTCTTTCTAGAGGAAATCTGAAACTGTTTCTCACGTTCACTTCCCTCAGCTGCTTTCCCATAGTGCATTAAGAGTCCTTTATCCATATTTGTTAGTTAAAGAGTAAATACCTCAAAGAATTTTCTTTTTTATACACTATAATAAAACACCTTGATCACTCTTGGTCTTTCTTAGGAGCATACTGCTATATTGCCTAATATAGGTTTGGTTGTTTTTTTAAATCATTTTTGACTAGGTGCCCAGAAACTTTTAGGGATCACATCCATGTTTTTAAGACGTCTAAGACTTGGGTAATAAAAATCAATTTTGTATTTAATCTTTAAGTACATCTGCTGCTTTCCAGTTAGTTAAACCAGAATT
Source organism: Marmota marmota marmota (assembly GCF_001458135.2). Lineage (NCBI taxonomy): Eukaryota > Metazoa > Chordata > Mammalia > Rodentia > Sciuridae > Marmota > Marmota marmota. The sequence continues at coordinate 40,430,147 of NW_025999932.1, forward strand.
CAGTCTGCTTCTAGAATCCATATGCCTGGCTGATGGATGGGGATCTTAAAATTGCATCTGCTCCTTTACCTCTCGTACTCTGTACTGTTCCACATAGGCCGCTTCCCTCTGGCCTGTCAACAGCAGTACATAACAAACTTGAAGCAGAGAGGCTAGAAAGACATGGTTTTCAAAATGCAGAAGGTGAAAGTGTCACTGTTGTGCTGAGTGTCATGGGAAAAGAGGATGCCTTAAACAGAAGCATTTTCAAATACTTCCAAAAATATATTTTTAATTATTTTATTTTAAAAAGTTATGTTTCCATATCCTGAAGAAAGAGTTGGAATGACATGAAAAGAGATACTAAGTATACAACTGTGTTCATCTGCTAGGGATTCCTGGACAAGATACACAGTGTGATTTGAACAATGGAAATGTATTTGCTCACTGTTCTGGAGGCTGGAAGTCCCAGACCAGGATGCTGGCAGGCCTGATTTCTTCTGAGGCCTCTCTCCTTGTGTGCAGACAGCTACTTCTCTATGTATCTACATCCCTGGCGACTCTTTCTGTCCTTATCTCCTCTTCTTCTCTGGTGTTCTTCTAAGGACACCAATCAGATTGGATCAGAGCCCACTCTAAGGGTCTCACTTTAACATAATCCTATCTCCAAATTCAATCACTTTCCAAGGTACCAAGTTTAGGGCTTTAACATGAATTTGAAGGACATCATCAATCCATCCCCATGACATTGCAGACAATGTTTGGGACTTCTCTCCTGCCTTCACATACTTCTAAGCCTTTTATAGAAACCATGGTGATCTTGCTCTAAGGTAATTCCTCTGAGTCTTTCTTTCCCTTTCCATGGTGATCTTTTCATCAGCCCTACTCACAAGATGATCTGATAGGCAGGAAGATTTCTTTGGTCACATCAGAAAAATTTAAGTAATTCACTGGAGTGAGAAACATCAATATTTAACAGCCAGAAAATACTTCTTAAAGCAAATGACAAGAGCAAAGAGTTCATCAAAGACTGTTTCCTTCATTATCCCAGGTTAGAATGTGAAATGAGTTACATTTGCCAGTAAAGTTGACTTTATACAATGCAACCTCCCCCTATTGGAAGAATTTCACTGAGCTATCAAAGCTATAGTATAAGTTAATATCAGGTAGTAGTCCTCTTAGGTATATTCATACCTAGAAGAGTAACGCAGGAAGTGGAATTCCAATGAAGACATCCTTGCTGGTTTAATTTTGGACACCCCAGACACTGAGAGTGTCAGTATGTGGCAGCAAGCAGGAATTCCAAGGGTCTCTTCATTCTCAGCTTGGGGACAGTCACTCACACATACCACTTATGGAAAGTCAGTGGCTCCAGTTCTCATCAAGTAGGATTGCTACTTGAAATCCTCTCTAGAAAAATTCCCAGAGACAAAGCCAAGGCTTGACCATTCCCATTTCAGAAGCAGGAGCAGCTCTAGAATTTCTTTTTCTTTTCCCTCCAACGATGATCTTGACAAAAACTGAAATACAGGTGTACTACAGCCTGGGAGGGAGGTCCCGAATCAAATGACTTCTCCAGAAGGAAAGTTGTTTTTCTCCACACTCTCCTCATCTTTGCCTCTTGCCAGTCCACCAACCTCACTGTGCTTATGCGGTTCAGTGGGAAACGGTGATACTGCTATTTGTGCTGGGTAAACACAGTGCCTCAGGCTCCCTTCACCTGGAAGAGCAAATTTTTTTATTTTAAGTCTTATGTAAACATGAACTCTTGAGTGAATGGCAAGAGGGTCTCATACACAGAGGCAGGGACTCAACATGATGAGCCTATAAAGGTAACTTTTAGAGGTTGTACAGTACAGATTAACTTTTTCTATGTTGCCATTCATTTCTCAGTACTTTTTTACTCTTTCTCTAAACTCAGCATTGATCAAAACTTTAATTTTATTAATTTTTCTAAATAGAAGAAGAAACATCTCATTCCAAGTGCTTTAGTTCCTCGTTTCTTCCATATACAAAAGTTTTAGAGGAATCTCCTTTCTCTGAAGAAGTTGTCTTCGTCCTTTGGTCAGGAAATACTTTAAACGCTCCCTGTAACTAACCTGTGGCTTCTGCTTGAACAGATCTATTCTTGGATAGAAGTTATAACTGAGCGGCATCCTAAGATGCTTAAAAAAATCCACATTGGATCCTCATATGAGAAGTACCCACTGTATGTTTTAAAGGTATGTTGTAAGAAAAGTCACTGATCTTTCAACTTGAAGAGGGGATGAGTTCTCCGGCAGTGTTTGTTATAACTAGGATCCTTTTTTCTTTGCATTCTAGAAATATTTGTATCTCAATTGTTCCTAGCTCTAATATCCAGCTATTTAGGAGTTTGTTATTACCATTAAATCTTTTCCTTTAATGATGTCTTAATGATGTAAGAGGGAAAACCCCAGTTCTAGAATAAGTTCTGTGTTTGTGTGATGTTAGTAAGCTGTTTAACTTTACATGGGATTCGTCACCCACCTTCATACAATGAAGGAAGTGGCCTAGATTATTTTTCAAGTCTTGATTTTATATATGCCACTGCCACCTCATACTGACTGACACGGTCTAAGAAAAACAGACACAGAAGAAAAGAGAGTGAGCATGAGTGAAGTCTGTTATTGCACAAACATTATTCCAACTTTTTAAACAAAAGTAAGAGCTGAACAACCAAACGCAGGGAAAGATAGGAACAAGGGCAATGATAAAATGATGATCCATTCTAATGAACGTGAAGTTTTACGCTCCATTCACCATCCATTTGGTTATTTTTAGTTGCAAAATCTCATGGGAGATAATATAATTGACCCATCGCACCACAGATCAGGCGTTTTCTCTCTTGAATAAATTGGTTTTAGTAAAGGTCAGTGAATGTAGCCACTGGGGGAATTTTAGGAGCTATGACCATAATAATACCTGACTCATACAGTTTTTAACTCTGCATTTCTGTCTTCTACCACTCTCTCCCTTAAAAAAAATTAAAGAGACTCTGAAAAAAATATGATCACTGGAAAAGTACATTTGCTTTACTAATATCAAATTTACCCACAATAGAGATTGGTGAGCCTCTTCAATCATCCAAAGAAGATAAGACTTTGTGTTAGAATTTCTCGATTGCAATCTGTCTCTGAAAAGAGCTTACAGTGCAAACTTAAGGCAGGTCTGTGCAATGTTGAGTACTTTTAGTGGTGAAGCCAGTCAATCAGATTAGATCCACATAATCATATGCATATCCACCAATGATGCTTATTTCAGCCACGTTGCGTGTACTTCTTTGAATCTGAATGTCTGGAAACCCCCCCCCCCCCCC
>NW_025999932.1:40433481-40863662 GCF_001458135.2 Marmota marmota marmota
AAAAAAAAAAAAAACAAGTTGGAAAGGCATGCATCCAGGGTCTTTAGTCCTCTCTTACTTGACCAAGGATTTTACACAATGTGAGTCTGTAGGGTTCCTCCATATTTCCAATGAAGATAGAAAGATCAAGTAAGGCAACTAATCTGGGTAGTTCTGGATTTTCTTGACAGTACACAGATTGAATTAGCTGGGTAACTCTGTTTGACTATATGTTTTAACCTTTAGTGGCCATTTTACTTTCTCATTGGCTACCGTAGTTGCAGGTTACAAAAAACCCTCCTGGAGTGCTCCAGATGGGAACATTTAACTCTTATTTTCTTGTTCTGAAATTATAAGTCTACATCTTTGTTAGATTTTTACAACACTCTTTCCCTTTCACTCCATACCCCCCAAATTTTATATTGTAATTAATTTTTCAAATCGAATAAATTATGATTAATTTGGGAGGTGTTGTTGAGAACTCTTCTGAAGACATCCTTGAGAAAAGGTTGAGAATTCTAATTCCAGAGAGTTCGTAGCTTGTGCCCGTCTGCCGTGCTATCAATCTGAACAAAGCGCTGTCCCTTGACCTGTTGGTATCAGCTTATGTGAAGATAGATGTGTGCATCTTCCTGTGTGAAATGGAGAAATAGTTTACATGTGGAAAGTGTGCCCTCTAGGGACAATGGTGAGGGAGTTTCTTCCTTGGGTGAGTCTCTATGCCTCCAGCAAAAGGCTGCCCACTCAACACACCCTCCCTGATCTCTAAGGAAGCTTGAAGATATGGCCCCAAGTTACTCTTTCTCTGTCCTCTGCTTCCACACTTCCACATGCAGCTCTGCTAGGTAATGTGAGGCCAGGGGAATAAAATTTGCTTTAAATCAAGAGTTTGAGTTTCAATCCCCAGACCTGATTTGGTGTCATTACTGTGACCACTAGCTAACATCTCTTAATCTCTCTGGCTTTTAAATTTCCCTTGAAAATTATCTATTATCACTATAGAGGTGAAAGTTATCATACTGAAGCTTACATTTTTGGGGTTTCTTTGAGCAGGTTTCTGGAAAAGAACAAACAGCCAAAAATGCCATATGGATTGACTGTGGAATGCATGCCAGAGAATGGATCTCTCCTGCTTTCTGCTTGTGGTTCATCGGCTACGTAAGTCTTCCCGTCCCCTTATGCCAAGGTTTCTAAATATAGGTCCAAGATCACAGGTGTCAGAATCAACTGGGCTGTAAGTAAAATGCATTTTTCCAGATCACGTCCCAGAATTCGCGACTCAAAATCTGCAAGTGAGGCTTGAAAGCTAGGATGCTCCAAGCTTACCAAGTGACCTGTATGAACCTTCACTTTGAGAACTGTCATTTCAAGCATTTAAATCACCCTTAAGATTGTTGATCTTTTCCTTCCTACATTTTTATCCAGAGGTGAATATTAGAAAATAACTTAAAAAAATAGAATTCTGGTTGTATTGTTTACTAAGTAGAAGAAATGTCTGAAACAATTATCTAAGTCGGATCCCAATTTTTTTCCTCTTTTTTCTCTTTCTCATTCTCCTCCTCCTCCTCATCCTCCTCCTCTTCCTCCCCCTCCTCCTCCTCCTCCTCCCCCTCCTCCTCCTCCTCCTCCTTCTGTCTGAATTGTAATATGAATATCTTTTGCCACACTCTGCCCTAGAGAAGTGAGCATAAATCATACGCTCATAGGGCAGATAATATTTTTCCATATGTCATAATAGGGAATTATGTCCCTGATGAAGAGATTGGCATCAAAAAAAGCCATATATAGGGTTGGGGTTGTAGCTCAGTGGTATAGCACTTGCCTAGCATGTGTGAAGCACTGGGTTTGATTCTCAGCACCATATGTAAACAAATAAAGTAAAGGTCCATTGACAACTAAAATCAAAAATATTTTTAAAAAGACATATATACGACTAATAGTGTGCCAAAAAAGTAAAACACAGAATGAATATAATCTTCCATAATTAAAGTGAAATCTTCCAAATGAACAGTAAAACTTATGCTTCAAATTCTATAAAATAGATACGCTCGCCTATATTGATTTACACACAAGATCGTGACACTGGAAAATACATCAAAATATGTATCTTTCTGATTATTGTTATCACAGTCTTTGTGTTCACAAATACCAGTAACAGAAAATAGATGAGCTGAGAAATTAAGAGACTCCCACTGAGATCTGTCTTAACAAATGAGGTACATCAAAAAATAAAGCTATGCTGGGTGTGGTGATGCATGCCTATAATCCCAGCAGCTTGGGAGGCTGAGGTAGGAGGATTGCGAGTTCAAAGCTAGCTTCAGCAATATAGTAAGGCCCTAAGCAATTCAGTAAGGCCCTGTCTCTAAATAAAACATAAAAAAGGGCTGAGGATATGGCTCAGTGATTAAGTGCCCCTGGGTTCAATCTTAGTACCCACCCCCAAAATGTAAAGCTATTTCTGCCCCCACTGGATCTTAAAAAATGCCAACACCTTTACCCATGTTCACTTGCCTTAGCATCTTCCCTTCTGCACAGATGGTAACTGCAGTATCCCTGAGTCCACCAAGAACTTTCCAATCACCACTGGCACTACCTGGATCAAAGGATAATCTTGAGCCTCACCCAAATTAGGCAGTTTTAATGATGGGAGCAGTAATTAGTGGAGAGAGGTACAAGAAAGAGAGAAAAAACATTGATATTTTTATCCTATTGATGAATCTGAAAAGGGCTAGAAAGAAACTCTAATTCATGTTGGTAAAAATTATCCCTAATTGCTGCCTTTCTCAATATGATACCTTTCCTTCCTGTTACACATCCTAGCCTCTGCTCTACCCACTTGCTGAATCTTTGTAAGATTAACTTATTTATTCTGAAAATACTTATAAATTGACCATGAGAGGCTAGACCCTGGGGATACAACAGGGAACAAGATACAGCTCAATGATCTCACAGTCAAGTATTTTGCCATGACAGTATAATCCAGATTTTTATGGCCTATAGTCAATAAATTCTATTGACTGGACATTTAAGTAGTTTCATCCTAGCCTACCTCAAACTAATCCAGATCATCTGACAATGTTTTGACCATATCACAATGGTTCAAAACATTGTAGGAGGAAAAGTAAAATAAAATATTTGGCTTTAAGATTTTTAATAGCTTTTTACTTCTAAAAATCAGTAAGCTCAGAGGTGAACTGAAGTCTTAGCTTTTAAATCTCTCCCTTCCATAATTCAATAAAGGTTGCAAAAATCATATAGGCCAGGCTCAGTGAGGGTTGTAGAACACTTATGGAAACTTGAGGTGCATCATCTCTCTGTGTACCTCTAATTCATTCTCAGGAGGTCAAATTCAGATCCTTTCTATTTCTGCAGAGGTGGTGGTAGAGACTGGCAGGTGCATGTTTATAGTGTCACAGCCAAAACCCAGCACAAGGGCAGGGACATCATAGGAGCCCAGTGAATATGTGCTCAGTACTCTCTATACTAACTGGATTTTCTCACTACTAACCTCCCTCCAGACCTCTGCCATGGAGATCTCTCATCTAACCACACACCAGGTTGGCACTTCCAATATCAGGGACTTCATGAAATTCTCTCTTCCCCTCCTTATTTTTGCTGATGCATGACTTGCTAAGGTCACTACCTCAGCTCTACCAAGTCCAAGAGCTGTTCTTTCACACTATCAGGTGCCAAGTGGCCAGGAAGAGTGGGTCCACACTCCCATCCTAATGTCACCATTGTTTTCTTTCTCCCTTGAAGTTCAAAATCTGGTCACACCACCCTTAATTTTTCTTGTTGTTGCCATCTACTAGCTTCTAGATAATCCCCTGGAATCTGGTTTGTAGTTCTTAATTCCTCCCAAGCCCTTGCTGTCATTTTAAAATTTGAGTGTGAGATCCTTCTATCAACCCATCTTCTTGCCTCCTTGAATTCTTTCTGCATTACCAAACCTCCCCTCAACTCTGGTTTAGTGAATTTCTCCCAAGACCATCTTCTGAACATCAGAAAGAATGATCTCCCTGATCCTTATATCTACAATATGGCCCCAGACAGTGAAAAGGAAGAAGCCATTTAATCTGATTTAATTTCCTCTTCTGCTCCTCTTATTTCTTATAGGTGCTATGCATGCTTTTTTTTTAAAACTTTAGTAGATATCCTGCCCAAGAATATAGACATTTTTTCCAATTTATCACCTCCTTTCCAGTATTTTTTTAATAACTGTTTGGGGTCACATCACAAACCACTCACTCACCTGAATCCTCAATCCTTGCTCCTCCTCCCCTTCCTCTTAACCTGCTCTTCAGGAGTTTCAATCCTACACACCCCAGAATTAATTATCCTTCTTTTGAGCCATCTTGTATATCCTGGCATTTATTATAATACCTACAGCATTGCTGCTCTTTCTTTTCCAACTGTTAGCTTTTTGAAGGCAGAAACTACTCCTAAGGTCATTTTTGTGTGTTTCTATCATCCGGTATATTGTTTGGTGCACGTAATCAGCGCCCTACTACCCCTGTGGAATTTGATATTTCAATTACTGCTTTAGGTTTAGACCGAAATACAAACCTGGGGTCCAGAGGGTACCTAAATAGTACCTACTATTGAGTTAAGTGCTTCATTGCCATTGGACAAGTCTGAACAATGGCTATAGACATAGAAATTGAGTGAAGACTGAGGATGGCACTCCTTACTATATTTCTAATAGTAAAATATATCAACTGCTTATTTAAAATTTTTCCATGCACTGGATTCGATGTGCCTTTATGCACTGATCTATTCTCTGTGAAATGGTCATTGGTTATAGTGTTGGGAGGTGTTATTATTTTTTAGCACCACAGAAGAGACAAAGCTACAGCTCACCCTAGACAAGCGGAGTCCTCCTCTGCCACAGGTCCTGCTGATGGGAGTGACTGTCCCCCTTAGTCACTCACTCCCTCTTGTACTCATCTCTGGCAGCCTATCTTCATCTTTCTTCTTTCTCGTTAATAGCAGGATTGCCATTTCACTTATTACCTTCCTCGTTGGTAAAGCATACCTTCAACAAATATGTTGGGTGTCAGGTATAATTCCTTCAGCCGCCTACCTTATTAAGAGTGATCTGTTCTGTAGATGTAAAACTAATGGTACATATATACATAGAATACTATGAGAAAACACTGGCTAATGTATGCTTGGAGAACTCTTTAATATTCCGATGCAAGTTGATAGTAAACAATTTTATTAGCACTGGGGAATGATATTGGACAAATTACAGTCTTATATTGTGTGCATGTATGAATATGTAACAATAAATCATACCATTAAGTACAACCATAATACACCAATAAAAATATGGAAAAAATAAAATAATATATACTGTGATTGCCAGTGAAGAGGGGAATTATTTTTAGATATATGAATATGTTCAAGTTACCTGAAATGTTATTTTAAAAATCATGTCTTTAACCATAGTTGAGATTACTAAGAATCATACATTTTGTAGCATTTTATAGGTTACATTACTTTAGTGGCACAATCAGATTATTCATATTTTCGAAGTAAAAATAATTGGGAAAATGTCAAATCTGGAAATATTTTAAAAAGCAATAACATTATTCACAGTTAAGAATTTTTTTTAATTCCTCTGTCTGTATATAATTCTGTCCTTAATCTCTAGAATGCTAGAAAAGGAACACAGGTTTGGCCATTCACCAAGTTCACTCCAATTTTTTCCCCTTTAACTAGGTCAGGAAAATATCCGAAGTCCCAAGAATGCTGTAAAACCACTCAGCTTCTCTGTTCAGGTCAACCTTGTATCAGGGCCCATCTCTCCTCCAACAGCATCGAGAAGTCCTCTCGTTACACGCCTCCCTCTGTCTTTCCTTTCAGCCATACCTCTCCCCTGAGATCCTTACTATTGCAGCTCAGATCATCACCAGTTCCCACTTGCTTTGGATCCTCATCTCTGAATGTACACCTAGACAGGACTACCACCTCCCTGGATAAGGCCTATGAGTGGGATCCAAAAAGACATCCATGTGCCAAGGAATGAGGTTGGACCCTTACATCACATCTTATATAATAATTAACTCAAAATGCATCAGAAACCAAAATGTAAATACTAAAAACATAAAACCCATAGAAGAAAACTCTTGGAAGTAAATCTTTATGACCTTGGATTAGGCAATGATTTATTAGAGATGACACAGGAAGCATAGCCACACACATGCACACACAGACATACAAAAAGATGAGACTTTACCAAAATCAAAAGCTTCTGAGTTTTTCAAAGGACACCATTCAGAATATCAAAAAACAATTCACAGAATGGGAGAAAAAATTTGCTAACTATAGATGTGATAAAAGAATTATACTCAAAATATTTAAAGAGTTCTTCCAAATGAGCAATAAAAGACAACCCAATTTAAAAATGGGCAAAGAATCTGAATAGAGAAGAAGAGAGGCAAATGGCCAATTAAAATGGTACACAAAGAGATGCTCAATATCATTAGTCATTAGAAAAATGCAAATCCAAGCCACAACGAATTACCACATCAAACTTACTAGTATGGCTAAAATAAAAAAGACAGATGAAAACAATTGGTACATAATAACAAAAAGTAGGAAAATTGTAATGCTTGTTGATTGTTGTTGGGATTGTAAAATAGTGCTGCTACTTTAGAAAACAGTTTGGAAATTCATCAAAAGGTTAAGTATAGAATTATCATATGTATACGTGAGGTAACTAGACACATTAGTTTACAAACATTAGTAAGAATACCATTCATAATAGTCAAAAAGTGGAGACAACTCAAATGTGCATGAACTTATGAGAGACAAACAAAATGTGGTAGAATGTTGTCTTAGCTTTTTTGTCACTGTGACCAAAAGTTCTGACAAGAACTATTAAAGGAGAAGTTTTGGGGGGACACCTCATATGTAAACCATAATACATCATTCAGCATTGATAAGAAATGAAATATTGGGGCTGGGATTGTGGCTCAACAGTAGAGTCCTAGCACAAGCGGGACCCGGGTTCAATCCTCAGTACCACATAATAATAAAGGCATTATGTTGTGCATCTACACCTAAAAAATAAATATTAAAAAAAATTTTTTAAAAAGAAATGATATTGATTCATGCTACATTTTACATGAATCTTGAAAATATTACACTAAGCAAAAGAAGCCACACACAAAAAGCTACATATTTTATTCTATATGAAATGTCCAAAACAGGCAAATCCACACAAAACGATGACTAGTTTTTGCCAAAGGCTAGAGTTGTGGAAGGAGTAGAAAAGAGAATGATTTCTAATATGCATGGATTTTTTTTTTTTTGAGTATCAGGGATTGAACTTATTCAACCACTGAGCCACATCCCCAACCCTATTTTGTGTTTTATTTAGAAACAGGGTCTCACTGAATTGCTTAACCCCTCGCCTTTGCTGAGGCTGGCTTTGAACTTGCCATACTCCTCCTTCAGCCTCCCAAGCTGCTGGGATTACAGGCGGGCACCATTGTGTCCTGCACATGGATTGTTTTGTGGAAGGGTGGGGATAAAAATGTTCTGAATCAAATACTGGTGATGGTTGTATAACTATGTGAATATACTAAAAACCACTGAATTTCACACTTTTAAACAGTGAATTTTTCTGGTATGTCAATGTATTACAATAATTGCTTTAAGGAAAAATAGCTTCCCCTACTCCTGGGATGGCAACTGCAGCTACACATGAAGGCAGGGCTTGGTGCCCACAGTACAGAGTATTTCAGCCCTCACTCTCCCATTGTCTAGAGCCTGCCTAAACAGAAAGAAATTCCAGGGCCAACCCTGATCATCTCTCAGAGCTGAACTTTTTGCTGAAAGACTCATCCAAACAATGGTAAAGGTAGAAAAATAAAGAGAGCAATGCAAATAAAGAAATCCACCATCCCACATCTATTATAAATTCAGCAAACATTGAAAAATTAAAATGACAAATACATTTTAAAATTACATTGGAAAGTCATAGACTCTCCTGATATTGTTCTAAGGATAAATGCTACATTCCTGCAGAAAAATGACACCAAGAAAAATTTACAAATTTGTAACGCAAACATTTATTTAACTGCTTGCTTAACTATTTAAAAAATGGCTTTCTCATTCTCTATATTTCCTTTCCTTTTATTCAGCTCCTATTTCTGGCCTGTAGTAGAGTAAAACAATAACAACTTGTATTTTTTTCTTTCCTTTCTCTCATGTTTCATAAATAATTATCCTGGCAAAAATTTGTAATGACTCTTGTAATTATTAAATGGAAACATGGGTATAGCATTCTAAATATTTAAAGGGGAAACAGTTTTTGCTATAGCTAAGGTAGGATTTAAAAATCTTTGTCAATAATGAAAAAAGCATTTCTTACCAATATATCTGTTTTTTTGTTGCTGTTGTTTTTGTGGTGCTGGGGACTGAACCCAGGGCCTGGGGCATGTGAGGCAAAGACACTAACAACTGAGCTATATCTCCAGCCCTCTTATCAATATCTTTTATAAAGTTTAAGGAAACAATTATAAACAGAACCACAAGTTAAAATGGAGCAATGTTGCCACGATGAAAAATTTAAGACAAAAATTTGCACAAGTTGAATTTATTTAACCAGGCAGAACTTGTCTCTGTGGGTCTCCTGCCTATATATTTGGTCACTTGGAATGGACTTTGTGTATGCCCTTGGATCATGCTGAAATATATGACTTGAAACTGGGTATGAGTCTAAAACAAAGGAACATGGTTCAGAGGATATATATATTAGGAACTGAGATTGAGTGCCTAGGAAAACTATCACTGATTTAAAAACAATTCTAGCATTCAACTTCACACCAAATTCTAAGGACAATGTAGAAAATACTATCTAATCAGGTGGGGGAACAAGACAAGATTAGTATACGTACTGATTAATATGAATTATCAAAAGAGGAGCTGAACTGAATTTAGGTTTTTTTGCTTTGTCAAGGGATTTAATAAATACTTATTTCTGTTTTTTGAAGGAAAGTTTAAAGAATGTATGGATTAAAGACTGGGGATATATTTTGGTGGTAGCATGTACAAGCCTCTGGGTTAGATCCCCAGTACTGCAAATAAACTAATTAGTTAATTAATGAAAAAAAAGTATTGTTCTATTTTCTGCCTCCATTAAATAGGAAGACTATATGCAGGGCATTTACCACCACTAATTCAGTCCTTTTAATGAATACTCTTCCCAAAAGTTAAATCTGCAAATTGAAACATGCCAAATGATTTTTTTAAAAAATAAAAGAAAATCACATATAAAAGTAGACTTAAATTTAGAAGAACTTAAATGAGATGTTATTAAATGGGTTTAATTAATTTGTAGGTAACTCAGTTCTATGAAAAAGAAAAGCTGTATACCAATCTTCTGAGACACGTGGATTTCTACATTATGCCAGTAATTAATGTGGATGGTTATGACTACACGTGGAAAAAGGTAGGTGAAAGTGAAGAAAGCAAAACGTGCCTGGGATATGAGAATTACAGGTTGAATTATTCATAGAAAATTCCTTAATCTTAGCATAAGGGTCTTATTATGAAAAATAATAATTTCTATTATGGAAAATTTTAAATATAAATAAAAATGAACATAATTACATAGTAACCTCTTATGTATTCATTACACAGCTTCAATTTACAGTCAACTCCTGTTAGTTACCTTTTCATCACTGAGAAAAGATACCTGAGACAATCAAATTAAAAGAAGGAAAAGTTTATTTGGGCTCCTGGTTTCAGTCCATGGTCACTTGGCTTTGTTGCTGTGGGGCCTGTATCAAGGCAGAACATCATGGTGGTACATATGGTGGGCAAGGTTGCTTACCTCATAGTGACTGGGAAGCAAAGAGTGAGCAAGAGGAGACCTGGAATCCCAACATCCCCTTCCAGGCATTCACTCAATGCCTTGACTTCCTTCACTAGGCCCCACCTCCTGAAGCCTCCACCAATCCCAATCGTCCCCCAGGTTGGGAACCAAGCCTATCACACATGGAACACAGCAGGACAATTAGGATCCAAACCCTAACACAACTCATGGCCAACTTTGTATTATCTGTATCCACCATCCAATTTTACCTTCCTCTTATTATTCAAAGCAAATCCCAGACACCATATCACTTCATTAATACATATTTCAGCATGCATTTAAATAAGAAAAAGACTAATTAACACACATATCAAAAAGGGAGAGCATTGAAACTCAAGACTCAGACTTAGGAGTTGAGACACAGTTAAAATATTTTGCTTTTCTTTGAAGGAACTCAAAATCAGTCTGTGTGTAAAATTAATTTAAAGGAAACAAGATTAAACAAGAAGGTTTATAAGCAGCTTAGTGGAAACAAATGAAAAAAATTCTTTTTGTACAGGTCAAAATTCATCAAATGTGACCATCTTGTTTGGTTCAAACGGAACTAGTTGGAGTGAACCTGACTGAGACCTGGATAAGATGGGGGTTATGTCAGGGGAGGCTGCAGAGGCAGCATCAGGATGATGGACAGAGGTGTGGGGGTGGCGGAGGGAAACCCAACCCTGGCCCTTGGGCTTCATAAGTCCTGTCTTTCCTTGAGCTGCAAACACCACCTTGGTTATCTGTTCCTGTTTCGTTTCCTTAGAATCGAATGTGGAGAAAGAACCGTTCTTCCCATGAGAACAACCGTTGTATTGGAACAGACCTGAATAGAAACTTTGCTTCCAAACACTGGTGTGGTAAGTTACTTGCCTATTGCTGGTATTGTCTCTTCATTAAGAGGGCGAGAAAGGCCTAGGAATTCCAACTAATTACAGAGGAGTCCCATATGAAATGGGGAATAATTTAAATAATAAGCTTTTGAGGTAAATGTAATACTATGAATGTTGACTAGAATCAGCAAATCAACTTTGCTCTTTCCTCCTTGATGTTTCTTCATCTTTAAGGTAAAGGGAGGTAGGACCACTTCTTTAAGGTCCCTTCTGGCTTCAGAATTCCAAGATTCTATTATCTTAGAATCAAGGAAGTGACTGTTGAAGATCGTTCCTTAGTAAATAAATAACTTAGGCTATCACAGACCTGGGGTGGCAGTAGGACTTCTTCTTTTCAATTGTGCTGGTAAACATTTAGCTTCTATTATAGTGTTTGAAAACATTTTCCTTTTTTTTTTTTCACTATTCAGTTTCTTAAATTCTTTTATGAATAATTCTTTTATGAATATTAGCAAGAAGCTAATAGCAAGTAATTAAAAATAATGCAAAAAGTAATATAAAAAGATAAGCGCAGTGGGAATCTATCATTCTTTGATTTGAATGAGCTAAAATGCTCAGTGACTATTGATTTGAAGATTTGAGAACAATCTGTGCTCAGGGAGGTAGGCATTAGTTCATCTTTTTTTTTTTTCTTGTAGTATTACTAATGCTATAAAACAAAGCTAAATTGAACATTGAGCTTAAATCAATGTAGTTTTGAAAATGGGTACACATGGCTCTGTAGGGACAAGCTATTGCACCCAGAGAAACATCCTCATTTTCCCACATTTTTGCACAATGCAGTATGTGATTGTATGTATTTCCTTCAAAAGAAGTAAAAATTTGTGATGTTGAACTTCACCAGTGCCCCAGAGCACATGTGGCAGCCTCACTACACAGCACTCACCTTGCTCCTTCACTTCCTTGCCTTTCTAGGTTAGAACTCTTGGAGGGCGGGGCCATCACCTTTTACCTAGCAAGATGCTTGGTATGTGAAGGGCTCCCACAGAATATTGCTTTAATGAGCCTGTGGAAGCATTTAGTTGCCCTGGGAATTCCATATGCAGGAGGAACACAGGAAGGAGTAGTTAATCCTGATGTGGGCATGAGAGAACCAGCCACTCAGTGTGTCCCACTAAGAGCCATCCTTGGGATTGCCAAAGAAGAGTGTTCACAGAGGCCCAAAGTCTGCTGTAGCATTGATAACTGTACAGGGACTCAAACAGCAGTTGCTCATGTAAAAAATAATCCAAGTAAACAGAGGGTTATTAAGTGCCAAGCAGTTCACATATATTTACCTCCTGGATTTAACTAGCATAGATAGACTTTAAAAGTGAAGTTTTGTCCTAGTCCTTTCTATGTTGCTAATAACAACAATTTATGGACTGGGAAAGTTATAAAAAGAAGAGATGTTCATTTTTGGCTCATTGAGGTTGAGTTCAAGGGGTCACATCTGATGATGATCTTCTTGGTAGCATAGTTCCGAAGCAGCACAGAGCATCACACGGCAAGAGACAGTGAGTCCCGGAGAAATGTAGCCAAAATGGATTCTACAAGAAGCCCACTTTCAAGATAACCCATTCATGAGAACAAAACCCTCCTCACTTTTTAAAGGTCCTACCTCTTAATATCTTATGTGAGGATTAGATTCCAACTGGATTTCAAAAGGAACAGACTAATTTAAACCACAGCCAGTCCCTTGTTCAAGGACACATATCAAATAAGTGAGAGCTAGGATATAAACCTAGGCTGATTGGATTTTTCAAAATTCTTCTAAGTCAATCTCTCTTCAATCATTTCGCTTTCAGAACTTCCTATTTTACCTCCAAACTCTTTGCATGCTCAGTTGTACTTTTCACATTGAAGTCAGTGTCCTCTTGTTTGAATAACCAGACAGTCAAAATATATTCTGTTATTGTCTTCAAGAAAGATCTCAGTCTCCTTTTAGGCAGGCTGTGGTTTTACTACATTACACAAGAGTTAAAAGCAGAAATAGCAAGCAGTAAACATATAAGCAAGAGTTCCCAATACAACAAAAAGCACCAATATCTCTTCAGTGCTATGCAAACAAGACTGTGAGAAAGAATTAAATTTCATCTCTTCCTTGCCCCTACAATCAGAATGTGCCTATATGGTACTTTACTTAAAAGATCATGCCATGAAACTAACAGGAAGTGACATATCAAGACTACCTATTCATTTTTATGCTCATTTTATTTTTCTCTATTAAAAGTGTGTGTGTGTGTGTGTGTTGGAGATGGGGTAGTGGGTAGGTTGCTGGGAGGTGTCTTAGTCTAATAGGGCTGCTGGAACAAAACCCCATAGACTGGGTGACTGTGTCATCTCACAGTTCTGGAGGATAGAAGACCAAGATCAAGGTGCCGGCAGAGTGGGTTTCTCCTGAGGTCTCCCTCTGGCTTGAAGATGGCCATATTCTTGCTGTATCCTCAGATGGCCTTTCTTTGTGCAAGTACCTATTTGGTGTCTCTTTCCCTCTCTCTGTTCTTTTAAGGGCACCAGTCATGTTGGATTGGGGCCTCACTCTTAGAACTTTCATTTAACCTTATTACCTTGGAGATCCTATCTCTGAACACAGTTACATTAGGGGTTACAACCTCAACATATGAATTCTGGGAAAACAATTCAGTCCATATACAGGAGATGTGAAGAGCTGTGTCAAACTTAGTAATACAGCACCATTCATTTTCGAAAATATTGAGTTAAACTACAAAGTTTTTGTACAATGGGAATCTTTTATTTCTTTTGTTATGTTTTTAAAAATTATTCTTATTGTCGTAAAATATGTAACATAAAGTTTGCCATTGTAAATTTTTTAAATTGTACAATTTAGTGGTATTAATTACACTCACAATGTTGTGCAACCACCATTACTTTTTTCAAAACTATTTCTATTTCCTAAATAGAAATTCTATAATATTTAAGCAATATTTCTTCATTCTCAACCCTCCCCCCAACTCTGGTAATTTCACTTTCTGTCTCTATGAAGTAACTTAGCTTAGATATTTCAGAGTGTTCTTGATTCCATGTTTATTGATCAAAGAAATATTTGAGCTTGAAGGGATCTGGTAGCCAAGTGCCTCAAGGTACAGATGAGATGTAATGGTTTGCCCAGATTAACATGGCTGCTTTAGAGCAAAATAGTCTCATACTCAAGTTTCCTGATTCTTTAGGGCTCTTTCCACTAAAATATTTGAAATGTCTAGAATGATAGTCACAGAATAAGAGACTGAAGATTACTATCCGGTGTAAACCAAAAAAATATATACATAAGTTTAAAATAAAAACAAAGGGTTTCATTTGAGTGTGGAATAGATTTACAAATTGGGAAATCAGTTTAGTGCTCCACCTAGGGAAGATGGTCTTGGGTTTTTATAACAGAGAAGTGGAAATTGCAGTTTAGCATTCTTTGGGTAAAATAAGCAGGATTGACACAAGTTTGGTGGTTGGAAATGGATGATAATTAGGATTTTTATACATTTTGTAAGTCCATTGAAATGTCCAGCTCAGGAGGCAATCTGGCCAATCTCATATTTCTCAAACCTTGCAAGGTATTAGATTTCAGAAAATTGTTCCACCAGGTTGACTCAGTTCCCAGCATGAAGCTGATGTGTGACAGTCTGTCCTGTCAGCAAGTCTCTAAGGCCCAGAAAAGGATTTTCCTCTCTATTTGACCACTCTTTAGCCATTTTGATTTTTATGTTACCACCAGTATAGTAGCTGCTAATCAGGTCTGTCTACTGAGCCTTGTCTAGATTGACACATGTGGTGAGTATGAAATTCACAGTGGAATTCAAAGGCTTAGTACAAGAATATTTCGTGAATGACTTTTACATTGATTTAAAGTGGTGAAGGCTTTATACACATAGCATTCAAGAATTATAAAACTAACTTAATTTTAACTATTTCTTTTGACTCTCCTTACAGTGGCTATTTGAAAATTTAAGATAAATATGGGATTTGCATTATATTTCTGTTGAACAGTCTTAGACTGAGGATTTATATTAGGGGACTGTGTCTCTTTTCAATGTTTTTATGTCTTCTCCAACCTCCATTCCAAATAAATAATCTTTATTCTGTATTTCTGTGTACCAGGAAAAAATGGACAGGGATATTTAAAGGTAACTGAACTATCAAAAATGATTTAACCAATCAAAACAAATAAAAATGCCTAGAAAATCTATTTTTTTTAACCATTTTTTTTTATTTTTTAATTTTTTATTGTTGGCTGTTCAAAACATTACATAGTTCTTGATATATCATATTTCACACTTTGATTCAAGTGGGTTATGAGCTCCCATTTTTACCCCATATACAGATTGCAGAATCACATCAGTTACACATCCATTGATTTACATATTGCCATACTAGTGTCTGTTGTGTTCTGCTGCCTTTCCTATCCTCTACTATCCCCCCTCCCCTCCCCTCCCCTCCCCTCTTCTCTCTCTGCCCCCTCTACTGACATTCATTTGTCCCCCTTGTATTATTTTTCCCTTTCCCCTCACTTCCTCTTGTATGTACTTTTGTATAACTCTGAGGGTCTCCTTCCATTTCCATGCAATTTCCCTTCTCTCTCCCTTTCCCTCCCACCTCTCATCCCTGTTTAATGTTAATCTTCTTCTCATGCTCTTCGACCCTACTCTGTTCTTAGTTACTCTCCTTATATCAAAGAAGACATTTGGCATTTGTTTTTTAGGGATTGGCTAGCTTCACTTAGCATAATCTGCTCTAATGCCATCCATTTCCCTGCAAATTCTATGATTTTGTCATTTTTTAATGCAGAGTAATACTCCATTGTGTATAAATGCCACATTTTTTTTATCCATTCGTCTATTGAAGGGCATCTAGGTTGGTTCCACAGTCTTGCTATTGTGAATTGTGCTGCTATGAACATCGATGTAGCAGTGTCCCTGTAGCATGCTCTTTTTAGGTCTTTAGGGAATAGACCGAGAAGGGGAATAGCTGGGTCAAATGGTGGCTCCATTCCCAGCTTTCCAAGAAATCTCCATACTGCTTTCCAAATTGGCTGCACCAATTTGCAGTCCCACCAGCAATGTACAAGTGTACCCTTTTCCCCACATCCTCGCCAGCACTTGTTGTTGTTTGACTTCATAATGGCTGCCAATCTTACTGGAGTGAGATGGTATCTTAGGGTGGTTTTGATTTGCATTTCTCTGACTGCTAGAGATGGTGAGCATTTTTTCATGTACTTGTTGATTGATTGTATGTCCTCCTCTGAGAAGTGTCTGTTCAGGTCCTTGGCCCATTTGTTGATTGGGTTGTTTGTTCTCTTATTGTCTAATTTTTTGAGTTCTTTGTATACTCTGGATATTAGGGCTCTATCTGAAGTGTGAGGAGTAAAGATTTGTTCCCAGGGTGTAGGCTCCCTATTTACCTCTCTTATTGTTTCTTTTGCTGAGAAAAAACTTTTTAGTTTGAGTAAGTCCCATTTGTTGATTCTAGTTATTAACTTTTGTGCTATGGGTGTCCTATTGAGGAATTTGGAGCCCGACCCCACAGTATGTAGATCGTAGCCAACTTTTTCTTCTATCAGACGGTGCGTCTCTGATTTGATATCAAGCTCCTTGATCCATTTTGAATTAACTTTTGTGCATGGCGAGAGAAAGGGATTCAGTTTCATTTTGTTGCATATGGATTTCCAGTTAGAAAATCTATTTTTTAATAAAAATAAATAAAATACTTGGAAAGGACTTGGATGTTCAGCCCATTTCCTTGTGGGGAAAATGCTTAAGGTTGTTTTTATTTCAAATAACAAGAAGAAAGCAGAACATGCTCACATTAAAAAGGAAGACTCTGCAGGAACGTTGGAGTAGCTCATGGAACCTGATGGCAGAAACGCAGCTGGACTCACATGTAGACAGGAACTGGCCTTGGAGCGCTGTAGGGCAGCCAAGTGATCCCTCCCTCTCCCCATTTCATCTCTGTGGTGCACACTGGCTTTTTTGGGGTCCCAATCCATGGTGATGATGATGATGATGATGACGACGACGACGATAATGATAGCAATGATACATAGCAGCAGTTATGGAACACAGACCATATGTATGCAGTTCACTTAAACCTCATTCAATACTCGTTAATTTTTCAGATAAGAAAATAGAGGCATAGATAGGCTTAAAATGACTACCCAAGGCCATATGACTCCTGAATGGGAAAGTCAAGAGTAGAACCAAGTAACTGGATGCTTAACAACATGTGTCAGAGCCTCTTATGGTGAACAATGGTTACCACCAATAGTGTCAAGTTTACATCTCCTACTACAGTAACAGTGTATACTTTATAGGGTCGCTGTGAGGATCAAATTAGACATTCCATAAATCTTAGCACAATTTTTGACACTTAGCATGTGCTCTTTGGGTGTAAGTTGGTAATATGACTATTGTTATCTTCTAATTTGTTCAAGAAAGAAGATGGACTGAGACTAGAATCTTAGTCTTGATTTCAGGTTATCATAGGAGGGATTCAAATTGGCACACACAAGTTTAAGACCTAATTCTGGGACCTCAACTGTTCTCAACTGGGAATTATTCTTTGGGTCAGATGTGGTTCCCTAGAGCTCCACACCTGTGAATTAGGGACAGAGGGAGGAGTGTTGAACTGATGTGTACTTTATTTTCTTAAAGGAATGAATAAACATTATCCTTGCATCAAATACTAGCATCCCATTTTATTTATGAACCATGTTAGCAAGGTAAAAGTGACACACAAGGCAGACTTGCATATTGAGTTCCCAAGGGAGGCTATTCTTTAGTGGCTTATACTGCTTAACAATTTCTCAACTGCAAATATCAGACAAACTGAGATTAAAGAAAATGCAATTTATGTTTCTTCACATAACCAGAAGCTTGGAAGCAGGACTGACATCTCTGAGACCTTTCCTTGTGGCTTTCTCAAGTTTGCAAGATGGCTGCCCCCAAGCAGCAAGGGAGACAGGATCTGGGAATGACACTTAGAAGATCTGCTGTGAGGGCATGTAAATATTTGGTTTGAAAAGGCCTTTTTGAACAACATTTACTAGACACAAGAAATATGTTCCTTCCAGAGCTCTCCCTAATCCATTTATCTTTTTTTGTTGTTGTTCTTTTTAGATATGCATGACTCTACAAAGTAGAGTGTACTTTGACCAATTATACATATATGGAATATAACTTACCTAATCCATTGATCTGAATTTGCTGCACCACAGATATTATAACACATTGTCAGGGCAACCCAAATGACAGTAGAATGGACATCCCCTTAAAATTCCTCTTTATCAATTTTACTACAGAGGAAGGTGCCTCAAGTTTTTCGTGCTCTGAAACCTACTGTGGACTTTATCCTGAGTCTGAACCAGAAGTGAAGGCAGTGGCTGATTTCTTGAGGAGAAATATCAACCATATTAAAGCTTACATTAGTATGCATTCATATGCCCAGCAGATACTATATCCATATTCCTATAATAGAAGCAAAAGTAAAGATCATGAGGAACTGGTAAGTGCTATTTAATGATTTTTTTTCTCATTAGTATTTCAAAAATAAAATAACACTTAGTTAAAGAGTCAGAAACTGTGGGGAAATTTTTCTCCTTTAGAGGACAAACAGGTATATGATTTTATGTCAAGGTTTAACTCATCAAGAGTTGCCCTGGGGTCAGGGCTCATAAAAGGGAAGATAAAGAAGATAAAGAGGGAAGATAAATAACTGGCCTTACTAGGAGGTCATGAACTTCATTCAAGCAGATAGCTTCCCTAAGAAAACATCAAATTCCTTGAAGGTCAGGGCAGCCTTACTCTAACCTGGACTGATCTGCTTTTGAAGTCATATAAGCAAACACAAGAGTCTATGGAATTGTGGTAGCGCATTGGGGTCACTAGTTTCCTAGGACAGTCCACCATAGATTAAGTCCCAGAACTACAGTCATTATTTTAGTATTAGCAGTGGAAATAATTTACACACTGACCTCCTAATGCCCAAAGTTGTGGTGCTATTAAAGAAACTCCAATGTCTGTGTTGAGGCAAGGGTCTGTTTTTTTTTTTTTCAAAAATTTTTTAGTTGTAGTTGGACACAATGCTTTTATTTTATTTATTTTTATGTGGTTCTGAGGATTGAACGCAGCGCCTCGCATGTGGCTAAGCAAGCGCTCTACCGCTGAGCCCCAGCCCCCAGCCCCAAGAGTCTGGTTTTTTGGAATGCAGTAGAAAAAATTCAAAAAGGACCCACACAGGCTGCTATCCTCTTGCCACTCTGTGATCCCAGATGCTCCTTGTTTGGGATGATGGCAAAGGATGCAAAGATTCTTGGTGGATTGTGGCTACATTTAATCAATTCCTCATTGTAGAGGATTTGCAGACAGTAGAGTATAATGGCATTAATATTGTCTGATCTTGTTGGGCATAGTGGCGGACACCTATAATCCCTAGTATCTCAGGAGGATTAGGCAGAAGGATTGTGAGTTCAAAGCCAGCCTCAGCAACATAGGAAGGCCCTAAGCAACTCAGTGAGACCCTGTCTTTAAATAAAATATATTTGATACTCGAGCTTTCCTAATTTCTTCTTTTTCCCAAGTAGCTAGGACCACAGGCATGTGCCACCATGTCTGGCTCTTGTGATTTCCTTTTTTCCTCTCAAAGGCAAAATTTAAGGTAGTCTTTACTAGTATTACCTTTGAAGAACTTAAAGGGTATCATGATTTGGAAGAAACTGACTTGCCTTATTTTTGCATTATTATTAGTACAGATATTTGTTGAGAGTTGTTATGTATACGATGCTGTATTCAATAGACATTCAAAGAAGCATTTGGTAAGACTGCCCTTTAGGATAATTCCACGTGATCAGGGAGCTTGGTCTTAAGTAAATATCACAAATATCTATACCCTTGGCACAGGTAGCAGAACTTATTGATTACTGGGAGAGCAGGAGGTGGCCCTAATTCATTTAGAGAGGAGTGCTGAAATATGTGACAGGATAAAATAGCCCCAGTTCTTGAAGAATTTGCAGTCTATTAAGGAGTGACTTCCTGTAAAGAAACAGGAAATAAAAATGCCACTTAAGTCAAGGAACAGGTACCATTTCAGCCAGGCATTAAAAGAGGAGTTCTATAGAAGGACCTTCCACACAGAGAACATGGTGTTTCCCACAGGAAGAATGTTTAGGGTGCTGCTAGGGTGCAGGCATGGAGGGTGGCACCATCGGGAAGTAAAAGAGGTCAACTTGCAAAGGAGTTTTAATAATAGAATCAATTAGTATTTTGTCATGTAGACAATTAGTTTACATCAAATGTAATTTTTGAACAAAGGAATGTCACAATATAATATCCAATGATGTTCCTCTGGTGATAGTGAAACACATAATGTTAGTCCCAATGCTAGTTCAGAAAAGATGGGGGTTAAGTGGAAACTTCAGAAAAGATCTTTGTAAATTGGAACCAAGTATAGTCAAGAGGACTTGTCATTATCCTGTTCCATCTTGGGGGCATAATCCTTTTTGCTTGATGAGTCTTTGGAAGTCACTAAACATTTTATACAAGAAGAAAATAAGAGGTTTTGTAAAGAGTGAGAAGTAACTCATGCATGCAGTGGGCATGTGAATGTTTAGAGAAATTAGATTTAAAATTTGATGATAATTTTGTCTAGGAATGGAATAACTACAAGCCCATGAATATATTGTTCATTTCATATAATAAATGAATTCCTGAAAAGTTATGTGAAAATTATTTTTATGCAAATTAAATCAAATTTGCAGTGCATTGGAAGATAAGTTCACCCAGTTGTGATTGCCATGAAGTGGAAAACGTGTTTTAGTTGTTGCATTATTCTCCTTATTTTTCCTTTTTGGACAAATTCATACTTTTTGTATAAACACTTTGATTCAATTAACATGATTGTGTTTTTAGAAACTTCTACTTGTCCCGTTTCAAAGTTTCACATGAACTGAAATTCCATATCCTATTGCTTCTAGTCTCTGGTGGCCAGTGAAGCAGTTCGAGCTATTGAGAGTATTAATAAAAATACCAGGTATACACATGGCAGTGGCTCAGAGAATTTATGTAAGTATTTCTTCCTAAAATTTTGGAGAACTGTGAGGTACTAAAGAAATCTGTGTTCAGTTTTTCTGTGTAGGTTTAATTTTTCCAAATTGAATCTTTACAATACTTAGAAATAGAAGTGGAATAGCTGTGACAGTACTAACAAGCTGTATTAATAAATGATCACAGCAAAAAGAAGCCAAAATGATATTTAAAGAATTATGCTTATAACCATAGAATAGGAATTATAGAATTGGCACCATACTAATTAAATAAAGGAAAAAAGGTCATAAAGGATTGAAAGAATGTATAAGATGCCCAGGGCCATTACATAAGGTTGTGCATGTTGAACATTATACAAATAGGAGATGCCATTTATCATAGATGTTTTTTCATAATAGCTTATATTCAAGAGTATAACACATATCACACTACAGTTGAATGCTTTTTGATTAATTTCTGCTGGAAGATATTTATTGAGAGACTCTATTGTACCCACCATGGGATTACAGAAAATAATTTTTCCTTTTTAAAAATTTTTTTTGTTGTAGATGGACACAATACCTTTATTTTATTTTTTATTTTTATGTGGTTCTGGGGATTTAACCTAGTGTATCACATGTGCTAGGCAAGTGCTCTACCACTGAGTCACAAACCCAGCTTTGATTTTTCCCTTTTGAAGCTGGAAGGTAGATGGCATAAGATGAACAGAAAATAAATATGTAACCAGGTATTAGCAAACTATATACATCCTGAAGTTCAAATCTAGCCTACTGCTTATTTTTATAAAAATTGTGAGCTAAGAATTATTTCCTGTTTTTTAAATTATTTTAAGAATCAAAAGAAAAATACAATTTTTGACACAAGAAAATTATGTGAAATTCATATTTGTGGGTATAAGTAAGTATACTGGAATATCATCATGGTCATTCATTTATATACTGAGTATGAGGGCTTCCATGACTGCAGAGCTGAGTAATTATAACAGGGACCACGTGGCTCACAAAACCTAAAATATGTAACATCTGTTCCTTTACAGAAAAGGTTTGCCAGCCCCTAGTGTAAATAAATGGTAAAATATAGTGTAATTTCATAAAGTGCTTTGAAGAAAATAAAATAGGCTTATAGGTTTGAGAATGACTGTAGATAATAGACCCTACTTAGCTCAAGTGGCCTGGGAAGGTTCCTCTCTACAGGAGACATTTCTGGGAGAACTACCTAGTAAATGGCCACTAAATAAAGGAGAGTGATGTCCAGGGAGGGGAAATGACAAGGTCTTGACATAATATATTCAAAGCCCTAGAGTTTCCTTTAACAAGCATGATGTGTGACAGGATAAAACCAATCACATTTGTATATTTTCAGTAAGTTGCTTGAGCACCAGATGCCCTATTAGTGGGAAGTCCCAGAATCTCCTACTTTCTCTACCCCAGACTATCAGGCACATTGGTCGACATGGTATCTCTGTCCCATGGTGTCAATGGTTTATTGCTGACTTTACAACCTAGACCCATGCCCTTGCCTTGTTACAGAGGAATCCCAGTTATCTTCACAATTCAAAGCTTTCTTGGTTCCCATCTTCTTCTCTATTATTGTTCCCCATAGCATTAACTACAGTGCCTTGAGTTTGAAGAAGCTTATAGAGCAGCCTTCTGTTATGCTGACATCAGTCTGTCTCCACATATTTATTCACCCAGGATTCATCTATACATATGTGTGTGTAAGCACAGGGGAATGGCAGGAAGAAAAAATGTCAGATGTTGGTCATGGTTATCAGAAATGTGTTGAAGGAAGGAATGCATCTATGCTTTTTTAAATTAATATACTCTTCAGTTAATCCCATAGTTTATCCAACTATAGATAGAAAGAGACAAGGATCATCATTTTTGCATATTATACAATTGTTTATCTGAAAAACTAGAAAATTAAACAATAATATTAGTAAATAAAAGTGGTAAGTATGGTGACTGATTACTAATGAAATATACACAAATCTAGAACTTTACTTATAAGAACAATCAGAAAATAAAATGGGGATGTAGCTTGGTGATAGAGCACTTGCCTAGCCTGCATGAGGCCCTGGGTTCAATCCCTAACACCTAAAAAAAAAAAAGAAAGTAAAAAAGATCTGACTGTATGTATGTACACACACATACACATACACATGCACATATAAATTCATACTATATATAAGAATTTATTGTTAGGTATATATGTGTGCACACAAATACATAATAAATTCATAGGACCCATTTGAAAAACCTAGAAAATTTTATTGATGTATATAAAATAAGACAAAAGGAGAAGCTTACATGTTTTGAATGGAAAAGAAATATAAAAAATATTAATTTTCATGTTTAATAAAATTCCAATAATCACTTAAATGAGTTTGAAATTCATTTGAAAAATAAATTTTGGAAGAGCTTGTAAAATACTGAAAATAAGACTAGTGAGACAGAATTTGCCCCCA
Organism: Marmota marmota marmota; assembly: GCF_001458135.2. Lineage (NCBI taxonomy): Eukaryota > Metazoa > Chordata > Mammalia > Rodentia > Sciuridae > Marmota > Marmota marmota. The sequence goes on from NW_025999932.1 coordinate 40,456,717, forward strand.
ACAAGTATATTATAAACCTATAGTAATCGGGACACTATGGAATTGATCCTGGAAGAGACAAATCAATAGAAGGGAATAGTGAATAGAGAAAAATATTCAAAACATATGAGATCTGGTACCTCATAAAGAAGGTATTTCAAGCCAATTAAGAGCATGAAGCTATTTGATTAATGGAGCTGGAAAACATGACATTATTTAGAATAAAAACTTAGTTATTAACAAATGTTTTACCAAAATAAATTCTAGTATGATCAGATGTTAAAATACAAAAACCCAGCCATAACCTGAGTTGCCAGCCAAAAAATACAGATGAGAGAGAAAAATTTTCTACATATTACACAGGGCTATTAGCATTAATGTTTTTATGAACAATCTGTAAATGAACCATGTAGAAAATGAGCAAGGATAATTGATATAAAATATAAAGATGGATAATAAATATATCAAACAAAATGTGCAAATCACTGATAATGAAAGAAACATGAATTAATAATATTATTTTCACCCACAACATTGCTGGAATGCATAATTTCCATCAATGGTGTAGGAGGGAGAAGTGGGCATGTTCATAACCTGCTATTGGAAGTATAAATGGTTCAATTCTTTTGAAGTACATTTGAAAATGCATGCCTCATAAGTGTAAAAATAAAGTACATAACTTTAGACTAGCCAATCTACTTGAAGGAAAGAACAGACTACACAAACAAAGAAGCAATTATTTATAAGCAAGGATGCCCATTGTGAAGTTGTTTCTATTAGTTAAATTAGAAAAAAATTAAAGGTACCCAATTAAATAAACATTTAAAATAATTATATCTAGGTTTACAAAGCAATGCTATGAGATTATAGGAAATGGTGTAGATTTGAACTTATACTATATTTAGAAATATCACAATGATAATATTTAGAAATATTACAAAACAGTGTGCACACTGTGATTTTATTTGTGTAGTAAGAAAAAAAAATAAGCAAAAGCATACCCTGAAAAAAAGGACATTAAAAAGTTATTGGTGATTATCACTTCTTCGAAGGATTATGGGAGAGTTATGGGTCATTTTTGTTTTCTTCCTTAACCTGCTTTCCCTCAATCTCTACTTTCTACAGGAAACATAGGTTACAGAAAAAAAGCACAGCCATTTTCATTTTTTACAAGAAAAAATCCCATTGTTAATTTTGACAGTTATACTTCAAAAAGCAATTTCTTTTTTCTTTTAGACCTAGCTCCTGGAGGTTCCGATGATTGGATCTATGATTTGGGCATCAAATATTCATTTACAATTGAACTTCGAGATAAAGGCAGATATGGATTCTTGCTGCCTCAGAGTTACATCAAACCCACTTGTACAGAAGCTCTCGCCGCTGTTGCTAAAATAGCTTGGCATGTAGTCAGACATGTTTAATGTTCTTGATTTTTCACTTTGCTTCCATATTCTTAATTTACTGATTCCAGCAAAAACCAAATCGTTGTGCAAGTTTCTATTAAGCTTGATCCATAGTTTTGATCAAAGGTTTGCCTAGTTCTTGATTTTGTCAAAAACAAAATGCATGCTACTTGGAAATCACGATAGACAAGGGAGTTCAAGAGTGTTTTTAACTTTTTCTTTTTTAATCTGTAAGAGCCCAGATACTGATCTTTTGCTTTCTGATATTTGACTAGCTATCTCAAGCAATTTTAATAACTAGTTTCATGCAGATCACTGGATCTTGCAACAAAAGGAAAGGTGGCCAGGAATACACTAAAGATTTCTTCCCCGATTTTTCAATAAATTTGTTTGCGTCTTCAAAAACACAACCGTGTATTCCATTTGCTTCACAGTAATAGACAAAGGCCCTGGAAGGGGAGGGGTGTCAAACATGAGATAAATATCACCTCTTGCTCCAGCTCAGCCGGCTCCATAAACAATTGTTGAGGCGAATGAATGGCTGTGGTTACTTTCAGCAACGAGTATGGCGTTTTGCGCGGTTGTTTATTGCAAGAAATTATACAATAAAAAGAGGAAAGTCCTTAACTTTACTTTTAAGGGCGAGTTTCACCAGCCCCTAGCTCCCAGAGTCCTCCCCGCGATCTCACAACATAAGTGTGGATCACCAACGCCCTAAACACGCAGCCGACCTAACGCCCCGGAGGCGTGTCCACCAAGGGGCGGTGCCGGCGCGCTGACGACTAATCCGGCGGCCGGAAGTTGCCTTGGTCTATAGAGGACCAGGGTAAACCCTCACTTCCGGCGGCGTTTTGAGGCGATCCTCCTAGCGGCCTGGTAGTGTTTTCGTTGCCTTTTCGTACTCTCCAGTCTCTTGCTTCTGTTTTTTCCTACGTCCGGTTCTCACTTGACACTGGCGAAGCGGAAGTCTGTTTCCACTTCTGAGACGCCCCGCGGGCCCCTCTCTAGCCGAGGGCCGGTTCCCGGGAGCCGCGCGTGCACCTCCCTCTCGTCGTCCTCCTCCCGGGGCCAGGCGCGGGGACAGAGAGTCGCCTCCCCAGCTCCTCGGAGCGGAGGCGGCAGTGACACCTAAGGATTGCGTTTGGGGAGGGTGCTTGGGGAGGAGGTAAGCGTTCAGTGAATTGGTGTGGGTGTCTGAGGAAAGGCGTCGGTCGGGCCCGGAGTGGGGAGGCCTGGGTTGGCTGTCCACCGTCCCGCTTAGGTTACGCTGGGATTTTGAGCTCTGCTTAAGCATCCCACTCCTAGTTCTGTAATAACTTCTTGCGCTCAGACCTAGTTTCTTGTTGTAGTTATGATTGTGACCTTTGTCTAAGGGGGACAGGTCGACACTGACACAAGATTGTGCCCCTCTCCTGTTTGGTAACAGGCAATGGGAACCCTGGCGTGATATTCGCATTTGTATGCTTTGAATGGGTGCGCCACCCCCTTAGATTTAGAGTTTCCCTCTTTACGCCTTCCAGTCTATTAGAGAAAAAGGGGGTCTTCCTTTTGATTATGTGTCTTGCTTATTTCTCGGTAGAGATAACGACGTAGGTCCTGGAGTTGAGGAGTGCTACTTTATTCTCACATTCCCTAGGTAGTTACTTTTGGCAACTATCTGTCCGAAACTGGGGAAGGTGGAGTAAAAGGAGAGGGTCTGACATTTGGCATTTTCTTTTTCTAAGCAGGTGAATAATTTATGTGGCTGGAAATTATTCAGAGTTGATAATATTTGCGATTTTGGTAGGATCTTGTTTGTGGAGGGCAAGGTCCTAACATTGAATACAATGTTCAGTTGTATTACGGGGCTTTCAACTAATTTGAACTATTTTGAAAAATTTGGGCGTGTGTAATCTTTGCAGATGTTTGGATTTTCAAAGAAGTAATTTTAAAAGTTTGGGAAATGATCTTGACGCCTCAAGTTTTCAAAGTCCATGATACTGTTGCAATAAATCCATATAATTATGCAGTACAGTCTGTGCGTAGATGGTGTGGGGTAGCCGGGTCTAGTTCTGTTATATTTGGCAATACTGACTTACGTGACAGTTTTTTGAAGAGTTTTGTGGACATAATCTATAAATTTTCAAATAATTTCCAATTTAATATTTAGATCATAACAGACAAGACACTAGGAAAGTTGATACAGACATGTAGCAATTTGTGTCTGTAAGAATAGTGTACTTAGAAACTAAGACTTTTCACTTGTGCATCTGATAGGATTCACTTTTATCAAATATACAGTTGACCCTCATTATCCACAGGGGATTGATTTGTATACCAAATTCCTTGGATGCACAAGTCCCTATTTAAAAATGACATAGTATTTGAATATAACTTAAGCACATCCTCTTGAATACTTTAAATCATCTCTATGCTTAGAATACTTAATACATTGTACATGCTATGTAAATTATTGCTATACCGTGTTATTTAGGGAAAAAGAGAAAAATGAACGTTTACAGTATACACACTTTTTATTTCTGAATATTTTTCAGATATACTTTGTTGAAACTAATGATATGGAGGGCCAATTGTATGCAACTTACTGACTTCCAGATTAATGGTGATTCCAAATGAACATTGGTTGCATATTTTAAATGTGAAAACTTATCTCAATTTCATATCTGTAATATAATTTTGAAATACTAAAATATAATAAATGAATGCTGTTTTAACTTCTATGTGTCACTAAAATTTTAATGTCATCAGTGTTGATTTATATTCTAATATGCATTGGTATTTACATATGGAAAGCAAAAATTGTTTCACTTATGTTTATTTGGAGAATTAGTTTTCCACACCTGTTCATCTACCCCCTGCCCATCTTATATAGAGGTGGAAGTACTTTTACCAGGTATTTAATAGCAGTTAAAATTTAACTGGTGGGAGATACAATCACAATATTATATACACACACACCCCTATATACATATATCTGTATACATATATAAATATCTATATTATAAGTCTTTTATTCTTATAAAAATAGTTTTATATATTGTAAATCTATTCACTTTATAGTAGCTGCCAACAAAGGATGTTCCTTGCACAGTCTTTTTAATAAATTACTGTACAGTACTACATAATTGCCTTGCTAATACATATATTGTTGCTTCTATTTGGAGTCCAGTTTGAAATAGTTTTAGTCTTAAATCTACAGATTAGCAATCTGGAAGGTTGTTTTAGAAAATTCTTTTTTAAAGTTCTCTCAAACCTCTGCGTCAGTTTTGTTCCTTTTAAGAATCTCAAGAATCTAAAGAATGTTTTTGATATAATGCTTTTAATCTTCGAAATTTGGATATAGAGATTTGTCCTATGACTAGTTAGTAATATGTAGTTTAAATTGCTTAATTATTTAACAATTTTCTAGTGTTGTGCTGCTACTTATCCATATTAAAATGAGTTATGCTTTCATTTATGTTACCAGTAGATGAGACACAGGAAAGATGTAATAATGGATTAAAAGTGAAGGTACTATATCTATACAGGTTGAGCATCCCAAATCTGAAAAAGTCTAAAATCCAAAATTCTTTGGCACTGACATGACACCACAAGTGGAAAATTATACTGACTTCATGTGATGGTTGTAGTTAAAACACAGACACACTAAAAATGTTTTATAGAATTATCTTCAGGTTATGTGTATAAAGTCTATATGAAACATAGATGAATTTTGTGTTTAAACTTATGTCCCATCTCTAAGTTATCTTATGTTTTCAAACATTCCAAAATCTGAAATCCAAAATACTTGTGGTCAGTCCCAAGCATTGTGGATAAAAGAATCTCAATTTGTATATGCTTTGTTGACCAGACTTTAGTAATCAGGCCTCAGGTATAATTATTTATTCAAAAAGATGACCTTCTAAGTTTCTCCTTTTTCAGTATCTATCTTAGGAACCTCTGAATGTGTTGTGACATTGTTAAGTTCCTTGGAGCAGAGGAGCAATTCCCAGTTTTAAGACTACTTTAATCAGTAGACTCTTAAGCTGGTGTCCCTTTTTTTTTTTTAATTGAAAAGAGATTATAGAAACTCTAGATATTTATTATTCTATAAATGGACAGAAGTAGAATAACTGAATAGGCCTGAACCAGTGTTACCTGGCTCTGATGATGCCTCTGTTTGGGAAAACATGATGCAAGGGGAAGTGTGATGACAACTTAAACCAAATCAAAAATGGAGGAAAACGTTCAGAGAAGAGAATAAATTAAATTAATAAGTTATTGATGTGACCTTAGAAATAGGAAAGTCTCTTTGACAGCGTTTATATCTTATTGTTCCTAACGCTTCTACTTGGAAGCATTTATAAGGTTCTTTGAAGCCTATTCAAATATAAGTTGAAAAGATTTTCCTCCTTAATGAAATCTATATTTTATTTTGTTATAGTATTCATCTTCTTTTGTGGGCCCAAACTATTAAATAGGATTGAAAATTCGAATTGTTACTTAAGTTGGTTACATAGTTTTAAATTAATATTTGAAAAGGTAGTTATTTCTGGTGCATTGTAGTTATGTATGTATTTTCAGACAAATGGAATTTTAAAAGTTATATATTGTGTTCTTTGTAATCAAAAGCATTTTATATGTGAAAATTCATGAATGTCTCTGTACTAATAACTTTATTGACTACTGATAGAAGTTCCTAGATGAATGGTTTGTTAATTTCATGTCACTATAACAAAATACCTGAGATAGGCTACTTAAGAAGAAAGAAAGTTTATTTTGGCTTACACTTTTGGAAATTCAAGTTCAAGATTGGTCCCATCACTTTGGGCCCCTGGGGAGGGCTGCACAGTCTGCAGAAACACATATAAAACCAGACTGCTTGCATCACAAGCCAGGAAGCAGAGACAAACAGACCAACTTAGGTCCCATGATCCCTTTTGAGAGTATCCCTGTCCCCAGTGGTCTGAGGACCTCCATTAGGCCTCACCGCTTAAAGGTCCACAGCACCTCTCAATACTGCCACTCTGGGGACCAAACCTTATATATGGAGTTTGGGGGAACATTCATCCAGACCATAGCAGATAATAAATAATTCTAGTTAAATATCTTTAATTTCTGTTTTCCCCTTTTTCTTTAGTTGATTGGGTCTTCTCTAGACTTGGTTCCAAGATACATTGCTATTTTAGGGCAAGGTCTGGCATTAGTGGACTCTGAGAAATAGAGAGTACATCTTTACTTCATTGCATTTCTTCCCTAAATGGGAAGACTCAACAGTAACTAGAAGTAAAATTTGTAGGAAAATAACTGTATAGGTAAATCTTGAGTATTTTCTTTTTTCTTGTTGTTGTTGCTGGGGATTGAACACAGGGCCTTGTGCATGTTAGGCAAGCATTCTACCAACTAAGCTATACCCCAACCCCTTGAGTAGTTTTTGATGTCACCAGTAAAAGCAGTTTTGTCTGTGTGTCACGATGGGCAAAAGGTGTGACTTATGCAGTCCAGGAGAAGAAATAAATGATCACACTCTTCTGCCCTTTTCAGTGCTTTACTCAAATCACTCAATACAGTTTCACTGTATAGGTTCTTAATAATAAAAAAAAAAGACAATCCTTAATACTAGGCACTGCAATAGACAATTCACAGCAGACTATTCTAGATTAATTCTAAGCACTACAAACACACTTAATCATGACAGGCTAATGACAGACATTCCCTCTGCATGCTAAATTCAAGTATCAGATCAAAAGTCTCAAGCCTTAGGCTTTAAGTCCAGTAGATGCACGCTCAGACCGTGGTGATCAGATCAGGAACCAAGGCAGGCTTCTCCTGGGGTGGAGCTGACAGCTTCCTGAGGAGAGGGTTGTAGGGAGAAGTTGCAGCTCTCACCAGGGTCAAGATGTGCTTATAGAAGAGTTTGAGAGTGGTGAGGACCATGCAGAGGATCATCAGGCAAATGATGATAAGTGATGGAATGTCAGTCCAGGTCCTCATCAGGCTCTTCAGCTTGTGTGCATCAGTATCGGCTGGTTGAATGTCTCTTGATTTGCTCTATTATTTATAGGAAATTTTGGGGCTTTTGATCACCCCCCCCCTTTTAGTCCTTATCAGCTGCCCCCGATTTCTCTGTGACATCATTTACCCTGGGATTAAAACATGTGGTCTGCTAGTCCCCACCCTGATCTTTTTGCCTTTCCCTCTTAATCAGGTGCCTTTCCCTCTGATTTTCTTGTCTTTCCTCCTTATAGGGTGAGGACAGCCTGCTAGAGGCTTCATTCTGAGAAGTGACTTGTTTGTGCCCGAGGGCCATACTGGAGGGCTCTGTAGCAGGTTTCGAACTGGAGTTTTTAAAATGGAGTTGCTTAGGCTCAGGCCTAAGGCCATCCTCACACTGTGTGAGAATTAACTTTTTTAGTTGCAGGGATACAAGGAGATGGGAGTGGTTTGTAATCTTGGATCAATAGTGTTCACTTGATTGTCTTTGACATAATTGACTAAACCCTTTGCAATCTTCAGAATTTTTAGGGATCTGGGATTGGAAAGAAGCTCTGAAATGGTGCTTTCTAGCAGTAGGTCAGAGGAGAATAATAGTGATCCAAATGAAAGTGATGAAGCAGATAAAGAGTTCTGGAGCTCTCAAGAAAAACAAGAAAGGAGATAGTAGCTGACTATTGTTTCAGATATAATAATAAATAGCTCATTGTCCCAACTGTGGAATCTGTAACCATTGGTTTTTCCCCCTTATATGGATGAGAGTATGTTGGGAGTGAGGTGCATTGAGGGTGGGGGTTTGGGGAACACAACTAACCCATTAGTCTTCTTGAGGCACTGTGGTGGGATAAGGCAGACTAAAAGGTTGTCCTTCTTTACAAGTTCTAGGTATAGCTCATGAAGAAATTAGAATTCTTTTTTTTTAGAGACAGGGTCTCACTGAGTTGCCTAGGGCCTTGCTGAGTTGCTAAGGTTGGCTTTGAAATCACAATCCTCCTGCCTTAGCCTCCTGAGCCACTGGGATTACAGGTGTGCACCACTGCACCTGCCTGAATTAATTCAATTTTAAGTTTCTTAAAAGAAATGTTTTTAAAGTTGAAATAATGGGGATTATAATGTACAACTGTGTTAATATTTACAGTAATATAAAATGGAACTTTAAAATGTGTTTTTCTTTTTTAAACTTTTCCTATATATTTTGTGTCACACTTACTTTTTATTAAATCTTAGGTGGATATAAATTGTAAATTTCTGGGTATTTTTCTCAGTTAAAACTACATTTTCTAGAAGATTTTTCCTAGCTTTATTTCTCTTAGCTGTTATACTCTTAATCGTTTTTTTATGTTAAATGAATCAAATGGACATGTGAAACTCTGCCCTAAATTTTCCTCTATAAATTCATATTTGAGTTGCAAATGAGTTCAGAAAAATTAAGATTATCTTATAAGGCTGACACTAATGGCATGCAGTTCCTTGTTTGGAGAACAGTTGATACATAAATGATTCTATGTTGTAGCAAATTCCTGTTCATTTAAGTTATTCTCTATCTTTGAATTATTAAAAGCTAATTTGCTAATGTACTAAAATACTGATGATATTTTACGTTAAAAGAGTAAGAACAATAAAATTTTCCAATTTAAAGCAATCATTATATCATTCATCTTTTCCTTTTGAGTCATTGTCTGTTTTTACCTGTCAAATGTTGTCCTCATTTTTTGGATCTTTTCAAAATGTGACCTGAAGGACCCAATTCAACCAAACATTGTTTATAAAAGAATAATAATTATTATTTTTAATACTGTGAATATTTTTCCAAGTACTATGTCTTTACTTTGAAACTATATTAAAGAATATTTATAAAGACTAATTCTATACCAAATGGAACTTTTATGTTTTTAGCTGTCATGGTTCATTCTAGGAATTTTTTATAACAAGTTTTAGCCAATATAAAGTGTGATATAGTTTAGTTGTTTTTTTTTTTTTTTTTTCCTTTTTTTTTTTTCCTGGTTAGGCAGTTCCTACCCACTTCTCACAGTGCTTCCCATGGTATGCTCTGGGTTATTTCTTGGTCTAGAGTTTAATATTGTTTTCTAATGTATATCATACTGTCCTTAAGTCATATTTTTACTTGTCATTGAATCATCCAGTTATACAGTCTAATTATCTCTATATTACAGTTTTAGAATATTATCATTTTCTTGTTAGTGTTAGAATATTATCATTTACTTTTTAGAAATTTTCTTACAATTTGTTTTTTGTTACTTGCTGCTGATAGTGGTAAAATAGCCTGTTTATTACTTTTAGCACCTTTTTGTTGTTGTTTTTGGTACCTGGGATTGAACTCAGGGACACTCAACTATTGAGCCACATCCCAATTATTATTTTGTATTTTATTTAGAGACAGGGCCTCACTGAGTTGCTGAGGCTAACTTTGAATTCTCAATCCTCCAGCCTCAGCCTCCCAAGCCACTGGATTATAGGCATGCACCACTGCATCTGACCACCTTTTAGCACCTTTGACTTTTTATGTCAGCATAGGATAGATTATAGAAACACCTTGACTTTTTCTAGTTCTACAGTCTTTCCTAGTTTGAAAGAAAACCATTTTATTAACATTGCAACATTGCAGTGTTCATTCGTTCTCTCTCTCTCTCTCCCCCTCTTTCTTTGTTTCTGTGTCTGTAGTACTATAAAATAAATATTCTTGATCAGATTGCTTTTCTTTGACTTTTGTAAGACAAAATATTTAAATGGTATTCATTTTTCTCCCATGCTGGTTTTTGAAGTATAACTTTTGTTGTCACTTAAGCTGTGTAAAAGAGTTTTATACAGTAAATACAATAAAAAATAAAAATTACAATAAAAATTTATCTGATTTGATTTTCTCATTTTCTTTGACATATCTTTTTTTCAGTTAACTAGTTGTTAGTTAACTTCTTAAAGGAATGAGTTGCTAAATTTTGAAACAAATTTTGTAAATAAGTTGTAAACTAAACATTTGGTACTATATTTTCTGAGGTTGATTCTACTATGAAAACTGTGAATAGAATCTTAATTTTTTTCTCACCATGCAGAAAAAGTATGTTTCCAGACATCAGATTTCAAAGTTGTTGTGACTTTACTAATAAGGCATGTTTTGGAAGATAGGCTATTTTTGTTTATCTATATCACTTCTCCTCTGACTCTTTTCCCCAAGGAGAATCCTATGTAATTTTGCCTTAAGTTTTATTTACTTGTAAGTTATGGGCTCAGTTATTTAAAACTGAAGAAATTCACAATTTTGCTTCTCTCTTTTTTGGTTAAAGTAATACAAAATGTCAAAAATTAGGAGGAAGGTCACGGTGGAAAATACCAAGACCATCTCTGATAGCACATCTCGAAGACCCAGTGTATTTGAGAGGCTTGGACCAAGCACTGGCAGTACAGCAGAGGTGAGTTGTCTGTCACTAGTAGTCCCAGAGTTTCTGTTAGAATCCTGCTATAGAAATTCTGATCAGTATCATAGAGGTGGAAGATAGTTTTATTATAGGAATGTTAGTTTAATAAATGTTGCTTAATGTTCTTTATAAAAAGGAGTGGAAAAGGTGGTTGCATTTATGTTTTTGTTTTTCGTTTTGTAAATTTTTTATCATTAGGGGAGTAATATATCATAGATTAGCTGGAATTTCGATAGTATTTGTTTTAGTTTTGTCCTGTTAGCATCTTTTCTTCAGAAATAAATATGAAATTTACGTAGTAATATTTGTCTTTTAGACACAGTGCCGTAACTGGCTGAAGACTGGCAACTGCCTCTATGGAAACACGTGTAGATTCGTACATGGCCCTTCACCTCGTGGTAAAGGTTATAGCAGCAATTATAGAAGGTAAATGAAGGAATTTGAATTGTTCATATATTGTTAGACGTTGGCTTTTGCAGTTCATCTAGTATAAAAATCTGAAGTAAAACCATATAATTGGTCATATTTTCTAATTTGGTTGTAGTCTTGTCAATATTCAAAGATCAAAATAATTTATTAGTTATTTTTTATATTAATAAGATTTTACCTTTAAAATTAGCATATATGCTTAGTATTTACATGTTTTGGCAGTAGATCTTTTTGTAATAAATATATAGCTTACTTTTCCCCTAAATATGTATTAAATTTCTGTTTAAGAGAGAATTCCATATTAAAACTTAAATAGGGGAATGCCCAATCCCTTATCACAATATGTTAATGTAAATGAAACAATGTGTTTACTTGTACATAATAAACATCCTCCCTTTTTAGAACATCGTTTTGCAGTTAATAGAGGCTTGGCTAAATTGAATTTGCTTAATGAAGACCTTTTTATTTATTTATTTTTCAATTCCCTCATGATTTTGTAATGATGTTTATAGAGGTGGCATACCTACAGATTGTCACAAAAACAACTTAAATTTGATTGATAAATAATTTACCTAGTACTAAAATTAGGTATGCTGATTGTTTGGCTGCAGCAGTAGTATAAAAACCATATATTAGCAATTGTAGATTTTCTTTTAATTGGGTGTTTGTGTGTATAGATTTTGAAGTTTAGTGGAATTTAAAATTCAGACTCTTGACATTAGCTTACTATTCGCTTAAACACTATACATTTTAGCTTCTTTGTTGCTGAATACTCTTTTTATTTGTATTTAGATTGTCATTTGTCACTCCTTAATGGGAAAATTAGTCTTTATTATGTATGTTTAATTACCTACAATTATATACATAAACACATCTAGGGAAACTGTTTTAATAATTTTATGTTTTGTTTATATTAATACCACACTTTTAATACTTACTTTAACTTGTCTGAAATTTATTATTACCTAACTCAAATTTAGTGTTAGCTGACTCAGAATTTTTACATATGAGATAGTTTTGAGGAACATGGAGATATTTATCTAAAAGAGAAAAAGTAATATTATTACTAGATTTAGAATAAAGAATTTGTTGTTATAATTGTGCTACTTTGTATGTATTTTCTATCTGATATCTTCTTCAATATTTGTGTATTTTTGTGCTTTTATTTATTTTTTGGTAGGGAAGAAAAATGTAGTTCATAATGTGATTCAACGATGGGAAGAAGAGCTATGTATTTAAGAAAATGCTATCTCTGGATAAGACATTTAGGTCATTCATTGAGTCTTCATTGTGTATTGAGCATTCATTCTGTTATATTCTGTATAAAATAGAAATAAGTACATAATACTTTTTTATTAATTATATAAGGGAAACCAGGCCCATAAGCTTTAGATCTATGACATAATTATAATTTAGGGCATTTAAGTACTGGTTCCAGTTTCAAGTTCACTTTTAACTGTTAAGAATTTTATATAGATCTATTAAATGTACATACAAGTATCAGTGAAATTCTTTAAAGTGAATCATCTCAAATTACTTAGTAACCATTTCATTTGTATTAATAATTGATACATTGAATAAATTAATTAATCATTTATTACCTGAAATAGATATGAATATTTGTGTGATTTGCTCATATTTATGCATATATACATACAGGTATTTCTGTAGCACTTTTTTCATGGTCAAAGAGGCACAGTGCATTCCTTAACTTCTATTACCCTCTTCCAAAGTTATTGAAGTCACCTTTTTTTTCCATTTATCCTTTCTCTTCTAGTTAGTAATAGTGTGAAATAATTTCATAGTCATGTACTGTCAAATTCCCAGTACAAATTATGAAGACTTGCCATTGTTGGATATAAATATATGTAATTTCCCTTCAATTAAAAATCCATATAGTATGAAATCACTGTTCTAAAATTTTGCTTTGAATTCTTTATTTATTTTTCTGAAATATTTTATTTTTCTATTTTTTAATTTTTGGGTCTAAGGATTTAACCTAGGGGTGTGTTGCTACTGAGTCACATCCCAAGCCCTTTTTATTTTTTATATTGAGATATGGTCTCACTAAGAGTTGCTCAGGGCCTCACTAAGTTTCTGAGGCTGGTGTCGAACTTGCGATCCTCCTGCCTCAGCCTTTTGATTCGCTGGACAGGTGTGTGGCAGTATGCCTAGCTTATTCTGATTTTATATTTTAAAATTTAAAAAAATTGCCAGAGTTATCACAAAAACTTATATATTTACTTTAATTTTTAAACTATATAAAATACTTTTGTATTTTGTTAATATTGTATCCAATCACGTACATATGTAGATGATAATGCTGTTGCCTCGATAACTATAATTTTGTGACTTTATAGCTTAAAACTCTTTTTGCTTCCAAATATGACTAATATATTTATGTTGTTAATAATTAAAGAAGTCAAGCTATTAATCACATATTCATTTTTTCTCAGTTCACATATAGTTTCTTATTCATATCACCAGTACCTGTCACCTCATTGAATTTTTAAAATATATTTTTAGTTGTAGATGGACACAATACCTTTATTTTATTTATTTATTTTTATGTGGTGCTGGGAATCATGTATTTTATGTGGTGCTGCCACATACATGTGAGGCAAGCGCTCTACCACTGAGCCATAACCCCAACCCACCCACCCCATTGAATTTTAACATACACATTTGATTTATATTGTAAGAAAATTTGTGTTGCTCTCAAGTTTTTACACATTCATATTTTTTTTAAAGAGAGAGAGAGAGAATTTTAATATTTATTTTTTGGTTCTCGGCGGACACAACATCTTTGTTTGTATGTGGTGCTGAGGATCGAACCTGGGCTGCACGCATGCCAGGCGAGCGTGCTACCGCTTGAGCCACATCCCCAGCCCAATATATTCATATTTAAGCTGAAACAACAACAACAAAAAAGAGGCTACATCATTTTACATTTTTGACAGCAGATCATGAGGATTGCGATTTCTCCACTTCTTTACCAACAACTACTAATAACTGTTTTTCAGAAATCGAGGAGCCAAGGACTATTAAAAAAATTATATTGAGATTTATGAGGTTATTTTTAGAAATACATACTTACAAAATGTTACATAAATACAAATTTTTGGTTTTTGTATTGTTTTGTTTTTTGATACAAAGGTCCCCAGAAAGACCCACAGGAGATCTCAGAGAAAGAATGAAGAACAAGCGCCAAGATATGGATACTGAACCCCAGAAACGAAATACTGAGGAGTCATCCTCACCTGTTAGGGTAGGAATGAGTTTCCCAAAACCCAGTTAAATTTTAGTAGTGATTTATTCTTTTGAGTACTGTTTCAAATGTTATGATGTATGTTAAATATATGGTAAATAAATAGATATAAATAATTAGGTATTATTATGTTCTATATACTTAATGGGATTTAGAGGGGAAATATTCTCTGCAAAAACTGTTTGTTTTGTTTGTTTTTTCCTGATAGTTAAGATGAAAGGTGTTGACTGGCAGAGCGCAAGCTGAACTTCATAAGGTTTTGTACATTGGTGGGGATTGTATCTAAATAAATTCTTAAGTTTTCAGAATTCTGCTATATTTTGCTTCCAATAAAAATTAAAGTAACTTACAGTGGAACACATATAAACTGAAATAATGAAAGCAGAGCAGGAGGTTAACAAAAACTGAACTAGAAAGTTTAGGTGGAGGAACGCATATGGGACCACAAAATTTAGCTGTGAGTTTGCTGTTAGTAAAGCCAAATAAGGATATAATTTACAATGTTGTTCACCTTAAAAAAAAAAAAAAAAAAAAAAAAGTTTGTTAGGAATGAGAATATTTCCCAGAGGATATTTCCTATTGTTTTTCAAGAAATTTATCATCCTTAATTCTGTGTTTATGTTTGTAACTGATTTGTAGAGAAATGGTTTTAATAGTCATGTAGCTATTACCATAATCAGTTTTTATTACTCTGAAGAGAAATCTCATATCTTTTAGAGTAACCCTTCTTGTTACTTATTGACCACCAGCCTAAGGCAATCACCCTTTCCTCTTTCTATAGATATTCCTATCCTGGACATTTTATATAAATGGAATCAAATATGCAATCTTATGTGACCAGCTTCTTTCACTTAGCATGTTTTCAAGGTTCATGAAAGATTATAGGATACATCAGTATTTTATTCCTTGTTTTTACCAAACAATATTACAATATTATGTTGTATTTATATGCCACATTTGGTTTATTCATTTATCATTTGATGGGTATTTAAGTTGTTTCTGCTTTTTTGGCTCTTATGCATAATGCTGCTAAGAACATTTGTGTATTAATTTTTGTGTGAACATATGTTTTCATTTCTTCTGGATTTATACAAAGGAGTGAAATTACTGAGTCATATGGTAACTCCATGTGTAGCCTTTTGAAGAACTGCTAGGCTATTTTATCAAGAGGCTGCACCAAAGCTGGGTGTAGTGTTGTGTGCCTATAGTCCTAGCACTTGGGAAGCTGAGGCAAGAATCCAGGAGTTTAAAAACCAGCCTTGGGAACATAGTGAGACCCACCCCCTAACCTAAAAAAAGAAAGAAAAGAGGCTACACCATTTTACATTTTTAACAGCAGAGTATGAGGATTGCAGTTTCTCCTCATCTTTATCAACAAGTATTATTATCTGACATTTAAAATATAGCCACCCTCATGGATATGAAGTGATAATCTGTGTTTTTGATTTGCCTTATAGCTAATGTTGGTTGAACATCTTTTCATGTGCGTATTAACAATTTAGTATCTTCAGAGATCCTTTGTTCATTTAAAAAATTGGATTGCCTTTATTAGTGAATTTTAAGTGTTCATTATATTTTAAATTTAAGTCCCTTATTATATATATGACTTGGCAAATGTTTTCTGCCATTCTGTGTGTTGTATTCATATTTTTTTAAACATTTTTTAGCTGTTGATGTACCTTTACTTTGTATTCATTTATGTGTTGTGTTGAGGATCGAACCTGGTGCCTCACACAGGCTAGGCAAGGGCTCTGCCACTTTTTCTCTAACGTAAATTGAGTTAAAGCTCTGAGCCACAACCCCAGCCCCTTATATTCTTTTTTTTAAGTAGTTTTGCTATAGAACTGAACCCCTGGGCTCTGGTGATTCTCATGCCTCAGCCTCCCAGGTAGCTGGAACTGCAGGCACTTGCCATCATACCCAGCTGTCTTCTCATTCTTGATATGTCCTTTAAAGCACAAAAGTTTTTAATTTAATGAAATCCAACTTAATCTGTTTTGTTGTTGTTGCTTGTGCTTTTGTTGTAATTTAAAAAAACATTTTCTAATCTAAGATCACAAAGATTTATATTATGTTTTCTTCAAACAATTTTATAGTTATAGCTTTTAAATTTAAGTCTTTGGTACATTTTGTGCTAATTTTTAAATATAGGAAGTGTCCATCTTCATTCTTGTACAAGTGGATATTCAGTTATCCCATATTATAATTTTTTTAATGAAAGCTATTGAGTTGTATAAGCAGCAACCTCTTTGATAGTTTCAGATACATAGATGTGTTCTATCATCGTTATTATTATTATTTTGTGGTGCTGGAATTGAACCTAATCCTTATGCATGCAAAGTACACACTCTACTACTGAGCCGCATCCCTAGCCCTGACTCCAAGATATATAGAAGCTTTTTTGTGATTATTTTTGATCCATAATTTAAAAACAAACAAAAAAAGCTTTAATAGTTTCATATAAAGATTTTCTGGTATCTAAAATAATGCAATTTAAATTGTGTAGATTTCTTAACACCTTGTGTGATACAGTAGTACAGTTTTAGAAATCTTAAATAATAATGTCCAGAAAGGTATTAAATTCCTTAAGAGGGGAGATCATTTTCAGAACACATATTTTGACATTCTATCCTTAATCCATGAAATCATTATTTGTGGGTTAGGCATTAAGCTTGTGTATTGTATTTTGAAATAATATATAATGGATGAATTTTCTGAACCGTTGGTAAATGTTTAAAAACTACATAGAGGAAAGCCATGCCTTGTAGTATTTATAAATTTCTTTGGTGTAAGAAGTTATCAGAGAGATATCACTGAATGCGTAATTGGGAAGAGAGGCTAAGTATCACACTATTATGTAATAAATACTGTATTCCCACTATCTATATTAGATATATGCACACACACACAATGTAAATAATCTGAAGAGTAAAATATACTAAAATATTCAAGAAATGAATTCTGAGTAATTAACTACCTTTGTTTTTAATATAATTTGTTATTTATAATTTAATTTTTAACCATGACTTTTTAATTATGGCTAAAAATTTAAGTCAGCTCTTACAAATTAGTACAAACTGCCTCCAGCATATTCCTGGATTAACTTGATTAGCATAAGGGACAGAGACATCTGGAATTTGTACTTTGAGTGTTTATTTTGGGCATTGTTGTTTAAACTCAATATTGTCAGTTTCCTTACCTATAAAATGGAGGTTTTGGCTTTGTCAATGTGTTGTTGTAAAGAAAATGTATGTAAAACAACATGGTTGACTATACAATGTTGACTATTTAGTAAATGGCATATATTGATATTAAAGTGGCTTTTAGCTTTTTCTCTAATGTAAATTGACTTAAAGCTCTTGATAGAGGATGAATGTGAGCATTGGAGATGTAGGTTGTTAATGTGTATCTAAATATAAATGTATTTTGTAACATAAAGGCATATATGTTCACCATATCAAATTAGTAGAGGGCAAGATAGGTGTTTTGCTAAGACATTTAAAGCCAGATTCATGCTTTTCCTAGATAAGAAATTCCTCAAAGACATCAGACTTCTATGTGTATCTAAGGGATAGTTAAGAGTTTGAGGAGTAATCAGGTTTTAGGAATTCACAGTCTAAATGTACAGAAAACTGTTTATAAACTAGAATACCAGTATTTCAGTTTTTGGGCATGCTGTATATAGCAGATTAACAGGCACTTTCCATTTTCATGGTGCATTCATTTTGCAGCACATGCGACTGTTGATCTTCATGTGATGAATTCCTTTAGGAAGATCAGATTTATTTTAGGTAAAGATAGCAGTGGCATAGATGATATAGGCATAGCTGAGATGGGATGCATGTGATTTTCAGCAAGTTAACTATAATCTCACCCCTTCTGTGTTACTGATTCAAGTCTGATATGTCTAAATTATGAGGTTGATAGATAACCTCTGATTTTGTAAGGAGACAAATTCGTGAATAAATAAATTATAATTCTGTAGCATATGTTAGTATGCCAGAGAAGTATTAGCAAAATGCACAATGGAGAGAATAAATAATTACTTGAAAACCAGGGAGCACTACTCAGAGGGAACTGACATTAGCCCTGGGTATTAAAGGATAGATAGGTGAATGGAGGTGGCAAAGAAGAGGAGACCCTGATACAATAATGATAAGGAGTTTTGAAGGACTAATGTGTTTGAGAAACCCTGAAGCTGTTTGCCTAGGGTTTAGGTACTATAGTATATGGATGTAAAATGAGGGATGAAGAAGTAGTCCGGATTGTGACTGGTTTTGTGTGTCATGCTAATGGTTTGACAATAGAGAAAAGAAATTTATATGCTAGGAGATCTGTCTTATTCACCAATTTACTTTCATCCAGAGCCTGGAACTAGTAAGGTGACTTGATGAAAAGAGGTTCTGATGTACCCCTAGATTTGAGAACCTCTAGTGGTCTAGGATCTGTGATGTCCATGGTGGCTAGTCTGAATTGAGATGTACTATAATTGCAAAATACACACTGAATTTCAGAGATGTAGTATGAAAAGAAAACAAAATACCTCATTTTTTTATATTGGATTATATGTTGAAATGTCAGTAGTTTGGATCTATTGGATTAAATAAAATATATTATCAACATTTGGCTGTTGTTGAGATGCTGGTGACTGAACCCAGAACCTCCTAGATTCTAGGCAAGCACTCTACTACTGGACTACATCTCCAGCCCTTTATAAATTTTATTTTGAGACAGGATCTCTTAAGTTCCCAGAATGGCTTTGAACTTTCAATTCTTCTGCCTCAGCCGCCTGAGTAGCTGGGTTTATAGGTATGTTCCACAATGCCTGGCTTTATTATCAATATTTTAATTTTACCTGTTCTATTTTTCTTTTTAACATGGTAATGAAAAATGTAAAGTCACCTGTGCATTTATATTACATATTTGTATTGGAAAGGGCTACTCTAGTTGATACGAACAGAACTTAACATAGTGGACCTAGCCTTGAGTCAGGGGGCCTATTTAAAGTACAGTCTGTAGGGAATTGATAATTTTAATGAATGTAGTGAACTTTTGAAATATAGTTATTGAATTGTGCTGTTTTCTATAACAGTCTTGTGATTTTGTGAAATTTAAGCATAATAGAGAAATTAGCATCGAAACCAAAATTAGACCCCTGACTATAAAGTCGAGAAGAATATTCAAGCATTTGATAAATAGATAAAATAGATGTTTATTTCAAAAGGAAGGTTTAGAAGATAAAGATGATAAGGCATAAATAGGCTGTGGGGGTCCTTTATCTCTTAGGAGAAGCTTTGTTGACTGCATTCAGGAAGAATTAAATGATTCATCTTCATGAAGAATAGCTAGTTTATTATCCCTTTGCTTACCTAAAATCTTACCTGTGAGCATATGGGCAAAGGCAGTGATCTGTTTATTTTCATATATTGATTTTTTTTCATTTTTTATTGTGGTAAAATATACATAATACTTTCCATTTTAGCTATTTTTGATGTGCAGTTCAGTGACATTAATTATATTTACATTTAGCATAACTGTCATCAAAATTAACAAAACTTCTTTATGATCTTTATTTTTATAGTTTTGAATTTTTTTGTAATCATGAAATTGAAATAGAATAATGTTACAGCTGATATTAATTTTTAATGTTAATTATTTTGAAAGATATTTTAAAAAATATATTTCTTTTTTTTTTTTTAAAGAGAGGAGAGAGAGAATTTTTTTTAATATTTATTTTTCAGTTTTTGGTGGACACAACATCTTTATTTTTATGTGGTGCTGAGGATCAAACCCAGCGCCCCGCGCATGCCAGGCAAGCGCGTTACCGCTTGAGCCACATCCCCAGCCCTATATTTCTTAATCTATGGTTTTAATGATTTTTTTCTGGTCCCTATAATCATTTTCAGAGATTTTTCTTTTGCAACTTCAAAATAATGTTCCCTTTTCCTGTCTGCTGTTTTTGTCAGTTGCTTTGGTTTCCTACCCCAACCTGATTACTTATCTTAAGCAGAGGATCTATTTAGGCTTGATATTTATCCTGGATCAATTTAATATGATTGTTTTTCAGATTATTTTTTTCTGATCTTAGTTTGTAGGTGGATCTCAAGGTGAATCTGATTACCATCTTCCAGGCTATTCCAGGTGTCTTTTAGGAAACCATCTTACTTTGACTTTGCATGTTTACTTCAGCAGCACATATACTAAAATTGACTTTGCACTCTATGGTAGAGCTTTTCTTACCCTTAATTGCCAGCTTCTTTCCTGTTCTGAATCAAAAATTAATTTCTACATAGAAGCTTATTGTCTCTGGGAACTGTCTTCCAGGATATATTCATAATTATTAGTTTTGCTTCACAAACTCCTATCCAGCTCTCTTCCTTCTCCCACCCCCTAGTCTATTACTTTGCTCTTTTTGTACATCGTGATACTTTTAACTAGATTTGAAAAAAATGGCCCTGACTAGGGAAGGGGACAGTAGTAAAAACACTGTACTTATTAGGACTTGTGTAGTGTTAGATTTTTTAAGTTAGAAGGCCATAACACTGTTATTAACTATATCCTGAATGTCTTTACCTTGCTTTTTAATCAGTACAATAAATGTACCTGCCATTGGATGTGTCACAAGTTAGGGTGAGAATCAAGTGAGAAAGTACACATGAAAATTCTTTGGAAAGAATAAAGCATAGTATCAATGCAAAAAAGGGATAATAGTCACCAAATCAGCAATTAGGAATCTGATTGTTATAGGGATAAATAGATTGAATGTTTATTTCAAAAGAAAGGTTTAGAAGAGAAAGATAGGAGCATAAGTAGCATTACAAAAATTTGGTAATGAATGTATGGTATAGGATAGTTATTTTTTTATTGTAGATACAAATTTTTATTTCTTAAGGGGAAAATACATGCTATTCCTTGTCATTAAACAACATTTATTATGTTCCCAAATTTCATCAGGAATTTAAAAAGGTACAGTATGGACATCTTGTCTTTTTCTTACTATATGGGCCTTAGCTAAAGTTCTGAAAGCATGTGAGTTGGAATCATTTGAAGGTTTGCTTGTTCACTCATAAGTCTGGTAGTTGATGCTAGCTTTCAGCTGGAGACTTTGGTTTGTTTTCATGTCGTCCCCTTCATGTGGATAGCTTGGGCTTCCTCAAAGTCTAATGGATGGATTCCAAGGGTAAACCAAAAGGCAGGGGACAGACAGATACATGTAGGTACATACACAGCCACAGACCACATAACAAGAAATGGCAAGTGTGTACATGTACCCTGTTCCTCTGATTGAAGAATGGTATTAGAATCCAAAATCTGGTTTATTGCTACTGGGGCTATTATTTCTTTCAGGCCCTCTCAGCTGAAAGAGCAAAGAAATTCCTAGGTATTCTAACTTATATATATAAATAAATCTAGTAACCATCTGTATGTATATTAAGCTAATCATCAGTTCTTTACAATGCCTCTTCAACATTAATCCATTACTACTATTATATTTTTTAAGCCCAAATGCCCGCTTAGCTCTGAGAGATCTTTGTGTTGGATCCTGAGCTTTTTAAAAATTTTTATTGAGGTATAATTTGTAAAAAAATAAAATGTTTTCATTTTAAGTATACAGTTTGGTTCTTGACAGATGTACACTGTTTCCTAGCCACAACCACACTCAAGATATAGAACATTTCTATCATCCCAGACTGTATCTTTTATGCCCTTTTGTAGTAGTTCCCTCCCAAACTTGTTCCTGACACCCTCTGACATGTCACTGCATTGGGCTTATATATATTTCATGTCTTGATTCTTTCAGAATAATACTTTTGAAATTCAGCCACATTGCTGGTTGTATCAGTTCCTCTTATGCTGATTAGGATGCTATTATATGAATATCAAGATTGGTTTATCCATTCGCCAGTTATTTGGATTATTATTTGTTTTCAGCTATTATAAATAAAACTGCTATGAACATGTAAGTAGGTTTTTGTGGGAACATACATTTTCTTTGTATAAGTACTTAGAAGTAGAATGGTATATCATATGATATGTAAAAATTTGTCTTTTTAAGAAATTTCTTAAATAATTTTTCATAGTAGTTGTTTCATTTTACATTTTCATCCACAGTAAATGAGTTTTTTTTTTTTTTTTTTTTTTTTTAATTCTTACCAATACTTGGCATTTTTGGTCTTTTTCATTTTAGCTATTTGAGTTACATGTGTTTTAATTTGTACTTCTTGATGATTAGTCATGTTGATCATCTTTTATTATGTTACTTGGCTATTTGTGTATCTTATGTATTGTATGTCTTTTATTGATCATTTGTTTATCTATTTACATCTTTTCCTCATAAATTAATGTCTTCATCTAATGAATTTATAATTCTTATATTCTTGATAGCAGTTCTTAGTGAGATCTATGTATTGCAAACATTTCCCCAGTGTGTGGCTTGCCTTTTCATTCTCTTTTATTATCATTTTTGTTTCTTTCAAATGTCTTTCCACCTTGATGAAGTCCAGTGATACTCTTTTGTTTTAGTTAGCTTTTTTGTTGCTACAACCAAAAGATCTGACAAGAGCAACTAAAGGAGGAAAATATTATCATGGTGCTCATGGTTTCAGTTGTCTTAATCCATAAAAGGCTGGCTTCATTTCCTGGGGCTTGAGATTATGCAGAACATCATGGTCAAAGAAAGTGGCTCATGATATGACAGTCAGGAAGCAGGGAGAGCTCTGCCCAATAAGGGCAATATATGAACCCCAAAAGCATGCTCTCAGGGACCCACCTCCTCCAGGCCCAGCTACCTGCTACAGTTACCACTCAGGTAATCTTTTCAGGGGATTAATTCACTGATTGAGTAAAGGCTTTCATAATCCAATAATTTAATTTTACCTCTGAACCTTCTTACATTGTCTCACATGAGCTTTTGGGGGATACCTTAGATTTAAACCATAACACCTTTGTTGTTTTAACACCAGCTTAGTAGTCTTTGATAGTTCTGTTGTTTCTATTATCATGTGTCCAGGCATACTCTCTATTTGAAATCAGCCATTTTCCCCTTGAAGTTCTTGTTCCTTTTACTGAGAGACATTTCAAGACCACTGTGTACTGGGAAGCTTATTGCTATTACATTAGTCATTGTTTTTATTGCTTTTCATTAAGCATACTTAGAAAATATATATGTATCATCTCTTCAAAAAAAAAACCAGAATCATGCTCAAATAATTCAGACTTAGGATTCCAGGGCTTCTATTTAATTTCTTTGATTTTACAGTTATCTGTAGATTTTTCTCTTAATGCTGAAAATTTTGGTCCCTTTTGACACTGATTTTATTTATTTTTTTTATAATTTTTTGTTGTAGATGGATACCTTTATTTTATTTTTATGTGGTGCTGAGGATCGAATCCAATGCCTCACATGCGTGAGGCAAGCACTCTGCCACTGAGCCACAATCCCAGCCCCAATTTTATTTATTTTAATATTATATTTAATAGTTCCAGAATAGCAATTAAGAATTTTATTACCAGTATGATTCTGAAAACAGTCACTTGAAATAGTTCTTGTACATGTTGTTAAACCACCAAATTGATATATAGGTGGGTTAATTTATTTGAGTGAATTCAAATTTAGATCTACGAAACAGTCTACATTAAAAAAAAAAAAGTCTAACTTCCATCCTTTGATCACTCTTCCCTGTAGGTAATCACTTTCATTAGCTTTTTATTATCTTGCTACTTATATATGAGTATGTGTATGCATGTATGATATATATTTATTCACATACCTATATTTGTGTATTTGAACACAGTTGTCATCTTCTTGTACTTAAATAAAAGGTAGCATGTTTTATACATTTTTCTTCACTTGCAATTTTTTTTACTTAATGCTATATCTAGGTGATCTTTCCATAGCAATATGTAGGGCTATTTCTCAATCATTTTTGCTGTTTATATTACACATTATTTAACTTTTTCTATTTGAAAAATATAGGTTATTTTAGTCTTACTACTATGTAGAGCTGCAGTGGATGACTGTGCACTTGTCATTTTGTATTTTATTTGTGTCTTTGGGAAAGATACATTTCTAGAAATGGGATTGCTATGTCAAAGGATTAATGTCTGTATAGCTAAATAATGACAAATTTCTTATCAGAGTCATTTGCACTATTACCAGTAGTACATGACAGTACCTGTTTATTTCTCCTTGGCCTTCTTAGTGTGTATTGTCAGACTTGTATTTTGCCAGTTTGATAGGAGAAACATGGCTATCAGTATAGTTTTAATTTTCTCTTACTTTGTTCTCTTCATGTTATTTAAGTATAATTTTTGTGAACTCTGTCTCCTGTCCATTCCCTGCCCCACTCCCTGCCCCTTTCTTTGGTGGTGGGTTGCTTGTCTCTATTTCTAAACCCATTTTAGGGATACAGACTGGATATCCCTTATCCCAGTTTGGGACCAGAAATGTTTGGAATTTTGGATTTTTATGGATTTGGGGATATTTGCTTATATATAATAAGACATTTTGGGGATGGGACCCACATCTGAACATGAAATCATGTAAAGATATATACGTGTTTATGAAGCCTGAAGGTAATTTTACACAATATTTCCTGCTTGCCTCTTTGTATTCATGTTACGTGAGGTCAGAATTTTTCACGTATGGTATCTTGCTAGTGCTCAAAAAGTTTCAGATTTTGGAGCTTTTCAAATTTTAGATTTTTGGATTCGGGATACCAATCTGTAATATAATAAAATAATAATTTGTTTATGTTATCAAATACGGTAATTTCATTTGTCTTTTTTTTTTTAAAAAAAATGGACTGTGTTTTTGGAACACTTTTAGGTTCATAGCAAAATTGAAGAAAGTATGGAGATTTCTCATACCCTCTCTTTCTGCACATATGCAGCTCCCTAAGCCCCATCAGTATCTCACCCCATAGTTTTGAATTTGTTACAATCAATGAAATTATTGACAAATCATTTTCACTTTAAAAACATAATATACGTTTGGCTTTATTGTCTTATCCATTTGCCTGCTGAAGGACATGTTGTCTGCTCCTAAGTTTTGGCAATTAGAAACAAGTCTGTAATAGACATCTGCATGCAGGTTTCTATGTGAACCTATATTCCTAACTTCTTTGGGTAAATACCAAGTAATTTTATTGCTGGATTTTACAAAAGATGTGTGTTTAGTTTTCTAGAAACTGCCAAACTCCTGGCATGGTGGCACATATCCAGCAATTCAGGAGGCTGAGGCAGAAGGATTGCAAATCAAAGCCAAACAGGGCACTTTAGTGAGACCTTATCTCAAAAAATAGAAAGTACTCGGGATATAGCTCAGTTGTAGAGTACCCCTGGATTCAATTCCCAGTTTGGGGTGTGGGGGTACACCTGCTTAAATATTTTTCAAATTGACTGTATTGTTTTGCATTCACACTAGCAATGAATGAGTTCCTGTTGCTTCACAACTCATCAGCACTTGATGTTATCAGTATATTGAATTTTGACTACATTTAGATACCACTATACTACGGGTAGTGATTTCTATTATTGTTTTATTTTTAGTTCCTTCAATGACATACCATGTTGAACATCTTCATATGCTGATTTGCCAGCTGATAAAAGCATGTGTTCAGGTCTTTGATGGAGTTTTCATTCGGGTTGGTTTCTTGTTGTTGAATTTTAAGAATTCTTTATATTTTGGATCAGCTGTCCCTTGTGAATATTTTCTATTGGTGTTTGACTATTTTATTCTCTTGACAATATTTTTCACAAAGCAGAAATTATAAATATTAATGAAGTCCGGCTTTCAGTTATTTATTTCATGGATGGTGCCTTTGATATTACACTTAAAATATTATTGCCATACCCAAGATCATTTAGATATTTTCTTCTTATCTCTAGGAGTTTTAGTTGTGCATTTTACATTCAGGTCTGAGATCTGTTTTTAGTTAATTATTGTGAAGCATGTAAGGTGTGTCTAGATTCACTTTTTTTTTTTTTGCATGTAGGTGTCCAGTTATTCTAGCAGCATTTGTTGAAAGACTGTTCTTTCTCTACACATTTGTCTTTGTTCTTTTTTCAAAGATCAGTTGATTATTTCTCTATAGGTCTATTTCTGGGCACTTTTTAAAAAATATTTGTACATTGTGTCAATTGATATCACACTATATTGATTACTCTAGCTTTGTATTAAGTCTTGAAGTCCAGTAGTGTCAATGTACTACCTTTGATCTTTAGTTTTATAGGCTATTCAGAGTCTCCATAAAAACTTTAGAATCAGTTTGTCATATATCTACAAAGTAACTTGCTTGGATTTTGATGTGGGTTGTGTATAATCTATATATCAATTTTGGAAGACTGACATATAGATAATATGGAATCTTTAATTTGGGGTATCATGTTTTATTGAAACATTGGCAGATTAATATAGAGAAGATGGCAGAAAAATTAGGAGTGTGAAAATCATGAAATGTGTATGTATAATAAACATTGTTTTTCTTTGGCCTTTGGTCTAGTATAAGATGTTGAAGAGTTTCTGTAGCAGTTTTCAAATATTTAAAGGGCTAGCATGTGGAAGAAATGTTGATTTTGTTTTTGCATGATTCCAGAGATCAGAACTAGTCCTAAAGAAAAATTTCCTTCATGAGATGGGAGGTTGGATTATTTGATTCACAAAGGCTCCTAACATTTTATTATTTAGTTATTAGTTCACTTATTATAGTATTGGTTCTCAATGCTTAGCCTCAAGACTTCCATTTATTTCATATTCTTACTGTCTTAAAATAAAAGTCATAATGAACATAATCTGCTCACACATATAATGTTCAAGAAAAATGTGTATAATAGTATTAAAATAGAAGTGAAATAAAAGTTATTTAAAAACCCGTAATTATTTATTACATTTCT
This sequence comes from Marmota marmota marmota, assembly GCF_001458135.2. NCBI lineage: Eukaryota > Metazoa > Chordata > Mammalia > Rodentia > Sciuridae > Marmota > Marmota marmota. Next base: position 40,484,097 of record NW_025999932.1, read on the forward strand.
GAAATCCAAGAAACATAGACTAATGTTTTTCCTAAGTTAGGAAGACTTACTTGGTAGCAAAACTTAATTGAAACAACCTAATTATAGTCTTTATACAATTGGTGAATTCCTGTTTTTTTTTAAAAAGTATTAGAATGTTTGATCACAGGCTGCTGCTACCCTACTGTCAGTGTTAATGTGCTTGGAAATTCAGAATAAATTCTGAAATATCTGGTGCTAAATGTTGTAGTTCTTTAACAAGTATTTAAGCTTGTGTATGTTCCAAGATGACTAATTACAGAAAATAAAGTTGTCAGAAGATTATGCTTCAATTAATATGTTTGAATTTAAGAGAAGATAACAAACTATTCTATTGAAGAAATACAGGAATGTTAAAGTAAACCATGGTATATGTGACTAGTAATACCAGATTCTGTTTCTTTGACTATAAAACAAAGGGTGAAATAACTTATTTGATAAAGGAATAACATGCCTGAACAAGTTATATGTTGTCAAAGTAGAGAAAATGAGGAAATATGATTTTCTTTTAAATGAGTAGGCTTTTCTAATAAGTGTTATCAAAGTAATTTCCTATATTATGATTTGAAGCAGTATAGTGACAAATTATTAGGAAATTATCTTTTAACTTGAAATTCCATCACATATTGAAGCTGCAGGTAGTCTGTAGTGTTTAATAATAGATGTTATTAAGACATGGACAACTCAAAAATTACATAATGTCAATATAAGATACTTATGAAATATTTACATAAATAATGAAATTTATTATTCATTTCATTGGTGTTTCTAAATATGCTAAAAATCTGTGTTACAATGTAAAACATTTTGTCTGTTTTATGATACAGTACTTCTGCTCTGAATCCTTTTTCAACTAAATTTGTAGTCGGGTAATTACACTTTAGACAGAAAGCACAAAGTATTTTATTTATTAATTTAGAAATAATGTCTTCTAACATGTTTTTGGGATAGGTATGTACTAACATATATTTTTAGTGGGTTTAATGAACAGTATTCAAAAGTTGCATGGAATATAGGACAGTCCTTCATTGACGTTCCACAGATTATGATTAAAATTAGATTGTGTTCCTTTATTTCCTTTTGTTTTCTGTACAAATAATTGCCCATTTTCTTTTCTTGACCCTTTACATTTTCCCATGGCAGTTTTGTCATATAATCTCTTAATAATTTGTATCAAAAAGACACAAGACTAAAAAAAAATAATAATAATTTGTATCAGCCTATATTAGTCTTGCCAACTGTATATGTTATTTTGCAACTAATTCTTACAGCATAACTTTATACCTAAATATGTAAAATTGAGAGGCAGTTATGTAAGAAATCTTTAAAAAAGTAAACTCCAAAAAGAAATTGATTGTGTTTTGGGCAGCCAAATTATATCACTGGTAATGCTTAGAAATTAGTTTGAACACATAATGTTATTTACTTTCATTATCTTGTGTATTATAGATTGTTAATAAAAGTGAAATTTCACTGTGGTGGAATGATAAGAGATACATGACACTGGTTATTTTCTTGCCACCTAGTAAAATGTGGTTTGGAATCTTATATAATAGGATCTTGAATTTTATAAGTTCAATTACTGTTGGCCTGTTTTGTGTAGGCTACTGTTACACCTAGTGTTCCAAATGTAAAATCTGTCTTTTAACTATCGTAGTAAGGACTAATTTATTAACTGTTTTAACTAGCATTTGGTTTCATCAAAATAAATAAAATCTCTTTTTGGAAAGCCTTTATAGAATCATTAAATGAGTTTGATTTATCCTTAGGTATGCAGGAAAGTGGATACTATTTTAGTGTATAAATCCTAGATTGATGATTTTTGAACATCTACTATAAATAGCTGAGTTTTTTTTATTTTTAAATGTGGTCACTTAACAAACCTTTTCCATTGTATTTTATCCATTTTAAACTGTCGTTTCCCAAATGATTTCCCATAGAAACTTAGCAATTTTAATAAACTTAGTTTTTTAAATAAAGTTTTAGATTTATATTGTGTTTTCTAAATCTTAGCTGCTTACATTTACAAAATTGCTGTTCTTTTATAGTCTTATCATTTTGGTGCTGTACTAGAACTTAATTGTTCCTCTGTTCTTATGATAAATGATTATTTACAAAACTAATTCTTTAATGAAACAAGGATGACTGAAATTAAAATACTGTGTATTACAATTACCTTAAATATTGTTCAAAAATACACTAATCTGTGGGTATGTACTTTTTAGAAAGAATCTTCAAGAGGGAGGCATAGGGAAAAAGAAGACATAAAAATCACCAAGGAGAGAACTCCAGAAAGTGAAGAAGAAAATGTAGAATGGGAAACTACTAGAGATGGTGAGTTTCAGAATCTTTGCTTACCTGATAAATTCTTGATTATTCACTTTTTAGACGTTTTATAGGCTTTAAAACATTTTTCAAGGCTGAACAAGATGGTGCACGCCTGTAATCCCAACTAATCAGGGGGCTGAGGCAGGAGGATAGTAAATTCTGAGCCAGCCTGGGAAACTTGGTGAGACCTTATCTCAAAAAATAAATAAAATGTAGCTTGGTGGTAGAGCATTTCTGGGTTCAATCCCTAATTTAGCCAAACAACAAAAACAAAAACCAATCACTTGTTAACTGTGATCTCTACATTGTTTCAGAATTATCATATTGATATGTTTCTAACTATCAGAGTTGTAAGATAGATACTGCATAGGGTAGAGGTTCAAAAGCAGAAAAAAGTTTGCAATACATATTTAAACTTCATCGTCCTAGGTTTCTCTTTAAAATTTTATTGTGCAGTTTCATAGTCCTTTGATTTATTACATTTGTAAATTTTTAAATTCCTCAATACTAAAGTTAAAAAATTAAATTTATGTTGTTTTACATAAAATATTTTAAAATGACATTTTTAAATCTTAAATACTTGGGTAAATTATTTCCAAGAAATTTGACTTTCTGTTTTTCAGAAGAAATTAGTCACATGATAATTGAATCCTGGAATTTATTCCTGAAAATTAGCAAAATCATCTTTTAGTAATGTCTTAACAAATAAGTATTTTCCATACCATGAATGTTCTCTTTTCTCCACTTCTTTTATGTTCCAGAAGGTGAGCACTCTAACCTCATGCTCCCAGTTCTAGAGAGGGAACTCTACACTTGTTGAGTGCATTGGATATGCTGGACATTTTAATATAATTTCTATTCTCATTCAGTAGCTATGTTATTCTACTTTCAGATGACAAAATTAAAGAGCTTAAGAATTTTAACAGCTTTTTCAGTAGTAAGATGAAAACTTACACCAGGGTTTAGAAAACTACACCATATGGACTGTTGCTTGTTTATATTTTTGAAAATAAACTTTTAAAATTGGAACATAGCCATATCAATTTGGCTGCATATTACTTTTGGGGGACAGTGGCTGATTTGAGTGAGTCCTTGTGACAGAGATCCAAGAGCTTGCATGTCTAAGATATTTATTACTGTATTTCAGAATGATCTCTGAAATAGACCAAGACTTGAAAAGTACCCTATATGTCTCTCCACTAATTGGAACATCAGTACTTAATAAGGAACAGTACAGTTTGCTCAAAAGTTATTTCTATGAAAGAATAAGAAACTTCTTTATGATTAGTTCATTGGCTTTATAATCTAATTTAATACTATGTCTATAAAATTACAATAATTAGTTGATACTATTTATCTTCCTCTTATTCCGTGTTAAGAGACCTTCCTCCTGTTGTATAAAGTTAATATATTCCCTTGTATTCTAAATCTGATTTCTTCTTACCTCAGCAATTATGTTTATTTGTTATACATTCATGGCCATATCTCTAACATTCCTTTTCGTACTATTAGCTACTACCCTGCTTATTTCCACTTAATAGCTAAATTCTTCAAAGAGAATGGGCTGTTGAATGTACCTTATATCTGCCTTTTCACCTGATACTTAGTATACAGTTTTCTGCCCCACTTCTCCACTAAAACTCTTCTTCAAGGTTACTAATAACCTCTTTGCTAAATGGAGACATACTTGTCTCTATCTCAGAGTAACTTTCTACCGCATTTGACATATCTTAGAGCTCCTGTCCTGAAAAAAGACTCTTTTGCTTGGCTTCCATCTGTCACTCTTCAGATTTTTGTCTTCCTGTTCAAGTCTTTCAATCATATAGAAGCTCCTTGTATTTTGTCCCTTGTTTATTGATTTCTAATGTTTTCCGCTTAACTCTCTCTTCTTTAAAAAAAAAAAAAAAGTGATTTTTTAATATATATATATTTTTTTTTTCAGTTGTCTATGGACCTTTATTTTATTTATTTATGTGTGGTGCTGTGACTCAAACCCAATGCCTAACACATGCCAGGCATTTACTACTTTACTACTGAGCCACAACCCCAGCCCTAAAGTGGTTTTTTTTTGAGACTTATTATAGGAAAAATATTTAGTAATAGTTTTACATATAAAATATGGTGATTTTTATATTTTTCTTTGGTTAATTGAATCTGAGAAATTTTAAAACTATTTATTAATCGTTTGATAATGACAATAATAAAACTAATATATTCTTTTATGTAAAATACTATTCTTTTACAAGGAAAAAATGTGAGGAAGTGGTAAGATTTTTTTTTTTTTACATGTTTTTACAAGGCATTTCAATGTCTGGCTTATTAATAGGATTCAGCTTAATTTTCATATCTGCTTCTGCATTCAGTCTGTTAAAGATATCACATCTGGAAAATTCTGTTATGTACTCAGGGGCGAATTAGTAAACTAGGCAAATAAGGTAGTATTATAGAAATAGTTTTGATTTTTTGAAATTGGGATGTCAGTTTACATTGGTAAAGTTGTTTTGGAATGCAGTTTGACCATAGTGAAAACAGGTTGTACTTTTATTTGATTCAATAAATTGCAGTTTGAGAAATTTGTAATAAAAGAATGCTGGTACTTGTCAATCAAGGTAGATATTAAAATGTTCACTGAAGTCTTTCTGATAGCAAAATATTGAAAACAAACTGCACATCTCAGAACAAAACTGGTCAAGTAAGTTACAGTGTGTTCATAGTTTGAAAAGCTTTGTAGGTATTAAAATGAAGATGATTGGGCTTGATGTGTAACATGGGAAAATCCTGTTTATAAGGCAGTGTGTAGTTTTGGTTCTGTTGTTTAAGAAACTATAAGGGTTTATTTTTATGCGTTCAATCCTAAACTGTTACCATTGCAGTGATGATATCAGTAGGGGAACATAAGGAGAATTTCATATTTTACTGTGTACTCAGAATTGTGTAAGAGTGTAGCAGTGAGAATGTATCATAAATAAAAACAAAAGGAAATACTTAAATACTTATAGTCTTTAATTCTTATATATGTTTTTTATAAGTCTGGGGTTTTTTTCATGTAATAAATTTTAGTTGAAATACAATTGCTATTTTAAATGGGATAAATGTTAGAAGGCTTTTACTCCTATTAACAAAGATAGACATACTCACTTGTTTTGCTGCCACTAGAGATTGGGCATGTCCTTTATCTAAACAATACTGTAATTTTTAAAAATGGTTTCATAATACATAAAAGGCATATTTATATACATTTGCATTATTTTGTGTGTGAATTGCTTTGCCTGTGCTTCTGTTAATCAGTAAGATTATTTATAAAGAATAACAACCTTTTCTTTGTGTATACCTTTCTAATATATAATTAGAATATTTTCCCAATGACTTAGTCATTTTTACAATCAAGTTTTATAAGGTAATTATGGTGATAACCTTAGGCTATAAAATACCCAAAGATATTTTTTAATTTATTGACTAATTTCAGGCTTCTCTCTTGTGAGTTCCATCTTATATTTTGTGCTTTCTGTTTTTTTCATCTTTTATAGATTAGGAAAAAATCTGAGTTTTGATTATAATAGATATGCATAAAGTTAAGTGCTTTTTGAGTAAAGGCTTGAGAGTTTTCCCTCTGGGAAAAATATGTTAGCTATAGCACATTGGCTTTGACATATATTTTAATAGCTCAGACCTTTCTTCCTTGATTGGGTGGTTGGGAATTGAGTACTTGAAAGCATCTTCTTGTTTCTTATATATGTTTCATACTGATAATATTTCCTGATAGTAGTTTTTAGATGGCTAAAGTGTTATTGATAATGTCTTCAAAACCACTGTTAATCATTTTCCTCAATTAATTACTCTTTCCTTTGTTTTACCCAGATGTTTGAATATGGAATTTTATTTAAGAACACAATGAAAACAGATCATTGAATCCTTTAATTCACTGATGTAAAGTGTCTCAATGGAGTACAAAATAGTAACTATAGATAGCTATTATTCATTTAGTTAAATTCAGTATCTCCATTTTATCATATAATAACTACATCACCTGGAATATTCAGGAGTTGCTCATTAACTGAAAACTTGATTTAATTTATTTTATAATTTTCTGAAATATTGTCATCGTACTCTAACATGAGTAATCACGTTTGTCACACAGATTTAAATGTATAGCTACCCTCTGAATCCCTAAGCATGAATGGATGATATTATTTTAATGTATTTGAACTGTACATGACAATGATATCTATTTTCTTGTGATATATGTTTTCAAGTAGTCAAGTAGGACTTCTTGTCTTTATTGTACTTGAGTGTCTTCAAAAAAATTTTATTTTTTTTACCTCAGGTTAAGAAATGATCTAAAATGCTAAAAGTGTAGCTTGAAAAGGCACCTCAGCTGTGATCAGTGAAGCCCAACAGTGGTCATGGATTAGGAGAGAAGTCGCTGGATGCCTCTCTCCAAGCTTCTTGACATTTATGACACAGGAGGGTGAAGGGTGGGGTATCAATGCCAGTAGCCATTGAAAACCTCTTTATATTATAATAAAATAGATCTTCATACCACTCTCATTTTAATTTTTTTCTAAACTGAAAAAGATTGAATATGGAAAGATGTCATCAGATCCATTGAGAATTGACTGTTTTTAATACAAGGACCTATAAGTCCTTAAAAATTAGCATATGAGTACATGTTAGTATTAAAATTTTCCAGCTTTAGTTTTAGATACAAATCAGTTGTCTTGAAAATAAAAATGATAAAATTATGGAAACAATGTTGTACTCCTAATTTAGCCTCACTTTAGTAATAAGTAAATCAAGGAGATCTCCACATTTCATGTAGCATGAAATATTGAAGGCGTTGGTATATTTAGTGCTTAGAAACTTCAGCTGAGTACTTCGCAGAGCACTTCGCAGAGCTTTTCTTTATTATGCTACTGGGGATTGAATCCAGAACTTGATGCATACTAGGTAATGCCCTACCCCTGAGCTACATTGCCAGCTCTAACCAAAAAAAAAAAAAAAAACCCTTTGGGCAACCCATATTACTTTTAGAAAATCCAGAAACCATAAAAATATGATTTTTTTAATAAAGAAATCAACCATGGTGATTTCAATCCTTCATGGCCCAAGATATTTCTTTAATTTTTAGAAGTATATTATTTTAATAAAAGAATCTGCCATTTAAATTTGTATAAAAATTAGTTGAAAAGCTGTAATTTTTATATAGATAATCATGATAGTTTCTGACTAGTAATGAAATTTTTATTTTAAAGATTCTGATAATGGAGATATTAATTATGATTATGTTCATGAGTTGTCATTGGAAATGAAGCGTCAGAAGATTCAGAGGGAATTAATGAAATTGGAACAAGAAAATATGGAGAAGAGAGAAGAAATTATCATTAAAAAGGAGGTATCCTATTTATTGCAATATTCAAGTTAGTAGTTAATATCAATATTGATGTTGCTTCAGAGAAATTAGCTGCTTGCTACATCCTAAATTTATATTAGGATACCAATACATTGATCAGCAGCTCACTGGGTATCAACTACTCCATATATGTTACTCATTTAATCTTCACATTAATCTATTAGATGGTAGGAAGTATTTGCTATTGAACAAAACTGAAACTTGCTTGCTAGAATCACCAGCTAACATAAAGTGGGGCTTAAGACTACATGTCTGTTTCAGGCCAGTGCCATTTCTAGAATTCCTTGTTCATTTTTCTAAAATATATAGAGATAACTGGTTTGAATATAATTTGATATTTGTCTCAGAGTTTGAAATTTCATAATTTTCATTTGCTTTCTTTATAACGGTGTATGTTACAGCAGTTAATTATACTGGTTAAAAGCATGGGTTCAGATTACTAATAGATTGTAGCTGTAGTAGTACTTAATTTTTTACTTTGAGGGTTTTTAAAAATTATTTTAAGGTATATATGCTTTATTGTATCATGAATGAGGGAATTTCTCAATTAACGTACTGAATTCTTTTGAAAGGTGTCACCAGAAGTGGTTAGATCAAAATTGTCTCCATCGCCTTCTCTAAGAAAGTCTAGCAAATCTCCAAAGCGAAAATCAAGCCCAAAGTCATCTTCCGCTAGCAAGAAAGATAGGAAGACATCCGCAGTATCTTCTCCCCTATTGGATCAGCAGAGGTCAGTAGGGTGATAAGTAGTGCCAGAAAGAAGTATCTTTTTCTGAACAGATATTAAAAAGAATCACTTAGTATATATAGAAGGGTACTTTTAATATGTTTAGTATTTAGTGTAAGCTTTTCTTAAACAAAAATTAAAAGAAAATTATAACAAATATCTGTGTCACATCTGTTTATGCTTCAGAGGTTTTATTTTTTAAGAAATGAAACATACGTTCCTTATTCTTCCCACTTGAATTTGGTATTTATGATAATGTGCATAAATGGTTGTATTTTCATTATGTATTGTTTTGCAAAATATAATATAGCTTTTATCTATTTAATCGTAATGTAGATAAATAACTTTCCTTGTACAATTTACTTTTTTACTGAAGATTTGTTTTTCATCTCTCTATATTGATACATGTAGCCTTAGTTCATTCATGTTTATACAACATAGTTATTAGTTTTGTGTTATTGAACATTTGTTATTTTCAGTTTTAGCTATTGTAAAGTATACACAATGAATATTTTTATCTCTTTGTGTTCATGACCAACAACTTAGAGTTTTTATATTACATACCTAGCAACAGAATATATTATTCAGAATTATTGTAGTAGCCAGCTAAAGAAATAAAAATAGAAATGATTAAATTTAATTACATTGAGGAATTCATGGTGCAGCTGGCATTTTTTCACTTAATATCACTCTGTACCATTTAAATTTTATTTTAATTAAAGCACATATGTTAATTTTGTTTTAAAAAATAACTGAAAACCTCTTTTCCCCAACATTTGATCAGTTAGAAAATGCTGTCTCTCTGAACCCATAATGAAAATCATATTTTTCTCCTTTTTTCGTAGAGACACCATTATTCGGATGTCAGTTACTTTTTGCCCTAGATTATTATATCATTCTACTAAATGTATTTACATTATATAGTATCCAGCTCTACACATTCATACACATTTTAATTCAGATACTCTAACCCATTAATTATACATGCTAACAGAGAAATCATAAAAGAACAATTTCTGTTCATTTATTATGCCATTTAAAAACTCAATAAAATTCAGATTCCTTAGATGACATTCATATTTTGATCTTTTTTTCTTGTCAATATTTTTGTTCAATCTTCCTCCTACTTACTATGTTTAAACTCAGTCCTTCAATCCCTAGCTTAAATTCTAAAATTTCTATTAAGTTTTCCTATTTCTCCTTACCAAACATCATTTTTATTGCTTTTGTATACCTATCAGATTTTGTTTATATCTTCCTCTTAATATTAATTGCCTTTGCATTGTATTTCAGCTATGACATATGTGTTTTACAACCTCTATTAAATTTAAGCTTCTTGAAAATTGGGATCTTGATGGTTCATTGTTCTAACTTCCCACAGTGCCTACTTTGCATAGAGCTTTGCATTGTAATAAGGCACTCAGTAAAGTTGACTTGATCCTCTTCTTTGTTCCTGGGATTAAATAAATATTGCAAAGGAATATGGAAGAAGTTGAATCAGAGAATGATGTGATCTACCCTACCTGCTCTCTATCTTATTGGCTAACTGATTATATTATTTCATCAATTCCATTCATAGCTCCAATAAATTGCATATCAGAAATATGCCTTATTCATTTTATTATCCTTTCTTTTCATGAAATCTTTGAAAGTCTTTTCATAGAAAGTTGTAATAGTTGTTTAGATGAGGGTTAGTTTCATCTTCATTTTATATTATCTCTCACACTGCTGTATTAGTGTATTGTCCTTTAATAAATATTGTCACATTGATTTAACTACTATATTTTTATATTCTATGCGTTGTTTACTTTAATATGCATCATTAATAATAACCCAGAATCGTCTGGAAAATAATACATTAAAAATACAAAGAATTTTCTCTCTTTCTCTCTCTGAAGATGGTCCACATGCTCCCTTGAATTTCTATTCATAGCTTTACTCCAAAAGGTACCTTTTCACTCTGAGATCACTGGCATTCTTCCTTAAGTGTATCCATTTTCCTAAATAAATTAGTATCTCTGGGAAAACAAGCAAACAAACAAAACATTAAATTAATTATAGCATTTCTTTAGGCAGTTCACATTGCCTGGAGAATATCAGTCAACTTTTAATTTCATTGCTAGATCATACTATAAACTGTTTGAAAACATATTAAGCACAAGTAAGGATTCGAATTTCAGTTAAAATTCAGTGAAACATTTCACCCAGTGCCAGTAAGTGAGCCGAGGTGACAAATCAGATGAATAAACTCTTCCTTGGTCTTACTAGGTTATCGTATTGAATGGACAGATATAATTACTGACAAATTAAAACTCACATTTCTCCCTGAAAGCTGGTATTTTTCTTTGACATCCATTGTAAAATCTAGTATGATAGTTAAGATTTATCCTAAGATGTGAGAGTGATTTAAAAATCATAAATGTATTATCTAATCCGTCCATCTGCATTTTTAGCCTTAGTTTTTACTATGTAAATTTTTTACTTGTAGTTCTTTGTATAGAGAAATATAAAGGATGTCCAAAGCTGTTCAAAAGGAATGGGTTTTTTTGGCGGGGGGTGGGTAGAGAATCTAAAAATCATAGATGTATATAAGTATACTGTATACCACAAATAGTAATGGACTTGGTGCTACCTAGTATAATCATTCATTGACTTAAAAAATATTAAAAGATTCTTGTTGATTTCAGAATATGCAAAACCAATATTGGCCCTTTCAGTTGGAAAACGGTGCAGTGTAACATAATTGTGTTTTCCAACCATATGCTTTTAAACATAATGTGAAGAAATACTATACTTCAGGATTATGTTATAGAGCATTTGTCTACTCAAATAATAAATAAATTTTCCAAGGATAATCCTGGTTATAGTAATAGCTAAATCTCAATGTCAGTGGTTTAACACAACAGAAGTATTTCTTACTTAAGTGAAGTCAAAATGGTGATTTCCAATTAATAAGTGGTGTTCTGTGCTTGGAAATTTATTAACCTAGGCACCTTCAGACCTATGGCTCTATTTGCTTGGACTTTCAAGGAAACCAAAGAATGGAATGTACAAGGTTAAAAAAAAAAAATGTTTTCTTTATTTAGCTTTGTAATTTACAGTTGCCTGGCATATGAAGTCCTTGAAATTGCTATACATCACTTCTGTTCACATTGCTTTGGTCATATTTTATTTGCTTGACCACACCTAATTTAAAAAAAGTCTAGATAGTATGGTTCAGCCCTGTGTGCCTAAGGGAAAAGTTTGGTAAATCTTCTATTATAGGCAGTAACATGAAAATAGTTAAAATTCCTCTCTCATTTTGTTTTTAATACAGATCCTAAAAGTGACTAGTTTTTGTCTTTAAAATGAAAAAATACTTAGAAATCTTAGGTATCTAACTTAATTATTAGATGCATAAGTAGTTTGAGCCATCTCATAAATATGTAATGAGATTTGTGGTTAATGTGGTTGTTGGCAGAGGGTAAGGGTAAAAAATAGACTTGGTAATCATATTTTAGTAATCTCTTACTTGCTTAAGTGGGTTGACCCTATCTGTGAAAGGAAATAAGGATAAGAACCAAGAGAGCTAAATTTTCAGAATGCTAAGTATAAGTTAGATGCTTTTATATTTTTTCAATCTTATTAGGAATTTTGAGGGTTGTACCGTTAATCTTTTTATATCTGAGGAATCTTGGTACTAGAGAACTCAAGGTAATAAAAAGTAAGTTCTAGGATTTAGATATAGATCTTTATGTATAAATATCAATAGATAGTAAAATGAATAAACATTGAAAACTCACCAGATGTATGAAAGAAGGGCTATTTAAAAACTCAGTACAGGATTAAACACTCAGAGCAGATGGCTTACACAGAAATGTTAATACTTAAAACAGGAACAAATATAAGTAATAATTCATAAATTTCATTCAGTTTGAGAGTATATTGTATTGGCATGATGAGAGCACTTGATCTTAAAAAAATATCATTTTGGGAAAAATAAGATTATCAAACTAAAAATAGAATACTGAGATTGTCAAATTTAGAATTAGTAAAATGGTTACTATTTAAAAGTTACTGAATTTGAAGATAAGCTTAAGATATTAGAAAATAGGAGGATAGGAATGACAGGAATTTAATATGAAAGATCTAGGTGATGTAGTAACTAAATAATAGATGGGTCACACAGGGAAGTGGCAGTAAAAATAGATGAAATTGAGTAAACAACATGAAGTTTCATATTGGAACAGTATATTGAATACTGGAAAAAAAATATGTATTTTTTCTTTTTTTAAATATCTTGGCTTCGTTAAAAGTTTTTTTCCAAGGAAGAGTTTTAAAAGTACCCCAACAGAAAAGCCAGGTCAGCTGTATGGAAAGAAAATGACTCTCTTTGGACTGCTCATCTACAACACTAAATGTTATAGAGCTTTTAGGGAAAGGAATTTTGACATGAAGATCCTATTGTATTCAATTAAACTATTGTTCAGGAATGTGGCAAAGACAGCCATTTTGGGATGTATAGGGAACAAAGTTATACCACTTACATAAAATTACTTGAAGTCTATTCCACAAAATAAGTTACAAGTTGATTAAAGACTTAGATATGAAAGGCAAAATTCCATAATTTTAGGAGACCACCTTTTTGATCTAAAAGTTAGGAAAGATTTCTTGGAACAAGATTCAAAGATTTAAATAAATGTTTGCTAACAAATGCTTGGAATTTTATTTGTGGATGATATTGTGTTTCCTTTATAATGATCAAAACTTGGAAACCACCTGAAAAACAAATATGAAATTGATTAAATGTTATAGAGCATTTATCTATTCAAAGAAATTCTATACAATTAATAGCAATGATTACTTAAATCTACTTTTTGTTATAGAAAATGCCCATTCTATGTTCAATATAAAAAGATCTTACAAAGTACTATAATGGGATTTTCATGAGTATATATGTGTATGTAAGAAAGAAACAGAATAACATCCATTTTCAGTGGTAAAATAGTTGTGACCATCCTCTAAATGTGATTTGGAAATATTTTCTCCTATTCTGTTGGTTTCCTTTTTCACTCTGTTGATGGTATCCTTTAACACATGAAAACTTCTGTCTTTGATTACAGTCCCATTTGTCTATTTCTGCCTTTGTTACGTATACCTTAGTTGTCATAACCAAGAAATCATTTCCAAGTCCATTGTTAGGATGCTTTTCCTATTTTCTTCTAATTTTATAGTTTTAGATTTTACATTCAGATTTTAAATCAATTTTGTGTCAGTTTTTGTACATGATACAAGATAAAGTCTGACTTCATCTTTTTGCATGTGAATATCTAGTTTTAAATGAATATATAAAGAACCAAGGGAAGAGTGTGGAAGCATATCAAAGCTGTAATTATTTTGGGATCGTAGAATTATAGGTGATTTTTATTTTCTTTAACTACTTTTTATATAAACTAAAAAAATACAATTTAAGCTTTTGTTTTATTTTACAATATTATTTCCTGTCCTTTTATAATCACCTATAAAAGTCTCTTCCTGCTGTATCTCCATCTTTTCTCAGAACCTGTTATTTAAAATTACATACTAATAAGCAGCATTCACAAAATAAGTAACAAGCCAGTTCTTTGCGCCTTTCTGTGAGTTATTTTTTTCCTGGCTATTGATTACTGGTATACAACATAGTAAAGAGCAAGTAATTGGAAGGAATGTTGCCATTTTTAAAAAGCACTTTTAAAAATATCAATTTGGCCTTACAGAAATATTTGAACCTCTAATGATAACTTTGTGTTACCTTTAGGAACTCAAAGAACAACCAAAGTAAAAAGAAAGGGCCACGTACTCCTAGTCCACCCCCTCCTATACCAGAAGATATTGCTCTGGGTAAAAAATACAAAGAAAAATATAAAGTGAAAGACAGGATAGAAGAAAAACCTAGAGATGGAAAGGACAGAGGGCGGGATTTTGAAAGGCAAAGAGAAAAAAGAGAGAAACCAAGGTAAGTAGGATTGTATGTTTTTAACAATATGCTTTTATAGAATCTAAAGTATTTCCTTTTTAGGAGCTTTCAGGCATTATTGTAATGAGCCTTTAGTTTAGTTATCAGTGTGTGTATGTATAGTAGTTCACACAGTTAGTCATGGATATTTCAATTTACATTAAATTTTAGAATTTTTAAATATTTTAATCTGGTAAAAACATAAAAATTTACCATTTTAGCCATTTTAAATGTATAGTTCAATAGTATTCAGTATGTAAACATTGTCAGGAAATAAATTTCCAAAAACTTTTACATCTTGTAAATCTAAAACTTTAAACTCACCAAGCAATAATTCCTCTTCTCTTTCTTCTCATAATCCCTGATAACCACCATTCTCTCTTGTGTTTCTGTGAATTTTGATTGCTTTAATACTTTGTATAAGTAGAATCATATAGTATTTATCTTTTGGTGACTGTTTATTTCACTAATATCCTTAGGGTTCATCCAAATTATAGCATGTGACAGAATTTCCTTCCTTTTTAAGATTGAATATATTTCTTGTGGAATAAATTTTGTTTGTTCATTCATCCATTGGTGGACATTTGGCTGTTGTGAATAGTACTGCTTTTACATGGGCCTGCAGATATCTCCTCAAGATCCTACTTTCAGTTCCTTTGGATATAAACCCAGAAGTAAGATTGCTAGGTCATATGATAATTATATTTTAAGTTTTTGAGAGACTTTCTTATTGTTTTCCATAGCAGTTATACCATTTTATACTTCCACAGAGAACAAATGTTCTGGTCTCTCCACATCCTAACCAACACTTATTATTTTTTGTATTTTTATAGTAACCATTCTAAAGAGTGTGAGGTAATAAATCATGATATTGATTTCCATTTCTCTGGTAATTATTGATATTGAACATTTTCTCAGAGATGAAATTCGAAAATATTTTCTTCCATTCTTATAAGTTTCCTTTTCACTCTGTAGATGATGTCCTTTAATACACAAAATTTTTTAAGTTTGATATAATCTCATTTATTTTTGCTTGTGGTTTCTATGGTGTAATAGTTAAGAAATCATTGACAGGTTCAATATATGAAGCTTTTCTACTTTGTTTTTCTCTAGGGATATTATATTTACTTTTCACATTTAGGTATTTAGTTCATTTGGGGTGAATTTTTGTAATGTGGTGTTAGATAATGGTCCAACTTCATTCTTTTGTATGTGGATTTTTAGTTTGGGCATAATTATTTGTTGAAGTGGCTGTTCTTTCCCCTTTGATTGGTCTTCACATCCTTTAAAAAATGATCATATTTGGTTTATTTCTGAGTATTCTACACCATAGAACTACAAGGCTGTCTTTATGACAGTACCATACTTGATAAAATTATTGTAGCTCTTTAATACATTTTGAAATCAGTAAGTGCAAATCCCCCAACTTCATTCCTTTATTAAATTATTTTGGCTATTTGGGGGAGGGGAGACTTAAAGTTCCATGTAAATTTCAGGATGAATTTTTCTGTTTCTGCAAAGAAGGCCATTGGATTTTGATAGGAATTGTGTTGACTATTGATTGCTTTGGGTAGTGTGGATATTTTAATATTAAATCTTCTAAGCCATTAACACAGGATATCTTTCCTTTTATTTCTGTCTTTCTAAGTTTCTTTTAGCAGTGCTTTATAATTTTCATTGTACAGTCTGTCATCTCTTTATTTAGGTTTATCCCTATATAGTATTTTTAATGCTACCATGCGGGGAATTGTTTTCTTAATTTCCTTTTCAGATTTGTTCATTGTGGTGGGTAGAAACACAACTGTTTTTTTGTGTGTGTTGATTATTCTGTAACATTGCCAAAGTTGTTTATTAGTTCTAGTAAAGTTTTATTTTGCTTATTTTTTTTAGAATCTAGAGTTTACTACATGTAAGATCTTGACATCTACAAACAGACCATTTAACTTTCCAATTTCAATGCCTTTTACTTCTTTTGAAAATTAATATAAATGTTCCAACATGATGTTGAATAGAAGTGTCAGGAAGAGGTATCCTTGCCTTGTTCCTGATCTTAGAGGAAAACCTTTCAGTCTTTTGTTCATTGAGAGGGATATTAGCTATGGGTTTTTCATAAATGGCCTTTTATTAAGTTGAGGTAGTTTCCTTATATTTCTAATTTGTTGATATTTTTAATCATTAAAAGGTGTTGAATTTCATCAGATGTTTTTGTGTATGTCAGTGCAGATGCCAAGTAGTCATTTTATTTTGTTAATGTTTCACAATGTTGAACCGCCTTTGCATTCCAGAAATAAATTCCATGTGGTCATTATGTGTGATCCTTCTTATATGCTGTTGAAATCAGTTTGCTAGTATTTTTTTGAGGGCTTCTTTATCAGTATTAATCAGGGATGAATATTTTCCTGAATCACAAGATTTATGAAATACTTAAATATTTGATAAGGAACACCCATTCCCTTGTTCATTTTTTATTAGTTTCCAAATTTATTTTTTCATGAAATTAATATTTCCTCAGGAAAAATGTAACTCTTTAGAGGGATCCTACTCACATTTTTGAGTTACAGTGTAATGAAAAATGCACAAACCTTGAAGTTACACAAATTGAAAAATTTTCCTGGTTTTGCCAATTACTTGATGTAAGACCCTGGACAAGATACTTGTTCTGCCTGAGCTTCTCTTTTACTTCAGCTGTAAAACATGCATAGTTTTATCTTATTGGGTTGAGGTCAGGATTAAATGAGGTAATAATTTAAGAAAATAAGATAAAGTGGTCAATAAATACATAGCTCTTCATCCTTCTGTTAGAAGAGCAATAACTTCAGGTGAACTAGAATTCTCTAGAATTGGCTGGTTTCTTCTAAGTGGAAATATTTTAATATATTTCTTTTATAATTTATAACCAGAGTACTTATAATTTTGATTAAATTTCAAGATAGTTTTATTGCTTAGTGACATCTTTTATATATGCAGAATGGGTATAGGTGTATGTCCAGTTAGACTCACATGCTTAATTTGATCCATCTTGTCTTGGTCATCAGGTCTTCTCTTTTCCTTATTCTCAGTCATTAGACATTTAGAAGACTAGTATCAAAGAGAAAAATGCAAAGGTATTTAAATTGAATCAACAATTTTCTGAAACTAAAAGAGTAAGAAGAAAACATGGTTAAAATGATGAAGCCATTACTTAGGAATATGTTAGTATATAGGCCTTAAATATTTGTGTGATCATCTCAAGTGTGAACTAAAGTTTTTTCTTTCATGTTATAGACAACAGGTTTGGATAAAAATATGATTGGACTGTAATTTTTTAAAAAGATACTATGAATAAACTTTTGGTTTTTGTATCCTGTAAATTAATCACCAAAGCCTATTATAGATATTCATGAAATAATTTTAAGTATATTCCAGAAATAAATTTTTAAGTATATTCCAGAAATTTAAAATGTTCATTTATTGATAAGCCAGTCTTTATTAATTTACATATTTCCAAATTGACTACTACCTAACAAAAGTGAAACAGACAGTAAAGATTTTCCTGTTCAGTAGGATGCATTTGTTTGGCTATTGATCATAAATGGTTTTCTAGCTTTGGGTAAAAATCATTGAACATTTCTACTTGTATCTGTAAGTAAATAAATTTCTATTTATAGTCAGTTACATTTTAGTGGTTTATGGTTTATTATATTGAAAGAAATAAGTTTTTAAATAAAAGCTTAAAGCTTCAATTGAATGAACCATAACTAGTTGTTAAGACAAATGTAGTGTTCTAGATAGCAGATTTTTAGTTTTCAGTCAATTGTTATTGTAAAGGCATTTTTTTAAATTTGCCTAAATTATTTTTCTGTAAATCCTTTTGAATATATTGGATTACTTTCCTGGCGTGTGTGCGTGCACACACACGACAATTTATATAAATTAAAGAGGCATTATTTATAAACAGTTAGTATAGGGCAGTGTTTCTCAACTTAAGATCATTTGTTTTCCAGGGGACAGTT
This sequence comes from Marmota marmota marmota, assembly GCF_001458135.2. Taxonomy (NCBI): domain Eukaryota; kingdom Metazoa; phylum Chordata; class Mammalia; order Rodentia; family Sciuridae; genus Marmota; species Marmota marmota. Next base: position 40,502,546 of record NW_025999932.1, read on the forward strand.
GACAATGTACCATTATTGTCACCACTCAGTGGGAGGGGTGCTGTTGAGTTGTCAGGGATACTACTAAGCATCTTACAGTATACAGGACAGACTCCCAACACCTAAGAATTATCCGGTATAAAATGTCAATAGTACAGAGGTTGTTAAACCCTGGTTTAAGGTTAATAATGATTTTTCCACCATTACAGATATTAAAACATATTGATCATAGGCACTGAAGGTAATTCCAGAATACTTTGAATAGAATGTCAGAATTTTTTTGAATTCGCATTTAGCTAATTGCTTTGAGAAATATGATATTTAGGTATGTGATGTCTAGAATGTTGTTTGTAAATGGTAGCATTCTTTTTTAGTTATTGCACAGATATGTGTACTTCATCTTGCTATCACACTCAGGTTATGGCATAACAGGCTCCAGGTGTAATTCAGATGTGTTTCACGGGGTTATAAGTTGTTCCTCTGTTAGCAGTGAAAGAAGACAATTTAGAACTGAGGAGGTCCTAGTTAAATAAGATTTATGTACTAAATCTCAGTTTGTGCTGCCCACAAATGAAGGCAGTTTATTTAAGATAAAGACAGTATACACTTTGTTGTCCTCTCATTAACCATAGGATTCTTTCACAGTCCTAAATGTCATCCCAGGCAGCACAGATTTGCTTTTTGTGGTTGGGGATAGTTTTCCTTTCCCCAGGGTCTTGAATTTACAAGCATTTTCACAGCTACTTCCTACCTTGATCTCACTAGTATATTTTCTCTGTAGTTGTTTTTGAGTTTTCCCCCTCCAGGTACTTGTTTATACTATCAGATTATCAAAATGAATTCTTTACTTTAAGTTAGAGTAGGCAGTCTTCCCTCAGGGAGAACATTGCCTGGAAAAGTCAGTGTGCCTTGGCACACTTGGGAGAAAGGCACAGCATATTTCTTCTAAAGCTGTTACTTCCACTTATAAGTCAGTCACATCTTTTAAATAAAAGCAACTTATTTGTAATTTCAGAGTATTGTAAATTAAAATTTGTCTTATAAATATTACCAACACTTTTAGCTGCTGAGAGCCATAGCCAAGTAGGAATGACGCATGGCATTTTGGGTTGATAGGTGACCCTGCTCAGGGATTAGGGTGGCCCCGGGTTTAGGGTGGATCCTGCTGGGAATAGGGCGTAACTTGCTGCCTCAGGTGCCCGCTCCATTCTCGCGGGGTTCTGTGAGAATTGGTATGCAGAGCCCGGTGGAGGGAGTGTATTCCCAAGTAGTGCGTGTAGAGTGTCGGTGAGAGTTCGGGAATAAAGAGTTGCTGATTGAATCTGCAAGGCTTTGTGGTGGCTCGGTTATTTTGTGCCCAGCCAGACTCCGGCATTTAGCTTTAACTTTTATAGTCAGTTTTGTTTAAAGATATCCCTTTGGCTGGAATAGAAGGCTTTTGAACATTTTTTTTTTAATGCTATTTTTCCATATAGATCTACTTCCCCATCAGGACAACATCATTCTCCTATATCTTCTAGACATCACTCATCATCCTCACAATCAGGATCATCTATTCAAAGACATTCTCCTTCTCCTCGTCGAAAAAGAACACCTTCACCATCTTACCAGCGGACTTTAACTCCATCTTTACGACGTTCTGCTTCTCCTTATCCTTCACATTGCTTGTCTTCTCCTCAGCGAAAGCCAAGTCCTTCAAGACATCGCTCTCCAATGAGAGAGAAAGGGAGGCATGATCATGAACGAACTTCACAGTCACACGATCGGCGTCATGAAAGGAGGGAAGGTATACACTATACTTCAGCTTGCTTTTTCTTTTTTTTTCAAGAGTTCTTTTAATTAAAAACAATTTCTTACTGAAAAATTGGACATCCATATTTATTGTTGTAATAAGGTATGGAGGAAGATATTTAGTTTTGTAATATGAAGGCTAGTGTTCTTAAGGGCAACGGGAAATGCTCAAAGACATAGGGATGTTAAGTATTAAGTATGCACAAGTGGCATTTATAGGTATGCTAAGTTGGTGAGCTGTGTGTGTATTTTTGCCCATCTAAATTTTGGTATGTCCATTTCAGTTAACTATATGTTTTTAAAAATCAAGAGGTAAAGGGAAGAAGAATAGCAAATCAGGGAGCAGAGTTTAAAAGCATTGAAAGCGTTTTGATAAAGGGACCAGGGCTGGGGAAAACTTTTAGAATGTCAATGCAACCAAGTCATTGCATTGACTTTCTAGATGTAAATCAAAATAAAAAAGTAAGCATGAGCTGAGGGTATAGCTCATTGGTAGAACTCTTTTCTAGAATGTGTGAGGCTCTGAATTCAATCCCAGCACTTCAAAGAAGGAAGTAAGCAAAGCAGTTTTACTTTCTAAATTCCTGAGAATTATATTAATGTCAGATATGCAACTCCATACTCAAGCTGTCATCCCTTTGTATACTTCTTGTTTAAGCTTCCTTTCCTTATTTAACTTCTTCTGAGTTAGTTTTTGAACATAGTAAAGTTTTAGGAAATACTTGCAACAACATTTCTGTTTAACATGCATTTTATATCTCTCTGTTTGAGTACATTATAGAAGTCTCCTGTAAATGATATTAATAGTTATGTTCTTCGTATCAACAGTGCAAGCAGTATTCACTCAAAATCTTTTACCCAGAAAAAATAGTGGATATGTAGGTAGAGACAGAGAAAGTATCTATTTTGTAGAATTAATTATTATGTACATGATTATAGAACCAGAACAGTATAACAGTGTATATGGAACATTGTGTATGCTATATTTATAGAACTCATGATGGAAGCTTCCATACAATGTTTATGGAAAATTGGTAAGATGGGAAAATTTACTTATACCTATTAATTTAAATAAAATTTAACAACTAGATTTGACCAAGAATATAGTATATATTTATGACTACTTATTAAATGAAAACTTGTCATTATTATTAAACATACTAATGAAGGGAAAATAATATCAGTCAAGTCTCATGGGAATGCTTTTTTGGTAGAAAGAATTGCTTATGGGAGAATCCTTTGTAAAGAGGATATTTCTTTAATCTTTTATAGAAAGAAGAGATTTAGCAAATGATTCTTCCTCTTTATTTAGATGTCATTTTCTGAAATAAGGATGATTTCAGTAGAAGGATGGGGAGATAAAGAATGAAATTAATAATTACATATATTTGTAAAGACTGATGGCAGTATCATGAAACAGGAGTCTGGTATAAGTGGACACATTTTAAGGGACAGTTGGTATTGGAAGAGGAGTAGAAATCATAGTTTTGTGAAGAAAAAGATGGAAATATATCAGATCCTTACCCATTGCTTCTTTCTTTAGCATTTGTAAATATAGGTATATGGACAAAGGCATTGGCAAAGGAGTTTGGGTATTGAGTAAGGCTTTGAGGATTATTTGAGAGTTCCTTGAAAGAGATTATGGACCCAGCCAGCAAGGACAATAAAAGGAATAAATTTATAATGTTTTAGGCATAAGTCTGCTATAGTTGCTAGAATAGCCTCAGATTGTTGACAGTTTCAGAATATAGGAACAACTTGCAAAAGAGTCTGATTAAAAAGGGCGGAATTTATTCTTTGTGGTTCTTGTTAATATTTTAACTGCCTATCAGATTTATGTTTATAATCATCTTATACCTTTTCTAGGCATGTCTAAATAGTGGCTTATAATCTTTGCGAATTTTCATGAGGTATGAGATATCTAAGCTTTGGGCCTGTATTAATTCATATATAAAATAACAAAGTTGGTTTAAATAAACATTGAGGTCCTTTTTTTTTGTGGTGCTGGGGATTGAACCCAGGGCTTTGTGCATGTGAGACAAGCACTCTACCTGCTGAGCTATATGTCCAGTCCTTGTAGTCTATTTTTTAAAAATGAGGTGTTTTTTTCTGTGATATATCAGAAAACACTTAAATAGAGGAAATTTTAGAAATGGTCACACCCACAAGTATCATACCATTGAGCAGCTCAGGAAAAGAGTGAAGAACAGTACTCTTTGCCAGCAGCTAACTGAGCCACTCTTAAGTGCTTAAATAAATTTGAGGTGGTCATAATGTATTTTAAATCTAGCCTAAAATCCAGTAGATATAATTAAAGTCACTGTGCACCTCTGGATCTAAAATTGTTTCTAAAAAAAAAAAAAAAAAAAAAAAAAAAAATCCACTGTAACCTTATAAAATTCCATTGTGTTACTCCAGTGTATTCACATCCATATTCCCACATCCTTCCCATCCCCTGTCCCTGGCTCCTGACAACCTCTGTTATGTCTTGTATCTTATGTTATATCATGAATGTTTCATAAATGGAATCATGCTGTATGTATCCTGCTGACACTGGCTTTTTCACTTAACATAATGTTGTCATTCAAGTTGTTGTATGTAGTGATAGTGTGTTTTTTATTATTGCTGAATATTGTTCTCCTTACTATCATTTGTTTAACCATTCACCACTTAGAGATATTTGGGTACTTTCTAGTTGGGGCTATTCTGAATCAAGTTACTTGTGAACATTCTTTTTCTACATCCTTGAATAAAAGTTTGCAGTTATCACTTTATGTTGCAAAGGACCTTGATTCTATTTGGAATATTTTCACTATAAACTATAATTTAAACAATAACATTCCTATTTATTTAATTATTTTCATGATATTTTTATGAATTAGATATGAAAAAAATCATTTTCACTTTGTTGTTTTCTGCATTAAGTCAGTCTTACTTTGTTTCTATTATAGGACTTATTTTCAGAGAGGGACAACTGGAACTTATCTTACTGTAGTCAGTTATTGAACAGTTTAGGTTTCTGATATACTGCTTAGTGTTCTTTAAAAAATGAATACCACATTTTGGAATACCAAAAAAAAAAAATTAGTGTTTTTTTTTAGGAAAAAGGATTGTGACTGACAAACTTGTTGAATATTGTTTATGTGTTAAATATTTGTGTGAATATCCTTTGTTTAGGAAGTCGAGGCTCGAGAGGTTCTCAAATTGATAGTCACAGTAGTAGTAGCAACTATCATGACAGCTGGGAAACTCGGAGTAGCTATCCTGAAAGAGATAGATATCTGGAAAGAGACAACAGAGATCAAGCAAGGGATTCTTCCTTTGAGAGAAGACACGGAGAGAGAGATCGTCGAGACAACAGAGAGCGAGGTTTGTCAAACAGAATTTTATTATATAGTAACCAACTTCTATAAAGAAAACTGTTTTTAAAATGGTTATCAATTTACTTTTTGTGAATATTGATTTACTTTTTAATGTAAAGTGTCTTTTAAGATATGTGCATGATGATCATTTGAAGCTATTTATTCATATAGTCTTTGTTGAATTGCTGTTGGAGGGATTATGTAAATAGACAGCTATCAGTACCTCAGGCAGCAAAGTATAAGAATGGGGGGAGGCTCTATTGCATGTTTCTCATCTTAACCAAATTGCTCACAACTCTTTTAAAAGTGTAGGTGATTAGAGCCATCCCAGGCAGTTCTGATTCAGGAAATACCTAAATCTTCAACTAAGGATCCTGCCTACTTACTCATTAGCTGTGATCAATAGAGTCTTATAAGGAATGTGAGAGAGGAACAAGGAAAGAGATAGGGCTAGAGATTGTTCAGTGAAACATTTTGTTTATAGTCTGTTCTGAAAATATATAATATTTGCTCTGGTTAATTTATATTCTTAGCTGTCGTAAGTTAAAGTTTTCCATTAATTAGATGATCTCTTAAAACTCAATTTTGAAACTGAATTACTAGGAAGCCCTTAAGGGTTGTAAGCACTTTCATTAGCATGCTTTTATTGCCTGTACATATTAGTACCTTTAAACATTTAAAATCTGAAGAAGGTCTCACTTATCTTGGCTGATTTCTAAAGTAAAGTTTGCTATAATGCTGAGATTAAAATAGTATGCAATTTTGTGGACCAGAAGATTGAATATTGGTGCTTTAGTGTGGGTTGAATCAAAAAACTATCTTCCTATATTGATATGGGTGGTAATAGAAGGAGAGCAAAGTCTCTAAGACATCATCTACTTTTGGGATAAGATTAGACACAGGAGAGTTGGTTGGGTTGTTTGTTAAAGGTAAGCCCAGTGCACTTGGTTTAAAAGATGTGTAGGATTTCCTCAACTATAGATAGGGTTGGAGTTTATACATTTTGTGTTTCTGAAATTGTTTCTTCCTTAGCTCTTTGACAACCTTTCTTCACTGTGTCCTGGTACTTTATTTCTGTTTTCACATCCTAGCTCAGGTTTTTCCTCATCTCATGCCTAAATTCTATAGGAAGATTTGGTTTCAATCTTGTGTTTAGTTTAACCACACATATTAAGCTTTTACTAGGTGTCAGAAACTTTGATAGTTACTTTAAATATATATTTTTAGCTTAATTTTTACAACGTCCCTGTGAGTGTGTGTGTGTGTGTATATATATATATATACATATATATGTATATATATGTGTATATATATACATATGTATATATAGATATATATATGATAAAATAATCCATGTTTCACAGTTAAGAGATTAGATCTAAGAGAAGTTAAGTTACCAGTATTACAGGAAGGAAATTTCAAAGCTGGAATTCAAACTCTGGTCTTCTGACTACAAGTCCAGTTATCTTTCTGATTTATTTTAGTATAACTACTTCAGTGAATATCAAATGTATGATTAAAAGAGAAACCTATTTTTGAGGTTAATGATATATTCTGTGCCTTTAGTACCCATGCCAGGCACTTTGCTAATATATAATAGTTCTTTCCTTATAGAACTTAAAGTGGGGCAGAGAGGTGGGGATTCTCCCTTTCCTCGCTAAAGTAACTGATTATTGAGGTTATCAAGGAAACAAACAGTAGCCCCAGATAGAAATAAAGAATAAGAGAAGGACCTGTTGTGTAGTGTTTATGAACAACTTGAAAAAAAAATTATGTAGAGGCATAAATGCAAGAGAAGTAGCTAGTTTTTCAAAGACAAGAAGCATCCCATGAAAAGAGCAGGTGTAATGCTCTGAGGTGGGAAATAGCCCAACATGTCTTAGAATTAGAAAGAAGACTAATGTGGCTAAAGTATAGTGAGTAGTAGGGGATTCATAGAGGTTAAGGGTAGAGATATACACAAGTACTTTGTTCTGTCCTCAGAAATTTAAATCTTTCCTTTAGATCTGACCTTCACAGTCTAGTACAAATAGACAACTAAAATATAATTGTTAGTGCTATGTAAACTTCTATGAGAAGACAAAGGACCAAACAGAATTCCAAGAAAGGTGCTTTAATTAGGAAGAGGATGTCTGAATTGGGGCCTTCAGAATATTTAAGTTTGCTAGAAGGAATAATGGAAAAAGTATTTTCCAGCAGAGATGCAACATAAGCAGACACACAGGACTAAAAGAATCATATGCTTTGGAGGAATAAAGAATTATGTTGTGAGGTTGGAGTAGAGGTATGTTATGATTAGTAGGGAAGGAAAGCAGCCAGGGAAGAGGACTGATAAGACACTATATAGACCAGGTTGTAAATGACCTAATAAGTCAGGCTAAACATTTTGAATTCAGTTGCTTTTCACTGTGTATAAGATAACTGCTTTTAAGCAGATGGAACAAATAGAGTTTTCATCAAAAACATATTAAGTATCTGGGGAAAAACTGAAGGCAAAGATAGACTGTTGATAACATAATCATCTGAGAAGAGCTGATCAAGGTCTGAGTTAATATAGTAACTGTAGAGATAGTGAAAGGAAAAGAAAGATTCTAGAAATGAAATTGATAGTATTTGGGTATGGCAATATTTGGATAATTCAAAAGTTGCCAGCTGTAATTAATAGATTTGTTGTTACTTAAGAAATATGTGAAGAAAGCACATCTTTTAAGAACATATTTTGGAAGATAGTTTAGACATGTTAAGAGTGGTGCTCTTGTATTCTTTCCATTTTCCTTTGAAATTAGGGACATTGCCATTTTGTATGTGAGAATAAAGGTTTTATCTGCCTAGAAAGTGTCTGAGTAGTCTATTCCCTGACATTCCTTTATTCAGAAATTTCAAATATGAATTAATGTAAGTTGCAGTATTAAATGTTTCAGGTTATTTGTAATTATGATTTTGATTATGATCCCCAAATCAGGAATTTAGACAATCTAAAACATAGATATATAACAATAGAACCACTTTAATTTAAATTAGTTTCAGAAAAAATAAAAAGATTTAGTAAAAATTGACTTTCTAGTCCTAAAGTCCTAATGCATCTACCATCTCTGTAACTGGCAAGTCACCAAAATCACTTTTGGACCATAATTTATGTTTTTTAAGAAGAAAGACAAGAAAAGACTATATAAGATTTCATTTTTTTCTTCTAGCTTTAAAATTCCTTTTTATTCTGAATCTAACCTCTAAATAGTAACTATGCATAATCTTTTCATAGTGTTAAGGAAGGGAAATTTAAGCTACTATATTAACTCCTTCTCTGGAAATATTCCAAAATTTTTCTGCTTAATAAGTTGATGTTAGATGTTTCACTTACCAATCCATTGGACATAGTATAGTTTGATCTTCATTGATTAATCATTAGACATATTTGTATGGCACAGAAGTAGAAACATCTCAATAGCCTAGATTATGCCACAGTATTTGCTTTAAACATGGCTCTGGGGAAAAGTTGATGCCATCCTTTTATACATTTTTTGATCCCAGACTAATTAATTTTATTGCTCAAGTGGTTATTTAAGCAGCGTGTATTCATTTCTCTGTGTTTGTGTGATTTGTGTGTAGATTGGAAAAAATATATAAAATGTGATTGAGATTATCATTTAACATTTTAGGACAACAACTTTTTATCTGAGTATTCATTTATATGATTAAATAAAACTTTTATTAGCAGTTAGGTAATTATAAATATATATCACTGATATGAAACACTTTTTACATTTGATTGTTCCAAGATTGTTAGCCTTCAGTACCCTTAATTCTAGTTTAGTTTGTTCTACAATATTTTCCTCACATAATAGCTGCACTTTGATGTGTATATATTTTGGCCTGAAATTAGAGGTGTGACTTACGAGGGAAATTTTTTTTTTCCTTCAGCTCCTATGTTCTACACCTCCTGCTGCCCCTATCCTTTGCCACCAGTGTTCTCAGGTCCTGCTGGGGGGACAGAGAAGATCAGAGGTGAAGGGTAGAGATGGCAGAAAGCGGGGTTGGAGCAGTGGGCTGGAGGTAGGGTAGGGAGCATGCAGAGAAAGATCAAAGGTGGATAAGTGGGAGGGGGTTGGGGGTTGATGGGGAGCAGAAAACATGGTAGTTAGAGGGAAATTGAAAATATATTTAAGAAAATAATTTTTAAAGGTCTAGGGGTGATTAATATTTGGATGATTAAATTTAAAGTAAATATAGAACTTGATTTATAATTTGTTGCCACTGTGACCCATATATACACAGATAAAATTTAAGATTTGCCATGCTGTATAACCTATAGGTTATCTATTAAATTAATCACTGACAAAACTTGATTTTCATTGTAGATCAAAGACCAAGCTCACCAATTCGACATCAGGGAAGGAATGACGAGCTTGAGCGTGATGAAAGAAGAGAGGAACGAAGAGTAGACAGAGTGGATGATAGAAGAGATGAAAGGGCTAGAGAGAGAGATAGGGAACGAGAACGGGACAGGGAGCGGGAGAGAGAGAGGGAACGTGAACGAGATCGGGAAAGAGAAAAAGAAAGAGAACTAGAAAGAGAGCGTGCTAGGGAACGGGAGAGAGAAAGAGAAAAGGAGAGAGAACGTGAAAGAGAGAGAGATCGCGATCATGACCGAGAGAGGGAAAGAGAGAGGGAGCGAGACAGGGAAAAAGAACGGGAGCGAGAAAGAGAAGAAAGAGAGAGGGAGAGAGAGCGAGAACGGGAAAGAGAGAGAGAACGGGAACGAGAAAGAGCAAGAGAAAGGGATAAAGAACGAGAACGTCAGCGGGATTGGGAAGAAAAGGACAAGGGACGAGATGACCGTAGAGAAAAGCGAGAAGATATTCGAGAAGATCGCAATCCGAGAGATGGACATGATGAGAGAAAATCAAAGTAAGAATGATATGAATCAATTTTAGAAAGTTCATTTCAGTAAAGAATTCATAAGTTTCATTTAATGCTTTTCAGTGTTCCCTTAATTTTCTATTAAATCTTGTCTTCTCTTTTTGTGAGTCAAATTTATTATATACAAATAAAATGGTGTAAATTCTCTAATTATCTAGAAAATAATTTTTTATTTTATATTTTAATCCAGGGTCTATAATTAATCTGTAATAATTTGTTTAGAAGCTGGGTAATATATAAAGAAAACAAGCTTATTTAGCTCAGAGACTTGTGTGTGCAAGATCAAGCAACCCTATTTGTTCAACATCTGGTGAGAGCTCCCTTGGCTGTATTAAAACACGGTGAAGAAACAGAACAGGCCAAGTGAAAGATTGGCCTGGCTCTGAGCCGACTCATTCTATGAGACCAGCATTAATCCCTTTCAAGGGCAGTGCCCAATTTCTTAGAGGTTCTGCTACCTCAGCACTACCACATGGAGAACCAAGCCTCTAATACATGAACCTTTGGGGAACAAACCACATCCAAACCATAGAATACTCTTTCTTATTTCCTGTGCATTTTTTATGGCATATGAGCTTTCTTGACTTGTTATAGACTTTTTTAGGAGGAATCCAACATAAAAGTGATAGTGAACTTGTGTCCCACTACTTCCTCTTGATAACTAGTTAATGATGATGGCTAGTCACCAAGAGATACTGCCTGAGTTTCTTATGCTTGTAAATATGGAGTCACACCTCTAGGCTACAGGAAACAATTCACAGTATTATAGGACCTAAGAATTCCTATAATTGTTGTGTAGCTAGAAGATGAGAGATAAGGAAGTGTCTTCTCATGCTGTGAAGATATATAGTAGGTTATTGGGGCCAAAAGATATTTTCTTGGCATCTCATAGAATATATCTGAGCGCATTTCCTTCCTTCCTTCCTTCCTTCCTTCCTTCCTTATTTCTTTATTTTCTTTCTCTCTGTCTCACCTCTCTCTCTCTCCCCTCACCCTTCTCCCCACCTTCATCAAAAGAAATTATTTGTTTAGGTATCTAGGAAGTTGAGGGTTAGCTTTGATTTGTTCTGATGTGGCTCTAACCAGGTTATTATAGGAATGATATCTCTCCACTGTTTCCATCTGTGCTGATTCTAGTCTCATCAAATTTGTCTCCAAATGATGCCTTTGTTGGCCTTAGAATTGTACCTACTTTAGCAGTCCTCTTTGTATTGGGGCTCTCATTGATTGAGGAGTAGACAGTTCTTGGCTAAGCCAGTTCCATCATTGCTTTTCTGAATTATTGGCGTACAATTCAGCACCAAAGTGGAACCTCGGGTGGAGAGTACTTTACAATAAATTTTGGTTACAGATTAAAGAGCAGAATGTGACTATTAGGGCCAAAAGATATTTTCTTGGCACTCATTCTGCTCTTTAATCTGCAACCAAAATTATTGTAATGTACTCTCCACCTTACTTTCCTGCTTCCCTCTCCCCACATATTAAAAATTTTACATTAAAATGAGCTTCAGAGATACTTCCTTTGTCACATGTAGGCAAACATACATAATATTTTCTTCTCTCTCTGACTTTTACATCTCTCTATCTTCTATAATTATAATTCTCAAATCTTTATGTGTCTTTTCTCCACTTCTCTGCTTTGATTAGTATTTTTTTCATACTTCTCATTTCTGCTTATAATAAGCAACAGTTTTTCTGTTTTTTTCATGACTAATTAGCCATGAAAATCCCAAGAGTTGGGACTGACCCTAGAAACTTAGGAGTCAAACAAACCAATAAGAAAAACTAGTTAAATAATATTAATATCTTAACTTAGTTGTTATTTATACTTTCATCTCAGTAGTTTGAATTTATCCAGCACTTTAAAAAAGTTATTTAGGTTTGCTGCATTACCATAGTATTCATTTTACTCTAATTTTGTTTCATAAAAATAATTATGAATCATTTTTATCATACTTCAAATATTCACTTTATTCTAGTGTATCAATCAATTATTTCTTACTGTGTTAAATTGTCTCAAAAGTTAGTCGTTTAAAACAGCCACCATTTATTTGCTTATGATTCTGTGGATGAGTGATTTTACGTGGACTTAGCAGAGTATATTCTGCTGGTCCTTCTTGAGATAACTGTGTGTCTACAATTGACCTGACATTTCAACCGTACCCAGATGATTCAAGGTGTCCTTACTCACATGTCTGGCATTTGGGGCACCTTATTTGTCCTCCATTTGACTTTTCATCCTCCAGTAGTCTAAATTTTGTTTTTGTGTACAATAATAGAGCATACCTGGAAAGCAAAAGAAGAATCTGTAAAGCTTCTTGGGTCTTCTCTAGATTTGTACAGTGTAACTTTTACCACATTCTTCTGTCATGTAGCAAGTCACTAGTCCTGCCCAGATTTAAAGAGTGAGGAAGTAGGCCACCAATTGATGGTGGAAGCTTTGGATAAGGACTTGCACAAGCTGAGGCCTGTGAGTTGTTACAGTACTCCTGGGACTGCCTTCTTCACTTGGTCACTCAAAAGAAGCTGTCCCAATGGATGTGCTGCAGCATCATTCTCAACTTTTGACTGTAATGTTTATAAACAAACAATGTTGATAAAAAATAAGTAGTCCAAATGTAACAAAAATGTAAGAAAATACTGGAATAATTTAAGAACCAAGATGAATAAATCAGTATTTATTTTAAACTCAACTAAGGAAAAAGAAATATAATGAATATATGAATTATTTACTTATTTAATTATTTACTTATCACCAAGAAAGTGATTTTAATTCAAAGAAGGAAAAAGGAAGTTATTTTTTACAATGTACAAATAATATGCCTGGCACTGGGCTTATGACATAACTAATGCAGTTTAATGAGCTATTTTCTCCCTAACTTCAGATGACAAATTAAGGAACTTACTTAAGGCTGCATAATAAGTAATGTGGCTATAAATTGAACTCATAGCTTTTTTATTCCAAAACTAATACTAGATTTTCTTATCTGTTTTCCCTGCACAAAGTAATTTCTATATCATAAGAATGTAAAATTGGTTAATGTTTATATTAGAGGGTACATTAGTTTATTGATTTCACAAAACTGTATATTATCATTTTGCAGTATTTAAATATGGCAATTTTCACTTGAATGATTTTCCATGAATAATGAAAGAAAGAAATGTTGCCATGTATTTTAAATCTACAATTTGAAGTATTAGCAAATGAAGTAATGAATCTTAATTAAAGATACCAAATACCCTTTGTATGATACAGCTTTGACAATATTGCTTTCCTATAATTATAAGTTATAGTAAAATATACTAATAAAAAACATAGTAAAGAAATCTTCACCCTTTAGAATTTTATAAGTTGTATTTGTTTGCCCAATTTAGGAAGCGCTATAGAAATGAAGGGAGTCCCAGTCCTCGGCAGTCACCTAAGCGTCGGCGTGAACATTCTCCTGACAGTGACACTTACAACAGTGGAGATGATAAAAGTGAGCACTTTTTGTTTTCTGTGTCTCTGTATTCGTACTCATTTACTATGAGACCATTCTTTGACACTGATTGGAACTGACAAATTAAGATTTTTTAAAAAGTTTTCTGGATCTACTGCCTCTAAATATTTCCTTATGTGATTAAAGTATGTTTGAGAAGTATATCATTTATCATAATGGCATTGTCTTTTCCTACCATTTGTAGTTAAATCCAAATAGTAGGCTTTTGTCTGTCATTTGAAAAGTTTTCAGATGAAAAGTGAGAGATTGTCTAATTGTTATTTAAATGTAATGTGCAGTGTTTATTCACCTGGTGAATATGTGATTATTTTTCTCTTTTTGTATAGATGAAAAACACAGACTCTTGAGCCAGGTTGTACGACCTCAAGAATCTCGCTCTCTCAGCCCATCACATCTCCCTGAAGATAGGCAGAGTAGATGGAAAGAAGAAGATCGTAAACCAGAAAGAAAAGAGAGTTCAAGGCGCTATGAAGAGCAAGAACTCAAAGAGAAAGTTTCTTCTGTAGAAAAGCAGAGAGAACAGACAGAAATCTTGGAAAGCTCAAGAGCACGTACACAAGACATGATTGGCCACCACCAGTCTGAAGATCGAGACACATCTGATCGAGCTCATGAAGAAAATAAGAAAAAAGCAAAAGTTCAGAAGAAACCTATCAAGAAAAAGAAAGAGGATGATATTGGAATAGAGAGGAGTAACATTGAGACAACATCTGAAGATGGTCAAGTCTTCTCCCCTAAAAAAGGACAGAAGAAGAAAAATGTTGAAAAAAAACGTAAAAGATCCAAAGGTGATTCTGATATTTCTGATGAAGAAGTAGCCCAGCAAAATAAGAAGAAAAGAGGGCCACGAACTCCCCCTATGACAACCAAAGAGGATTTAGTTGAAATTTCCAACGATAAGGATGGTATGCTAGAGGATCCTCAGAAGAAAGAAGATACAGCCTTTAGTGACTGGTCTGATGAGGATGTGCCTGACCGTACAGAGGTGACAGAATCAGAGCATGCTGCCTCTGCTGCTACTCCTGGTAGTACCCCTTCTCCTCTATCTTCTCTTCTCCCTCCTCCACCTCCTTTGGCTAGTGCCAGTACAGCTGCCTCTGCTGCTCTTGCCTCTACTCCTATTACTGCTGCTACTGCCTCCTCCACCTCCATTTCCACCTCTGCGAACCCCACCAACACTACCAGTGCTACTTTTGCCAATGAAGAGTCACACAGAAAATGCCATAGGACACGAGTAGAAAAAGTAGAGGCACCTCATGTAACCATAGAAGATACACCACATCGAAAGCCAGTGGATCAAAAGAGGAGCAGCAGCCTTGGGAGCAATCGGAGTAATCGTAGTCACACCTCTGGCCGTCTGCGCTCTCCATCCAATGATTCTGCGCATAGAAGTGGGGATGACCAAGGTAGTCGAAAGAGAGTGCTGCATAGTGGTTCAAGAGATAGAGAAAAAACAAAAAGTCTAGAAATCACAGGAGAGAGAAAATCTAGGATTGACCAGTTAAAGCGTGGAGAGCCTAGCCGAAGTACTTCTTCAGGTAATAAAATTAAATTATGATCTAGTCATTGTTTCCTGTGTTAGTATATTTTATACAAATTATAATGCTAAAGTAATGCCTAGTTACTTTTTATACATGCTTTTTAATGTGATGGCTAATCTTTTTTTTTTTTTTTTTTAATTTTGTGGAACTTTGTGTGGGAGGAGGCTTATTCATCCCATTAAGAAATCATCATTTATTTTCATTATCCCTTTAAAGTCTCATCCATTATCACTTTAAGACCAATGTTATAATAGAGATACATTCAGTGCTATTAACAGTTTAATGTTAGGATTTTAATGATATGATTTGGTGAAAAGGCTCTCTACTCCAGTCCTATATCAACATTTGCAAATGTAACCTTCCTGCTATTCTTTCTATAGCCAGTACTGCTCTTTTTGCCTCAGAAAATAAGATAGGAGAGTAAAGAGAAGTCAAAGAATTAAATACATATTAATATCTAACCATTTTATGTACATATTTCAAGATATTTTTGTACTGGAAATAGACAAGGAAACCTTTTTTTTCTTTAGGTACTGGGGATTGAACCCAGGGCTGCTCTCCCACTGAGCTATATCCCCAGCCCTCTTTAATATTTTATTTTGAGACAAGGTATCACAAAGTTGCTGAAGTCTAGCCTTGAACTTGTAATCCTCCTGCCTCAGCCTTTTAAGTTGCTAGGAATGATTATAGGTGTGCACCACTGTACTCGGCTGACAAGGAAATTTTTTAAACATACTTTGATTAACCCCTTGAGAGACAGAAATTTGTCCCTAAAATGAGTTCTTTGTATATGTATGTAGAGAAATGTGTATGTAGAATGTACAGAGTATATAGAACATTGAAAATATTGAGAAAATATATTGGCAAGTAAATTATAACTTTAAAAGATTCTAAAATGAAGTAGTTTCTTTCTGTTTACTGTTAATTTTTGTATGTGGCATATTTATTATAGATCGCCAGGATTCAAGAAGCCATAGTTCAAGAAGAAGTTCTCCTGAGTCAGATCGGCAAGTCCATTCAAGATCTGGGTCTTTTGATAGCAGAGATAGGCTTCAAGAAAGAGATCGATATGAGCATGATAGAGAGCGGGAGAGAGAGAGGAGGGATACAAGGCCAAGAGAATGGGACCGAGAAGCAGATAAAGACTGGCCAAGGAACAGAGATCGAGATAGATTGCGGGAACGCGAGAGAGAGCGAGACAAAAGGAGAGACCTGGACAGGGAAAGAGAGAGACTAATTCCTGAATCTGTTGAAAGGGACAGAGATAGAGATAGAACTTTTGAGATTTCTTCTCAGATAGAGTCTGTGAAACGCAGTGAAGCAAAACTGGAGAGTGAACATGAAAGAGATCTGGAAGCCGCTTCCCGAGACACTCTAACTTTGGATAAAGAAAGAATGGATAAAGAACTGGGATCTGTGCAAGGATTTGAAGATATGAATAAAGCTGAGAGAACTGAGAGTGTGGAAGGTGAGTGCCTCACCCTTTTCTCTGTTAAAAACAGATTAGACATCTCATATGCTCCATTCCTTTTCCAATTTCATGTGAAGTAAATATTTTCTTTTGAAAGGTAAATTGATTTCATTAGAGAAAGTAGATTCATAAGGAAAATTCCTGTGATACTAAAATATGTCTTTCCCTCTAGTACAAATTTGGGTTAAAATAATCCTAATGAAATAAAAGAAATAGTTCTTGAAATAAAAAGTGAGTACTCTAGATAGGGCAGAGGGATGGGAGGGGAAGAGAGGGAGCAGGGGGTTAGCAATGATGGTGGAATGTGATGGACATCATTATTTAAAGTAAATGTATGAAGACATGAATTGGTGTCAACATACTTTATCTACAAACAGAGATATGAGAAATCATTCTCTATATGTGTAATAAGAATTATAATGCGTTCCACTGTCATGTATTTAAAAAACAAAATCAATTTTTAAAAAAAAGAGAGATCGAAGAATGAAATATTCAGTTCTGTTTATGCCCGACCATTGAAACATTGCTTAGGTACAATGTCCACAGATTTTGAAGAATAACCATCACATCCTTTTTCTTAAATGTTAAGAATAAAATAAAATCACAAAAATTGACATTTTAGTTCAGAGAAGGATTCACATAACTATTAGAGGTTCCTCTTTTCTAGGGCAACTGAGAACAAATATATGAAATAATAAAACCTGCTAAAACTGCATTTAATGGCAGATCAACTATAGAGCCCTCCTGGCATTCCTCAGTCCTAGAACAGGAATGCAGAGAAGTCAGCATGAACACTTTGGCCCAGTCTGAGCCAGTCTTGGCTCTGTGGAACCTCACTCTATACTGCCCCTATTCTTCATTCTTCACTACCACTTTGCTAGATAAACTGACTTTTATTATCAGGTTAAGGAGACTCCAGCTTCAATTGTAGGAGCGCAATTGCAGTGATTAGTTATATTCAGTAATGTAAAGAATCTGAGGTAGAGCTGGGCTCGGTGGTGCACTACTATAATCTCAGTGGCTCAGGAGGCTGAGGCAGGAGGATCTTGAGTTCAAAGCCAGCCTCAGCAACTTAGTGAGGCCCTAAGCAACTCAAGAGAGACCCTGTCTCTAAATAAAATACCAAAAAAGGGCTAGGGTTGTGGCTCAGTGGTTAAGCGCCCCTGGGTTCAATCCTTGGTACCAAAAAAAAAAAAAAAAAAGAATCTGAGGTAGAATTGTTTTGGTCAAGCCAAATTGGAGCTGGGGGAAAGCTAGAGATATATATATAAAACAGATGGCATACTGAGATATCTAATCAGATAACTAAGAGATACAAGGATCTACTTTTATAAACTATAGGCCAAAAGCTATCATATGGCAGATACAAATAATAAAAAAAAATTACTGCTTATGTACTATCTCAGAATATTTGCCTACAATAAACTAGACAAATTGATTCATGCCTTTCCTTTCTGTATCCCTTTTTAGTACCTGTTCTTCCCATTTCCGGATAGACCTTTGCACTTACATCATCTCCTCCTTACTCAGACTTTCTCAGTTATTTTCTCTATGAAGCCACCTGTGCAAAAAGCACTTTCACATTCTTAACAGCACCTTGTTTGTACATCTTTTATAGTATCCCCATACAGTATTGTAATTTTTTTTATGATTTTTCTCCCCATTGTACTGTACTCCTTTTTATCAATAGCTGATGAATGAAGATGTATTGTGTCTGTACATGTATACCCCACATCTTACTTCTTGGTGAATTATAGCCTAGGTTAATAGGGATAATGGCCCCTCTGAGAATTCTCCTGAAATTTCTGCCTTCCTAAGACTCTCCATTTCTGGTATCAGTTTTTGAATCATTGTTCTAACATAACCTCCTATTTCCAAGCACTAAGGTTATGATTTTTTTGTTTTTAATTTGTCGTGACAGCATTTGGCCTATAGTAAAATCCACGACTTTTAAAAACAGATTAGACATCTTATATGCTATCTGTTATACATATTTTTGTTCTATTTGACTTAAACATTTCTACTGTTTTTTTTTCATATTATGTTTTCATCTCAAGTTTAAGTATAAATAACATCATATCATGAGCCGTGATTCTGATGTAGGCCCAACCTTGGGATATATTGAACTAATTATTATAATAGCTCTTGTGTGTCAGTGTCCTTCATTCCTAAAATGTTACCATTTTTTAGTTGCAACTACAGATAATACAGCATAGACATTTAGAGGTAAATCATCTGCTGTATGATATATGTGTTCACTTAAAGTAGGAAAATGAGTTGTATAAGCTTAAAAATTTAAAAATGCTGTTACATTTATGTTTAGATACATATTTATATGACCAGTTATTAAAATGGGTTGTCTTAGAAATGAATTTGTGGGGATATGGGGAAATTTTTATAGAATTTAATAGAACAAAAAATTATCAGAATGACTAGAAACATTTCGTAGCCTCAAATTTTATTTGGTGCACATTCATACCCATGCACCATAGTGTTGCCATTTGAAAGTAAGGGTTTTAGATTCCATAAAGTATATAGATTGCCAGTAGAAACATTGGACATACTTAGTAATTTGGGGAGTAAACTTCTAACTAACTCACCAGGAGACAAAGTTTAGCATACATACTAGTTGAGAAAAGTAGAAATACCAACAAAAATATTTTTAAGTTATATTATAGCATTCTTCTAAAATTGCATTCATTAATTAGATGAAAATGTTGGGATAGGGAAGAGAATTAATGATACTTCACATTTTTACCTCACTGCTAGAAAGTTCTTTCTATCATGAACTAAGACTTAAGTTTAAAATATCTTTTTAAAGTAAATTTGCAACGAACCAGGCATGTGGTAGCACACACACTGTAACTCCAGCTACTCAAGAGACTGAGACAGGAGGATCTCAAGTTCAAGGCCAACCTGGGCAATTTTGTAAGAACTTGTCTCAAAATAAAAAGGGTTGGGAATGTAGCTCAGAGGCAGAATACTCCTGGTGCCTGGTGGTTCAATCTCTAGTTCTACCCCACCAAAAAAAAAAAAAGCAAGTTTTTTTTTTTTTTAATAATGAGTTTATTCAGCTAAAGAAATTATTACAGTCTTTTGAAGTTAGAAGATTTTTCTGATTGTGAAAGTTTTATTGTCAAAAATTAACACAATACACATAATCAATATTAGTGTATTAGTGGTATCTTTTTATTTTTGATATTTTAATTGTGACCTTATCTGATAATTGCTGTTCGTTTTGTGTTCTTAACTACTAAAATAAATTTAGTTAATTCAATTTTATTTTTTAGTTTGCTTTTGAAACTATGAAGTGTTTGACTAGTTTAAAAAGATAGCTTTCTGTTTAAAAAAAATGCTTTTCACATTGTTACAATGTGTACAGCCTTTACATTTTTGTTTGATTTAGGCATCCCTTCCCTTAAATACTTTTTTTAACATGAAATGAATTTGTGTATTAGCAGGAGATGATGAATCCAAGTTAGATGATGCACATTCATTAGGATCTGGTGCTGGAGAAGGATATGAGCCAATTAGTGATGATGAACTAGATGAAATTCTGGCAGGTGATGCAGAAAAGAGAGAGGACCAACAGGATGAAGAGAAGATGCCAGGTAATCATTTGCAGAGGTGGTATTTGAGCAGTCTTTTATAACTTCTTTCAGTTTTCTAAATTCAGTAATTATTATTTTTATTTATTGTACTTATACATTGCCAGAGCTTACTCAAGTAACTATCCCATGAAACAACATTCCTTGACATTATCATTCAGTTGTATCAATTTGTTTCTGAGTACTCCCAACCTTTTTTGTTTGTTTGTACAAAATTTTTATTTTTATTTTTTTTCTGCTCGTATTTCACAAATTTTCATGCTAATGTGGAAGATATAATTATTATATTTGTCATTTGTTGGTATTAGATATTTCTAAATAGAACATTATTATATTTCTTCAGCTCTTTCTTCTTGATGGATTATTCACTCTCACTGTTAATAATAGTCACTGTCTGATTCTTAAAGAAATTTCATAATCAATTATTTCCTCTATAATGTATGTATGTGTGCATACAGGCAAACTAAATATGCTCCTAGATTTAATCCTTGATATGATTCTGGTACCAAGTTTCAAAATATCAGGCCTTATCTTAGTGAAATAATGGAGTTCTTTCATTGGTAATCTCTCATTTAATTTTTAAATGAGTTATTTTGTAGGGTTAGCTTACCTGTTTTCTTTTGGTGGAGAGTTTTAAGATTCTAAATATTCATTTTTATGAGAAAGCTGAAATTTTAAGAAAATGACTTTATTTATTTATGAGTTAAGGCTGTGCTTACTTGATTCATACAGTCATCCCTCCATATCCATAGGAGATTGACATCATGAGCTGCACACAAAATCTGCAGATGCTCAATTCTCTTATATAAAATGGCTCAGTATTTGCATGTAACGTATCCACGTCCTCCTGTATGCTTTAAAACATCTCTAGATTACTTCTGATACCTACTAAAATGTAAATGTGTTATAGTTTGTTGCTAGACTGTATTGTATAGGGAATAATTATAAGGAAATAAAAGGCTGTACATGTTCAATTCAGACTTTTCTGTAAATATATATTTTTTTATCTATAGTTAGTTGAATCCATAGATGGTTACCAAGGACCAAATCTATTTCTCTGTAGTTAAGGCTTCTTTATTTTTTGATGTAAAGAAAAGTATTATTTAATTTTTTTACAGATCCATTAGATGTGATAGATGTGGATTGGTCTGGTCTTATGCCAAAACATCCAAAAGAACCACGAGAACCTGGGGCTGCACTCTTAAAATTCACACCTGGAGCTGTTATGCTAAGAGTTGGAATTTCTAAAAAGCTGGCAGGTTCTGAGCTCTTTACCAAAGTCAAAGAAACATGTCAGAGACTTTTAGAAAAACCCAAAGGTAATTCCATTTACTTTAACTATGTAATGTCTGTTGTAACTATTAGGATATTGTTGAAAAGAATTCTGTTTAGTTGTCATGTAGTACTCACACTATAGGAACTTCTTTGTTGGTTTTTGTTTTTTGGAGCAATCATTTATATTCATTAATTTAATCTTCATGGTCAAAATTCCTTAAAATTTTTTGAGGAAAATTTAATTCTACAGAGAAGTTGCAAAAGTTGTAAAATAAACTTTCTGTATCAAAGTTTACTAGAGGGCTTACTTAATGGTGACTTAAGTAAGACCTGAAACTATGAACTGTTTGTAAGAGGAGGGTTTGATTGTTGCTTAACAATCAGACCTCTCCTAATTTTTGCTGCTGTGATGGTGGTGTTACAGAGCTGAGGCCTTCCGAGAAACTGAGGCAGTGTAAAGACCTACTTTCAAGCCCCTACTCTTGTGATCTAGTCAGAAAGATTTCAGAAATGTTGCTTAGAGTAATAGGAATGAATTTACTAAAGGGAAAAGGGGGAAAGTTTATTGACAGGAAAAGAGGAGAAGAGGACACTCTTAAGAGAGAGAGTGGGTCCTCTCAGAGAGGGACAATGTGCCTCTCCTGCACTCCAGTTTTTTTTTTTTTTTTTTTAAGATAGAAGAGAGAGACAGAGAATTTTTTAATATTTATTTTTCAGTTTTCGGTGGACACAGTATCTTTATTTTATTTTTATGTGGTGCTGAGGATCGAACCCAGCGCCCCACACATGCCAGGCAAGCGCGTTACTGCTTGAGCCACATCCCCAGCCCCCCTGCACTCCAGTTTTGTTGGGGACCCCAGGGAAGTTTCCAGAGAGCCTTGCGCAGGTCCACCTCTTAACTTTTGACTGACAGCAGGGTGACATCATACTTTCAAGTCTCCACTGTCATGGCAGCTCTAGGTCACTTTGGCCCATGCTGAGCAGTTCTAATTGGATTCTTAACCATACATTCTTACAGATTTTATGGTTAGGAGGAGCTATCCTTATCTCCTAGAGTTTCAGGATCTGGTCACAAAAGTCTCCTTCAGGGTAACATGGATTCCTCTTATCCACATTATTTTGGTTCTGCATTTCTCCTGCAGTGAACAGGTAGTTTGCTGTGGAATGTGACATAGCCTGTCCACTGAGGCCATGCAGGGCTACAGGTAAATTGCTTCCTGAAACAGAAAGCATATAAGGGTCAGCAACAGTGGTCCCAATTTATAAAATGATTCTCTTAACCTTGTGTTCCTACCATTTATGTTTGTCTGTTCCCTAACAGTGATACTAGAGAACTGATAAAGGATGCTGAATGTGTATTTCATGTGGAATGTGACTTAGTTTTGTTCATTACCATATCAGTGTCTAATTTTCTCTTTATATACTACTTTATACTACTTATGCATTGCATATACCTATGCCTGTCACATAAAAAATACCCAGTACCTGTTTGCAAAATAATTGATACCCATGTTTGTATTCATTTCATCTATTTCAGTGCCCCAACACTGAAGAGAGTATATCTTCATGCCATATATAATTTTAAAAACTGAGATAAAACAGAAACAAACTTAGGTTTAAAGCAGAAAACTGAACATGGGTGCTAAAATTGAACTTGCTTTCATCTAGATTTACTAATTGCAATATGGTTAAATTCTTCTCAGTTAATCTTTCCCAATTATTTTGCACCCTTTGTTTTACCTTTAGTTTAGTCTGTGTTTAGTTTGTCAAAACCATGAACAGACTGGAAGTTTAGCTATGTTATACTCTAAAGAAGTTTACAGGAAAGCCAGCTTTAGCCACTTAGCTAAGAAGGCTCTAAGCAACTTAAAGAGACTCTTTCTCAAAATTAAAAGTGGGCTGAGGCTATGGCTCAGTGGATAATCACCCCTCCATTCAATCCCCCCCCCCAAAAAAAAAGTGTACCAGTTTCCTAGTCTTTTACATATGTAAAAGAAAGTGTTTTTCATCTTGTTGTCTGAAAACAGAATAAGGATAGCAAGGATGCCAGTAAAATCTGTCCTACTGGGCTGGGTTTTAGCTCAGTGGTAGATCACTTGCCTACCATGTGTGAGGCACTGGGTTCAATTTTCGGCACAATAAATAAATAAATAGTCCATTAGCAACAACAAAAAAATTTTTAAAAACATCTGTCCCACTAGGCAGTTTTCAAAAAAGAATGTGGGCTCAATGCAGATTTCATTTGTTTGTGATTATAGTAGAATGGAGAATATTTGTGTGTGTGTGTGTGTGTGTGTGTGTGTGTGTGTGTGTGTGTGTGGTGTATGTGTCTATGTCCAAATGCCTGTGGGTACTGTGTGTGTGTGTGTGTGTGTGTGTGTGTAAGAGAGAGAGAGAGAGAGAGAGAATGAGTCATCTGAGGAATCCCTTATTTTTCTCTTAAAGTATCTTGGCCCAACTATGGAGATTCTGATTCTGTAGGTCTAATAAGTATATTACTAAAAAAAATTCTCAAGTGATTCAAGTAGACATCAGAGTGTGGGAACCAGTTTTGAGTTAGTTTATATATATTTATACTTATATACCTATCAACTAGGTACAAATCTCTTAACTGTGTTGCATGAAGGTAGTTTCTTGTTAATTTTCTAATTTCATTGCTTATATTTTGCATTTCAGAAAATTCAAATGAACTGTGTAATGCAGCTTCTTTCATTCTGTATTAAATTTATCCTATTTGGTTTTACCTTAATGCTATTTACTGCTTTCTTTTGTGGAGTCTAATAGCAACCTGTTTGATCATGTCTTAGGAATAGAGGCAGTACCTAATGCTTTTGTAATAATTCTTGGCTACTCTTTTATTTTGATTACTGACTGGTTCTGTTTTGTTATTTTTACTTCCTTTTGTCTTCCTTTACTTCCCTTTTAATACAATAAATTTTTATCAAATATTTTCTTGATTCTGCTTTTTGTTAAGTGTTAAGTGTTTTCTCCCTCCCTTGTATGTTGTGACTTAAAATTGTCTTTTTACTAATTTAATACATTGTCTCAAGTTTTTGTAGTAACTTAGAGGTAGTCTAACATCTAATCATTTTCTGTCAGCTGATTTCTTAGAAGTCACATCTTGAATATTATTACATTTGAATCTTGCTACTATACAGTGCTGAAATCTATAATTTTAAGTTGTAGTTGATGGAAGGCAACATACTGAGTTTTATTTCAGTAATTCTGAACTTGAACTTTTCTTCTCAGTCATAGTCAGTAATCAGTGTCTACATTCTCCTCCCCATGTTTGCTTTTATCTTAAGCAAATTTAAAGCAGCTATCAGAATATTTATTTTTGTTTAAGTCAGCCACATACTATATGTTGAAGGTTCTTTGCAGAGAATATGTTGCCTTTGATATAAAATAATTTTCACCAATGTTGCTAACTTTGATAAGTCATAGACTCAAACTTAAGCCAATGATAACACTTTCCTACTGTAGGAAAATTTAATGCATGTTTATTTGTATTGAAAGATGCAGACAATCTTTTTGAGCATGAATTGGGGGCTCTCAACATGGCTGCATTACTACGAAAAGAAGAAAGAGCAAGTCTTCTTAGTGATCTTGGTCCGTGTTGTAAAGCACTGTGCTTCAGACGGGATTCAGCAATCCGAAAGCAGCTTGTTAAAAATGAAAAGGTACTATTATTTCCTTGGAAAAAATACAAAGTAAATAGTATAAATGTCATATTTTTCATTTGATTAATTTAAAATGAGAATGCAGTCTCAAGTATTGTTATAAGTTTGATGTCCTAGTCTTTTACACGTGTAAAGAAAGAATTCTGCCAAAATGTATAGTACTTTTACTTTAATAACAACTGATTAGTGGTTGTTTTGAAAAATAATTATTTGTTGTTCAAAATTTCATGCATAAAAATGTTGAAGATATTCTTTGAATAAATATTTTGCATAAGTGAAAAGCTTTGTTAGAGAAGCAGACATATTAGAAATTTTTTCAAATGGAATATCAAAAAACAAAAATTCCCAGATAAAGAGAGGTGAGGATATTTATAGGAAGAGTGCCTATGAAATTGTCGAGTTGGAAGAGAAGGAAATAAATGGAAGTTATTAAGTTTAAGCATTTGCTTCGGAAGAATTAAGAATTGAAAAGTAAGAAAAATAAAGTAAGTTTAGATATAGAAGGGAATTGAAAACATCTTGGGCTTTTTAAAGTTAATAAACTGGCCCAATAAAATCCTTCACTTATCAAATAAATAAATAATAAACTGGGAGTTTTATTTTGGATGTGGGTGTGGTAGGCATGAATAGTATGATAAAGAAGCTAATCTTAAAAAGTTAGAAAAATATTAATAACTTTGTGCTGTTGGTAAAACAGATTATCTTGGATGTATACCATTACTAAAGAAAAGGCTCTTTGATTCAAGAAAAATACTCAGGTTTTTTGGGAATGATCTAATTTATGAAAACAAGATAATTATCTGAAAACAGATAATGCAGAATAATAGGCTTTTAAAAAATCAAGTTGAGACTGTATAATTACCAAGTCTTCTCCACTTAAAGGCTACTTCAAAATTACTTTTGATAATTGTTTTAATCATTCTCTGTTGCCCCTCCCACTTAAATAATGCAATTTATGTCTCCTTATTCTTTTGCCTGGATGCCCATCTCTCTCTGCAGCCTTTCTCAACTGAACATTTCTGTGAGAGAATTAGACTTCCCATGCCGTAAACATGTGTGGAATGAATCACTTTTTATATTACACACCTAAAATGATAACCAGTTACCACCATCTTCACTATTAAATTGAGAACTATTCTTCACATCATTTGCTTTTGGGTTCAGATAAGGAATGTCAATTGAGAAAGACAGTATGGTTTACAATCTCATTAGAATCCTACTGCTTTTGGGGGGGTGGGGTGGGTACATGGGATTGAATCCAGGGGTGCCTAACCACTGAGCAACATCCTCAGCCCTTTTTGTATATTTTATTTAGAAACAGGGTCTCGCTGAATTGCTTAAGGCCTTGCTAAGTAGCTGAATCTGGCTTTGAACTTGCAATCCTCCTGCCTTAGCCTCCCGAGGTCCGGGGATTACAGGTGTGCTCCATGTGCTGCCGTCTTTTTATAAAAAGTATTTTATAACATTTGTTAGTTCTTCTAACATGCCATGGTTCTTGTCAAAAATTGTAATAACCAAAAATACCTCTGCAAATTTCTCATGAAAAACTTTTGTTCAGAACCTTATAATCCTTCAGTATAAGGCACAAGACAGTTAACATTTGACACATTATAAAAAGTTTCAGTGGCACATTATAAATGTCTTCAATGATCCATCTAAAGAAGATATTGCAGATTTTCACATTATTCAGTGTTAAAAATATCAGTACAAAAGCTAAAAGAAAGAGAGATAGCTAAAAAAAATTATTACAGGTTCTAGAGAGCCTTATTCAAAATGCTAACAAAAACCTTTAGGTTCTATGATTATGAAAAAAAAATACATAACAGGACCATTTATCAGGGTAAGTAGTAGTCTCTTGTAAGATGACAAATAGTGTAAAAACTATTGACCCATATATTGGTATCATTTCTTTTTAGAAAAATGAATTTTAAAGCTTCTTATTTATAGTGTATCCTGGGAGAAATAGGTGAAAGATACAAAGAGAGCACATTAATTTGTTACCTAGACTGACAAGGCAAAAAAGAAAATACAAATGATTAGTATCATAAATGGAAACAGGGATATCACTACAGATCCCACAGAGCAAGCAGAGGGAGTTTGAGTGATAAAACTTTTCTATCCTGATTGTCATCATGGTTACATGAATCTCAGTTACTTGGGAGGCTGAGACAAAAGGATAATTAGGTGATAATTATGATTAAATGTATGCACATAAATGTGCATAAAAGAAATGGATTGCGTTCTATAAGGCCACAAACTACCAAAAGTTACTCAAGAAGTAATAGATAACCAGAGTAGTCTTTTTAAGTTGAATTTGTAGCTAAAATCTATACCTAACGTAATAGTTAATGGTAAAGATTGTAGCCAGTTCAATAGGGCAAGAAAAAGAAAGAGCATACAGATTGGAAAGGAATAAATAAGGCTGTTTGTATTAGTAGATATAACATGATTAGCTATGTAAAAAATTTCAAGGAATTTACAGAAAAAAATCCTAGAACCAATAAATAGAGTTTAAGAATGTCACAGAAAACAAAGTCATTTATTGTACAAAAACAATTATAGCAATGAACACCTAGGCACCAAAATGTTAAAAACAATTCATTTTATGGCTCTCAAAAAATGAACTACTTGGGTATAAATATAATAAAACACATTCAGGATCTATGTTCCAAAAACTATAAAACTCTGATTTAAAAAGTCCGTGAAGACCTGGAGAAACATCATGTTCATGGATTGTAAGCTCAATATTGCTAAGATTATTGTTCTCACCCAAATTGAACTGTAGATTTAACACAACTCCAGTAAAAATCCAAGTAGAGCAGACAAGCTGATTCTAAAGTTTACATGAGAAGTTAATAGCCAAAATAATTTTTCCAAAGAAGAATAAAATCAGAGGATTTGAACTACTCATTTTCAAGACTTATTATATAAAACTATAGTACTTCTCCATGTATGTACAATGTCAAAATACACTCTACCGTCATATATATCTAAAAATAATAAATTAAAAATAAATAAATAAAACTCCAGTACTTAAGATAGTATGGTACTGGTAAAAGAATAGAAATTCAGGTTAATGGAACAGAGCCAAGAGTCCAGAAGTAGACCCACACAAATATGACTGACTAACAAGAGTAGGGAGGAAGCTGGGTACGGTGGTGCATGCCTATAACTCCAACAGCTGAGGAGGCTGAAGCAGGAGGATCCAGAGTTCAAAGCTAGCCTGAGCAAAAGCAAAGCACTAAGCAACTCAATGAGACCCTGTCTCGAAATAAAATACAAAATAGGGCTGGGGATGTGGCTCAGTAGTTGAGTGCCCCTGAGTTCAATTCCTGGTGGTGGTACCACCACCAATAATAATAATAATAATAATAATAATAATAATAATAATAATAGGAGTAAAATAATTTGGATTTTTAAAAATTAACTTTATATTTTGAGATAATTGTTCTTCTACATTTAAAACTTGTTCTGTGAAAGAGAATGAAAAGAAAACTTAATCAGAAAATTCTTGCAAAACACATTCTTACAAAAGGTGTGTATCCAGAATATATTAAAAAGAGATATTGTCAAGACTTAACAGTAAAAGTCAGCAACCCAGTTTTTAAAAACAGGCAAAGGATTTGATTGGACATTTCACCAAAGAGGACATATGGAGAGCTGTTAAGCTCATGAAAAGATGTTTAACATCTTTAAATGTAAATTTAATACATGACCTAGAAATTCCATCACTAGGTATTTGTCTTAGGTGAAAACTTAGTTTTATATAAAAACCTATACATAAAAGTAAATAGCAGCTATATTCATAATCTCTAAAAACTGAAACCAACTCCAGTGTTTTTCAACTGGATAATAGATGAACTATGTAATAATTCATACAATAAGTTTACTAATTGTCACCAAAAAGTATCACACTATTAATACGGTTAACAAATGGATGAATCTCAAAGATATTATGCCGAGGAAAGGAGCTAATCTCTAAAGGTTATAAACTGTATTCATATAATAGTCTAGAAAAGGCTGTTTATAGAGGATATATCAGTGGTTGTCAGAGGTTAGAGCTGGAAAAAGTGTATGAATATGGGGCTGGGACTGTGGCTTAGCAGTAGTGCACTTGCCTAGCTTGTGTAACACACCAGGCTCAATTCTCTGCACCACATATAAATGATAAAAACATTCATTTTTTAAAAAAGTATATGAATACAAAAGGGCAAGCAACAGAGGGAGTTTGAGTGAAAACTTTTCTATCCTGATTGTCATCATGGTTACTCCACATACGTCAGCCTTGTAGAACTAACATAAAAGGTTAATTTTACTGTATCACAACTTACAAAATAAAATGTTTTATAAAAAGAATATAGGTGTGTGAGGTGCCACTGTGTGTGCTTGTAATCCCAGTTACTTGGGAGGCTGAGACAAGAGGATCACAAGTTCAAGGCTAGCCTGAACAATTTAGCAAGACCCTGTCTCCTCATAAAATTTAAGAAAAGGGCTGAGGATGTGGCTCAATGGTAGAACACTTGCCTAGCATCCACAAGGCGAGGCAATCCTCAGTAACATACACAGACACCTACACAGGGAATACAAATGTGAGCCAGGAACCATTATAATTTATATTTGAGGATCCTAGAAAAGAAGAGGAATAGCAGCATGCTGGTAGTATTTAGATCTTACCATTATTTCATTATGCACATAGTTAGGGATGACATAACAAAATTTTGTGACAATAACTTTAAAAAATGCTAATGTTACTTTAGGTTACAATAATATATACATTTTAGAGTGTGGTAGTACCTCATACATTTCATGACCAACTGTCTTTTAAAGAATTATTCAGCTCGGGAGCCCAGAAAAACAAAAGGAAGAAAGCCATAATTCTTCTCTTCTTTGAATTTAAGTTTTGTCAAATAAAAATAAGATTGAATTAGGGTATAACTTCATAGAAGAGATTTTATTCATTGCATGAAGAAGATAATTCCATTCAATAATAGAATTTTTAGTGTATATTTTTTCTTTTTCTGTCATTAGAAATGACTGAGTAAAAACTGGTTGGTTACTTGTAAGGAACTGTTGAGGATTTCTACATTAAACAAGAGATAAAACTAAGTGCTCTCTGAAGCTTTTTTTCTTTTCTAGGATTCATTGAGTCTGAAACATTTGTAATTTTGCTTTTTAATCCAGTAAAGTTATTTAATATCCATTCAAAATTAAATATATTATAACTTTGGTATTTTTGGTACAGGTTAACCTATGTATCCTTTCTATTATCAACTAGTAATATACATTCTTTTTCCCATTATTTGTTTTTGTTTTCTCCAAATAGGGTACTGTAAAACAAGCTTACACGAATGATCCAATGGTAGACAATGAATTATTACGATTGAGTCTTCGGTTATTTAAGCGGAAGACTATTTGCCATGCTCCAGGACATGAAAAGACTGAAGATAATAAACTATCACAGTCCAATATCCAACAGGAACTGTGTGTGTCTTAAGACTGAACTTCAGTATGACATTTGGTACTATCTTCCTTCAGCAGTACATATTCTTTTTTCAAAGTTCTTTGGTTTGACAAACATTATTAGTGACAAAGGCAGAAAAGATTTATCAGCCATGAAGTAAAGAAGAACTTTGACCTTTAGAGACACTAGTTTTGGCTAACTTAAGATTTTACATTAATTTTTATACAGTACTTGATACTCATGCAGAATAATGTGAAAGCATCTAGATTTAGTAGTCTGTACCTTTTGTTAAAATCGAAGATTTTGGAAAACGGTCGTCACTGGTCTTCCAGCTTATGAATATTTTTTATGAAATGGAACCACTGATTTATATTCTGGATCATCTATACAGAAACTATGATTTTATCAGAAACAATGTTCATCAAAGTAATTGCACACATTGTGCAACACCATGTCGTACAGAACATTTGAAAGGGAATGCTGGTCTAGCATAGTGTGTTTATAGACAAATCTCTAGCAGGAGGAGGAAGCCAATTTTTTTTTCCTTTTAAAAGTTCTAGAAAAATTACTTCATGGGTCTTTGATTTTTTTTAATATGTGTGCATTGTTTGAGTGTATATTGGGTGTCCTTGTATTCTGAATGTTTTTTGTTGTTGTTCGTTTTCAGAGACTGTGTATTATTTTTATTTTTAATAAATGTACCTTACCTTTTCTTGTTATAGATTTACTTTGCTCTTCATTAATCTTATTCCTAATGTTTTAAACATTTATCATCAACATTACAACTTTGTGCTTCAAATATTTTTCTGCTTGTGTCATTATTGGACAATTGGGCATAGTATGATAAGGTTTGAGGATGTACTTCAAATATTGCTAGTACCCCTTGAAGCAAAGAGTAGTTCATAGGCTTAAAAAACAACCATTATATTCTTCAATACTATAAGCTTTAACCCATTATGTCCCATCATAATTTATACTGGACACTTATAAAAACCTATAAAATCTTATAGGATATGTATAAAATAGAGCAATGTAAGTTTTTATAGGCATTCTATATATAGGATGATGAGACATAGTGGGTTAATGATGTTAAACTGCCTCTATGTAAAATGGATTTACTTTTTTTAAAACTACAGCATACCTTCTTTGTTCTCTGTACAAGCTTAACTCATGAAGTGGAATCTTAAAAGGATTTGAAATGAATTGGAAGCAGCAAAATTTGTAGGCAGACAGTAGTAATAGTAATAATGATAATAAAGGAAACCAATATAAAGTTTTAATTTGATCATGTCCTTTCACAGATTTTTGTCAGAACTGTAAGCCCATATTACCTGTCTGAGTAGTTTTTGTATCCTCTATAAAAGTTATGTAATGATACCAGTGTGAACTTTTTGTTCATTTCATGTTCAAGAAACACTTATTAACAGCTAATTTATACAAGGTGCCCAACAAAGGAAATAATCTTATTTTTAAGTGACTTTGAAAGCATTTTAAAATATATATATATTTTTTTTTTAATTTATTTTTTAGGTGTAGATGGACACAACACAATGCCTTTATTTTTTATGTGGTGCTGAGAATCGAACCCGGGTCCCACCCGTGCTAGTGAGCGCTCTACCGCTGAGCCACGATCCCAGCCCTGAAAGCATGTTTAAGAAAATTACGAACAGAGAAGGAAAAACATTATTTTCCTGGTTTCCTTTTCCTTTACGAAATGTTTTAAATAAAGAAAATTAAGACCCTGAAGAATGAATGCCCTATAGGAAACCACTTCCTGATTATAGTATATAATATTGTTTTCTGTAGCATAAAGAGTTGAAGTTCTTAAAAATATTTAAAGTCCTAAACTTTCCCAGAATTGTGGAATATGACACAAATAATGGGTTTTCCACTTATTCACTAGCTTTGGGAATATTTCAAAAATTATTTAGAATGAAAATTGTGTAGTTAATCTGCAGTTAAGTCTGTTGCTTTTTTGTTTTGAATTTTTGTTATATTCCAAGAGAAAATTTTAAAACTATTCATTGTTCATTCGGGCACAGAATTTAGAGCTTCATGTTCCCAGTGAAAATGTAGTATTAAGTCTTAACATTTTTTTTTAAATTCAACCATTCTCAGTATTGCTAACCATATATCTATAAAGCTTTTCTAAAGCAAATCTTTTTATAGGATTTCTCATAAAAAATTCTTGGATCATAATTAAAGTTTCAATTAAACCTGTGTTCCTGAAAACATCTTCCAGTCTATAAATTATTTGCTAGTACACTTAAATGTTTTTCCGTCTCATAAGTGATAAATCAGATTTGTCCATTGCCATAATTGAACAACTGGATTCAAGCTACTAGTTATCTAAAGAAGGAGCAAAAGTATGTTTGATACAAGTGGGAGTTAACACACAGATGATTGAGCCAGCTGTTTGATCATTCTTACCATTTAGTAAAGGGTTGTACTGTCTGACAGTAGCTAACTTTATTTCACAAAAATTTATGAGTATACCTAAATAATAACTTAATATGCTGAAACATATGACCTGGCACTTCTCTGACCTGACCAGTGAATGCATGTTGTCCTTCCCCATTTTATTCCATGAATACATTAGGATTTTGTGACTTATCAACTTGAACATTTGGGTCATCAGCTGAGTATCCTGCCTTGCTTCTTACTGTCAAATTGAGTAATGATTAAGGTGTATAGTAACTATTGTTCATGATGTTTTTAAACCTCCAAAGGAGAGCTGCCAGCTCAACCTCAGTTTACTATTTAGAAAGGTTTATGGACACTCCCACTTTCAGTGGGATGTTTCCTTTTACTGATTTTCCTGTCTAAAATTATATAGCCATATTTTAAAATACTGTATTTAAATTTGAACTTGGACTTGCTTTATTTTACTATCATTTTTTAAATCTATATAATAAACTACCTGTATTCATTAGTTTGGTTGGTTTTTCCAGTTGAGTATTTTGAATGCAATGCTGCTTTCGAAGGGGGAATTCATAGTTTGAAAATTGAAACAAGTTTTATTAAATAACTTCGACACGAATCTGTAGACATAATTTCCCAACGTATTAAGCTCTTTCTTTGTTCAGGTTTTCTATCATGTTGTCTTCGTATGCATTTTTATGGGCTTTGTCACTTTAAATAGCTTAGGCAAAGATGAAAAGTAAATAGATATGAACAAAATAATTCTAAGTTGCAGTGATTATAATGAAAAAAAACATAAGGTAGAGATGAGAAATAACTAATGGAGGTTGGTAAGGTATTACTTTAGATTATCAGAGAAAATGTTGTGAATGAAAAGAAATGAATTTTTAAAAAATTTTTTGACATTAATTACACTTAAATATGTGACTCATGGCTATCATTTGGTGCAGTTAGGTCTAAATATTGGCAAAGCCTCTTTGAATATAGAATTTCCCAAAGTGTACATGAGTTCTTTTTGTTGTAATATTTTAATTTACGGTTTGGTAATTTTCTGTTTATAGAAAATGATACTGACTTTTTGATTTTTTGGTGGGGGGTAGGTTACTGGGGATTGAACTCAGAAGCTCTCGGCCACTGAGCCACATCCCTGGTCCTATTTTGTATTTTATATATTTAGAGACAGAATTTGACTGAGTTGTTTAGTGCCTAGCTTTTGCTGGCTTTGAACTCTCAATCCTCCTGCCTCAGCCTCCGGAGTCGCTGGGATTACAGGCGTGCACTACCACACCCAGCAGTACTCACTTTTGATTTGCTAAGCAATATAACATTTCCTTTTAGAATAAATGTAAAAACTAAACAATTTAAGTAGATCAGATAGTAATAAGAAATTTCAGAAATTACCAATACACAGACACTTGAGGTTTGGAACGTACAGTCTATATGAAGTTGGAATTTTACTTGAAAGCAAAATGATAACAGATAATCACATCAAAAAGGGTGAGCAGAAGAGAAAAAGGAATATAGAACAAGTAAGACAAACTTAAAGCTTAAGTATTACATATGCTGTGGTAGTTGCCAAGTGGCAATTTTCTAATCTCATCATTTCTTATACATTTATTAAAATTCTACTTTAACAACTTTCCCTACCTATTCTTTCCCCACTTACTTGTTTATGTTAGTATAAACTTGTGAATTTCTATTTAATTTCATGGGATACAATTCATTACTTGGTTTCTCAAATTATCCAAGTTTTAGATTTGTTGATTTCTATGTGTATGTTTGACAATACCAATGTTTAGTACCACTTCTGTATCTGTTTCTTTTGTGTTTCTGTTGCTGCTTTTTCATAGTCTCTCTTCTCAGGCTTGGGTACCTATAATTATATTCCAAAATTATGTTTGCAAAATTGTAGAAAAATTGAGGTCTAAAATGCTGCTTTCTCTCCTTCAGAGAGAGACAAATTTTGTTTGCTTCTCTCAGGTACTTGGAGTCACTGTCAGATTTAGGATATCTTGATCAAGTTTTAGGAACTGGGGTTATCTGGATCACTAAGATGGCCAGAGTCTGGACTGACCTTATGCACAGACACTTCTGGCTTGCCATTTTTCCTAGCATTCAGCCTTGGCGTATAGACCCAAAGTGCAAAGGCTTATAATAATCTCCATCCTTGGTGAATCTTGTGCTCCTATGTTTCTGTCTTCTCCAAGAGAATGTCCCAAGTCTGATCAGCTCCTCTTTTCCTTTTCAGATTGTAAATAGCCCAGGCAAAATTAACCTCAAATGCTTGGAATGACCAGAGGAGATGAGTGTTTGATATAGGTTTTTGGTTTGCTAACTAATAGTATCTTCCACCTCTGAATTTCCATCTCTACTTCAATCTTAGCACAGGAATTCTCCTTTATCTTACTGGCTTTCCAGTGTTCAAGCAGAATTTTTTAAACAGGCTATTTGTTCACCTCAGATTCTCTTTGGTGTGAGGATTGATCTGAATTATTACCAAAAGAGCAAGAGTTAATGTTTTCTTCATTGTTATTTCATTTGAGTTTTTTGTTGTTTTGTTTTGCAGTGCTATCAAACCCAGGGCCTTGTACATGCTAGATAAGTACTCTATCACTAAGCTATATCCCCAGCCCTCATTTGGTTTTTATTTCTTCATTTTATTATCTATTTCTTCATTTTATTATGTATGTCTCATTGGGTTTCCCGTGGTGTATATTTTTCCCATAATAATTTTTCTGAGCTCACACTATTTCCTATTACCCCATCATCTCTTCCTTGATTTTTTTGCATTTTGTTTTGTCAATTTTCTTTACAGAGGCAATTGAATCACTAGATTTTAATACTCATGGAAAAATGTTTTTGTCTGTACTACAAAATTTTGCAAGTATGGAATATGGTTTATCTGTTAATTTTTGCTAGTTTCTGTTCTGTTATTGTTGTCATTGTTGTTGTTGTATTGGGGTTTGAACCCGGGGCACTCTACCACCAACCTACATCCCCAGCTTTTTTTATATATTTAATTTTGAGACAGTGTCTCACCAAGTTGCTCAGGCTGGCCTTCAACATCCCTCCTGCTTCAACCTCCCAAGTTGCAGGGGTTATTGGCATGTACCACCATGTCCTGCTCTGTTACTGTTTTTTGAAGAATATTTTTATATCAGTGTTATGGCAGTACTTTATAATGATTTACAGTACTTTCATGTGCAGGAAATTCAGGCCATGGTAGCCTTCCATGCTTCAAAATTGTGTTTCTCCTCTGCTAATGCCACAGAGGTATGCTTCCTCTAGTAAATGTGGCCTCTTTCTGTGCTTCCTTGTTTTGGTCCTTCCCTGAACCAAATCAGGTTTGAGAGGTTTCCACAGCTAATCTTGCCCTTCTCCGCCCCTCTGTTATGAACAAGGGACTTGCTTTTGCTTTCCAGAGGAGAATATTTCACATTCAAAGAGGGCATTTTTTGGCTAGATGTGCAACTGCATGGTCCCTCCTGACTCTTTCACCACTTTCCCTCCTTTCATACTACTTCCATGAAATCTTGGCCCTGTTGGCAGCCCTTGTGTTTGTTTTGGCATCTGAAGATTGTATCGGTCTCCTGGTTTCTCTGGGAATAAAATTTATGGACTGTTGTTTTTTTGTTTTGTTTTGTTTTGTTTTTTTTAAGCAGTCTTTGTTGCTTGTGTACAATTTATAGGGGGAAAATAAGATTTATGTGACATGTTTCTTCCTGAAGTCCTCTCCAAACTTGGAAATTGAGCATGTAGTCTTTTGGCATTTGTATTAGGAATGACCAAAGGAGATGAGTGTTTGATATAGGTTTTTGGTTTGCCAACTAATAGTATCTTCCACAATTTTAGTGGTAAGATAAAATATTGGTACCAGTTCATACCTAAGTTGATGCCAACTTCACACAACTGAACAAAAGTCCAGATCTAGTGCTGTCACTTCTCCAAGTCGTCCGTTTCCATAGCCACAGTTATAGATGTACATCCTCCTTTAAAAACAAACAAAAAAAAAAAAACTAAGATGTTTTATTAATTACTGTAAATTACATTCACTAGCCATTAAATATGCATTATCATTAAACCTGTAGTTTATTGTTGCATAATCAGTGACTTAGGGAAAAACATCCTTCCATTTATATGGTGTACCTCTTTAGCACTTGTAGATAGGAAGGAAGGAGTTCAACTGTATTTTTGCTCTCCAAAGTGTAATAAAAGCATCAAGAAGATTGTATAAAAATAAAGAATAATTCTGATTTTAAAGTACATTAAGCTTGGAAACTAACAAAAAATGTCAAAATAATATGAGAACACTAGTTAATACTGAATCCCAGATCTCAGATCTCATTTCTTTATTTAAATCATTTAACAGCCTCCTGGTGGCTACTAGCTACTTGGACTCCTTGCTTCAGCCCCATCTTCCTAATTCGTTCTCCACACTTTCACCAGAATATTCTGTCTAAATCATCCTAAAATAGAGATGTGCTCAGTCTGGTTTCTACCTGGGGTCCTGTCACTGTCAAAGGATCTAAACATAGCCAATCACTTAACCTCTCTGAGCATCACTTTCTCAATTTAAAAAAGTAAGGGGGTTAAATTGTAGCTTGTTTTCAAGTTTCTAGAACTTTCACTCTTTTACTTAAAATGATCTGTGGATGTTTCATGTTTTCTATGGAACAAAGTCCAGATACACCCCCTGATTAATGAAGGCACTTCACAATCTCACCCCAAAATGGACCTTCCAGCCACATCTTCCATCATGACTTCTCTTTCTTCTTATAGCCTATAGAACTTCATAGCTCTGTGTGCCTGTACATCTTCCGGCTCTCCTAGTTGACTGTTTTCGATATTGTGTCATATCCACCTTTGTGTGTCCATGTAGAGCACAGAGCAGGCACACCAACAGTTTCTTTATAATATCAAATGCTGCTTACTCTCTCTTGGGAATGCCATCTCCTATTCACCATTCTCACCATCCCTCCTTTTCCTATTAAATTTGTCTTTGTTACATTCAAATGCTATTTCTTCAATGAAACTTCTAACTCCAAACTGTTTTCTCCACACTTTTTTTTTTTTTTTGGTCTGTTATAGCATGCCTCTGACAGTATGTTATCGTAGTTTTAAAGTATATATACCATGTCATATCTTTAGACTCTAGTTGGTTGACATGTATCCTGTTTATATTTCAAACTTGTTAAAAAATAAACTTGGCACATTAAAATTTAAAGAGTTTGTTTAACAAGCTTATTTGAGCAATCAGCAATTCATGAGTTGGTTAACTTCAAATGGGAATTGTTTGGGGCTCCACCGGAGGTGATTGTGGGATAGCTTTTATAGAGTGAATGTAGATACCCAATAAAGAAAATATTTGATAGGTTAAAGTTGGAGCTATTGCTTTATTTGGAGTATACTGGTATGGAGCTCAGACACTGTCACTAATTTCCCAGATGATCACCTGTGATTGACTGGGCTTCAGTTTCATTTTCTCTTAAATTCTGTTGTTAGGTAGAAACCCAGGATGCTGGAACCAACTCAGATTAATGTCCTCCTATTTAATTATTTTAATACTATGAATAATTTGAATTCAGAGGTCATTTTTTAAAATTTGTGAAATGCTTTTCACTTTTTAAAATATTTTTTAGTTGTTGATGGACCTTTATTTTACTTATTTGTATGTGGTGCTGAGACTCGAACCCAGTGCCTCACACATACTAGGCAAGTGCTCTTCCACTGAGCTACAACCCCAGCCCTCAGAGGCCACTTTTAATCGACCTTTTCAGTCTCCATTGCCACCCATTCTAGCACAGTAAATTGCTTTTTTACTTCGCTGCAGTAAATGTTTGCTTTATCAAGTTGCAAAGCAAAATTTGTCTACTATGCTGTGTAATTTATGGCATATTTCTCCCCCTAGATTTATTCCTTTTAGAAGGAGTTTAGCAGAATCATGATAGTTGATCAGGTTCTGGTGGATCCACTTAAGACTTTCATGGTTTTAATGTAGCTTTTTTTTTCCATAGTAAGACAAATATGGGTCTTAAAGATTTCTTAGGCCTCATTAATTTTTACTCTTCTTATTTCTAGACTTCAGTTCTATGCATTATTTTTCCATGTCAATTTACATATTTAATGATAGGGGAAAAATGGACAAAATGATTAAGATTAATGAATTTTTTTAAATTAAGACTGTAATATAGTTTTTATATTCATGGCTGCAATCATATCTTGATTTTTATCTTCATGCTTGTTCTGACTCAGGTACCCTGCAGAAAAACACCGATTCTTTCTGTGCACTGCTGTCTCCAATGAGCAATATTTATGAATTCACTGCAACTGTCACAAATCATTAAGGGCAAATTGAAGGCAGCAATAAGCTTTGTCAAAATTGTTACTGTGGTTAAGCAGCTATCTAGTATATCCACCACCATAGATTTAGCTTAAGAAAGTTAACTAGCAAACCTGTTACCCATCACTGATGAGAGGGGTTAAAAAGATTATTGCTCAATTAATCTTTGTATTGTGCTAATGAGGATGTTAAATGGGTTCATCCTTGAATTTGATTGTTCATAGAGAATGTGAATTCCCTAAAGGGCAAATGTGGTCAGGTTTCCTATTAAAATTAGCTATGCAACCTAGGAGCTCTTTTAGTCATTTTGAAGTGAAAAAGGCTAACAGATAATTTCGAAATAACTTAATGACATTTCTAGTGGCTACATGTGAGATGTTATTACCATCTCTCCCGAAGCTCTTTGCTGGTTCTTTGGAAAAGAATCTTATATTACAATTTTTAAATAGATACTGGCTTTTATTTTCGATCAAGACTCCTCAGGGTGCAGCATAAATTAAACTTGTAGCACTTATCTTTAACAAGCAGACTTTGGTGAGGATGGAAACTAGCACATGCCAGTAGTATTATTGTTCAATCAAGAATCCATTATGCTAAAAAAATTCCATGCAAAATTTCATATAATTAAACCTGAGGAAGACCATGTTAGGAGAGAAAGAGAGGTGAGGGAGTTCTATTTACTCCACACTGGCTTATCTTGTGGGCTTCTTGGAGAGAGAATGACCTAGATGTCAGTTGATCAAGGCTTGTACCAGCATTTTGTGGATCCTGTTAATTAGTTCATCTGTATATTGTGTCCCAGGACATCTTTGCTGTTTTTCCTTTCCCTTGTGAAATGTGAAATAGACCAAATATTACAGAAACCCAAAAGGACTCTGCTATCTAGTTGGGGTACATGCAGGGAAGGAAACCTCACAATTCAACCCATAAGAAGAAACAGCGGGTTTTTGGCTCTTTGAGAAACTGAGTCTCTGCCTTCTTCCCTTTCTTATACACAAACAGAGGTGCTTATCAGAGTGGCTGATACTTGCTGGCTATTAACAACAATCTCCTATCTCTTCTACCCACACTCCAAAAACCATCTGTGTGAAAACTTCTTTCTTTCCTCTATCTTTCTGTATGGGAAGAGAAAATTTATCAGCTTATGATACCTAGGACAAGTAGGAGGCATTTCCTTGATCTTGAATGTGTTTTATGTACGTAAGTTCAAAGTTATTTCAATTATGAAAATGTTTTCTTCCTGCTGTTAGTACATAATGTTGAGTAAGCCTTTTTGGTATTTTAACTGTGAGAACAGCTTAAATACTGAGAATTGAAATGAACCTGCTGAGCGTAAGTAATAACAGATTTTAATGACTAATAACAGATTCATAAAATACACTAATATATATGGTATATATATTATTAGCTGGCTTAAGACCTACTTGTATGGAAACTGTTCTAAACATAGACAATTGTAAACTTAAAATACTGTGTAAAAATATTTAATAAAAAAACACTTCAACCTTACCTTATTGGTAAATAGGCTGAAATTATGATTTTATTTGAATAAAAATTCCAAATGCCAAGGGCTTTATGAATAACACTAAAACTTGATTCATAAGTCGTTTTTATAGCCCAGATACTATTGTCCTCTATGTTGTGGTTTGTCTTTGAGGTACACCCCATCTCATTCTTAGCACTATTATGTATTAAAATAGATCAGAGAAATGAAAGATAGCAAATCAATTGGCTAGGTAGAGATATTATTCTTTGTCACATTCCTATCATTATAGTCATTTTATATAATTCTGGGTA
This sequence comes from Marmota marmota marmota, assembly GCF_001458135.2. NCBI lineage: Eukaryota > Metazoa > Chordata > Mammalia > Rodentia > Sciuridae > Marmota > Marmota marmota. The sequence continues at coordinate 40,543,689 of NW_025999932.1, forward strand.
TTTGGTTGACATTATAATCTACCTGAGTCTCATTTGTCATGTTCTAGATATGCTACTGTAAAGAGCCATCTTCCCCAGGTGGTTTAGCTAAGACCCAGAGACATTCCTTATTTATCTATGACACAGGTATTTTAGACCTTCCAAATTCCCATTCTCTGTCTCATCAACAATTAGCTGAACTGTTTGTCCTGTTAAAAGATAAAGTTCGGCACATGGAAATTTTAAAGAGTTTATTGGAGCAGCAGTGATTCACAAAGTGAGCCACACTATGCTGAAAGCAGTTCAGCATGCTGCCAAGAGGGTACTGGAGAATCTTTTTAAAGGTACAAGACACACTATTTGGTTTAAGTGGAAAGTCTCAAAGCTGAGTGCAGTGGTGCATACCTGTAATCCCAGCTATCCAGGAGACTAAGGCAAGAGAATTGCAAGTTCAAGGTGAGGCTCAGCCACTTCGTGAGACCCTGTCTCAAAATAAAAAATAAAAAAAGGCTGGGGGTGTAGCCCACTGGTAGAGCACCCCCAGTTCAATCCTTTATCCTAAGGGGAAAAGGAAGAAAACCCCTAATCAAAAGATAGTTGAGGGCTTCTGCATAGTCAAACTTAAAGTTCTGTGTACTATTTACACAGAGTTGAGTTTTTGATTGCTTATGTAGGAACCCAAGGCACTGGAGCAGTCTTAGCCTAATGGTCTCCCAATTAATTATTGTAATGGTCTCCACTGACCAATCTAAACTAAATATCCATTGACTTAACTTAATCAAACTTCAGTTAGGCTTCTTCCTTTTCCAACAAACCCCTGGTTCTTGACCTGCCTTGAACTTACAAAACAACACCCCTTCCTAAGAATTGGCTTCCACAAGGAAAAGCCTTCCCTGTTCAACTGCCCCATCATACCACCCAAGTCCTCACACCCACCCTTCCCAGCCTTGTTGGTCCCCATTACAAAAGAATTCCACCGGGTGTGGGGGGCATGCCTATAATCCTAGTGGCTCTGGAGGCTGAGGCAGGAGGCCTGCAAATTTATAAGCCAGCCTCAGCAACTAAGTGAGGCCCTAAGCAACTTGGTGAGCCCAGTCTCAAAATTTAAAAATAAATAAAGAGGGCTGGGGGTGTGGTTCAGTGGTTAATCACTTCTGGATTCAATTCCTGATACCCTCTCCCTACCCCCAAAAGCCCTCATTTTCTAGGCCTTTGAGATGCTTAGAGACCTTATGGTCAGAGCTTTCTCCCTATTGCAAGAGCCCCTCTTTTCCTATTGCACTAATCCCCCTCTTTTTGAATGATGTTTCTCCTTACCACCTAGGTTCTGATTTCTTTCTGTATGACACAGTTTAGTGTTTAAAATGTCCCCTGTGTGTCTGTGTTATCCAGAGAGACTGAGGGAGCTCTTCCAGGATGAGGACGGTAGTGCTTGGAGGTCTTGGCCAAGGCCATGGTGGTGGAGCTGGCCATCTATTCTTCTTGGGCACATATCCTATGTCATCCCACCCACTCGCCATGTGGAAAGATGGAGGCCACTTTCTAGGTCCAGCACTACTGACTCCATAAAACATTTACACTTTCTCTCTTTATTCAGCAGCCACCCAGACCAAACCGAGATTCTGGCAGAAAACTCTGGCAGACCCTACAGGGCAGTGGTGTCACAAGCCAGAGGAACCATAGCCCTATTCTGAGGAGAGTCACTTGAACAGTGTGACTAACCACTGAGACTCGGGGTTGTTAGAGCAGGGCACCTATATTGACTAATAAAGATGGGTCTTATGCGGGTCAGCAGAAAATTTCCTTCCTGACTTAAATGTGACAAAAGAACTTTTGGAAGGATATTTAGGGGACTAAAGGACCAGGCTTAAAGTTCTGCAGCCAGGAGTGGGGCCCAGATCACCTGCAGGATCACTCCCATGCAGTGGACATTAGACATCCCTGGTGTGGACCTGAAGCTTGTCCTGTATGATGCAAGGCCAGGGGCTCCCCAAGGAACTCTGGCACTACTATTCTGCTTCCCTCAGTGGACTGGAGTTGCATGGCAGCTGCTTCCTTGACTGAGGCTCTTTGTGCACGTAGGAATTTTGACAGGGAGCTTGGTCACATGCCTGGCCTCAGCCCTGAGGGAGGCTGGGAAAGTCAGGTTCTTCCTTGATTTGGGGGAAGGACACGTTCCTTAGGTGGAGAACTTTCCAAACATAGGAAGGATGTTCAGAGAAGCCAAGCCAAAAGAAGGACAAATGTTCACAACAGTCAAAATTCAAATTCAGTAACTGTGTACTCTAAAGCACTTAACAAAAAGGAACAGGGCATCATGGTCAATAGACACCATGGACTACTATGTGCTGGGCACTTGCCCATTTCCTATCTCTTCAAATTCTCATAAACATTGAAGAAAGATATTATCTGTCTCAGTTTTCTCGTGAAGAAATTGAGGTTGAAAACAATGATTTGCCCAAGGTCAAACAGGTAATGATTATTCAACGTCCAAGTACATTTCAGTCAGCCACCATGACAGGAGGCCTTCTCAAAGCAAAAACAACATCATAAAGGGGAATCCAAATGTTAAAAAGATGTGTTCTGTGAAATTGTCACTCAAACTCTAAGTTAGTCTTTGTTTTAGTCACCTTTTTCACTGTTGTGACTAAAGGATCTCACCAGAACAATTGTAGAGGAGGAAAAGTTGTTTTGAGGGCTCATGGTTTCAGAAGTCTTAATCTATAGAAGGCTGGTTCCATTCCTCGGGGCTCAAGGTGAGGCCGAACATCATGGTGGGAGAGGATGGCAGAGGAAAGCAGCTCACATCACGGTGACCAGGAAGCAGAGAGACTCCATTTGCCAGATATATACACCCAAATCCACGCCCCAATCCCCACCTCCTCCAGCCGCCCCCCACCACTTTAGTTACCACTAGGTTAATCCCTATCAAGGGATTAAATCATGGATTGGGTTAAGACTCCTACAAACCAATCGTTCTCCTCTGAACCTTCTTGCATTTCTCATATATGAGCTTTGGGGGGATACCTCACATCCAAACCCTAACAGTCTTCCTTCCTGTCTGGTCCCCTCATGCACCCTCACAGTCCTCCTCTTCACATCCCATTTCCAGCTGTCTCCCTCTTTTCCACACCTGAAGAATCTCGCCCTTAACTGCTTATCAACTAAGCCTCGGCAAGGTATGAGCTGATAATGGATTGACCCTTTGGGAATCATGAAATCATTGATCCAAATATGTTCACCATACCCCTTAAGCGTCAAGCAGTATTCCAGGTGCTGAGTGCAGAATAATGGGGACAAGTTCTCTGCCCAGGTAGACCTTATGACCTGATTAGTCAACAGACCATAAGTCAATCATAAAGCACTGCTTCTGGCGGAAAGCGTTGCTGTTCAAAGTCTGATGAGTCTTGGGTTCTTCCCTTTAAAGGGGACTTGGTTGCCAGTCTCTGGTCAGTGGATGATTTTGGAAATAACTGGTTTGGCAAGTTTGAGAGGCTGGGATTCCATTCTTGTTCCTCTGAAGTAGGGTGAAGGGTGAGCTGCCTAACCTCTTGATGCTTCAACTGTAAAGCAGGGAGACAAATATCATGTAAGACTCTCATGCAGCTTGGACCAGGTGATGTGTGTAAGGGACCCTAGGCTTTCAGTCAAGGCCAGATGTAACAACAGCTGGTTTGGGAATTGTTCTTTTTGTCCTATAGAGAAAACAAAAACAAACAAACTTAAGTCTGCATCACAGAAAAAATGAAAACTACTAGCAACTCACATTTTAAAAACTTTACAAAATACTTTTATGATTGGAAGTAGTTTCAAAAAGTATCTCGTATAATATTGAAGAGAAATGGCACATCTTCCTGCTACTATTTTTGGGGGGGCGGGTACTAGGGATTGAACTCAGGGGCACTCGGCCACTGAGCTATATCCTCAGCCCTATTTTGTAATTTATTTAGAGACAGGGTCTCACTGAGTTGCTTTGTGCTTTGCCATTGCTGAGTCTGACTTTGAACTCACAATCCTCCTGTCTCAGCCTCCAGAGCCACTGGGATTACAGGCATGTGCCCCCGTGCCAGCTCCTGCTATTTTTATGGTCCCTGTTTTCACTATATATATTTTTTTCTTGCTACTTTCAAGGCTTGCCTTTCTCCACACTCAGAAAAGACATCATCATTAGCTCCGACCCCGAATTCTTTAAATAATAGAGGATCAAATGATCAATATTCAAGCAGCCTTATCAGTTCTTTAGACAGATCCATTAACTAATGAAGACAAGCTGTTGGCTTGAAGAGTGGCTCCAAGCCACAAGGAATGTGCTTGCTCGATTCTGTGTCCCTCGTGTTCATGCCACTTATCTACCTATCCAATCAAAGCACTCCACTGGATGTTCTCTAGGGACACATTTCTCTAATTCAGAACAAGAATAATCTTAAAATGGGTTTTTGGTGCTTAAGATTTACCTCATATGGGGAAGAGCACACACATCTGCAAACCAATAACTGTCCATGACTGTTCAGAATAGCTTCCCAACTTCTGCAGAAAACTGTCTGATGAGCAGTGTTGGCCTATTGTGAGACCAATACTGGAAGAGAAGGAGAGAAAATGCTTAATCCCTGATGGATGTCAGTAATTCCTCCCTATACACCATTTTTCATTTTCTTTCCCATATGACCTTTAAAAAGTTCTTGCTGGCCTAATCTTTCCAACAAGTAGGACACTGACTTGGTACATGTGTCCTAGACCAACTGTGCCAAAAGCCTTTTTCATATACTTATAGCTGTGGCCTGCAGGGATAAATAAATTCACCACCTGTCCTGGTCTGTATGTGAGCCCCATACATGTGGAGATGGGTCCAGTTTGGGAAGAAACTTTTGCATAATTAATTAACTTATCCAAAGACAAGCCTGGGCTTTCTGTTCTCTCTTCACTGCCTCTTGTTCTACGTGCACAGCTAAAGGTTACAGAGATGTACCATGTTCCTTTGTCAAATGGGGCTTCTGTCATGAAGGAGCCCTGGGAAAGGATCTCTTCTTTTGTGAACGGGACATATCACATGAACAGAGACCTGGGGCCTCACATTTCCTCCTGAATGGCATTCTGGCTTCTTTACTTCTAGGCCAAGAAATGTCATCTGGGCATTTTCTCTCATCTCCAGCTTTTGATTAATTCTTCTTAAATTTTTGATAAGAACTTAAAAATATTTTTTAGTTGTAGACGGACACAATACCTTCATTTTGTTGATTTGTTTTATGTTGTGCTGAGGATTGAACCAGTGCCTCACATGTGTGAGGCAGGCACTCTATCTCCGAGCCACAACCTCAGCCCCCTTTTGCCTAATTCTTTTTGGAACACTTCGTATCATCAACTCTGTCTTTGGAGTATGCCTGAGAGTTTGGGCATTCCTCACACTCCAATGTAAACCAAATGAAAACCTGGCTCCTGACCAGCCTCTCTCCCAACTCCACTGGCCCCAGACAATATCTCCAGAATGAGGATACTGAATGTTTGTGTCCCCCAAAAATTCATACATTAAATCCCCAATGCCCAAAGTAAAGGTGTCATAAAGTTGCAGCTCTCACAAATGGGAGTAGTACCCTTATAAATAGAGGACTAGGCACGACATCACCTCTGGCCCTATATGTGCACCAGAAAAATCCATGTGAGGACTTGACCAGGAGGAGGGCCCCTTGCCAGAACCCAACCATGCTATCATTCTGAACTTGGACTTGCACTCCATGATTCTGAGAAATAAAGCCTTGTTGTTTAAGTCACCTGGGTGATGTATTTCACTGTAGCAGCCTGAGCAAGGAGTAGGAGAGGTGTCCTTCATTTTCATTGTATTTGTTTACATATGTGAGATACATCCATGTGAAAATCTTGTGTGTTTGGACTTGTGTCTTTTCCTTTTTTTGTTCTAAATAGTTATACATGACAGTAGAATGCATTTTGATACATCATATATAAATGGAGTAGAACTTCTCATTCTTCTGATTGTACATGATATAGAATTATACTGGTCATGTAATCATATATGCACATAGTGTCATGATGTCTGATTCATTCTACTATCCTTCCTACTTTGTACCTCCTCCCCTCCCTTTACTCCCCTCTGTTTAGTCCAAAGTATCTATTTTTCCCTAGCCTCCCACCACCACCCTTATTGTGAATTAGCATCCACATGGCAGAGAAAATATTTGGCCTTGGTATTTTGGGATCGTCTTATCTCACTTGGCATGATATTCTCCAGCTCCATCCATCTATCCATAATTTCATTCTTCTTTAAGGCTGAATGATATTCCATTGTGTATACATACCACATTTTCTTTATTTATTCATCTGTTGAAGGGCATCTAGGTTGGTTCCATAGTTTGGCTATTGTGAATTGAGCTGCTATAAACATTGATGTGGCTGCATCACTGTAGAATGCTGATTTTAAGTCGTTTGGGTATAAACCAAAAAGTGGGATGGTGGTTCTATTCCAAGTTTTCCAAGGAGTCTCCATACTGCTTTCCATAGTGATTGCACCAATATGCATTCCCACCAGCAATGTATGAGTGTACCTTTTCCCCACATCCTCACCAACATTTATTGTTACTTGTATTCTTGATACTTGCCATTCTCACTGGAGTTTGCAGCTTCCTGTCTCCAGTCCTCCCAAACAACACCACTCTGCTGCCACATACAGTTCTGATCATGCTCTTCTGCCCAATACCTTCCTGTGATTCTCTCAGCGAAAGACCAACTCAGCCTTTCCCTCAACATCGAGGCCCTCCTGCTCTGGCCCTTGCTCTCTTCATGCTCCTGAGCACATCTTTGCTCTGGCCCTGCCTCCCACATCCCTAAATTCTTCTCACTGCCTCTTTCCTAGCTCTGTGCATTTTCACACACACCACACCCCTTGCCTGGCATCTCTTCCCTGATGATCCTCATTCTTCAAAATATGCCATATCCAAGGAACCTTCTGGAATCACTACCCTGCCCAAGTTTTGCTACGCTAACTTTTGGTGCTGTTGGAGCATCTTTGACATTTCTGACATGTTTCGCTCCAATGTGTGAGAATGAGCAATGATGCGCACGTGGGGTAAAGAGACAGTTTCCATCAATTGGAAGAAGGATCTTCATAGTGTGCTGCAGATCACAAGGGCTGCTACACTGTCCTTGGGTAAGTGAAGAGGACAGGTTTCATGTGACCAGGGGCCCAAGGGGAATGGACACTGCATTCAGGATTCACTTCACTTTGGGGTGATTAGGGGGCAGGATAGGCTGGGCCATCAGGGGTCACTGTGCGGCTCCAGGTGCATTTGCCAGTGAGGAGTCAGCAGTTCCACTTGCGTAATTTGAAAAATTCTTGCAGAGCTGGATCCAGGATCTCCAGCAATACCCTCAGACTTTTCTCTTTCTCACTCTCACTTGGTCTCCACTTCCCTACCCCTGTCCCTGGCCATCTGTGATCATGCTTGCCCCTCTTGTCTCTGTCCTTCATGCAGGCTGTCTCCATATTGCAGAATAGACATCTTCAGGAGCCCTGGTTCTTCTTACCTTAGCCATCTGAACAGAAAACACATGTCCTTCCCAGAAGCCCACAAATCACATGAAGAAAGAATTTTCACTGAATAGCCAAAGGGAGGAGAGTGCCCATAAGGGAGGCCTGGGTGCAGCTCCACTGAGCAGATTCTGGCTAGTTGGGGCAATCCCTGGGCTTAATTATTTAATTTTCCTGAGGACCTGAGGGACTTTCTGGGAGGTTTTTTATTTTGTCTGTCTTAAAATTTTTCCCAGCACCTCAGTTCTTACCTGATTCTATTTAGGACTCACTCATTCAAAAAGGACATCTAGATCATCTCCCCTGCGCCAGCCAGAGGATACAGCCCCACCACACAGAGTGTGTTAGTCAGTTTTCCATTGCTGTGACAAAATACCTGATAAAATCAACTTAAAAGGAGGAGAGATTTATTTTGGCTCCATTACTTTTGGAACTGCCACAAGGCATAACACCATGGCAGGGAACAGCGGGGACATGGTAGAACAGAGCTGCTCCCCTCATGGCTTCCAGGAAACAGAGAAGAAGGGACCAACATTTCCTTCAAGGGAATGGCCCCATTATCTAGCTTTCTTACACTAGGCCTTACCTCCAAAAGGTTCACCATATCATCTCCTAGTAGCACCACAGGCTGGTGACCAAGCCTTTGGGGAACATTTAAGATCCAAGTTATAGTACAGGGAGACCAAAAGGAACAGGCTGAGTGATCTGAGGATGGGATGGGGGGTGTAAAATTTGTATCCACATTCTGGCAGCCCTTACCAACTGTATGCAAAATGCAGAGATATCAACTAGCTGTGGTAAAGTGCATCAGGGTTGGGGGTTGGGGATCATGTGATCCACCATGCTTCCTTATCAAGGGCCAAAAAAATAAAATAAAATAATTAAGAAGAAACAAAACAATTTTTAATTGACTTCTCCCATGAAGGTAAAGAAACAGGGCAAAGAGCTGAGGACCAACATCTTCTAGTGCTCAGTGAGGAAGATTCCCCTTAGCAAGTGCCCATAAGGGAGGCCTGGGTGCAGCTCCACTGAGCAGGAGTTGGGGCAATCCCTGGGCTTAATTATTTAATTTCCCTGAGGACCCGAGGGACTTTCTGGGAAGTTTTTTATTTTGAAAAAAATTTAAATAATAGTAAAGACATCAAAAATTTTAAGAAGTTAATGCTGAGAGCCATCTGTGAACCGTGTGTGGGCCAGATCAGCAATGGAAGCCATTGAGTGGGGAAGTCTGGTACTGGAAACTCACAGCGGCACTTCTGCTGGTGAGATGGCCCCAGTACATGTGAACTCCCACCCAGCTCTGCCAAAGGTTCCTCATAGTACCCTAGATGGGTGACCTGCTGCAGCCACAGAGCTACACGACCTCCCAGAGATGGATGTGGCTTGTCAAGATGGATGTTGACTACAAGACTCTGTGGAGTCTGAAACCCTATCCCTGCCTTTGACATAACCCCTTAAATAAACCACAGCCATTTTCCAGTTGTTCTATTCCAGCTCCTACCAGGACTGAAAGAACTTATCAGATGCTCTGCTTTTAAAACCTATTCTTTGACTTTGTCTCATTTCTGCACTATTTCAGAGTTTATTTTTCTCAGGTGGCTTACCCCCTCCTGAGCAGAAAAAATTGCCCTGGCCAGGTGCTGGCCACCTCATGATAAGTTAAATACTTTTTGCCAAGAAGTGACAAAAATGGTATAGAGTTCCCACATGCCTTTTCCTCTCCTTTCCCCACTGATAGCATCTGTCACCTATGGTACATTTTCAAAACATTGATACAATACGAAAAATTGAACTACAGGTCATTATTTGGCTCTCACCAGTTTTAATATATATGTGTGCATGTGTATGTGTGCGTGTCACTAACCAGGACACAGGACTTTGAAATGGAGCATTGGAATGGGTTGTCAATCTTGAAACAGATCCCAGCAAACAGAGGGAAGAGGCTGGGCCCCCACCTGTCCGCCCCACCTTCCTCTGGGCCAGTAAGGGCCTGAAGAGACTTTCTCTTTGGCATTTGAGGGACAAAGATCATTTCCTATGAGATCTGAGAGGCACTGGCCTCAGTGTCTCTGTCTGGGCCCGATGTCTGTCAAACAGGGATGCACACAGCAAAAGCAAGGTCCTATTTGGGGTGCCTGGTTACTGCTATTCCGCTGGCTCCAGTTGGGTCAAGGAAAGTGACTTTGTCAATATTGTCAAAGGCATGGCATGTGGTCCAAGGCTCTTGGGGTCAGGCCATCACCCTAGCAGCACCCACAGGCCCCCAGCCTGGGCTCAGGAACTGTTCTCCAGGCTGAGTCTCTGTGATGTGGTGTGTGTCCCTTGCCCTTGCTCTTGAGATTGTCCTCGCCAAGTAGAGTGCCAAATTACAAGGATAAAGATGACAAGGGGGGGCGGGGGCACTCTCTAGAGCTTTATCTGGGACCCTGCAGGCTGTGGAGAGCAATTTTCTCTCTTTCTCTAAGAGGAAAGTTAAAAGCCCTGGAGATCTTCTTTTGTGAAGGAAACTGTGTTCTCTCTGAAGACCCGACAGTGTCATCATACTCCCTCACAAAAATTGGCTGAAATCCCAACCCTCAACAAGGGCACTTCAGCAAACCATTTAAAGAAAGGAAAGCCCAGGAGACCTTCGAGGAGAAGTGACTTCTTGCTGGGAAGGGGTGAGCTCATATCCAGAGGTCTGGGGGAGACAGGACAGCGGGGGTCACGCCCCTTCCTGGGACCTGGCCAGCAGGTGTGGCTGCTGCATCTGTTCCCTGGGCCCGGCAGCCTAGGCAGATGCAATGTGGTGGCCCAGCGGGGGTCACTCAAGGAGTCTTCTCTGTTCCTGCCGATTTCCCTCCCCTCATTCTCTCATATTAGCCAAGAATCAAGCCGTGATATCCTGGGGCAAGGACACACTACTGCTCTAGGCTCACAGCCTCCACTCCCCTTTTCTGGGTCCCTAGTCCAAGCAGGAATCCACTTTGATTCTCAAAACACCCTCCATTTCCTGGAGGACAGTGCTGGGATGCTTTGAAGTTACCATCACCTGCTGCTGTAAATTCCAACAACCCCAACCACTTTGAGAATAGGTGCTAAAGCATGAAGGAATGGTAGCTCATTGATTTTGCTGGGTGCCCAGCGCTGTGCATACCACAAATTTGTCACAAAGTTGCAAAGGTGCTCATCTCCCCATTTCCTACCGGAGTAATAGGGGGCTTAGTAAGGTGGGCACTGAAGGTCTCCCAACTAGATAGTAAGAGAAATAGAACTTGAACCTGGGTTGCCAGGCCCCAGAGTCTGTGTGTTGTCCCCTGTAGGGTATGAGCTCCTAATAAGCCACTCTGGGTCATCAGGTGGAAAGCAGATGTCAGGTGAAGGGAATGAGTGAGGCTCCTTCAATCCTGGCTTCCCGAGTCCTGAATACTCAGGTTTCCTTATTTCGTCTGTGCATCAGCCAAGGGCAGGCAGATGGGTGCTCATCTCTCTTGCTCAGGCTTCAATTGCAGTCACAAGAGCCTCTTCTCAGCCTCTCTCTGTGCCCCAAGGTGCCTCCTCCCTTCTCTCTTGGTCCTCCTCCCCTCCTCCAAGTGCCCATATTTCCAGTGACCTTCAGATTTGATATATGAAGTGTCCCCAATGGATATTCCCATTGACATTGAACATGCTGCTGTGTGGAGCTCAGCAATAAAAGGGGGAAATTAGCAGGCATTTAAATTCCGAAATTAATGAGGAGAGGTCAGAGTCTTCGGAACATCTGTTTCTAGCATTTTCAAGGAGGCCTTCCATTTGCAGCCAGGACTCGGCCATGTGCGGTGATCAGCAGTTAACTGGGGCTTCACACAGCTCTGTGACCCGGAGGGAGCTGAATGGTGGGATGCTCTGTGGCTTGCTCTGAGCCATGTGTCCCCTGCATTTCAAGGTCCCAGCCCCGTGGGCAGGTTTCAATAAAACCTGAGTCGGTACTTTCCCAGGTTCTGGGACACTGTAGTTCAAACAAGAGTCTTTCTGCCAAAGAAGGGGACTTGATGTTTTCTAGAGCTGCACTCTCCAATATGGCAGCCCCCAGCCACACGTAACTGTGGAGCACCTGGAATGTGGCTCCCCTGGACTGAGATGTGCTGGATGTGTCAAACTCACATGGATTTCAAAGACTTAGTAGGAAAAGAAGCGTAAAACATCTCATTGACAATTTCCTATTGATTATGTTGATGAAGTTATAATCTTTTGGATGTATAGGTTATGTAAAATATATTATTTGCTGCATGTGGTGGTGCATACCTGTAATCCTAGTGACTGTGGAGGCTGAGGCAGGAGGACTGAAAGCTCAAAGCCAGCCTATATACATACTCATATATATAAATTATTCTTACATATTATATTATAATCATATATTTTATATATTATGTAACTAATTTTATAAATTTTATTTTATTTTGATATATACATGATTTCATTTTACTTTTTTAAATGTGGCTACTTGGGGAATTTAAATTTACATACACAGCTCACATATTTCTTTACGATATCACTGCTTTGGAGTTTCTTTAGCTTGGTGTTTCTCTGGGGAAAGGGGTTTACAGAAGAGCTGTCACTCCCCCAAGGGGACTCAGGGTACCTGCTGAACATTTTGGAGGACCCTTTGGTATCATGTGGACTGGGAGAGGTGCTACTGACAGTGTGCTGGGCATGAGGAATGCAGGAAGTCCCACAGTTACCAAAGCAAAGCAGACAGCGACAACAGAAGAATTCTTCCATGACCTGCATTGTTGCAGGGGACAGAGGAGGCAAGACACCAAATAGCAACAGAAGCAGGTTTATTTGGCTATAGCCAGGTTCAGAGGGCAAAGCTTTCACTGTAATCCATCAATCCCCCTGAACCCCGAATTCAGACAGTTTCAGAACTTTATAAGGGGAGGGGATTAGAAGTTCACAATCTGCAGAAGTTCACACAAACGCAGCTTTTTCTTTCACTGTTCTGGGCAAGGTAACTGTTTCAGGACAGCACCTGAGAGGGGAGACCGTCTTCTCCCCCTTCTTCCCTCCCACTGCCAGCTGTTACCAAGAGCCCAACTGGTATCTTCTTATCTTTGAAAGGTAAACATCTCTGTGAAGCTCCAGCCCAAGGCCAGGGGCCTAGTTAAAAGAATCTGCTTTTCTTATCACACTCTGCATTTGCAAGCACACTTCTGCAAACTATTATACATGTTGTCATTTATATTAGTTCATAAATGTTTGTGAAAAACTAGTAAAGGGGTGTGTTCGGCAGGAGGAGTGCTGATCTCTTCCAGGCCAGTGGCCAACTAAGACAGAGCAACAGGAAATAAAATGTTTAACTACAGAAAGTTTACTAACGCTTTTATAGAGATTCTCATGCTGATAGTCCTAAGATCAATTATGGTAAAGATTTCTGGAGAAGCTTAATTAAGATTTTCTGTGGAGGAGGAGGTGCCACTACAGTATCAATTTGAATGACCCAACAGACAGATAGGTGAAAGGTTTTTAAGTTTTAGATAGGTTTTAATTGTCTGAGACTGGACCAAACTATATTTTACGTATAAACACAAACATAAAGTTAGTTCTTTCTTCCTCATTTTCTCTTCCATTCCTTCTCTCGTTTCCTTTTTTTTTCCTTCTGCACAAACTAAAATTTCCAAGGATGCAACTGCTGTATAAATCAAGGAATATTTACATTTTGTTTCATCTGAAATGTTGGCAAGATTGTCCATCATTCAGAGCACGGTTGGCAGTGCTGCCTGTGGTTTTGAGTTGCCTGCATGACACAGGACAGTCACTCTCACTGCAATTCCACTGGGCTGGGGTTGGGGTGGGGGGTGCAGTCTGCTGCCACACTTCACTCAAACTCTAGTGTGGTTGACCTTGAGCTCTTGTGTATGAAAAGTGTATCATTTTAGATAAACTACTTTTCCTTTGTTTCCCTTTTTTATCATCATTGGGATTTTACATTGGTTTAAAAAAGTATGTGTGTAGCTAAATTATACAACTGAAAAGGGGTTTTGACAAAATACCTGTGTACAGAAAAGGGCCTGTTGCGTCTGAGACCATCACAAACAAACTGTTGCTCAGACACATTCATGTCGCCTCTCGACTCAGGGGAGTCAAAAGTCTGTGCCTTTTCACTGGCTCCTGACTCTCTATGTTTCACCTTCAGTGGCTCCTGCCCTGAATAGCCCTGAGCTTCACTGTCCTCTGTACTTACCACCACTGTCCTCTGTACCTACTGTCACTGTCCTCTGTACCTACTGTGCGTTATCACATGGACTGTATTTGCCCATGCGATTATCATCTTCTTCTCTGGAAGGAAGGACCCCTTCCTGTGGGCTCCAAAAGGATAGGTGTCACACACAATTGGTTCATGACTGCACACAGTGCCCAGTAAATGGCCAACACATGCTTAACACTTATTGAATGAATGAATGAATGAATGAATGAATGAATGAAGATGAAGGGAAGTTAGGATCAGAGAGCTGTAGGGATGAACTGGACTTCGTGCAAGAGCAGGGTAGAGGTGGTTGACAGCTCTAATGGTGTCCGATGCCTAGGACGTTGGTAAATTAGAGAGCCCAGAGTGATGTGGGATAACTCACTTTGGACTTAGGCATATTTAGCTTGGCGTTCCAGTTCTGCTTTTCGCTCTCTTGGTGATCTGAGGAAAGCTCATTAACCTCTCAGAGGGAATAATAATGGTACTTCCCTCATCTGTTGGAGTGGAAGGAAGTTAACTAGCACTGCTTGGAGAGCCTTTCCCACAGTGTCTGGCCAATAAGAGCTCAATAAATGTTAGCTTCCTATATCAGCCTGGGTTTTCAGAGAAATAGAGATTTATTATAAGGAATTGGATCACACAGTTAGGGAGACCGTCAAGTTCCCAAATCTGCACCCAGCCAGACAGAGACCTAAAAGAGCCACTGGTGCAAGTTTTACTCTGAATCTAAGTCCAAAGGCAGGAGAAGTCCAATGTTCCAGCTCAAAGACAGTCAAGCAAAAAGAGCAAGCTCTTTCCCTCTGCCTTTTTGCTCCGTTTAGGACTTCGCCAGATTGGATTATGCTTGTCATAGTAAAGAAACTCCCGTTGAGGCTGGTGTGTCTCTGACAGAGGCCCTGGTTGCCCCAGTGTCCTTTCTACCTCTGAGGCCATCCCACTCCCAATCTATAGTAACGTCTCGAGATGAGAATTAGATTACTCTAGTGGGAGTTCTAGAATGGACAAAGGGTAACTAGGGCCAGTGGGAGAGGGCAGCTTCTACCCTTCCTCACTTTAAGCTGCTTTTCTGCAAAGTTCTGCAAAACGTGTGCACTGTACATCTCGAGCTCCGCAGCTGTCCTGGATGACAGAAGGTAACCAATGATTTCTTCCTCAGTAGAAGGTATACTTGCACGCACATAGAAAAAGTTCATGCATGAGGTGGGAGGAGCCAAGCTTATACTCAGATCACCTGGGTTTAAATGTAGACTCCAGAATTTTCCTGCTAGACCTAGAAGTGGTCTCACCACTTTTAGTCTTAGTTTCTTAATCTTAGAATGCAGATTTAAAAAGCAAAAACAAAAACAGCCACACAGTTGTTTTCTGAGGGTCCTAATATAAAACATAAACCATAAAACTTAAACTTGTAAGCTGGGGATGTAGCTCAGGGGTAGAATACTTGCCTAGCATGTGTGAAACACCCAGTGAAATTGCTCCTGGACACCTGACCCATAGAAACGAAGATTAAAAAATATGTACTGTTCAAGTCAACAAATTTTAAAAGTAATTTATTATATGGAAATAAATTCACAGATTTTGGTTTCTGGAAGAGGGGTTCTAGCATAAGAAAAATGACTAAAATTGTAGGGGTGGCTTTGGAAGTAGAGATTGGGCAGAAACTGGGAGGACTTCAAAAAGAGCTTAAAGTATTTATTGGTAGAAAAGCCTGTGGCCTTTGAAGAGCCCAAAGGTGAGGGTTTGCAGAAAAGCAAGGTAAGAAAAGGGAATTTTTGTTATGGTGCAGCAGAAAATTTAGCAATATTGTCACCTGGGGTACATTATATAAAGACAGAATGATTCAACTAAGACAATCCAAGACAAGAGCTGAAGGTAAAGCTTGCTTTCTTCTTTCCACTTAAAACAAGTATAAAAGGTGAGAGATTAAGGAGGGACTAGCATATAAAAAGGAGCCAAGATTGTTAGGTTTCAAAGAGTCTCACCAGTTCCGATGGCCAACAAAGCTAAAATTAAGAAATTAAGAAAATTACTTCTAAGCAAAGGTAGAATTTGCAGTATCACCATGAAAATATAGGTTAGGATGAAACCAAGGGTTGTTCCTCAACTGAAGCACAAAGTAGTGAAGGGCTTATTTCACAGGGAGTGGCAGAGGGAGCTTTTGATTAATGGCGTGAATCCATGTAATATTTACAGGAGACGCACAAAGTTTTTAAGGGAGTAGTACTGTAAGAAACACAGAGAATGAACGGTACAAACAGAATATAAAATTTAAAAGGGTCTTTGGCCTCCCAACTCCTACAGGCAGAGAGTGGAAACAAGACAATCCTCAGTTGCAAACCTAGACTGCATTCCTAGAAAATGAAGATGACTTGCAGTGTGAAGATAAGAGCCAGGGGGAATCATCCCCAGGCCATGAGTCCTATCAAGGAACTGCCAACTCATACCCAAGCGTATTTCAGAATTCCTATGGACTCATGACTCCTGTGTTTTCTGTTTCCCACTTCCCCCTATATGAACAGGAGTGTCTGCGTGTCATTTTATGCCTGTCTTGTCATTATATGTTGTATTTGGAGGGACTGAATAACTTGCATCTGTGGTTCACATGTTTGAATTGAAAGGAGTTACGCTCTCCAGGAACAACCAATGATGACTGTCCTTACCTGGAGAGGTGACCAGATTCCAATCTTGGAGGTGACTTGTGTGATGTAATGGGATGAGACTTTGGGGGTCCTTGGAATGGGCTGAGTAGTTTTCTTGGCTTTGTTTTCATGTGAGAGGGATGAGCTTCAAGGTGGGCCACAGGTGGACTGCGGTGGCCAGCCTCTGGCATGGTCCTCCATCCTCCCTGTCTTCTGGTAGCCACACATTTCTGTAGTCCTCTACCTTATGGTTCCAGAGTTGGTCTCTTTTTAGGTCTCCCTGCGAAGACTTCCCGATGTGTTTCACCAGTGAGAGATACAAGCAAAGATTGGAAGGAGGAGAAAAGGTCAGGGTGCTGTTCTCCACATCTCCTCTGTGGGGCCATGCGTGGCAGTGGTGGCATTCACCTCCTGCAGCCACAGCTCCCCCACAGCCAGAGCTTTCTCTGGGTGCCGGTAACTACTCCCCTTCTTGGCCCCCGTGTACTTGGCCTTCCTTCGTTGGCTCTTCTCTCTCCACCCCTCTGCCCTTCACTACCCTCTCATCAGTTCCACCGTCTAATGTCGTCTCTTTTCTGCTGAGACATGTCCCTTCAGGTCCATGCTGTTCCTCCGCCTAGAATATTCCATGCACCTCTTGCCATAACCTCCATTGTTTCTTCTTTTCTTCTGGTGTTATGATTTGGATCTGGCATGTCCTCCCCCAAAGTCTCATATTGAAAGCGGGGTCCCCAATCCAGCAAGGTTCAGGGGTGGGCTTTTAGTCATTGACTGGATCATGAGGGCGCTGACCTCAGCCATGGGCCCATAGCTGAATGGACCAGGGGAGACCTAGTTGGGGGAAGTAGATCCCTGGGGGAGAGCCCTGGAAGGCGTTATCTCCTTCCCAGCCCTGCCCCCCGCTGCCTCCCAGCTACCACGGGCTGAGCAGCTCCCCCTACACCCCCACCACGGTGCTCAGTCTCACACAAGCCCAGAGCAGTGGAGCCAACTGATCAGGAATTGAACCATCTGAAATGAGTCAAAATAAAACTTTCCTCCTCCAAGTTGTTCACACCAGGCCTTCTATGTCACAGCAATGAAAAGCTGTCCCTGCCCTACGTTTCCCCCTACTGTGACACTTTCTTCATTCTATGAAATATTCAGTTCATAAATTATGGTTCCCCAGAACAACAGAACCAATGTTGATTGACCAAGACAGAAAATTATGAAGGCTGACAAATCCCAGGATGGATAGTCAGCCGACTGGAGACCAGGGAAGCTGATGGTATAGATTATGGCTGAGGGCAGGCAGGCTCAAGACCCAGGAAGAGATACTGATTCAGTTCAAGTCTGAAGGTCGAAACAGAGAGGAATGCCCCATCTCGAGGCCGTCAGGCAGGGGGATTCTCTCTGACCCCAGGGAGGGTTAGTCCTTGTTCTAGTGAATCCTTCCACTGATAGGACCAGGCCCACCCTCTTTAGGAAGAGCTCTTTGCTTGGCTCTTTCTATTGATTTAAATGTTAAATGCTCCCAAAACACCTTCACATAAGCACCCAGAATAATCCTTGCCTAAATATCTGGGTATCCCATGACCCATTCAAGTTGGCACATAAAATCAGTCACCACAGTGTCCATGATCGTTTCCACTAAATGTGAAGTCCTTGAAGACTGAGACCAGTGTCCCTTATCCCTGAGTTCCAGGGTGAAATGCAACTAATGCAATTTGCTGGTGAAATGGACAGTGTGCTAGCACTGACCAGAGGAGCCCTGCTGGTGTGTAGACAATGTCACCTCCTCGCTCTGTCCCCCTTTCCAGTTCTCCTTCGTCTAGGATCATGAATTCTTAGGTCTTACGTGAAGAACGAGCTGTCCATGCTGAAGTGGAGCCTGTGAAAGCTCCCACAATGCTTAGAGGAGAAGAGGCCGTGGTGTCGGACAGAAGCGGCTGACACCCGAGGACTTTTCAGGCTGGACCGAGTTTGCCCAGGTTTCGCCTGCAAACCCAGCTCTGCCATGAGAGCGGCACCACCATGCTCTCTGCAGACGTTTTTGCTGATATCCTGTTGACCCTCTTTGTAAAAGTCTTTCTGACAAGAAGGGAAGCCTAATGACAGCAAGGGTCTTTTGGGTGGGTGGGGGTACCTGGCCTTCTTCAGTGACAGTTTATTGCACCTTCCAGTATTATAACCAGCACGGCTCAAGCCAGCTAGGACAAACAGGGCTTGGGGGGCCTCCCTCTTTAGCCCCCTCTGTGGCCCCAAGATGGCTGCTGCTTCTCCCTGACTGAGGGTGCAGTTAGACGCAGGTGGGTGGGAACAGGACTCGAGCCAGATCTGCCTGGCTCCACAGCTCCCAGTCCTTCCATGATTCCACGCTGCCTCCCCTAGGGACAATGGAATGGCCTTTGTCATTTTCTCTGTATGCAATCAGGACTGTCTGGAAAGGACCAAGACTCCTCTAAGTGGCCTGAAGTGGACTGGCTAGAAGGTGGCTCCTCCTCCAACAGGAGGGACTGATCCAGCCTCCTCTGGATGTGGCGCTGACTTTCCCAGCCAGGCTAGAACCAGCTGGTGCCCACACTTCGATCATTTGGTGCCAAATGTAAACTGTCTTTGCTTTGAGCTCGCAGTCCATCAGCGGAGGGTGCAGCATGGTGTCCTGGCTGGCCGGCGTGTCCAGGTCTCCTGAGCCTGGGGCAGCCCCGAGGTTGACAAGTGAGTGGGGCCTGCATATTGGCAGCTCCAGTCTGTGCCAAGTGAGGCCTCCGGGTGTCCACCTCACCTGGACTCTGACCCAGTCACCTCCTCACTCTCACATACATTTCTTGCCCCTTCTGCTGGATCAGGAGCTGGTGAACCGCTGCCAGTGGGCCAGGTTCTGCTCGCGGCCTATTTTTGTTACTGGAACTCACCCAGCCCCATTCTTGCCTGCACCGTCACAGCTGCTTTCCTGAAAGGGCACCGTTGAGTGCTTGCTGCAGACTCTCAGTGCCCTCAAGTCTAGAATATTTACTCTCGGGCCCTTCTCAAAAACAGTTTACTGGCAGGCTTAAAATAACATCACAAGATAAATACGATTATTAACATTGTTTTCACATTATAGGTGAAAAAAAAAATCTTAAATGAAAACCACGGGCTCAGAGAGCCTGAACACCGGCTCAAGGACAGAGCGCTGGCTGGCAGAGCCCAACCCGAAGCCAGATGCTTTTCCTCCCCTGGAAGACCTGGCATTTGAGAATACAGGGAGGGAGGGGGCGACGCTACAGAGTGATTTTCTTTTTCTTTTTGTACCAGGGTTTGAACCCAGGGGAGCTTGACCACGGATCCACATGCCCAGCCCTTTTTATATTTTATTTTGTGACAGGCTCTCCTGAGTTGCTCCGAGCTTTGCTGAGTTGCCGAGGTTGGCTTTGGACTTGGGATCCACCTGCCTCCTGAGCCGCTGGGGTGACGCAGCGTGGATCTCTAAAAAGAGGCCCCGTGACCTTGTCCTGGAGAAAACCCTAGAGACGAGCTCCTGCTTTCTGGAGCGCGTGGGACAGTCAGCCCCCGACCCGGGACAGGACACCAGCGCTGAGCACAGGGCTGCAGAGTCTGAAATGCCAGTCAATAGCGTCTGTAATATCCAGAGTTGATATTTTTATTTACTCTTTTTCTCCTAAGTCCAAAAGCAAACAGAATCCTTTAAAACCCTCCAGTGTGCACAGAGGAAGTGCGGAGGAGACTGCAGGGGGAGAGGAAGCTTTTGGGTGGGGGGTGGCTCTTCTCACTGAAGTCATCCCTCCCTTCTCCCAGCCGCTCACCACTGGGAGCCGGAGTGGCCGGGTCAGCCAGGGTCGCAGTCACCATCCCCACTTCCCCATCCTAGAAATCTAGGGACCTCCCAGTCTGCAATTCTGTGCAGACTGGGAGGTCCCTGGGAAAGGGGTGGCAGAAAGGCACAGCCCTTTAGGCTGGGCCAAAAATTGAAGTAGAAGAGCCTTGAAAGGGTGGGAAGAAAGGCAGGGAATGGACAAAACAGTGAGGCCAAGGAGGAAGGAAGGAGAAACACTGCCAGCAGGAAGTCAGCTCTAGGTGTTGTAGGAGGCACAGCACCAGCATCAGGGCCACAGTGTCACACAACTCAAGGGGCCAAGTGCATGACAGCATTTGTAAATGTTCCTCTGGATTGTGCAGTGCACAGCCTGAGCAGCCATACATGGCCACTCTGAGAAGTGCCAACTTTTTTGCCAAAAAGTTCCAGAAGTAGGTTTTAGAAATACAAAGTTAAGTCAAGCACAATAAACATATGTATATGTGTGTGCGTGCGTGTGTGTGTGTGTGTGTGTGTGTGTAAAAGAATGAAAGAAGCAAAATAAAGTGAGCGCAAGGCTTTTTGTGAGGAACTGCATTATTAATGATCGCGGGCCTGCCTTGGAGACAGCGATCTAATAGAAGTTTTAAGTAGTCATTTTGCTTGAGCAGGTCAAAAGGCGAGGAGCAAGAAAGGGGCCAATCTGAGACCTGGGCTTCTCCCTGGCGCCTGTGGTTCTTGTCTCCTCTCAACCAGAACCAAGCCTGGGCCTCGGCTTTCCCAGACAGCCCTTCTTCACATCCACGTCAATATTTTCCATCAATTTCCTTCCAATACCTTTAAACCAAGATGTTATCAGCTGGAGCCAATTTCATGCAGAGTTGAAGGAAATTAAACACGGGGCTTGTTGGAAGATTCCGCTGTGTGTCGTGGTTCTCAAACTTTAGTGGACTCAGAATCCCACGGGGGACCTGGGGAGGTACAGAGAGCTGGGCCCCACCCCAGAGTTTCAGATTCTATAGATGTTGGGGGGGCTGCAATTTGCATTTCTACATGTTCCTGAGTGATGTCCCTGCTGCTGATCCAGAGGCCACCCTTTGAGAGCCTTTAGGTGATGGGATACGGAGCTTAATAACACAGACTTTCCATGCAGACTGCCAGAGTGTGACTCCTCTTCCCTTAGCACCTCTGCGACCAGGAGCAAGGGACTTGCATTAGTCATCGTGTTTCTACAATGAAGCACCTGAGGCAAAAAAACAAAAAAAAACCAAAACAAAAAAAGTGTATAAAGAGAAAAGGTTTATTTAGCTCATAGTTTTGAGGTTCAAAGGCGTGGTGACCATTCTGGCTCAGTTCTGGTGAGGGTGGAGGGTGGCGATGGCGGACAGGCCATGTAGAAACCAAACACTCCCATCTTAAGTCAGGAAGCAGAAAGAGAGAGAACACATGGGGTGGCAGGTCCCAGGATCCCTTTGAGGGCCACCTCCAATGGCCGAAGGACCTCCCGCTAGGCCCCAGATCTTCAAGGTTCCACCCCTTCCCAACAGCGACACTCTGGGAACCTGGTCCTCAACACTGGGCCTTTGGGAACTCTCCACATTCCAACCGCGGCATTCCTCAAACCCTTGTACTTACCCTGTAAAATGGAAAGTTTACCAAGATTAAATTAGTTAATAAGACACATCAACATGATCCCTAGGCTACAAGCCTTTGCCTATTGCCAGTCCCCATCTGAAGAGAGGGAAAAAGTAAGAGAGGGTCAGGGGAAGAGCAGGCAGCACAGCAAGAGGAGCGGGAGGAGAGGGGACAGGCAGAGCCAGGGGTGGCCAGGGGCTGTCTGCCTTGTCTCTGCATGGGACTGCCACCTGCCCTGGCCATCAGCCCCCCCCGGCCTGCTCAGAAACTGCCCACTGGCACTGAGTAGCTGCATCCCACTACCAGGGGCACCTGAAGAAAAGGGAGCTGGCAAGGCTCAGGCAGGCTCTAGTGGCACTTCCACATTAGGCCACCTCTGTTCTCCAGCTGGTAAGCTGGGCATTAGTGGGTGGGCCACCTGTGCTTGGGAGGTCAAGTGACTTAGTCAGGGTCAAGGGCACAGGCAGGGGTGGCTGCACTGCAGCAGCGCCATCCCGGCCTCTTGCTGGCCCGTGTGGCTGGCCACTCCTTAGCTAGTCCCCCTCCCCTTTCTTCTCCTGCAGGCAGGGCTCCAGCTCAGTGTTCAGGTGTCCTCCTGGGAAGGGGCTCTGGCGGAGGATGGCTGAATGACCTCCATCTGGGAGGCTCTCAGGACTTATGGGTCATGGCTTCTCCCATGTGCCCCTCAAAAAATATCTGGTGAACACATGTAGGGTGAGCTCCTGACACCACACTTGGCCCAGAGTGGCAGGTCTCAGCTTTCAAGGCACTTATGGGACAGGGTGACAGGCTGGGCCGAGGGCACTCACACATCCACAGACAGGGCAGCTGTGCTGAGGCTCATCCATGATGTCAGGAAACAGAAACATCAGGGACATGAGGGAGGCACATGTGAGTCCAGGGAGGCCAGAGGGACTGTCAAAATGTCAGCGTTCCAAGGCCCTGGGCACTCTCAGGCCACAGAAGCCCACCCCTTTAAGAGGATGAGGGTGTAAGAGGTGGGAGGTGGCCCTTCTCGCCTCCACTCCTCTCCTCTCTCCTGTCTTGCCATTACTTAGACTGAAGACCACCTGGCATTTGAACCTCCCATAAACCGGGCTCAGCCTGGGCTGGCAGCCGCCCAGGCTGGTCTCCTGTGCTCCCAGGTGATTCCCCAATCCCCATTTGCTTGACACACCCAGAGGGGGTGGGTGGTCATCCTCTTGGAGAAGACCCCACGACAGTCACGTGTCCACCGCAACGTCCTACTTTGTGTGTCCTGATCATCGACATTTCTGCTCAGGGCGAGATGTTATTTTATTGCTCTTGTTTTCTTTCCAATCTGATTTCAAACCCAGTAACATCATCAGAGGGACCTGAGATGCCCAGAGCCACAAAGGCTGTCACTGCGAATCTCTTTCTGCCCTAGTCAACCGCGAGTGTGATTCCAGGGAACCCTGTAAATTGCAGCTGGGTGACAGCTACATACAACACAAACACGTTGCAGCTTGCATAAGCTCAGTGACAGTGACAGAAACAGGCTGAAAATTAATATGTCATACGCACATCCCGGGCTTGTCTGTTTCTCTGATTTAACCACATTTATACTTTTATCAGCACTAGACAATCTTCAGCCACTAAGCAGGCCTTTAGAGATGGTAAATGTCTTTCAAATGAATATTTCTGCAGAGTTCCTTTTATGGATAAGAAGAGTTTGGAAGCATTTTGTGATGTGATTTGAAAGGTGCTAAAAGTCATCCCCATCCCAGATCTAAATCTTTGCCATCATCAGGCTTGAAATTGAAGGCACTGATTTGGGATATGACCCCGAGTTTGGAAGACATCTGCTAAAGTTCAATCCCTTTATTCAAAAGAGGATGGTTGACCAGTTGACCATACAGCACACGGCCCTCCATCCAGCTCTCATTCCTGGTTTATCTGCTTCACCATTTCTGAGTAAGCACCATGTACCTCAAGGGCTTTTAACCAATACCCCCAAGCCCAGACTTCAGTGGTTCCACGACAGGGCCTGACAATTTAGTGTATATATAATATAGGATCATAGACCTCTAGAGATGGGCCCCTAACTCTCTGTATTTTTAGGTCTCTGAATCCCCACAGGGAAAATCTCATTAGTTATGCTAATTTTATCAATTTAGAAGATTGGTCCAGATCCCTGATAAAGAGGAACAATGGCAAGGCAACCTGGAAGAAAGGGGCTCTCCTCCCCGCTGTTTGGAAGGGCAGACCAGGTGGAGGACCATTATGTCGGTCAGCTTTCTGTTACTATGACAAATACCTCGAGATAATCAACTTCTAAAGAGAAAAGGCTATGTCAGGTCACAGTTTGGAGAGCACCAGTCTATGACTGGGTTGTTCTGTTGCTTTTGTGCCTGTGGTGAGATAGCGCTCCACAATGGGGAACTATAGGTGGAGCAAAGCTGTTCCACTCATGATGACCAGGAAACTAAAAGAGAGATGAAGAGGAGGGGCTGAGGTCCGCTCTTCCATTCAAGGGCACTCCTCCTTATGACCTGAAGACCTCCCACTAGGCCCCATCTCTTGAAGTTTCCAGCCCCCAAAACTAGTGCTAAGCTGGGGACCAAGCCATTAGCACATGGACCCTTATGGATATTTAAAATCCCAACTATAGTAGCCACACAGTAGGCCTTGGGGAAAGGGGTCAAGGTTATATGTGAACTCCTTTGTGATGGAGCCTAAAGATCTCCTCTTATTGCCCCATTTGCCCTCCCCCTCCCTCTGATACTGCATGTATGCTGTCTGCAAAATAACAATATGTATTATACCCAGCACATGTGACACCCAGGCACCAGGCTTAGCACTGCATATGTTGTATGACTTAATCCACAAAACAATCTTTCCAGGTCACTTCTATTGTTGCCCATGTTACAGGTGGTAAAACTGAGGCTTTTAACAATTGAGTGATTGGCTATGGTCACCCAGATAATAAACATCAGAAGTGGGCTTCTGCTTCAGGTGTTTCTTATCCATGCTTTTAACCATTGTATCAGTGGTTCTCAAACTGGAGTGGACCTTGAAATAACTGGGAGGGCCCCACAAAACTCAGGATTCTGGGCCTGTGTATAGTTTCTGATCCAGTAGAGTTGGGGCCTGAGAACTGGCATTTCTAACAAGTTCCCAGATGCTGTCTATGCTGCTGGTCTGGGGTCCCCAAGGCCATTGGCGAAGCTGGAATAGTCCTTTCCTCACAGGCTCCTTCCAAGGACACAAAGGGATCCTAACAATGTGCTCATACAATCATATATTGTTGTAAAATTTAAAAATATATTATTTTCTTAAAGCAGATCTCTTACATTTGTATAAGCTTTGGACCTTGAAATCCTGGATCTGCTCAGACCCTGATGTCTTCCTGCAGTGGCTTTTCTCCTGTCTTTATCTCCCATCAGATCTGGCTCACATTACAAAGTCCATTCCAGGAGCCACGGCCACCCCCACCCAGGTGGGCTGGGATTTCACAAGGTGTTTAAGTCTGTGCTCATACAGTCTGTCTGCAGGCTTCAGATAAGGGGACTAAAGTCGTTTAATGCATTAAACTGCTGCTAACCATCGGGACACCCTGGCTGGCGTCCGGTTCGCAGGACCTTAGGGGATGTCATCCACACCTTTCCAAAGGAGGTGGGCAATGCCTGGACCCTGGAGCTCAGCCTCTGGCTTGCCTTGGTGGCCGTGAGGAATCCCTTCTTCAGTACAGAAAGAGGGCTTCAGCCGGATGGGGGTGGAGGGGACAGGAGCCCTTCACATTGTGCTGCTTCAGACCTGGCAAGAGCTCAACACCTTCCAGAAGGCTGTGAGCACGGCATTTGGGAAACAGGAAAGAGAGGAAGGAAAGAAATGAAAACCTGACCTGACCTTTCTACAGATTCAGATGCTGGAAAATCTCACACGATTTGGTTCTTGCTCTGGTTTGAATGAGTCTCTCACAGTCCATGTGTGCGAAACTGAATTCCCAATGCAGGAGGGTTAGAAATACAGCCTTTAAGAGGTGATTGGACGCGAGGGTGTTGACCTCACTGATGGATTAATGCCATTATCATGAGAGGGGGTCCAGATTAATGGATGAGTTAGGTCCCATCCCCCGCTTTGCCCATCCTTGCCAGGTGAAAACCCTCGAACTTGGACTTCCCAGACTACCAAACTAAGAAATAAAACTTCTGTTCTTTTAAATTACACAACCGCAGGTATTCTGTTATAGTAGCAAAAACAGAGCAAGATAATTCCCCTCCACCCATTCTCCCCACACAGCAGACTATAGGTCAGTGCTGTCCAGTAGAAATACAATTGGAGCCACAGATGTAATTTTAGATTTTTTAGTAGCTACATTTAAGAAGTCCAAAAGCAGTAAAAAAAAATTAATAACATATTTGATCCAATTTATTAAAAATATCATCACATCAACATATTATCAATATAAAAGCAACCAATGAGATATTATACAGTTTTTTTATGCTGTCTTTGAAATTCAACGTCTCTTAACACAGTGCTTTTTTTTTTTAAATTTATTTTTTAGTTGTAGTTGGACACAATACCTTTATTTATTTATTTTTATGTGGTGCTGAGGATCGAACCCAAGGCCTCGCATGTGCTAGGCAAGTGCTCTACCACTGAGCCACAACCCCAGCCCCTACAGTGCTTTCTAATCCAGACACTATCAACAGAGAAAGTAAAATGTGGTCTGAACAAAACAATTAGGATGTGTTCAATAAAAATATTTTCTATTGGTTCAGTTTTTAAATTTATTAAAAAAATCAATTTAAATGAAATCTTCAGACCCTCTTTTGATGTAGCTGCATTTCACGTGTAACTTGAAGATGAAAGAAACTGACAGCCTGGGTCTTGGGGGGGTGTTAATTCACACAGAGTGATGTGTCCCTGCAGTGGTAGTAGTATTGGTAGTAGCTGTCTACAGACATCACCGGAGAGATGAGGGAGGGATTTGGAACTTGGAGAAAAGCAAGAAGAGAAAGTCCAAGGTGGCTGGTACTCCTGTCATAGAAATTCACGCCTCAGGAAAAACTCCTTTCAGACAGACGTGTTATAGACTCAGCGCCTTCTGTGTGTGATCAGCTGTTTAGAGTCTGGTCCTTTGCTGAGCCATTGGCTCCAGGAGGGTAGAAAGTGTGTCTCTCATTCTCTGCTACATGGGTTGAGCCTGTAGTGCCTGCAACCGGAGCGCTCAATTATTGTTGAAAGAAAAAATGAGAAAGTCACTCTAAATCCCCTGAAGGCCAAGGTGGAGCGAAGTACCTGGGATCCTGCCCATGTGTACAAATCAGTTCCAACCAAGACTGACATCTGAGCAAGAGGGCAAGGGCAGCTAGAGGCCTGCTGCTTAGCTAGAAACAGGGAACTACCAAACTGGGCGCAACGGCCCCATTTTACAGGTGAAGTACATGAGGCTCAGCGGATGATATTACCGCGAGTCCTGGTTCCCTACAGAGCCTGGCAGTTTCCACTGACACAGAGGTTTTCCTTCCCAGGCAGGCCCTGTTTTCTGGGTCCCTCTTCTTTTATTTCCTCCAGGTGCAGGGAAATCATGGCCAAGCTCTTCCTGGGAATGGGGACGTGCCACTCACCAGGAGGAGCCGCTTGGTGCCTAAGGAACCCTTGCTTCTTCAGGGGACAGGGCAACTCATCACAAAAGCAGTAACTCTGGATGAGAGCAGGACAAGGGCAGGCACAGCCAGAGCCAGGTCCTGCACCTGCCTCCTCTCTCTGTCCGTCTCTGAGCTCTGTCCATCCGCCTCCCGGCAGGATCCACACTTTCTCTTCCACGACTGGCTGATTTCCTCTCCTGAGAGCCACGGTATGTAGGTGGTTATTTCCTGCTTTGTCTCCCTCCCCAGCCCCTCTCCAGGTGGAGGAAGGACTCCAGCCAGCCCTTTTCTTCTCTGCTGGGGTCCACAAGGTCATGGAGGTGACAGTCAGAGCTGTGGAATTAAGAGGCTGCCTCAGAGGCTGGTGGGAGCTGCAGAGACTTGGATTCATTCTCCTGCCTCCACACACCACTGGGTCTATTTTAAGTAACTTTCAGAGTGAGCTTTTCCTGGCTTGATCTTTCTCCCTTGGAATTTTTTTTTTAATTTTAATTGTGGCAAAATATACCTATATCCATCATTTCAACCATTTTTTTGAGTGCACAGTTTGGTGGCATTAAGCAAATTCACATTGTTGTACAACCGTCACCTACACCCATCCTCAGCACCTCTAACAGGAACTCTGGACCATGGAACAGTAACTCCCCGCTCTCTCCTCCCCAGCCCACGGCAACCTTTATTCTACCTTCTATCTCTATGAATCTGCCATTCTAGGTTCCTATGTAAGTAGAGTCAAAAGACATTCGTCCTTGAGTGTTGGGCTTATCTCATTCAGCGTAACATCTTCAAGCTCCTTCTATGTTATACCTTGTGCCAGAATTTTGTTCCTTCTTTTTTTTTTTCTTTTGGTACCAGGATTGAACCCAGGGGCACTTAACCACTGAGCCACATCCCCACCCCCACCTTTTAAAAAATATTTCGAGATTGCTCAGGTTCTCTGTAAGTTGCTGAGGCTGGCTTTGAACTTGTGATCCTCCTGCGTCAGCCTCCCAAGCCACTGGGATTACAGGTGTGCACCATCACATCCAGCTAGAATTTTGTTCCTTCTTAAGGCTGATTGATATTCCATTATATATATATACACACCACATTTTGATGATCTGATGGACGTTTAGGTTTGCTCCACCTCTTGGTTTCCGTGACCAGTGCTGACACAAACATGGTTCCTTTTGCATCACTGCTTTCAATTCTTTTGGGGTTACACCCAGAAGTGGGATTGCTGGCGCATGGGTAATTCTATGCTTAATTCTTTAAGGAAACATTAAATTGTTTCCCAAAGATTTTAAGCCTTATTGATCACCTAAGAATTGTTTAACAGAACCGAATCTCCTCAAAACCTCACCAGTGTCCTCCAAAAGAGGATTGATACAGATCTCTGCCTTGGGGCTTATTGTTCTGAAGCCACCAGTGGAAGAGGCCAAAGTCACCTCCTTCCCTACATGTGTGGAAATCCAACACCTGAGGAGCTGAAAGGACCAGTCCCCTTCACTTGACAGGATGAGGAGGTTGTAGTACAGAGAGGGGAGGAGGCTGCGTAGCTTGGCTGGCTTCTCACCCAAAGCCACCTGCCCAGAGAGCCTGGCCACCTGTATGTAGTGGCTCCTCCCTCCCACAGTCACTCTTTCACCTCGTGGTGTTTTCTGCATGTAACAGTCTAAATTTATCTTCCTCACTTATGTCCTTGTTCATTTGATCTCTTCTAAATCTATGTAAGCAGGGCTGGCACCTTTTCTGTCCCAGCATCTAGAACTGTCTGTGGCAATTGTTGGCACTCAAGTATTTTTTTTGAATCAACGAATAAAATATAAATACCTTATTAAATGTATAAAGAGTCGGAAAGCTGAGGCAGGAGGATTGCAAGTTCAAAGCCAGCCTCAACAACGGTGAGGCACTAAGCAACTCAGTGAGACCCTGTCTCTACATAAAATACACAATAGGGCTGGGAAGTGGCTCAGGGGTTGAGTGCCTTTGGGTTTAATCCCCAGTAATGCCAAAAAACAAATCAGAACAAAGTCTACATACGTATAGCTCTCATATTTGTGAGAGAGCTATCCTGAGACCTTCACAACTCTCCCAAGAATATAATCCTCCCAGTAAAAACAACCACTTGTTAAGAGGCAGAGGAAGGCACATCACCATCCTTACTCAGGACCGACTCCAGCTCCCAGTTTTTGCTGTGGGTCAAGGCACAAACACCAGCTCCACAAATGTCAGATCTCGCCGTACTGGCACAGATGCAGAAGGGTTAATATCCCACCCCCACCGCAGGGCTGTGCCCTCAGACTGAGATCACACCCATAACTTTTTTTTCATTAAGATGTTGAAGCCTCTTGTTTTTCCTAAGGATGACAGTAACTGCTTTCCAAGCGATGGTCTCTTCTGGCATAAAAATGCTGCAGGTCATGGGAAGGAGGGAAAACAGAGGACCTTGACCTCCCACCTCAGTTCTACATTCAGTCAGAGTTGCTGTCCCCAATGTCCTAATAGGAACATGCTGTGGACTTCCTAGAGTTCCTGGGAATGGTTGATGTGGTTGTATTATTTTTGTATCTGTGGATTGAAAACTGAGCTGAGCAAGGTGAGGCTTGATCCTGAGCCAGAAACAGAGCAAACTAGGGCCTGGGAGGTAAGGCCATCGACCATACAACATGAAAACACAGTTCCAGACTCTTCTGAATTGCCTGTGGTCTTGCTGTTGGCCGAGCAGCTTGTCCTCTGCCAGGCTACCCTGTCTACTTTTGCTGTGGTGACAGTGGGATTGGAAGGGACCATGCAGGAGCAAGTGATCCAGCCCAGAGGGCATCAGTGGTCAGCACCAGTGTGTGGCCTCTCAGGGGTCCAATCAAGGTGACTCCTAAGACTGAGCCAGCCCTGGAGCCCTGGGGAAGGATGTCACATCTTCTTTCTTCATCTTGTGCATCTCGTTGCCTTGGCCAAGCCCACTCCTCCCTCCAAAGCGGCCCCCTAGGTCACTGTACTCCTTGGTGATTCTCCTGACCTCTGTAGAACCCATGTGCTTATTTATGATGCGCCTGACTCCTGCAGGGCAGCAGAAGCCTCTTCTGCCTCTTGGTGAGCCATTCATGCATTCAGTAAAGAACAAGGAGTGGGACCCAGCAGAGGGTGTCCACAAGGAGCCCAGGTGAGGAGAGGAGTGATAAGAGAAGTTGTAGGGAAAGAGGAGCAATGGAGAGTCGTGGACACTAAGGAAGCGGAGGGCTTTGGGGGCAGGTGGGGCCACCAGACATTGCAGAGACAGAGAAGGCAGCAAAGGGGGCCTTTCAGATTCAAGAATTAGGAAATCACCCGAGAACTTGGAGAGGAGCAAATTTACCGTAGTCAAAAAGAGAAAAGATAGATTGAAAAGAGTTAAGACGGGAATGAAGGGTGATAACCAGGCTTGGTAGGATGTCCTTCAAACAGCTCAGAGTAAGGTCATCCCTCTGCATCTGTGGCATCCTCATCATCTGTGGATTCTTATATAAAATATTCTGAGATATAAAATATTCTAAAAATAAAGTACTGAATATGCACAGACTTTTTTCCTTGTCATTATTCCCTGAACAGTATACTATAACAACTAATTATAAAGCATTTACAATGTATCAGATATTATAAGGAATCTAGACATGATTTAACACATCTGGGACAGTGTGCATAGTTATATATAAATATGACATCATAAAGACAATAGAATGAATAGGACATAACTTTCCCATGTTCTTATATGAATACACGACCAGTGTAACTCCACTTCATGTACAACCACAAGAATGGGAAGTTATACTCCATGTATGTATGCTATGTCAAAATACATTCCACTGTGATGTATAACTAAAAAGAACAAATAAAAAAATTAAAATATGACATCATGTTATATGAAGGACTTGGGTACATGCAGTTTGTGATCCAAGGTGTCCTGGAACAAAGCCCCCTAGGATACCAATGGATGACTGCATAAACTAAAGCACTTTAGTGACCACATATTGTAAACTTTAAAAATATTCATGCTTTTTGTCTCAGGGTTTTATTTCTACCTGCATGGCATATAGACAAAGTTGCAGGCATATGGCTGTTTATATCACTATTTATAATCTCAAGAAAATAAGAACACCTAAATATCCAACATAGGATATCAAACATGAATGATTATTTAGCTGTTACTGTTGTCCATTATTATGAATATTTAATCACCTAGGATCAAAATATCATGTTAAACTAAATTTCAGAGTATAAAACATTCTACTCAGGATGAGCCAAAATTTGCAAAATAAAAATTGGGTAGAGTAGGTAGATCTATCCCAATTTTTTTATTTTGCAAATTTTGGCTCATCCATTCATCCATCCATCCATCATTCATCCATCCATCCACTGCCTACCATCGATCTGTCTGATCCCACAGATATAAAGACCGAAAGGGAAACCAACTAAGACATCAGTAGTCAATGGTTTTATCTGCATTGTGGGCTTACAGGTAATTCAAAAAATATTTTTCTGTGTTTACCAAAATGTCTGGAGTATTTATGAGTCATACTTATAATCATGGAAACAGAAAGAGTTGCTTTTAAAAAGGGGATGAGCCCAGGATGAGGAAGCAGGAGTAAGGGAT
Source organism: Marmota marmota marmota (assembly GCF_001458135.2). Taxonomy (NCBI): domain Eukaryota; kingdom Metazoa; phylum Chordata; class Mammalia; order Rodentia; family Sciuridae; genus Marmota; species Marmota marmota. The sequence continues at coordinate 40,575,683 of NW_025999932.1, forward strand.
GACATCTTTTAAGATGTTTAGCAGTAAAGGGGTGAAGAGAGAGAGAACGGCAACTCAAAGAGTGGTGGGTTTGGGAAGGCTTGCTTTGGTTTGTTGTTGTTTTGGGGGGGTGTGATTTGTTGTTTGTTTGTTCATTCTTATTGCTTTTGTAGTGCTGGGCATCAAACCAAGGGTCTCACACATGCCAGGCCAGTGCTCTATCACTGAGTTTCATCCCCAGCCAGGACTTGGTGCTATTTTGGAAGGTAGAGTACTATAGATCATTCTTTCCCGCAGAGAAGAAAGCAAGAATGAGGGTGAAACCAAAGACCCCCCGCCAAGTCAGATCAGCAGGTCCTGGTGAGGAGAGGTAGGCTCTGAGCACAGTGGGGAGGCTCATCTTTCCTGAGAGGAGCTGGGAGTGACGCGGTACCCAGCAGAAGCCAGGGGTGGAGCTGCACTTGGGCTCAGCCAGGAGGGAGGCGCCTCACTCTGCCTGCATACCCACACCTGGTACACCTGGGACAGAGCTTTCCTGTCCTCCTTAAAGTACATTCAAACACCCCACCTCTGTGCTCCCACTTTTCTCCCTTGCACAAAATCTTGTACGAGCAAGAAGCATGGATGTAGCACATTACAGGTTGCAGGCCCGTCCTACCCAGAGGGAGCCTGGTGTTCCCTCTTGGAAGTCCCTGCAAACCCCCAGCTGGTCTAAAGGTCAGACCATGATCACCTGCCCAAGGTGGCTCTCCTCACAGCTCCTATTCTGTTAAAGACTTGTCTCCAGGAACAGGGCTGAGACCAGACGCATCTCTGACTTCAAGCATCTTGTCTCCTCTCCTTTTGGTGGCTCCTGTGCCCATTTCTTTCTCCCTCCTTTCTTCCACTGGTAACCTTGGATCCTAACCATCTCTCTAGGAGATGATGAAAATCCCTCCCAGTTGGTCCTTGCCCCTGGCCATCCACACTGCCCTGCTTTCCTTGGCTTCTGGCCTATGGCTGTATTGTGCCCTCTCTTGAAATGCCCTCGGCCTCCTCTCAGCCAATTCCTGTCCTCCAGAGGAGACGCAAGTGCCCCCTCCCCAGGAGGCTTCTCTGACCCTCCACTTGGGTTCAGCCTGGCCCTTCAGGTCCTGTCCTGATGTCTGTCCCCACCTTGAGCAGGCCATGAGGTTTTACTTCTCTGGGTGACCTGCAGAACTGTGTGGATGGGACCACAGCTCCATTTGTTGGCTTATCTCTAACATCTGACCAGCGCTTGGCAAGTGTTCGGTGTGTAATGCTCACAACTTATTTCACTCAAGAAGATCCCCAGGGGATGGGAACTAACACTTGCCTTATGTCCTCCCCTCCGGGCACTGTACAAAGAGAGGTAGCCTAAGAGCTTTGATACTCTATTTCCATAAATCTCAGATCTACACAGGGAGGAGGTGTTTAACACCCTTTTGCAGATAAGGAAACAGGCTTAGAGTGTGAATTAGCGGTGTTCCTTGGAAGGTGCCCAGTCAGCAAGCATACAGCTAGCACCCCGGGGCTGTCCCCACAGGCTTGGAGGATTTCCTTACACTCTCTCTCCCCTGTGAAGCTCTCTAGTAATCGCAAGCAAGCTGCTTTGCACAGAAGTGAGGGCTTCTAACAAATAGCCTTGTACCACCCACACATCTTTAAATATCTGTTTCCTAACTTTACACCAGGCTGAGAGGTCCTTGCAGGCAGGAACTGTGTCATTCATCTCTCCAGAATCCACAGTTCTTGGCATATTGTAAGTATTTTGTAAATATTTACTGACTTGGATTATCCATCAAATTATTTGTTGATTTATGAAGTGAAACTCTGATGGTGAATGTTCTGGAGTCAGGGCAGAAAGTATTTTTGAGCAGATGGTCCATTCCTGCACCCATCAAATTATACTAGATGGGTCATTTTCTAAGCACAGGGGCTAGCCCTGAGGCTGTAGATAGAACAAATTTAAATTCATGATGAATTCATTAAAAATTCCAGGACAAGAAATCTTTCAGGAGCAGTAATGACATCCCCATTTAAAACTAAATTAATTCTGTATGGTTTAAATGTTATTATAGTGAAGTGCCAACGAACATAATTGTGATGAGGCCCTGCTTCTGAAAGGAATCCATTAAGACAGTCAATCATCATAGCTGAGCTATTCATTAGTACTGCTTGACATCTCCTATGTCCGTCACTTCTCTCAGTGACTTTAGTCAACACAGATTTACGGAGCACTTGTTCAAATCCAGCAAGGTGCTGGATGCTTAGGGAAATGCGTGACCCCTGACGGGTAGACCCTCAACTATCAGTGACCAGCAAATTCCCTTGGAGCTTGTTAGATATATAGGGACTCAGCCCCACCTAGCCCTCCTGCACCAGAATCTCCACTTTAACAACACCCTGGGGATCTGTATGGTCATTAAAACTTGAGAAGCACTGTGGAAATTACCATCATGCAGGTGGCAAAGCAGGACAGTCCAATGAGTTAATGCTTAATGACATAAAACCCTCTCACTGAGGCCTCCCTACCACCTGGTTGACCCCTTGATCCTGAATCTCTCCAACCGACCATCCTCATCATCTCCTGATTTTTCTTTAATTTTCCATGAAATTTATCACCTTCTAATATACAATGCATGCTTACTTAATGTATCTGGTTCATTCTCTATCTCGTCCTGCTAAATCCATGAGGGGAGGAATCTTTGTCTATTTTGCTTTCAAGTGTAGGCCCCAAGCATCACAGATTTGGGGCCTTCAATGGCTGGATGCTTCTGATGCTCCTCTAGCCCCCAGCACAGTGCAAAGCTTTCTGCATGCAGAACACAGGTTTCTTAATAATCGGATGAAGATGTGGCCAGCTGCTTCCAGGGCCCAAGATCCTTTCTTCACCAAGCCTTCCAGCTTGTGCCTGGTTCTGAATCAGTGGAGAGTAACCTGGAGTCTACAGGTTGTATGGGGACCATGCCATCCATACTGGGATACTTTTGAGATGATTGTGTGTATGCGTGTGTGTGTGTGGGGGGGGGTCATGAATAATTAATTCTGCAGCAGGTTTAAATGAAAACCATCTCCATCAATTGTGACCTTACATATGGGGCCCACTGAGCTCTGTCAAAGTCTACTATCCAGTTCTTGGTGGAAGCATTGGGAAGTTGTCTCCATAATGGTTCTTCTCATGTAAGCTCAGATTTTCATGACAAAGCAATGCCTATTTTCTCACTTGATGTTCTTCTATGAAATAGAGCCCACCTAAAGCTTTATTTCATAAAGATCATCTAGGTTGAAAACTCATGCTATTGTTTGTAGGGTACATTAAAATGCTATTTTTATTGGATGGGAGGAGAAGATGAAAACATACTTGTTTTTCCAGAAAGAGCTGCACGTCCAAGGAGCCATCAAATGTAAGAGCGGGGACAGCAGAGGGGGAAGGCGTACCTACAGCGTTTTAGCATTGGCTTTGCCTCTTACCTAGGTATGACTTGGGCCTCTGTCTCAAACCAAAACCAAACAATACAAACAGTTCCCAACCTATCTTTCCTTCTTTCTATCATGAGTCCCATACTTTAGGGGAGCATTTTATTTTATTTTTTGTTTAACAAAACATGTGGAGGAGATGACTACCTTTAGGAAAGCACAGACCGACAAGGAACCCCGTGGCTGGAACCCACCACGTTTGTCAAGGTAGGTTGTGCTAATGCTTGGTTTTGTTCACCTGCTGTCCTGCCTCTCAGCTGAATTCTAAGGTCATCAGAGAAGAGGTCGTGGCCTATGTTTTTGTCAGTCTGTGCCACTGAAAGAGGTCAGAGGATTTCCTGGAGTAGGGTACTGCCCAACTCAGACAAAGTGGGGTCCCTGACAAACATATCAGAAATGAATTTAAGAGCAAGTCAGCTGAGACACAGGGGTTTATTTAGGATTTTTTTTTTTTTAATTTAGGAAAGCAGATAATACATTCAAGGGAGAATGCAGGACATCTCGAGAGTGAGACTTTGCAGGTCTCAGGCTCTTCTTTTAAGGGAAATTTGGTAAGGGGTCAGCATGGGAAGGCATTTGGGGAGGATATCAGTCTAGTGATCACAAGATGGTTTGTGGTGATGTGATTGTTCCCGAGGTTCTTAGGCAGATGTAGCCTTCATTATCTAAAAATTCCTTAAATTATAGGTTTCTTAAAATGTCTTAAAAATCTCTTTGCTTAAATCTATGTCTTGCATGGGCTAATTAACAAGTACAAGGTAATTTTCCTGAGTGAATTTACAGTAACTCTAAGATTTACAGATTTCCCAGATATGAGAAAGTGTCAGAGTCTGGGAGACAGAACTGGCTTGGGAAGTAAGAGGCCTGTAGGAAAGGTATGTGGAGCTTTAGTAGAAGGCTTCTAGACTAGTTTTATTTTTCTTGTCCCTCCTTTCACCTTCTTTTATATTTCTCCTGGACTTATTTAGTTGCAGGAAACAGAATCCAAATCAAACCAGATCAAGTTAGACGAAAGTGTCCTGCTGGAACGTCATAGGGACGTCTCACAGAAGCAAGAGTCGGAGGTATCACCAGGCCTTCAGATATCTGCAGAAGGGTGCATAGAACAGTTTCATCCCTCGGGGACATGTGGTGGCCCTCATCTTTGTGTCACTCTCTCTTCTTTCTCTCCAACAGCTTTCTCTCCATGTCTGTGTCCCCTACACAAAACCAATCCTCCCATAGAATTTATGTATTCCAGTGGGAGCAGATTGGTTGCTTGAATGGAACGATTCTTTGCTGAGTTTATGGTCCTGTGCATTGCTGGATATTTCGATACCCCTGGCCCTGCCCAGAGAATGCCAGGACAACCTCCGTCCTGGTGCTTCCCAGTGGACTGTGCTCAGTTATGAAGATCCACAGGTTCGGTGCACTGTGTGCTTGTCAGTGGATTTATGGGGTCATAACTCCAACGTAAGTTGAGGAGTATCTGTACTCCATGCATTTCCAAATGACCCCAACTATGTGACGCAGGTCCAGCACCCACTTTCAACAGAGTTTCAGTGTCTCTTATTTCAAATTCTTAGGATAGAAACTGATCATCTGCCACCATCAAATTGGACATTGGTCCACTCTGCCATGACTAGAAGTCTGGATGGTCATGAAACACACGCAGGTCACCACACCTGCCCCTCATAGGAGCTGAGGGCAGGGATCATTCCTGGAGAGGAAACTGCAACTGGGCAGTTACCCCAAAACAGTTACCCCATTTCTTCCTCCTCATTCCTAGGTGTCTGGCATTGGGTCAGTGCCTATGAATATGTCTGGATTGTCCACTGATTAAAAGATGGAACTAGCGGTTGGAGATCTCAGGGATAATGTTCCTTGTTAGTTCAGGAGGCTCCAATTTCAGGGTTTCATCTATTGCTGTGCTTCAAGATCAAAGGGAGATCTCTCCCTTTTTCTTAGATTGCTAACCTCGCCCCTACCTTTTATTTTCTGAATTTCCACTTTCCCTCATCTTGCAATTTCCTACGCCTCCTCTAATCTTTTGTCTGTGGACATGTGATCTTCGTGGTGCCTCTTGCCTACCGATAACATTAATTCACAAAACCTTGGATGGACTACTTCATCACAAGAACGTATAAAATTGCCCTAATGTACCCCTGGAATTAACATACTTTTTGCTTATGCGTTTGCCTTACACAGCTGTTCACCATTTGAAGAGGCCATCCCAATGCTCAGAAGATAATCAAAGAAGCTACTTAAAAACAACATGCTGCCTTTTTTGAAAAGGGGGAAAAAAAAAAGAAACCCAGTGCCCATGCTGAACTCAAATGATAATGAGCTCAGGCAAGAACCCAACGAGGCCTCCAGGGCCAGCCCACCCAGCTGGGAAATTTGCATTTTATACAAACCATTTTATGAGGCTATAAATTTCACAATTTTACCGTTACAGGTCTTAATCATGGTGCAGTCCATTTCTGTGTGTATCTTTGGTAAACAGAATTAAAATTTCCACATGATCTGACAATGGTGAAGTGTCAATGGCTTCTCTAGGAGTTGGTGGCTTGCTCTGACCTCTGATGAGTCCATCATTTTTTAGGCATAGAAATCACAGTTTGGGCTGATGAGCCTAATTTCAGTCTCCAGGCAGTTTTTAGTCTGCTTTCACTGCTTTTTGATATTCGTCAAGGTTAAAAAAAAGTTATTTGACAAGCAACTTGAGTACAAAAATAACTGAGATACCAATTAATAAATCCAGTATGTATTATAAGCACCTCCATATCTATTGCCACTTCCTTTCACCCCTGGCACTGAGAATTGATCTCAGGGGTGCTTTGTCACTGAGCTATGTCCCCAGTCACCCCCTTTTTTGAGAGATGGTCTCTTACGTTGTGGAGGCTGACCTGGAACTTGCAATCCTCCTGCCTCAGTGCCCTGCCTCAGTAGCTTAGATTACAGGCATGTGCCACCAAGCCCTATTCTGTTGCCCCTCTTGAAAGCATTCGTGCATAATCTTCAATCACAACATGTAATCCATAGCATATTAGTTGCTTTGTTCTGTAGTTGGCTTTTAAACAAATCTGCTTTTCCATTTGAATCTTTTTCATAGAGATTGCTTTTATGTCATTCATTTGAAGTTTTGAACTTATTCTTTCTTATATTTGCTTATTTTTTAGGTCACGCAGCTTTCTGAAGCACAGTCAAGCAGATTTCTTGGATCTAGGTAAGCACTGGACTTGAAAATTATCTTCCAACTGTTTAATAACTACACTTAGGAACAATGCGTGCTCTCCTATGAGAATTCTTCTCAGTTTTTCTTTCAGTCGTATTTTCTGGATCAATCCTGTATGTTTGGGGGGTAAAGAACATAAAGTAAGGGATGTGTTACAAGACAAGACAATTTAATGGGCTGTTCTTGATTTAACCATGAAATGAAAGTTTGTGCTCCTTTGAAAACATCTTCTGCATGAAGTGAAGGCACTGATTGTTTCTATTGCTATTACCTGACAGAATTGATCAACAAATGCTAGGTGAATGCTAAACAGGAAATGAAGCAGCGGGCAGGCTCAGGGAACCTGCCTCTGTGCTGTCATCCTGTCTGCTGAGATCTTCAGGACCTGGGATTAGAAATCAGGGAGCATTCGGCTAAGGCTTAAAGACCCCTTTCTCACATCAAGAGCCTGTGGTTGATGGAGTAACGGGGTGGTAGAAAAGGACAGTTAACTACATTTCCATGAGAACACCAGGAAATTGAAGAACTAGGGCACATTTGCAAAGGGTCTGACAAATCCTGCCTGTGTGAACTACAAAGCCATCTTGTCCTTACAGTTAGGGCCAGAAGAGATGCTGAGTCTGTCTTTGAATTAATGTCCCTAGCTGATGTCACTTGCTTCATCTCCTAACGTGGGCCCTGCCCCGAGGAGTTTATTCTCAAATGTAGACGTGATTTTATTATGCTCTCTTTGAAACTCTTCAACATTGTCTTATGGTTTGCAGGAAAAACATACAAATAAGTTGGCAAGACCCACTAGAGCCATCATTTTGGCCCTGGCCACCCCTCCGGCCATGCCTCAAAGCACTCCCTGTTGGCTCATTCATCACTGTGCAGAGCTGCGTGGAGTCTCTTTTCCTGTGTACATATCGTCTAAAGGACTCTCCTATCTCATCCAGCTTCCACCTGGATATAACCCTACAGCAAACTCCTATTTATCTAACTTCAAGACCCGGTTTAATCATTACCCCTATGACCTTTTTTCCCCCCCGACCACCAACCCACTCCCAACAACTGAATTAGTAGTTCCCTCCTTGCTGACATAGATATGTATTTATACCTTGCACTTTATCATGGACTGTTGTAACTATTTCTCTCAACAGGAGGGTGGTGACATAACAAAGCCACATGGAAGATTTTTTTTCTTTTTCAAAATACCTATTCTTAGGCTGCACCCTTGAAAATTCTAATAGAGTATGTCTGGATGGGAACCAGGACTCTTATTTTTAAGTGCTCTAGGTGACTCTGATGTGTGTGTCTGGTCAAGAACTCTCCGACTGAACTGAGTGAGAGATTTGGGTAGGCCAGCACCTCATTCAATGCTGAACCCTGCACTTAGCAGGGTGGTATTTGGTAGACTCCTGGCTGATGTGGGAAAAGGGGGGTGAGAGGGGAGGAGGGAGGGAGAGGGAGAGAGACTGAGGAAAGAAGAAAGGAAGGAAGGAGAAAAGAAATGGGGAGACAGAGAAGAGTTCGAGGTTTATTAGTAGAATCTTATTCTCTGGGGAAAATTCTAGAAAGAGTTTTGTAAATAGAAAGGCTCCTTGTTTAGCTGTAAGGACTGGCTCTGTCTTCCAAGATGTGAACCAGAGATGGATATACTTAGAAAGGCCCATGGGCTCCTGGCGAGTGTGTGGGTACAGTTGACCGTGAAGTCATTTCTGGTCTCCTCATTGTCTTACCAGCCCCTGTCTGCACTTCATGGAAAACACATCACCAGCCTCCTCATTGGGCCTTTTCTGGTAGTTTAACACCCGGCTTCTACCTCTTAGGCCATAAATGATTCCTAAGCCCAGACAAACATCCCCCTCTTCAAGCAATCTTTTGGCATTCAGGGGGTCCTTTTACCACTCAGCAGAACACACGGATTTCCTCCTGGTCCTATTGGACAGCCCCGTCCCTCATCAAGAGCCATGGTCAAGCTGACTTGCTCTGATGTCAGGGGTCTGAGCAGGGCCAGCATCCTGGGGGATCAAGCAGATGAGAGAAGACCCCTGAGGAGAATGGGAAAGAATCCTTTTCCATCTTGGGAGGGGTTTTCCAGTCACAGAATAGTGGCATCATTTTCATCTACACTGAGTAACCAGGACTAGGTCTAAGTACCAGGACTAGGGCTAAGTACCAGGACTAGGGCTAGGTACCATGAACATCAGCTTCTTTCTTTGTGCGCTTTTTACTCTTCAGCTAAATAGGAACTATTTCTTATTGACATGTCCTTCTTATCAGCCTTCAAATGCTACCCCAAGGAGTCCCACCAGGTTGCCAGAGTTGGCCCAAAACAGGTCTTTCCCATCCTCTAAGGTAACTCTTCTACACACCTGTTTTCCCCAATCATCGGAAAATAGACCTCAAGATTTTAGTAGCAAAGACGCCCATATGACGAGCCTGTTCAGAGCCGTCTTGAATCGCTGAGGACTGTGGATTTTTGATTTTTAAATATATGCTCCGGTTGGGGAAGAAAAAGTCATTGGGCAGGGCCCTGCATTTTAAGCACGAAACAAGATATGAGGAAGAATTATGATTGCGGCAACCGCAGCACAGCTCCACTTTGGGCCTCTGCCAGAGTGCCCATCCCAGAGCCCTTTTCTGGAGTCTACGCCATGCGTTCTTAGGTAATCAATTTAAGAGGCTTTTATGAGGTGCCAGAGCACGTTACTTAAAGCATCCCCATTTATTTTGCCTTACTTTATGTTTTTATTACATAGAATTTGAATTAAATCCATTTGGCAATGTTTTATAGTGGAGGGGGCAGGAAGAAAAAGGAGTTAGTCATTGAGGGGAAAGCGCCTGTGGTAGGGCTGCTCAGACCCCAGTGGAAGGAACAGAGGCACCCCAGGCTGCCTCGGGTGGGGAAGCTGTGACCCCCAGCTCAGCTCAGTGAGAGAAGGAAAGCTCCTTACATTCCACTAGGGCATCCTCCCTGCTATAGTTTTTAATGATTCTTCTAAGGGCTGGCTCTGCTTTCCATTATCCTTTTCAAAACCTCCATTGATAACACTTGCCTTCAGAGTAGAGCCCAAATTCTGCTTCAGTGTGTCTTTCATCACCTGATTTGCCTTTCATCTCTCTCTACACCTTGACTTGGGTCCTTGCTTTTTACTCTTCAGCTAAACAGGAACTGCTAGTTGCCTCCTGTTTACCAGCCTTCTAATCCTACCCCGTGATCAAGGCCCAAATAAAATGTCATCTCAGGACTGGGGGTGGGGTGCTCAGTGGCATAGTGCTTGCCTAGCAGGTGCAAGGCCCTTGATTCCATTCCCAGCATCTTAGCCTTAACATTTCCCTTAATCCATCCAGAAGGAAGTGCTGGGTGCAGTGGTGCCTGCCTATAATCCCAGCAGCTTGGGAGGCAGGGTGATTGTGTGTTCAAAGCCAGCCTCAGCAACTCAGTGAGGCTCTGAGCAACTCAGGAGACCGCCGTCTCTAAATAAAATATAAAAAAAGAGGTGGGGATGTGGCTCAGTGGTTAAGTGTGCCTGGTTCAATCCCCTATACCAAAAAAAAAAAAAAAAAGAAGAAGTAGTTGAGTAATTAGTTCTTGCTCTGAATGCTCATGGCATTTTATTTTTACTCTTTTGTGTGACTGTTATCACCGTTTATTTTGATTTCTAGTACATATACATGTATTCTTTTCAGAATTATAAATCTAGAGCAAAAGTTGCCTGAATATTTTTATCTTTAATTTACACTCAGCCTCTAGTCCAATGACTTGTGCATTGGAAGGACTCAATCAATATCTGCTGATGGCTATATAGATGCCAGCCCCAGTGAGCAATTTTAGAACTAACTGGTTCCAGATTGACAGCCTCTCTCTCTCTCTCTCTCTCTCTCTCTCACACACACACACACACACACACACACACACACCCTGAGAGCGGGACTGACAATCATCAGCCCCACCTCAAGCCCAGGGTCCAGGCCAGGCTGACTTACTGCAACGTCAGGACCTGAACTTGTAAGGCATCTTGAAGAAGAGCACCAGGCAGACAAGACAAGACTCCACAGAGGGTTGGGAGGGCCATCTTCTCACCTCCAGAGTTTTCTAGATGTAGGAATGATGATACCACTTTCCCCTGTGCTGCAGTGAGTATCGGGATGAGGCTCATTTGGCTGTAGTATACAAGGTCCATTCAGCCAGGATTGTCACATCAGGGCTTGTCCTGAGGGGTCACATGGAGCCATAATTGGGCAAAGCGCATCTGGACTCACCTGGAAACGTGCTGGACTCTGCAGCCTGCGGTGGAGCTGATGCTACATTCTGGAGCTCCATGGCGCTCGGGTGTGGCCGCCCACCTCACCTCTGGTTCTTTCCACCACATCACCTGCAGGAGCCTTCCCCCACCAAGGGTCTCCCCAACCTGCCTTCACTAGAGGACCTTTCAGCCATTGCTCTTGCTCCAGATGGGTAAACATGTGGTTTCTATCTTTCTTAGTTTCAGTTTCTGAGCAAAGGAATTAGACCAGGGCCGCCCACCTCTATAGGCCAGACGGCTGTAGTCAGCGCCTTCCTTTGGTCCAGTCAGCAGAGGCCAGGATGCAGGGATACCTGGGAAGCCACTGGTCAGGTTGGCACCACCGTAGCCATATTGGACAGTATCACCGTGACCTTGCAGTGGGATAAGGAGGGAGGAGGGCATTCTGCCCCCAAGGGAGAGCAGCAAGAGAAACCTGGCAGCTAATTTCCCCAGATGTCCAGGCTCAGACTCACAGCAGATGAGAGGAAATACAGGAAAATAAAATAACTGCAAGGGATCCTAGAATTGTTGGTGTTTTTGTCTGAATATTTGTATCTCTCCAAAATTTCCAAGTTGAGATCTTATCCTCAATGTGATGGTATTAAAAGGTTGGACCTTTGGGAATAATTAGGTCACAAGGATATAGCCCTTACTAATGGGGTTAGTACCGAAGAAAAGAAACTTGAAGGCACCTGTTAGTCCTTCTCTCCATGTGAGGACACAAAGAATATGCCTTCTCCAAGGAACAGATCCTCACCAAACACTGAATATGCTGGTTTCCAGCCTCCAGATCTATGAGCAATGCATTTCTGGTGTTTATCAATTACCCAGTGTATGGTATTTTGTTATAGCAGCCCCAACAGACCAGGACAAGAGGGAAATAAAAACTGACGAAATGCACACCTGTGATTCCAGCGGCTCAGGAGGCTGAGGCAGGAGGATCAAGAGTTCAAAGCCAGCCTCATCAAAAAGCAAGGAACTAAGCAACTTAGTGAGACCTTGTCTGTAAATAAAATACAAAATAGGGCTGAGGATGTGGCTCAGTGGTTGAGTGCCCCTGAGCTCAATCCCTGGTACAAAAAAAAAAAAAAACAAGTGAAAATATACAAAAGTGACCGAGACAGAGAGATTTAGTCACTGAATTAGCAGCTAAAATCACAGGATAGTCTTCTGAACTGAGTGATAACTTCAATGCCTCATCAGAACCAAGAGAGTTCATTGGCTGTACCTTTATTTTAGACTGTATTCTATCCTGGATCCTTGTTTTTAGAACATTTGAGGTTTGGCCTTGAACACTTAAAAAAAAGAAAATCTCAGTACGACGTTGCCTGATTCACGCCTGAGGCACAGCAGTTTGTAATGTCCCTTGCAAGCATTTGTGGCTAATGCTTGTTCCATTTTTACCTAAGAAGTTCCCTGTTCTTAGCATCTCTCTCTACTTGATCATCACAGATGGAGAGCCATGATTAGCTGTTCAGTCTGGTGACCACAGGCACTAGTTTCGTTTCTTTTAGCAGAGTCAAGCCACTGCTCTCATGTATCTCTGAAAAACAGTGGCTAAAATCTGATAACTGAGTGCTTAGGATCATGGGGGCCTCTTGCCCTCTCCCTTCCTGCTTCCCCCGTTGCTCCTTTCTCTCTTTCTCCCTTCAGGAATGCTCCGGTTGAAAGGAGAATCCCATAATGATCATAAGAGCCAACATCTATTGAAGGCTTAATCCATGCCCGCTGGCATGTAAGCACATTCTGTAATTAGCTCATTTAATCCTCATGACATCCCTACCAAGTGGGCACGAATCGTATCTGTATTTTACAGATGGGGCCTTAGAAGCAGAGAGTAGTTCGGTCACTTCCCCAGGATCCCAGCCCAGGTGGGAGGATGTGACCCAGGGGGGCCAGCCCCTGAGGTCCTTGCTGTCTCCACAGGCTCTCCTCTTACCCACTGTGCAGTCCTCAGTCAGGCTGGGAATGCAGTCAGGGTGTGGATGGAGAAAGCACAGAGACCAACATAAAGACAGTGCATGCTCCTGGCAAGGCCAGATCTGACCAAACTTACTAGGTATGTGACATGAAGCCAGTTACATAACCCTCTGGGCCTCAGTTTGCTATCTCAGAAGATTGTTGGGAGGATTAACTTGTGCCTGGAATACAAAATAACTCAATTAACTGGAAACAGCCAACCAAGTATTACCATGGTATTAGGTTACCAGTCTCCACCCCAGGGTTACCCGAGTCTCATCATAGAAGGGTCCTGCCTTCTGGGATAGGTAGAGCACTAGGAAACAATCCATGCTATTATCTTGACATTTAGGGCTTCCTGAATTTTCCCTTCCAAAGGGATGCATACATCTTGGACGAGAGGGAAAAGATGAAATTTCCAGACTCACCACAAGGTGACAAAATGAATCAGGTTGTGGCATATCGTATTTATTTATTTAATTTGCACCACAATTGATGAGACAATGGACCCTATTATCCTCATTTTACAAACAGGAAAACTGAGGCATTTGCTCAACACTGAAACTGGGTAAGGTGGCTCACACCTGTGACCCCAGAAACTTGGGTGTCTGAGGCAGGAGGATTACAAATTCAAGAGCAACCTCAGCAACTTAGTGAGACCCTGTCTCAAAAAGGGAGTGGGGCTGCGGAATGAGACCCAGTGGTAGAGCATGCATGTGTGGGAATTTTGTAGAATTCCTAGTACAAAAAAGAAAATGTTGGAGGTGGGGCAAATGTTGATAAAAAGCTGAATTGGAGGGCGTGGCTTAGATGCTGAGTCCCCAGTCATTAGCTATTCTACCTCTCAAATCACTGGGTTGCAACAAAAAGAGAAGGAAGCCACAGGAATGTAGCCTAATAGCCACACTTACTCAGTGGGACCTCAATTTGGTGGACTTTTTTTTCCCAATGAAGCAGCCTACCACCTCCGGCTCCTGGACCCTGGTGTGCCTGACACCGGCAGTGAAGCTCAGCTCTGCTTGCCCTCGGGCACCCTTCCTCCAAGGTCACCCCACAGCACATAATGGGAAAAAGTCCAAATCATGGCAGGGAAAAAGAAAAAATATTCTTTGCATGGACTGGAAGATTTAAATTGTGAATCCCACTACAGCACCAAGACAAGAGAAATGTGCAATTATTATGGGATACTCTGTCGGCTGATTGTTAATTTCATGCTATTTGCTATTTATGTTCTTGGAAAATTTTTCACATTCTGCTCCTCTACCCCATGAGTGGGTATCTTGAGATGTCTATCACATTCCCCTTATTATTTTCATTTTTATGCCTTAAAGAACATCTCTCCTGGGGCTTGCATTAAGCTGTTCAGCCTCAATTATCACCTCTCTCTGGGCAGCAAAAATGTACACCTGAGCTCCCACCCTCAAATGACATTTGCCACAGGATTTCTCCTTTCTTTACAGCAAGGGCTGGGAATGGCTCCTCTTATTTCTCTTTTCCCAATTCTGTTGATGACAGAAGCGGACAAAATGAGGAGTCTCATGTTCTAAGGTCTGGTCACAGTCCTGTGTTCAACATCAGCTGCTATTTAGACAGATAGGGACTATTTAAAACCAACCAACCAACCAACCAACCAACCAACCAACAAAAAACTTGAACAGTTATTTCCATCCCTGAAATAAGAATTAAACTTCAACAAATTCACGTAGATTTTGTTTTGTTTTTTTAATAGAAATATGCTTAGAGGTCTTTGCCCTGGGCATTGCAAGCTAGAATAAGTAGTGCATGTCACATGTAATCTTTCCAAAGATAGGAGACCCTCAGCCATGAAGCTTGGGGCTTCACCTGGCCTATCCCAGCCTACTCCTGCCTGGGAAGGGTTGCAATAACAGTGGGCTGGGAGCTTTGCACATTTCCAAAGTAGGGCCTCCCATCCCGGAATATTTGACAAATTCACTACTCAACTGATAATGAGCACCTATTGCATACCTGGCACTCTGCTAGTCAAGTCATGCAGATAGAACCAATAAAGAGACACTTCTAGGGTTCTAGAGAAGGAAAAAAACCACATTTCTGTCTCCATTCTCAGAGTGCAAAACCACTAAAGAGATATATTCCTGAGCTTGATTATTGATAAAAAGCTGAATTGGGGGCTGGGGTTGTGGCACAGTGGTAGAGGTAAGGCTCTGGGTTCGATCCTCAGCACCACATAAAAATAAATTAATAAAATAAAGTTATTGTGTCCAACTACAACAAAAATATAAATATTTTTTTAAAAAGAAGCTGAATTGCAAGTCATAGCCTAGATGCTCAGTCTCCTCTTACGTCATGAACCTGCCCAACACATTAGCACAGAGCTAGACCACTATGGCCTTCCAAAAAGGGCCAGGCTGTTTGCTGGGATTATAGGCATGCTCCACCGAATCTGGCCCATGCTCAATCTCTTATTCCTTGGCTGCAAAAGAGATGGAGAAGGTTGGATTGACATGAACAAGTGAGTGAGGCTGACAGCAGAGAGGCATGTGCCGGATCCTCCACAGGCAGCCTGGTCTGAAGGAGAGAGAAGGGCAGAGCCCAGTCCGCTGGGCAGTATGTCAAAGCTCACAGTGAGATAGCACACTAAATGCTCTGCAAAGAATCAGTCATTAAGGGTGGGGGGGCGGCGGCTGGAATGCTGTAACACAGGGTCAGGAAAATAGAGATGTCCCTAACAAAAGCATTCCTTCCTGGCTTAGAGTGGGCAGCCCAGTAGGGAGAGAGGACTGGCTCTGTCAAACAATAATAAATTGCTTTACAGAGCAGGTGGTCTCTGGGTGAAGGGAGAAGGATGAGCAGGTCTGGGCTTCTGGTGTCTGTTGCTCATGAGTGCTCTGCAAAGACTTTTTTTGTTGAATTGACATTGTAAGTCTTTGATGCTAGGAGCCCTGCCTAAGGCAGGCTGTTTTTTCTTTATGCCTGTTTCTTTTACCTGTGGAGACCCCGTCTGAGTCACCTTCTCGCTCCCCCAAGTCTCAGTTGTGAGCATTCCCCAGTCATGTTTGCACAAAGCCTGGTGCTCTCTGAAGCACGGCTCTCTGTAAATACAGTTTTATTATTAGAAGACGATGAATTTTTAAAATGCCAATTCTGGCCTTTTCATCACAGAACTTGAGTCTGCATATAATTTGCTCCTTCTTCATCAAACACCTTGCAGTTTTCAGCTGTGTGCTGAGGACACTGCTTCAGGCAGTGGTCAAGGCCATAGGGAGCCAGGCAGGGCCTGAGTGTAGAGCCTGCCCAGCTAGAGTGCTGCAGCCCACCTCCTTCCTGGTGAATATTCAGGAACACAGTGTGGCTTGTCAAGAGGAGGCAGAAATCTGTATTTTATGCGAAGTCTCCTGAGTTTTAAATATTGTTCTGAAATCAACCATTTTTTTTTAATTGAAAAAAAAATTACAGAGCCAAACATAGCATGCCTGTGGACTGGATTTGTCCTCTTTTATCTGCCCCTGACAATCAGCTTCTGATCCAAAGCAACTTCGCCCTGGTGTGTTTTAGTAGTTGGATCCTATTGCAGGCAGGTGAACTGAGGTCTCAAGTAAGTCATCCTGGGTTGTCCAGAGGGCACTGTGCATGGTATTGTACCTATTGACCTTCAAGTTTTCAGCTTGATACCAAATTTTCCTTGTATGTTCGAAGGCAGAGAGCCTGTCCTTATTAAAGTTTATGTGGATTACCATTGATCCCTAGTCAAATAGGGAGGTTGTTGGGTGAGGTACTCAGAGCTGAGCGTGTGCTGTTGGATGGTGCCTGGTTCAAATTCTGAGCTGACTGTGGATTGGGACGAATCTCATAACCTTCCAGGACCTCACCTGCAGAGGAAGGATGATCCAATTCCTGTTTCAAAGGATAACTGCAAGAGATACTGTAGGTAAAGCTTCTTGCCCGGTACAGAGTCAGAACCCAGAAAAAAAGTTTCCCTCTCCCCAGTGCCTCCCCCCACCCAACAGGCAACCTCAGGGAGTGTGGAAGCCAGATGGGCAACTCCCCGGGAGGGAAAAGCAAGAGGCCAGACCAGCCAGCACTTTGAACATGGCCTTAATCCTCAGCAGGTTGCTGATCTAATTGAAAAACAATTTGCCACATGCCTAACTGGCCTCTTTTCCTGATGGGATCCAATAACACTTACCTTCTAATGGGGGGAAGAGATCTGTCCCCTTTAGGGACAAAACATGGGGCATGGAGCCCTAGGATCACATAGGAGTGGACAGCAACTCCTCCTTCTGAAAGGAGACTATTCCCCTCCTGCTCCTGGACTTGCGCAGAGCTGATGTGGCCCTCCTCAGGGCTTCTCTTGTTCTACTACATTTTTCAGTTGTTTGGGGACAGGTCTCTTTCCCCCATGGGAAGATAAGCCAGAAGAGAGTGGGAGTGGGGGGCCGGGCGCTGATCTGCATCTCATTCATCCTTGTGTCTCTCTGCTCTGCCCTCAACATGCCTGTGACTACAGAGTCAGAATATTTAAATATATATGTGTGTGTGTTATACATATATAAGCACATGTAAGTGTATGTATGTGTATATATACACAGGGTGGCACATCAAGAACAATCACACTATAAGAAGAAACATTGTTCATGCAGTGGCCTTTCCAGTGACACCTGAACAAATGGCCAGTAACTATGTTCAAGGTGTCTGTGTGAAATAATATATTATAAATATGTGTGTGTGTGTGTGTGTGTGTGTGTGTATATAAAGTTTAAGAGAAAAAAGGGGGGAAATCCTATTAAAGTTGAGGTTCCCACCACGGGGCCTAAGTTCTCCCTATTCCCACTCTAGCTCTTACCTGTTGGTCCTTTCCATGTGCTTTTCTACTTGGACATTCTCAGCAATGTGAGCTACTGTCCCCGTCCCCAGACTGGTGTCTGTCTCCCTTTCCACATTATAGATTCTTTGGGTGCTGTACAACTTGAGAAACTTAGGAAATATGGACCATGTGGAAAAAGAATTGGGTATTTTTTTAAAATAAAATTTATTTAGGTAAAATGTAAAAATGTAAATTGACTATTTTAAAGTGCACATTCGGTGTCCTTTTAGCACTTCCTGTTGTTGGGCCACCACCACCTCTGCCTAGTTCCAAAAAGTTTTCAGCACCTTTACCTGCTAATCTAATCACTTGCTAGGTTCCCCGCTTCCTGATTCTGTATTCTAACTCCAGGGATTTCCTATGCTGGATATTTCACATAAATGGAATTCTACAGCCTATGACTTTTTGTGAATGGCCTTTTTTAAGTACACCCATGTCGTGGTATGTATCAGGATTTTACCCCCTCCCCCCCCCTTATGGCTGAGTGACATTTTATAGCATGCACGTGCCACACCTTGTTTATTTATTCGTCTGTGATGGACACTTGGGTT
This sequence comes from Marmota marmota marmota, assembly GCF_001458135.2. Lineage (NCBI taxonomy): Eukaryota > Metazoa > Chordata > Mammalia > Rodentia > Sciuridae > Marmota > Marmota marmota. The sequence continues at coordinate 40,593,986 of NW_025999932.1, forward strand.
GTTTTCACCTTTTGTCTATTGTAAATAAAGCCACTGTGGATATTCCTGGGGAACTGAGTCTTGTGCTACTGTATTCTCAGGGCAAGTAGTCCTGCAATCAATATTTACTAAATTGTTGTTGAATGTTAAAAAAATGATGTGAAAAAATATATACTTTTGTAATAGATTTGAAGTTGTAAGCTTAAAAGTTTCTGTTACTTCATCTCCATATCCAAGGAAAATAACTCCTAAGGTTCTACGTGTAAAAAGCACAAACGCTGTGGGTGCAGACAGCAATGCTAATACGGATAATAGTAACGAAGAGGAAATTGAGGGTGACATTCCTTGTGGAGCTGGTAGTAGCACTGAACTTCATAGACACGCTGATGAATTCATGATGCTAAGATTGGGTCATTAGACCCGCCAGTGTTTCAGATATTCCTCAGTTTCTGCAGAAATCCAGAAAAAGGGAAAAGGTCTATCACCGGAAAAGAACATCACCCTTCTCCTATTCTTGCCCCAAGGAGCACTGGGATGGTGGCTCACAGGCTGTCACGTGCAAGATGCTGGAGCCACAGACAGACTGCCATGGGATGGCGGTGTCACGCTGGCTCTTTGGAGGGAGGCAATGAGCCAACCTGGAGCACCAGCGATCATATTCATTCTTTCATTCATATATTTACTTATTCACTCGTCAAACATTTATGGGCTAATGACTTCATGCCAGGCGCCGGGCGGCAGTAGGCAAACTAAGAGACACTCGGGGGAGGTGTGATTTTTTTGTCTCAAAGATTAAATGGGAATTTAGCAGGATGGGAAGAGGGAGGGGGTTGGCAAAGAACTGAAAATCAAACTGGAGGAAGATGGAAAGGTAGAACACAGGGACAAGATGATTATTTAACTTGTCCTCAGGTAACACCATTCCCGATTTTAAAATAGCCGTGACTCTCTAGAGCTGGGACACATTGGAAGAAAATGATTTTGAAATAAAATATCTTTTTCACTTAAAATGTATCAAGTCGTTATCTGACAATGTTTGAAAAGGAGTTGAGATGATTTACAATTAATCTCTCTTATTCTCAACCCAAAAGAAAGCCCCGTTAATTCGAGGACGTAGCAGACACTTGGCCCCTGTCATCCCCTTGTGCCGAGCTTCCTCTAGCCCCCACCTGTAGCTCTGTCCCAAGGGCATTTTTAGGTGGTTCAGCTCAGTTTCCTGTCCAGGATGGAAACTCAGGAGGTGACTCCAGCAGCCTTCAGCCATTGACAGAAAACAAATGCCCAACTTGCCCAGGTGGGGTGACTCTGAGATGCATTCTATACTTACTGGCTCTGGGGGACCCAGAGACATGAGCCCAATTGCCCACATGGGTACCTTGCTCATGGCCCCTCTTTCCTAGCTTTCTTTTATATTCTTGCTCATTTTCTGTTATGGTTTGGATCTGAAAGGCTCACGTGCTGAAGGCTTGGTCCCCAGTGCAGCAATGTTCAGAGGCGGTACGTTTGGGAAGATCAGTGAATTAACCCACAGCGGGAGTAATAATTTGAATGGAAGCTTAGAAAGAAGGACCTAGTTAAAGGGGATGGGTTCTTGGGGGCCTGCCCTTGGGGACTCTATCTTGTCCCTGACTCCTTCCTCCCCCTCTTTCTCTCTCTCCTTCCTTAGTTGCCATGAGCCAACAGCTTCCTCTGTCATAGACTCCCACCACCATGATGTTCTGCCTCACCTCAGGCCCCAAAACAATCAAGCCAGTTGACCATGGACCAAAACCTCTGAAACCATGAGCCCAAAATAAATCTTTCCTCATATGAGATGTTTTCCTCAGGTATTTTGTCACACTGAAGAAACTCTAACACTTTCCTCAATGACCTCCCTGTGTTTCCTTGGATCTCCTCACAAAGAAATTATTTGCATTTAAATCTTTGTCTCAGGAGGAACCCAAATGTTGGGGTTTGATTTGTGTCTCCCCAAAATGATATAACAAGAGTCCTAACCTCCCTTCCTCCCCACATGTGCCTATGACCTGATTTAGAAGTAGGATCTTTACAATGTGATCAAGTTAAAATGAGGTCGTCCTGGCTTAGGGTAGCCCCTGACCCAATAGGACTAGTGTCCTTGTGAGAAGAGGAGACACACAGACACACCCAGGGAGAAGACCATGTGACGAGGAGGCAGGGACCGGAACCCTACACCAGCAAGGCGAAGACTGTCATAGACGCCAGGAGCCACTGGAAGTGAGGAGAGACAGATGGACGGGACCCTCCCTTAGAGCCTCCAGAAGGGACCAGTCCTGGCGACCCTGGCTTTTGGACTTCTGGACCTGAGATCTGAAAGGGAACACATTTTTGTTCTCATCGAGTGTGTGGCTCTTTGTCAGGGCTGCCCGAAGAAACGAATGCACCAGCCTTAGACTGAATTTCCAAGAGGTTGGGGGTCCGTGGCCATGAGCTTCCTGAGTTTCTTAGTGAAGGAATCCACATTATTTCTGCTCTCCCAGACTGTGATGACCAGAGAGATCAGGCAGAAGGGAGGGACGAAGGAGGCGAGTGGACTTTTCAGGAATTTTCCTGTGGATATGACCAATGAAGATAACAATGGGACCAGATCTTCCAGATAGGACAAGAAAAGACCAATCCTGTTGGGACATTTACAGATCTTTTCTACACACATTCACAAAAGCCTGCGTGCACACGTAACTAGGCTTGGACATCTTTTAAAGGTACATTGCTTGTCATCTTGCTGGCACAGGATTGACTTGCGGGAGTGGATCTAACTTTAAAACTTGCTCATGTCAAATTTTACATGGCAAACCTCTCGGCCTTCCACTTCCATTCCATTCCTGAGGAAAACAAAACAAAATCCCACACACAATCATTGAACGCTCTTAAAAATGGTCTCAAAACCAGTTTTCAAACCTTCAAATGTCTCTGTCACATTTTATTTGCCTTTATTGAGGCAGTTCCCTGGTCGGTAACTTGCATGTTCGTCTGTTTGTATAAAAAGTAAATCTACCTTTCAATGTCTGACCTTGAGCCTGGGAGACAGAGGAAAGACAGAAGAAAATCAGCACAACCTGATGAAGACACGGCACATCCGCTCGAGCTGGGGGAGAAGCTTCTTGAGTCCTCAGGACCTTCCGGGCTTCCTCCTGGATCCTCAGGATAGCGACCCAGAGCAACACCCAGTGTGGGCCTGTGGCTGAAAGTGGCCACACAACTTGGAAGTCTCTTTTAAGGATCTGATCCTGCCATTCTGCAGACAGGGGTTGCCATGGTAACTCCCCAGGGAAGCATTTTCAACTCGACTGAGACATTCCAATACTTGGAGATGGTTGGTTAAGAAAATCTGTCTTGACAAATAGTTGGCATTTTAATTTAAGGCAGAATCACAAACTCTGCCTACAGCTCTCAGTGACTGTGTGAGCAGGAGAATGCGAGTGATCAAATTAATCCGTAATGTCTGTAATTAGACTCCCAAGGCAGAAAAGCAGGGGCCAAGGCGGAGAGCTTTTTGCGGGAGTTCTCTCTTTAAGAACGCAGACTGGCCAACCCCTCTAAGCACTGTTAGGGGCAGAGTTGATGTTGATTCCTCCTGGACAGGGAGACTGCTCTCTCTTCCTCACCCATTTACCCTCCCATCACCCTCCTAGACCCTCCCCATTTTTCCAAGTTCCCCTTCTCTCAGGCGATGTACCATATTGGATTCTCTGAACATGGAGTTGGATCCCAGCCATGGATTACCCTGTCTGGGCCACAGTTTCCTCATCTGTTGCATAGAGATAAAGCACTATGGGGAGGATACTTGTAAACAGTAAATGAGCGACATCTATACATTGCTTAGAACTGGAGGAGCACAGTGCTGCCCCTTTCATAGCTTTCTTCTTTATCGTCTTTGTGTAAAGAAGAGTGACTGTGAACTTCAGAAAAAATACTACCTACGCATCTGTGGGTATTGGCTAAAATAAAAGAGTTTTATAGTAATTACTTTTTAAGTTTATTTTATTGGTTCTTCTTAGTTATTTATGACAGTAGGATCAATTTTGATAAAATTATACAAGCGTAGGATATATCTTATTCTAATAAGAACCCCATTCTTCTGAGTGGGCATGATGATGGGGTTCACTTAGGTATTTTCATATGTGTACATAGGCAAATTATGTTAGATTATTCTACTGTCTTTCCTATTCCTACCCCCTCTCTTCTTTTCATTCCCCTTTGTCTAATCTACTGAACTTCTCTTCTCCCCCTCCACATATCAGCAAAAATATTCAACCTTTGGTTTTAAGGGACTGATTTATTTCACCTAGCATGATGCTCTCCAGATTCAACCATTTACTGGCAAATGTCATAAAGTCATTCTTCTTTATGTCTGAATAATATTCCATTGTGTGTATGTGTGTGTGTGTATAAAACAATTTCTTCATCATTTTATCTGTTGAATAGCAACTAAGTTGCTTTCATTGCTTAACTATTGTAAATTGTCCTGCTATAAACATTGATGTGGCTGTGTCGTTGTAGTATACTTATTTAAAATCTTTGGGGTATATGGTGAGGATTGGGATAACTGGGTCAAATGGTGGTTCCATTCCTAGTTCTTTGACGAATCTTCATGACAGTAATTACTTTGAATGGAGGAGAAACTCCCGAGAGATAAAGGTGCAATATCCTGATAGAACTGGAATGGGCAGAACAGTCCTATCAATTAGCCAACAAGATCTTGCTATGACCCTTTGGGTGACTCCAGACTTGGGGTGTGATAGGATGAAGTGAAAGTCTCACAAATAGTACAATACAGATGTGCCTAGTGCTGTTGAACTGTACACACAAAAAATGGTCAAAATGGTAAATTTTAGGTATTATGTATTTTACCATAACTTTTTAAGAACATATCAAGATGTTTCCTGAAGATTTAATGTCCGATGAAATAGTAGTAGCAGTCATAGTAATACAGAATGCAATTAATGCATCCAAGTAAGAACAACATCCACTTAGTTTCTTTGTTGATAACAATAGTGACATGCTTAACCCAAACTCTGCAAAGAAATAATGGTGCTGCAAATTTTGGCAAGCCAATGAGGGAATGAAAAGTCATTAAATCCCACAGATCACAAACTCCTCTTCAAATTCCCTTGAACTAGAATCTTATGCACACACAGCACTGCTAAGGCTTCAGGCTACCTTTAAAACAGAGACATTTGGTTTTTGCTCTGAATGTCTCTGTATTTTACCCCTAAAGGTAAATTAATCTCCATGGAGTTGCAAAGTCATTAGACCACTGTGTGTCTACTATTGGTTTTTGACTGGGCCGGAAAATATTCAAGAGCTTGTGGCTTCTCCTGTCACACAGACACCATCTTCCAGAGACATAGCACCACTCTCTTCCCAGGATGGGTGGCTTCTCACAGGTGCATGGGCTCTGGTGAGGTGCCAGGAAAATTTTTGTCATAAGTGTGACTTGCACAGTGGTTGTATTAAATTACCACTTAAAATGGCAAGTGCAGTAAATTATATAATGAATCTTTCACGGTAGGGTTTAGGCTTCTGTTTTCTTTAAATTCAAAAATGGAAAAAAAAAAATAAGAAAGCAATTTAAACAAGACACTGTTTTCCGAGGCTGTGACATTGCTGTCCCAGATCTGCTTCCCAGAGAAACGCTTGTCAATCACATCACAGGAAGGAGCTGAAGAGAGGAAGAAAATTCCAGGGGAGCTCTGACCTAAGGCCTGAGGACAGGTGCCAGCCCTCATGGTGCAGCTCTGTGGTTTGGGAAGTGAATGAGGCCCACGCATCGTGTGCCAGAGGTGTGAGGCCACTCATCCCTGAATAAGGGGGCACTAATTGTTGACCCTGCAGGGCGAGAATTAGCCTGTTCCTATCACCTGGCTCCCTTTAAAGGAGGAGGGGTAGTACTTCTGGAGCTCCTTATGCATGACAAGTGCCATGCGCCTTATCTTTCTGAGTCCTCCCACTGACCTTGAGCCACGGGCACAGTTTGACTATCTCCTGCAAGTGGGATGGCTCAGAGTGCATGAATGAAGTCCACCCAGATGGTCAGCCAGGGACACTAGAACTCCAGAGCCTTCCTATTTCCATCCCACCTTCAAGCAGGGACCTCAGCAGCACCTGTGAGACATTTTCCTGTTTGGGGTGGAATCCAGGGACCTGGGGAGCAGCCATGAAATCTAATGCTACCAAACCAACCAATCAACTAGAAGGTTGAGTCCTGGGCAGGGGCAGGGGTTGGGGGGTTGCTCTAAGATGAGGCTTATGGCCAATGCTGGGCTGCCAGCTGGGGGGCACCGAGTATCCAGGAGGAGGGCAGCATTGGTGCAGATCTTGAGAAAGTTTCCTCCTGCAGAGATCTGGGACAAGCCCAAAATGGAAGGGCTTTGAGTGTCTGTGGTTTGGTGTCGATAAAAGGCTGCAGGCTTTGCACTGTTTTCTAAAGTTATATTTTTTGTCTTTTGAACACATCCACTCATGGGAGGGGGCACTACAGTGGGCCACAGTATATATATATAGCTGCCTCCCCATAGTGATCCCCACCAAGCTCTGCCTCCTTGTAGCTGTGTGATTTAGGGAAAATTACTTTCCATCTCTGTGTTAAGTCTCCTCTTGTGTAAGATGGGCATAATAATACATACTTCATATGGTAATTGTGAAAGATACACGAGAAAGAAAGTTTACTTAACTCTTGGCAGAATGTTACACATCTATTAAAAAAACAGCTATTATTATCACTATTAGGAATGAGTAAAAGCACTTTGCTTTTTCAATATACCTTGGCAAACAGGTCTGGCTAGAAGCAAAACTATGAAGTAAATGAAATTAGTTTTTGGTTTCCTTCCACTCCTAATCCTTATCCCCAAGCTCCAAAAACCAATGGTTCTTTTACAACTCATTTGATGGCAAAACCTGACATGAAATCAAGGAAGGCTAATGACAGACTTCATCTTACGTGGGGTGAGGATTCACACGTGTTGCTGCTGAAGGCTTCACGTGTTTGCCACTGGGGACAGGGTTAGGCCATGGGACCCAGCTGTTGGGACCCACACAGTTGAGAAGTTGTTGTGAAGGTATTTTTAAGATGTGGCTAACATCTGCAATCTGCCTGAAAGGTAAGTAGAGGAGACCCCCTCCATGTTCTGGGAGGTCTCTACATGGCTTTGCTAAGACTGTCACACAAAATACCCCAGACAGGGAAGTTTAAACAGCAGAAATCTATTTCTCACTGTTCTGGAGGCTGGAAGTCCAAGGCCAGATTTTCAACAGAGTTGATTTCTCCTGAATCCTCTTTCTTCAACGTGTAGGTGGCTGTCCTCTCTCCATCCTCATGCGTTCTTCCTCTGGTGTCTCCCGTCCTACAGGGTGAGTCTCTGTCCTTATGCTCTCATTCAACCTTGACTAACTCTTTAAGGGAACCATCTCCAAACACAGTCACCTCAGGGGTTAGGGTTGCCACATAGGAATTTTGAGAAGATGCAATTCAGTCCGTAATAGTCTCATCCAGTCGAAGTCTTTATAAGCAAAAAGCGGGTTTTCTGGAGAAGGAATTCTGCTCCAGACTGTGACACAGAAATCCTGCCCGAGTGTCCAGCCTGCCCCGTAAACTTGCCAGCTTCAGGTTTTGCCATCAAATGGGAGTCCATTCTTTAAGTCAGATCTTCATATGGGTACAGATGTGGGATAAAATGTGTATGGGGAGAGACTGGTTATATATTGATTTTCTCCAGAGAACTTTGGTGGATGCACAATGTATTGGCAGTTACCTCAGTTTCCCTCAAGAACCCTATGACAGAAGAGGGGGACATTCATAGGCCCTTATTTTCAGTTAAGATTTGGCACATCAAAGTGACTCTGTGACTCTCAGGGACTGCAAAGCTAGATGAATTACTGCCATGAGCCTCTCACTTGGGGCTCTGCAGGGCTGTGTGCTGCCCAGCAGCTGAAGGCCCAGGACCTGAAGGGTCAGGGTTCAGTCCTGGAGTAGACTGGCTCAAAGAGAAAGTGATGGGAAGGTAGGCCCTGCAAGTAGCACCTGGAACATAAGCCCTGTCCCAAGGGACCTTGCCTTTGAAAGTGAGGAGCCCCGTTTGAGTAAATGGAAACTAATTTTGTTTCCCTAGATGACACATTTTCCCCATCTTTGCTGATCAGTGCTTCCTTTGACTTTATGTTGTCCATTGGCCTTACAAATGATCTCAGTTGTGACTGTGAGCTACTAATTAAGTCTGTTAACCACGATGAGTTTTCTCTGCCTCCAGCAGTGCTACAGAAATCAAGGATCTTGCTGGTAAGTGGCTAATCTGCCTGAATATGTTCATGATTGCATGGGTTGCTAGGCTTTTAGAACATTCCAAGAATACCCTGATAATGAAACCTCTTCTTCTCCATTGGTTTCTTCATGGTCAGGAGAGTGTCTCACACCAGAAGAAAACCTCCTTCTATGTTAGACATATGGTAAAAAGCAATCACAAACTTAGAACGGATAAATACATTTGCATGTTTGTATCAGTGAGGACTGGTTAAGTTATGCCACAGTAACAAGCAGCTCTCCAAACTTGGTAGCTGAAATCTTTTTAGCTGTGCTGGAGTTTGAACCCAGGGCCTCATGCATGCTAGGTGAGAGCTCTACCACTGACTCCCAGTCCTCAAAAGTCTCTTATATTCCATACTTATAGGACTCTCTTCTAGGTCATCCTCATTTCGGGACCCAGGATGACAAAACAGTAACTCTCTGTGCTTCTCTCACTACTGTGGCAGAGGGAAAAGAGCATCCTGGGGTCACTGAGACGAGAAATTGAATGCTCAGCCCCTCAGTGAAGCACAGTTTTACCTTTTCAACTCATTGGCCAGAACAGGCCTCATGGTCCCACCCAATCCCACAGAGGCCAAGAAATAAATTCTTTCTGAGAAAGCCATGAGTGTGAAGCTTCGATAACTATAACGACACTGTGTTATCCTTCGTAATTTATGTATCTCCCCCTCAAACCAGATTGCAACTCTTCAAGACAAAGAGCTGTGTGTTATTCCCTTATCCTCATGCTACCAATCTTCCATGATTCCCAAAGGTGGTAGTAAAATGGTTGAATACAGGCTGGAGGTGTGGCTCAGTGGTAGGGTGACTGCCTGGCATGAACAAGGCCCTGTGTTCTATCCCCAACACTGTGGAAGGAAGGAAGGAAGGAAGGAAGGAAGGAGGGAAGGAAGGAAGGAGGGAAATGGTTGATGAATGAATAAATGTCCTTTTCTCTGGTTTCTTGGGTTTTATTTCAAATGAAGGGGATAGCTCCCTGGCCACAATAGCCACCTTAGATCTTGTCGGAGAAGTTTATAGGGGAGGCTATTTAACATAGAACCCCAAAGAGCTCCTGCAGAGGTACAAATGGCAAACCTTGTGGTCAAGTATCACTCAAGGCATGATTTTGTCAACTGCATGTCTCAGGCCTGCCAAGTTTGGATCAGGATTCCTGTTTTACAAACAGTTCTCTCTGGTGGGCCAGTTCAAGTGGCTGAAATGTCACCATTCGAGAACCACTTGGTGGAGTCAAGGAGTGACCCCTTTTATTGCTCAGCTTCCTGTGGGAGGATTAGAATTTTCAGAGGAGGAGGGTTGATCAAGTCCTCTCCACTGAGACTGCTCTCAGGCCAAGAGTGAGAGACTAGAAATCTGTGCAAAGCCCATGAATGGGAAGAGATGTCCAAGCTCAGTCGGGGGTGGAAGAACTCAAGTGAGGGGCAGGCTGTGAAGTGTGAGTGTCTGGAGGGCTGACATGGGCTAGGGACCAGGTGGACAGCATGGGCCTGCTAGAAGGGAGGCCCTTGGAGGAACTGTGCCTACCTCACTGTGATGTCCAGGGCAGCAGCAGGTCAAGGCCACGCCCCAATAAGGCAGAGGACCACAGCCTGCAGGTGCCAGGGCACCAGGAAGAAGGCCCAAGGGAGGCTTTAGAGATAGATGGGTCTGGTCAGATTCCAGCTCTAGCACATTCCTGGCTACCCGACTTTGGGTGTGTTCTTAATTTCATCTTCCAACAAATAGGTTAATACCTCCTCTCTGAGGCTGGTGTGGAGACTGAGATGGTGTGTAGGAAGCTCATGGCAGGCGACACGTACTCCAAAAATGGAAGCAGCTTTTATTTTTTTCCTGCTCCATCTCCCTCCTTACCTAGCCCCTCTCACACACACAGAAGCACACACAGACACACAAAGGCAAGGAGAAGATTCTGTTGTCGAGATGTACCATTCTTTCTTAGGAGACTTTAGGGATTAGTGTTTTGGTCTATCCCCAGCACTGAAAGGAAGGAAGGAAAAAAAATGGTTGATGAATGAATAAATGTCCTTTTCTCTGGTTTCTTGGGTTTTATTTCAAATGAAGGGGATAGTTCCTTGGCCACAGTAGCCAATATTATTATAAAATAATAGAATAATAAAACTTAGGTTTCCAACTTCTCAATCCCAGCATTCCTCTTTCAACATTTTTGACCACAACCACAGTCAGAAATACATTTTAACAAAACCACGTGTGGGCTGGGGCAGGGGCAATCCCTCGGCTCCACCTCATCAGGCTGAAAATAGGAGAACCACAAACCAACATCTCTCTCCTATATATCCAGAGAGTCTCTTCCAAAGGCATACCAAGAAAACCAAGGAAACCAAGAAGAAGGTTTGTAAACACTCAATCTAGAATGAAGTCTGTGTCCATCAGCCATGGGACAGTGTGTAAATCAAGGTGCAGTTCCAGCCAGGTGTGGTGGCACACACCTGTGATCCCAGTGGCTCAGGAGGCTGAGGTAGGAGGATCAAGAGTTCAAAGACAGCCTCAGCAACTTAGTGAGGCTCTAAGCAACTGAGTGAGACAACTCTCTAAATGAAATACAAACTAGGGCTAGGGATGTGGTTCAGTGGCTAAGCACTCCTGGATTTAATCCCTGGTGAAAGAAAGAGAGAGAGAGAGAGAGAGAGAGAGAGAGAGAGAGAGAGAGAGAGAAGGGGAGGGAGGGAGGAAGGAAGAAGGAAAGAGAGGTACAGTTCCAGAAAGGGTCACTGTATTGTGGTGACACAAATAACCACAGCTGAACACATCAGGGGACAAATCTCACACACACCATGACTACAGGAAGAGGCACATCTCAGATGGAGTTACAGAGAGCTCAAAGACAGGACAAACTAAACATCTGTCCTGATATGTACATGGGGGAGGGGTGTAAAATGATAAAGAGAAAGCAGAGGATGATTATTATCAAGATCAGGACTGTGTTGCCTCTGGAGGGAGAGAGAGAGAGGGATGGAAAAAGGTGAGGAGGTGACTTCTGGGTGACAGGCTCTGTTTTGGTTCTCCCCTGGAGTGGTGGAAATTCAGGTTTCTGTTTTATTAGTCTCGAAAATATATAAACCGTATATCTGTAGCTGGGAGTTTAATATATTTCACAATAAAAGTAAAGGTTAAAAAATAAACAAATACATTTTATGTCTCACCTCAATACACACGTTCATATTTCGGTGCATGTGTACACCATAGAATAAAAATGCCACAGAGCAACTGACCTTTATTACATGAAGTGCAGTTATGTTTTTATTCTATTCTATTTGGTTCAATTCTATATATATTTTTTAATGCCCGTTGTAAACAACTAAACTGATTTTAGAACCCACTAATGGATTACAACGGATAGTTTAAAGAACACTGCATCCCACTAATGAAAAATACCAACGTTCCCCTTTGCCTGGATCAGAAAAGCTATTCCAAGTATTTGGCAAAGCCCAGCTTGGCACCGAGGGCCCTGTGATCTCAGGAGGGATTTACCTCTGTATTGGCTATTTGCATTTCAACAGCTGAGCTTCTCCTCTGGGAAGCCCAGTCAATAAGAGACTGAGGGAAGTGTGGCAGAACCCCCAGAATCCTCATCCTCTGATTCCAACAGCTCAGGAAAACAGCAACAACAACAACAGACTACATGCAACAGTTTGGGGCTTTGTTTCTGGGATGAAATAACAGTATTTCCAAGACACAAACCCAAGTATATCCTTAGGAAATAACTATTTCCAGATGCAGTAAGGAGCCGGAGCTGCAGCCGGGGCTCCAGAGGATGAAAAGGGCGGATGGCAAAGGAGCTGTCACAGAGCATCCCACGGAAGAGCCCTGTGTTCAGGGGCTGTCTGTTGTGGTCAGATTATGAGGAGGGAGCTGCTGGTGGGTGAAAGAGCCACTCACTGGCGGGATAACAGTGGCTGTAGAATCAATAGACAGCTCTGAACATCCCTTTAGTGTCTAAATGACTCACAACCTTCCTCTCCTGTGCTTCAGCGTTAGCAGCGCTTTTAAGATGAGCATGACCCCCACAGAACAAGCCAACTCCCTCCACTCCATTCCCCATCAGTCACTCTGTTGATCTGGGGTGATGGAACCTGCTTGGATTGTCTCACGCCTGTCAGGATCCTTGGGGTAGAGCCTGCTGACCTCTGATTTCCTTGCAAAATCCCAGGTTCAGCAAACAGTGACTCCAGAACCCGGACAGGCCAGAGTGGAAGTGAATGCCTGGGGGTGCTCTTTCCAGGGCCCCTAAACCTCTAACCAAACCAAACATGGGCTATTGTTGTAGGCAGCCTCTGCTTTGGGCTAGTCGCAGACTCTTCTCCACAGAATGAGCAGAAGATGGTAGGCTCTGTGCTTCTAAGTACTTGGGGACATGTCTACTCTATTCAAGCTTTGGAAAGGTAAGCAGAGGGAGCAGCCAGGTGTCATTCTCCAGGGGAGGTCCTCGCCCATCCAGACTCATATACTCTGTTCCTGCCCCGACAAGTGTCATTCTGATAAACACCTGGCTAGCAGATAGGGTCACAACCTTCTGCGTGAGTTGCCACAGGGAAGGAAATCTGCCAGACTCCAAATGGTTTCTGGAGTGATTTGGGGCTAATCTAGGGGTGGGGTGGGTGGGACAAAGGCAGGAATGAGAAGAAACGAGGAAGAAGAAATGACAGAACTCCCCATTTACCAGATTCCCTTCATGATCAACTGAACATTTCTAGCCAGAATAATAAAACTTAGGTTTCCAACTTCTCAATTCCAGCAATCCTCTTTCTAAGTAGGGAGGAGAAGTGTCCTGAAGCATTGTGAGTCCTCTGTCACCTCACATGTAGAGAGGACCATCCCCAGGTACTCAGTCCATATATACACAGGGCCTTCATTTTGCATCAGAGTATATAAGAAATACAGAGAGTTGGGACCTTCTGTCCTCCAGAGGTGGCCACAAGGGAGGGTCCCCTGAGATGATATACATCCCTGCAGAAAACTGCCTGAGTTTCTAGGCTTGTGCTATGGGGAGGAGGTTGTGAAGTTATAGCCACGAATGTGTGTGCATGCATGCAGGTGTGTGCTCCCTTTTATCCATAAATCAGAGAGAGAACAAGTGTCAGAAAGACCCAGAAGGAAAAGAGATCTGTCTGTGAAACTAATTGCATAATGGGGGGAGAGGTTATCCCTTTCAGGGAAGGGCTGAACCCCTGGGTCTCTCCCGTAAGTGTTCTCTGGCCAGTCTCCTGATTGGCAATGCCTGCTTCTTACCTACTTCATTGGGAGGGCTCATATGTACATTTTCCATAGCACCTAAGAGGAAAATGTAAGCTTGAGAAGAAGAGTATGTCATAAAATCTTTATTCAATAGACGTCACAGTAGGTGCACACTTCATGGTAAAAACGGAAATTAAGCTGCTGTGGCTTTTTCCTGTCCTACTTGTAAATGTATCCAGAGGGTAATAAGCCATAAGCACACCCAATAACTCTAATAATTGGATAATAAATAAGCACCGCGTCAGGGCAGGCTGCGTGAGAGAGCATTGCCGACAAGCTGGGGCAGCGCCTCTCTGGGGCAGCGCGAAGGCAGGTTGAGACAGATCGGAGGGAAATGTTGGGATAACCCTCTATAGATTTCCCGACCTGGGCATCTGGCCAGGACAAGCAGGCACAAGCACACAAACTCCTAGATGCACAATTAGCACACACCACCAGCCTTTCTAAAGCCCCCAAATAACCTGCTGTAAACGTGGGGGTTGTTTCAGTGTGGGCCTGTGACAGCCACTGGCTGCTGCGGGACAATCGCCTTGAGTATTCAGACCATCACAAAATTGGATGGATTCTGACTTCAGCATCAATCAGCTCCTTCATCAGGAAAAAGAAAAATGTGTGTGGTTGGGGGGAAGGGAATTAGGTTATTGAGTTGGAAGAATTAACATCATGGAACGGAATGAGGAGCTCCCTCCAGTGTATGAATTCACTGCCATCTCTAACTCACTCCGAGCCTCTTTCCTCTTCATGATCCAGGGGGGTTTGGCCTGATGATTGGGGCAACATGTGAGACTCCATTTAAATTCAAGGTAAGGGAGGGTGGAACATTCTACTGAAGAAGGAACTCCTGGCAACTGAGTGGAGAGGCTGGGGCGTGTGATGAAGGGCACAGCTCTGGCTTCTGAGGGTGGGGCTTGAGAAGGAGTGCCACCTAATTAGAGGGGCGGCATGCCCCTCACTGGAGGGTCTATCAGAGAGCAGGCCGCTCTTTATAGAAACACCCCGAGCTTGCCTCTGGCCATCCTAGGCCCTGGGAGAGGGAGAGGGGCATGGTGCCAGTAAATTATGGTGCATCCTATTAATGTTATTAGATGTCCTGCAGAGCAGCAGCCACAGGCTAGAGTGTCATTTAGAAATGGAAGCCATAGTCTCTGTTTCAGTCCACAGTGTGAAACTGTTTCAAGGCCCCACCCGCATTCATCTAACAGTTCTCTGTATTTATTTTTACACACTCTGCATAGTACCCTGAATACAGGGCTTTGGCAAAGGTTGTAGTTGGTGCCAGAAGGAGAGAGAGGGAGGAAAAGAAGAGGGGGAGGAGAAAGGAGAGAAAGAGGAGAAGGAGGAAATAAAGATGGTGAGGTCTGGGATCTTTCAGTTTAATACAATCTTTTTTTTTTTTTTTTTTGGTACTGGGGATTGAACTCAGGGGCACTCGACCACTGAGACACATCTCTAGTCCTATTTTGTATTTTATTTAGAGACAGAGTCTCGTGAGTTGCTTAGTGCCTCACTTTTGCTGAGGCTGGCTTTGAATTCGCAATCCTCCTATGTCAGCCTCCTAAGCCACTGGGATGACAGGCACTCACCATTGTGCCCAGCTACAATCTTTTTGCAGAAAGGGATAAATTAAATAAACTGCATACTATTTTTTGTAACCTATGAAACACTACTTTCTTCCTCAGCTCAAAGCTTCTAAAAATATATGAGTTTTACTTCTCCGTGTTGAACATATAATAGTTGGATGATAAACACCAGTTGACTGATTTTATGAATCCATTTGATAGATTATAAGTGGAAAGACTAAGTCTGCTCCATCACCAGGGAGCTTGTTAGCCGTGGAGTGCAGAGAAATTGTCTAGGCAGAGTCTCAGAGGGAGAACAGGTCTTTGAGTAATGAACCTTTCGATTTAATTGCTAAATCCACCTCTTCAGCTGGGTGGGGTAGAATAAGAAGAAATCAAAGCCATGAGGTCAGAGGCAACTTCTTTCTTGAGAAGGGAGAATGACACAAAACCATTGAACCATTAGGAGCTTGAAAAATGAGCTTTTGTTTTCTTAAAGGGCTCCAACGGAAGTTGGAACAGGAATGCTGTGTCTGTCAGTGGAAGTGAGTAAATTTTGAGAGCTAACTGTTCATCATTCGGTGATTTTCTTTCTTTCTTTCTTTCTTTTTTTTTTTTTTGTTGTTGTTGGACATCTGCTAGGTACCATACATTGGCAATGCCAAGTCATTTTAGGATGTTGGCACCCTCAGAGAGCTTGCAATCTAGTAAGAGTCCAAAAATGTATTCAGATGTTTCTAAAACGCAAAGCAGGATAAGACAAATGCCTTTAGAGAAATACAAATAGAGTCTAGCAGATGCTGAGGAGGAAGAGAAAAGAATGTGCCTCTCCATTTTTTACATCAAGTGGGAGGAGGGGAGGGGTGTCAGGTCGTTGATGCCCACTCCTGAAGCCATCTGGCACCACAGGTTTGTGAGCAGTGTGTCCACCTCCTGCTCCAACCCCTCTGGTCCGTGTGCACTGCTATTTGCTACCCTTTAAGAAATGGAGTGACTATGGGCCTTGTGCTTTGTGTTTTAGGGCCTAAAAGTCTGAAACCACGTCAAGGTCTCTTAACATTTGTGTAGTCAGGAGGCTCAATCTCTGATTAAAAGTCAACAGTCGAAGAGAGGAACAGGGTAACTTGATTATAAACCACATTTCTGCAGTGTCCAGCCTGGAAGTGCTGGCTGCTTATCCATACATGAGCACTCAGGGTGAATTCTCCCAGAACCATGGAGAAATAGCCTCATTTCAAGTTCTGCCATTACACACACAGAAAATATCAGAATTTAGGGTTCACTAATAGGAAAAGAAACCAGCCTCCCTTGCTGAAATACACACATGCATGCAGGGGCAGCCTCAAGGGTTCTCAGTTCTGCCTTCAATGATGTCCTTGACTTCTGGATTTTGCCATTAGCCCCAGAATCTTCTTGATGAAGTTAGGTTAACAAACCTCAAAGAAATATTGCCTTTATGATAATTAAAGTTTCCGGGGTCCCTGATGGAATTACCTGACTGCTTTACTGAATTCACCACAGCCTGGGATCCAGATTCCTTACAAAGAGCTACCCGGTGTTAGTGGCTGCAAGGATTTTGTTTTACACAAGGGAGAGAGAAAATCAATCTGCGAGGTAACCATCAACACTGATGTTTAAATGCCAGTGGAGGGCAAAAATAACAGAAAATGCTGGGAACAATTTTCCTTCCTGGACACGCCTGGGGGCCTCAAGCATACCCAGCAAAACCCTCCCAATCAGGGCTGGGCAGATTAGAGGGCAGCCAATACTAATATCTAAGAAAGCACTTTTCTCCTTATTTTTAAACCCAGAAGTAATCATGTGCTCACTGTAGAAAAACAGAAATACAGATGGTAAAACAAGATAAAGCAAGCAACCAAGATTCTACTACCCAGAGAAAAATCTCTGAATATTTTGCTGTACAAAACTTTGCATA
This sequence comes from Marmota marmota marmota, assembly GCF_001458135.2. NCBI lineage: Eukaryota > Metazoa > Chordata > Mammalia > Rodentia > Sciuridae > Marmota > Marmota marmota. The sequence continues at coordinate 40,611,030 of NW_025999932.1, forward strand.
TATGTGTAGTTTTCATAGAATTAATTCCACATATATTCTGTGATCTATATCCCTCCCTCAACATGTGATGAATATCTTTGCCTGTATGTACATGCCGATATTCATTATACACACACGCAAGCATATCATAGTTTTATATTTTAATGGTTCCATAACAGTCTATTCTCGAGGTGGACTGCAGTTCATTCATTGGATCTTATGTTTTGTGGGGCATTTAGGTCTCTTGCAGCTTTTCACTAGTAGAGGAATACCCTAAGGAATTTCCTCATGCAGATATTTGCATATTTCTGTTAGATAAGTTCCTTAGAATGGAACTTCTAGTACCTATGCCTCTTTGAGACATTTGCTACTTATTTCCAAACTCTGTTCCAGGACTACCATTCTGACAGCCACTGTCAGCAGCCAAGTCTGAGAGCACCTGTTTCTCTAGACTCAGAAGGGGTACCTTCTAAAACCCCCGCACATGGTCTTTGCCCTTGGCTTCTCATCCAGGACGCCCTCCTTTTCTGACAGCAGATTACAGAAAAGGCTCTGTACTGCTCTGTGTGCACCACACAAAGAGAGATGGGCAGGCAGCCATAGCTGGAGGAAAAACCAAGATGGGCCATTAGGACCCGGTGAGATTTTACTCAAGAGAAAAGAGAGGGGGGTGGGGACCAAAAAAAAAACAAAAAACAAAAAAAAACGAGGTGTCATCCTCAGAGACACGTGGCTCAGTTCCCCTGCCCTCCTTTCTGTTTGGGAGCAGCCCTACCTTGCGTTTATGTAGCTTCGCTTTTCTGAGAAAGCTGAATCACTCCAGCAAGGTTTCGGCTTTCAAGTCTTTTCCAGGTTCAAGTGTAACTGGCCCTGGCTGCACTTTTACACAGATGACGGTAGCAAATCTTCCCCACTCCCTTGTTGGCACCGGAAGGATGACCTGCTTTACTAGAGTGTGGAACCTCCTGCCCCCAATCCAGGGCTCCCTTTAAATATCTTCCTCGTTCACTTATTGTAAGAGATAGGAATAAAAATACAAAGGAACTCCAGGATCTGCAGTAGAAATTACCTTTTGATATGCTTCCTGGTGTAGTTGTTGTTGTCCTTTGTTTTATTTCCTGAACAAGCACAAATAAGGGGCTGGGGTTGTGGCTCAGTGGTAGAGAGCACTTGCTTAGTGCTGGATTCGATCCTCAGCACTGCATATAAAAAAATAAAGGTCTATCATCAACAACAGCAAAGCAGAAATAAATGAGACTTAAGATCTAGTCCTATCTACTCAGCAGAAGCCATGCCCCAGACTGCATCAGTTAGGACCCCAACCACTGTGCAAGTGAATCTTTGGGGTCATGGCTACTGACTTGTCAGGAATTTCCCAGGAGAAGACTGACCAGGCTTTGGACGGTGCTTTAAGGTGGTTAATTGTATGTGTCCACTTGGATAAGCCATAGTATTCAGATATTTGGTCAAACACTAGATGCTTCCGTGAAAGTATTTTATTTTGTGGTGCTGGGGATTGAACCCAGGGTCTTGTGCATATGAGGCAAGCACTCTACCAACTGAGCTAGATCCCCAGCCCCACCCATGAAAGTTTTTTTTAATAAGATTAACATGTAAAAGTGGATTTCCTTTCATAATGTGGGTGGGCCTCATCTATTCAGTTGAAGTCCTTAAGAGATAAGGACTGGCTCCCCAAAGAGGAGGGGACTCTGTCTGCAGATGACATTTGGACTTGAACTGCAGCCTCAGTTCTTCCCTGGTCTCAGCCTGCCAGCGTACCTTGCAGAGTTTGAACTTGCCAGCTGGCTCAATCTCATCAGTCAATTCCCTAAAATAAATCTCTCTCACTTTCTCTCTCTTTTTCCTGTGTCCTTTCTGTTCTCTTTCTCTGGTGACCGCTGACTAACAGGTCCCTTGCCAACATGGTCAAACAAGAGTGACTGTAATAGTGGTGTTCTAGACGCTGTGCTTCATCAAAAGCCCAACGTTAGGAAGCTGGCCTGAGTGCTCCTCTTCACAGACATGGGAGCTGAGGTCCCAGAGGCTGGTCTACTGGCTTCCAGCCTCCCTAGTGCCACTCCAGGGAAACAGCACCGAGGAGTGAGCCTGGCCTTCAGACCTAGGTTGCCCTGACTTGCCTCACCCTCATGTTCAGGTCATCCTGTCTTGGTGTCAAAGTGGTTCAGCATTTAAAAAACAAAAAACAAAAAAACATTCAGTCCCAGATGGACACAAGCAGGGCTCTAAATTTGTCTGCTTCTGGGCAGGTGAAAACCACACAAGATGACTACAGGTCCTGAACACAGTCAATGGGGTTTGGATGGAGAGAGTCTTCCCCTGAGCCAATGTGTTAGATCTTGCTTGTGCAGCTTGGGAATGATTTAGAAACTCAACCTCTGCACACCATTGCTTCAGTTTCTCTCCCTTCATCTCCCACCTCTCTCTAAGGCTCGTCACAAGTGGAGCAGGGTTCTGCCCAGCATGGGAGGCCTTCCTCCCTTCCTCCTCTTCCTCTGCCAGGAAAAAAAAAAAAGATTTGGGGGTGAGAGTCGCAGGGAGGAGAGGAGGAGGAGGAAGATCAATGCTCTCCTCTCTTCTCTCCTTCCCTCTTAGGTTCAGACACAGTGAAAACATAATAAGCGTCTTTCAGCTCTGTGAATAGATGCTGCGGTAACTGTCACAGGAAAACATCAATGTGTTTTAACACTCAAGGGGATAAAGCTGTTTGGAGACATGGAAGGGAAAATGACAATATGACAAGAGACACTGGGCTCCCATTTGGTTCTAGGCAGATCGTAATGTGAAAAACACCATTTGCCTTGCGTTGCTGACACCTTAAGTGCTGTGGACTTAGGCACCCCCAGATAATATTTGCTATTTTGCAATCTTCCTTCCTATTTTCCTAGGAAAGATTTACGGAATCATCCGGCCTCTTTATTTCTACCGTTCTCCCCTCCCCCCACCCTTCTCGATGCCAGAAGCAGCTGCTGTTGCCTTGGCAACGTTACAGAATAAACTTGTTGCTTTTGGACCATCTGTACCCAACCTGTACTATGTGGAGGCTGATTGCTTCCTTTTCCTGTGTGTCATCTACCAAAAGTCAGGATTCCTAGTCCAGATGCTGACCGGCCTGAGCACTTCTGAGGGCCAGCCGGACTGCTCTCAGCCTCTCCAAGCCCAGGGCAGCCCTGATCCATTCCTTTGCATTTGGGTCTTTCCCATAAGACCCCTCACAAAATACACAGCTGTTACTAGGGAGATGAGACCCATCGTCACACTACAGTCCAGGGGGATCAGTTGGTTTTCTTGTAAAAAACAGAATCTCAGTGAATGGAAGGACAGAACCTGTATAAAACAAGAAACAAAAAACCTCGAGTAAATTGTATGATTTTTTCACTGTTATTTTTTTAACTAATTTAAAAAAATTAGTTCTCTCTCATCCAAAAGATATATAATGTAGTGATTATAAATATTTGCTTCCTGAAAAAGATTTAGAAACCACTGAAAGAAATTTTTTTAGATGACCAACAATCCTGCTACCCAGAGACAAATGCTATTACTTTTCACGTTTTAAATCCAATTTTGTATCCTGATTTTCCTAATTTAATGGATGTTGGACATTTTTGCATATTATTTGAAATATGATTCTCTCCCCACCCACTGCCTGATTGGTCCCTCTCTGTCTTTGCTATGTACTTTTGTTTATTAAAGAACCCAGTCTTTTCTCCTGTAGTTTCCTACGATTTGGATTTTACTAGTTGGATTCCCAGGCTGTCGTTGATCATGTTCCTCTGTTTCCTATAGTTCCTAAAACTTGGTAGCTGAACCTAGAGGTTTGCTGGGTGCACATTGGTCACTTAGGTGAGCCTGCTTCATAAGCCATGTTTTTTCCTTCCTGAGGGAAGTGTTCCCTGGCTGTCTCTGTTCTGTGAGGGCAGCAGCCATTGATGATCACTGCCCAGACCCATTCCTTCATTCAAAAAATTTTTTTTTAATTCTTGTTTTCCCTTTATTTATTTGTTTACAGCTGGAATGCTTCTATAAAGAGAAACTTCTCCTCAATCACTAATTATATGGAGGGACAGCTCACACAGGAAAGACAGGATGTATGCTGAATTTATTTCCTTTATTAGCCAGTTACTAAACTAACAAATTTGATGCCAAACATGATCCAAAAGGAACTAATTAGTTTTTTAATGTCATTATGGATTAGAACATTTTGATATATTTTAATCCACTGCAGCTATGATTTTAATGATGCTCCAATTGTCCCATCTTCAGCAGTGACAGCCCCTTCACGTTGGCTTCTAAGTCTTTAACAAGACTCTACCATTTTTTTTCCTAGTCTTTTTTATTTTTAAATTGCTTCCTTATTTTCCGTGTTGAGGAGATGTTTCCAGGCTTATCTCACACATTTTCTGCTCCAGATATAGAACTATCCATTTCTTGATCTCTAGTTTGTTGGGTTGTTGTGTTAAGTGGGAAAAGGTATATGCAAACCATGGTCTGGCTCCGATGGTACTCATTGTTGAAGGTCTTTTCAGTGGATCAGACTAAGTAACATCCTTTCTACTTCTTTACTCTCTTCTTCCCTTCCCCTTTCCCTACTTCTCCTCCTCCTTCTCTGCCTCATCTCCTCTCTTCTTTAACATAAAAGGTGTACACTATAATCATTGCAATCAAGTTTAACCTCATTGACCTTATACCTGTAGCTCTTTTCACACCAATGACGCCCACTTAATTACACATTTGCTTCATCAACCATATTCACACATCAAATTATCCCCAAACCTGGTGTCTCCTAGCAATGATAACACTAATAATATCACAGTTTCTTCAGATAGCAAATCTTACGCAGTTTAGCTTACAGTCTGGATCAAAGTCTTCCATGAGATTGCAGACAAAATGTTGGCCAGGACTGAAGTTATGGAGGGCTTGGCTGGGGCTGGGAGATCTGTTTCCACTGGGACTTGCTCCCAAGGCTGGCAAGCTGATACGGGCTGTTGATAGAAGACCTCTGTTGCTCTTCACAGGGGCCTCTCACACAGCTGCTGGAGGGTCCTTGCAATATGAGTTCTGGTTTTACCCAAAGCAGGTGATGCTAGAGAGCAAGGTGTAAGCAGCTTTGCTTTTGTGGTCTACCTTCAGAATCTCTGGCTGCTGCTCTAAGTCACTATGTCACATGGTCTCCAACTGTTGAAAGGGGATTGTCAAAGAATTTTCAGGCATATTTCTTTTTACTTTATGGCTAACAACTTACTTTCCTCCCACATGCAAAATATACTCACCCCTTCTGAAGACTCCCCCAAATTTCCTCCCTTCAAGCATCAACTGGAAGTCCAGGTCTTGTCACCTAAATCAGGTCCAGATACGGAAGACACGCGTCAGGTGTGGTTCGTTGAATTCAGCTCCCTAAGCACAATTCCTCATGATCTGAAGAACTGGGATCTAAAAAGAGAAGTTGTTTTTCACTCCTTGCCCACAGGTACACTTAACATGAATGGTGGGAGAAGCATAAGATAACCACCATAAACCCTACCAACAGTATTTGAAACAGAAAAACAGGAGACACACAAGAGCCCTGATCCATTGCAATTTGGAAATCCATCAGGGCAAATGGAGCTCTTTGATTGGCACTCGAAGCCTGAGATTACGTCTCTACAGCTTCCACCTCTGGTGTCTGACCATTAGCCCTACCCTCCAGGACATCCATTTTTTTCCATGAAAGGCAACCAATCTTTTCTCTGGAACAATTTTCTCAGCTTGCTTCTTATCGACAGAAACTTGTGTTTCCAAAAGCCTCTTTCTGTTTTATATATTCTGCTTCTTTCCGCTTAAGTTTGTAATATCTTTGCCAATGTACTCCTTTTAAAGACTTCATGGATCTCTTATGATTTTTTACAGTAGCCCATTCAATCCAATCATCACCCCTGCAAATAAGTCCTTCTCAACCTTGGACTTCTACCAACCATCTTTTCAAGGCCCTTTCATTTTTAATCAACATATTCTTCTTCTGTCCACTGTCTAATTTGAAAGCCACTCCTAAATTTTAGGGTTTGTTATGGCATACCCTACCTCTGGCACAAATTCTGTCCTAGATATCTATTGCTGTGTAACAAGTTACCCTAAAATTTAGTGTCTTAGAATGATAATTAACATTTATTAGGCCACAGTTTCTGTAAGTTAGAAATATGAGAGCTGCTCTGAGCTGGGCTATTTAGAGGAGAGTTTCTGGTGAGGTTGGATGAAGGAGTTTGGCTAGGGCTGCAGTCATCTGGCGGTTTGACCAACACTGAGGGATCTGTGTCCAAGGACAGTCATTTCCATGGCTGGACAGTGGCTGCTGGCTGTGGGTGGGGAGAGAGAGCTTCTTTTCCACATGAACCTCTCTAGATTGATGGCAGAGTGCCCTTATGGTATGAAATGGGCTTAAGAGCAAGCCATCCAGGAGAACAGTGGGGAAACTTCAATTCCATTGATGACCAAGGCTTACATATCACACATTATCACTTTTATGCTTTTTATTATGGTCAACTCAGTAAATCTTGCTCCCACTCAAAAAGGAAAATTAGGTTGTACATCTTGAAGGTGGAGGTGTGTTTTTAAACCACATAAACACTATCGCCAATGATAAAATTACTGACAGTAGTTACATTTTCCATAACTTTTTTTTTTAATAGAGTGTTTCTTACTGAGGATACGGTCAAATTACTATGTTCTGAATTCATATAAAGTTGTCCCCTGTGTGCATGTGCCACCAACTTAAAAAACAGTTGACTTGTTTTCTTTTGCTTTTGACTTTTGGGAATTCCTTCTTTTTTTTTTTTATAATTTTATAAAATAACTTAAATGTGTTGAAGTCAAACTAATCAAGCCAGATTCAGAAAATTTAGCTTCATTTCTTTATACTCTATACCCTTCTCTCCTCTAGGTTAACTTTTTAAAAAACTTTTTATGTATTCTTCCTTTTAAAAACAACTCCTTAAATAAATACATACTTCTAATTCTAAAGTATTTTCATGTTATTAATACTACCCTTCATGTTTCTTTTTTCAGACACCGATATACATGGAATTCATTTCAGTATTTGAAGTCCAGTATTCGTAGATAATGGTTATTTCTATGGCTAATGGTTACCATTATGTAAATGTATGTAGTTTATTAAACCAGTCCTCCATGCAGAGATAATCTGGTGGTTTCTACTCTTTAACTAATGATTTATTTATCCCTATTCTTTTATTTTAGTCTCTTACAAATAGTATTGCAACAAATAGTTTTATGCATGTGTCTTTCTGAATTTTTTTCCACATAATTTTATGGCTACAATTTACTCCATGTTGTGGATTGTTTGAAAATGAAAAGTATCAATTTGACAGATAAAAGATATTATCTTGTTTGAATTTTTATTTCTTTGATTTCTAGTTCTATTGAGTATTTTTCACTTGCTTATTAATCTTTATTTTAAAACCTCTTTTTTGAAGTATGAGATACAAAAAGCTATACATATTTAATGTGTACAAGTGGATTCTGGAAAATTCCTAGAGGTATTTTCATCTGTGGATGGTTGTTAAATTGATGTTTCTATTGGATCAGAAGGTGAGGACTGGGACTTCTGATTCTGCCTTCTTGGTAACTTTGCATTCTGCTTGTTCATCTTTTTATTTCTTCCATGTGCTCTGTCTGTATCTTTTGTCAACTTTTTTCTATGTAACTTTAATTCTTTCAAGTGCAAAGAGAAGAGTTATTTATTAGGAATGGAAATTTTTGTCACTGTTCCTGTAAAATATCTCTAATTGTTTCTTTTCTTTTCAATTTTATTTGTTAGAAATCATTTTGACAAAGTTTAATGTTTTATATAATCAGGTTTTTCCCTTTATGATTACTTCAGTAGATTTAAAAAAATCTTTAGGAAGTACTTCACCATTTCAAAATTCATGACAAGTTCATCCACATGTTACTTTATTATTACCAAGGACATATATCTTTCATACAGACAACTCAATCTGATAGATTTCCATGAATTGGACAAAGTTATTGCACTAGTTGGCTAGGGCTGCTATAACAAAGTGTTACAACCCAGGCAGCTGGAACAACAGAAAATTAGCCTCACACTTCTGGAGGCTAGAGGTCTAATATCCAAGCGTCAGCTGGACTAGTTCTCCCTGAGGGTTATGAGGGAGATTGTGTTCCATGCTTCTTTTTCTGGTCATATTTGGCATTCCTTACTTATAGACATATCACCCCAATCTGTGCCTCAGGATGTGGAATATCAAGAAGTTATTTATTGCTGGTGGAAATGCAAAATGGTGCAACTTCCTTGGAATACAGTTTGGTGGTTTCTTATAGAACTAAATATACTCTTACCATGCAATCCTGCAATGTGGCTCCCTGGTATATAACCAGAGGTGTTGGAAACATGTCCACACAAAGACCTGAACATGGATGTTTACAGCAGCTTAATTCATAATTACCAAAACTTGGAAGCAACCAGGATGTCCTTCAGTTGGAGAATGGATAAACTGTGGTACATCCAGAAAAAAAGAATATTAATCAACACTAAAAACAAATGAGCTATCAAGTCCTGAAAAGACACAGAGAGACCTGGATGCACATTATTAAGTGAAAAGACCACTCAAAAAGGTTATATAACACATAGTCCTAACTATGACATCTGGAAAAGGCAGAACTATGGGGATGGTAAAAAGGCCCATGGCTGTCAGGGATTTGAGGAGAAGGAGCAAAGAATAAAGGGCACAGAAGATTTTTAGAGCAGTGAAACCCTCCTGGGCGATTCTACAATGGTAGGTATTTGCCATTATAAGTCTGTGCATACCCATAGTATATCCAGCGTACTGTGCACCCTGATGTAAACTGTGGACTCTGGATTAGGATGATACCCAGTGGAAGTTTACCAATTACAACCAATGCACTTCAGTGCTGGGGGGGAGGATGTTGACAGTGTGGGGAGCTATGCATGTGCTGGGGCAGGGGGCACACGGGAACTCACTGTGCCTTCCTCTCAATTTGAGAGAATCTAATATTTATCTGAAAATAATATTTAATAAAATTTTAAACATACAAGGAGCACTGATTTCTATATCTTAAACAAACATGAGATTATCAATCAAATAATAGACCTTTGATCTATTTGATGGTTTCCTTACTTTCCTTATAATCATTTTATTTAAAATAGATTTGAAAAGAAACAAAACTAGATGACAGCAAAAAAAAGCTTCACCCTCAGGGGACTTATTCTAGAGGGTGACAAAAGCAATAAACAAATGAAAAAAAAAATTAAATGTAAACAAAACAAACAAACAAAATATCCATTCTATAAAGAATATAAAAGAGGAACTTTGAACCTTTCTGAATTATGAAGTGTGTCTTTAAGGAATCCATGGGAGTCTGTGTTCACTTTTTTTTTTTTTAAAGACAATAAAAACACACCAAAATGGTCTCCTGCTGAATTGCTGAAAGCTTTTTCCATAAAATATAAACTTCAGAAAGCAAATTCTAATAGTGTAGACCAACAACCTTTATTTACAACCATGTAATAAATGGGTCCAGGAACTCATATTCTATAAAAACAGCACATTGAAAAGGGTCTAATCAATTTGAACACTGTCATCTAGTTTTATGCCAGAACAATTATTTTTAAAAGCACAATTTTTCAATTTTATTTGGTGTTGAGCTTGTCCCTTAAAATATGGGTTTGGTTTTAAATTTAGGTTAAAATTAACCTGGGCTCTATTCCCCTGTCATTAAACATATGCATATTTTTCTTCCTATATTTTAATCTGTTTTAGTTTATTGCCTGACCAAGAAACACCCAGATATTTCAGCATATGCTTTTTTTTGGAGGGCGGGGGATACTAGGGATTAAATTTAGGTGCGCTCAGCCACTGAGCCATGTCCCCAGCCCTTTTAAAAATATTTTATTTAGAGACAGGGTCTCGCTGAGTTGCTTAGTGCCTCGCTGTTGTGAGGTTGGCTTTGAACTCGTGGTTCTCTTACCTCAGCCTCCCGGATCAGCATATGCTGTTGATGCTTTGCAACCTGAGCACTGTAGTGGGGCAGAGTGAGAGTCATTCAGGAAGGAGTAATGAGCTTACACTCAATGGCTGCAATTCACTAATGAGACTGATTGTGCCCCAGGCAGCACTGGATTTGGTCTGACTGCTCCATAGAGAAATAGCCAAGAAGTGGGAAAATATAATACACCTGGCTTTAGTTACAAAGACCACATACACTATCAGAGCTCATCCCTAGAAACTCTAATGTACTCTCTATGTACTGCTTGGGAGACCTTCTTTAAGAACCACCTGGTGGTCTGGTCCCACCAGCCCATTTGGGGAGAGCAAGGTGAGTTTGTGTTACAGTGTGAGCACCCAAATGCTCTCTGCCTGCTCCAGCACAGAAACAGTGCTACTAGCATTCCCCCAAGCAAGTAAGTGATGTGGTGTGTGTGTTCTTAATCTCTATTTTAATGTCTCCAACCAGCTAGTGGTTAATTAGCAATTTGCTGCCCACCAATATGCAAATGAATGACAAGCAAAGGGTCTCTGCCTCTGTAATTATTTTGCTGATTTACAAGCCACTTTCTTCTCTGTGTAGGTTTTTCTGTGTGTGCATTCATGCATCAGGGATTTCATTATTTTTAGAAGTGTACTCTCTGCATTTTTATGCTTTAATAAAAAAGATTTCAGTAATTACAGTGTTTTGAAAAAAATGTCTATATATACACATATTTTCCCCCCTCGGCTCCAAATGAGTTTGTCAGTTGTTTTTTTTTTAAATATATAAAAAAGTGGAGAGTTAGATTTATCAAGGGGCTGTAATCCAAATTGCAGAGAGTCAGAGGCGCAAGATTGAAAGATACACATCTCTGCTGCTGCCAAATCCTTATCTGGAATCAGAGTCTTGTAATATTTGATTTTCTCCCAAGCAGCTTTGGTGAGTCGAGCCACGATCTGCGTTATCCATCTGCCTACTTTGGAGCAGGGTGTTTTACTATTTGGCGGTTTAAACGCTTTACATTTTTGGGGGGGGGGCGGTAATAACATTCTGGTGTTNCTTTACATTTTTGGGGGGGGGGGCAGGGCATTAAGAAAGGCTCTCATGTTAAATTAAGTCAATTAATAAATGGAGACACATTAAGCAATCAATTTTGTCAGCCTATCTCCCCAGCATTATGTATGGTTGGCTGTAATCACAAGATAAATGCAATGTGCTGATCTATGGTAATGTTCAATAATACATTCTCCGCCAGGCTCAATTCATCAGGGAGTTTCGGTAGGGGAGGCATTTGTTATTGGCTGTCTCTGCACCTCAAGGATAACATTTCTGTCCTTTTGATTGGCTGCCCCACTGCTGCAAGATTCTAACCGTCTTATTTTGATGATGAATATGAAGGCACGCTAAGCCGGGCTGGAGCGGAGTGTCTCAGAGGCTGCGCTCCTTCCAGAGCCCAAGGACTCACAGCTCCCTCCTCTGCCTTCCTGTGCCAACAACCCCCCAAAAGTTGTGATGCTTTTCTTTACCCAGTGCTTTGGGGCTGTGTTAGATCTCATTCACCTCCGGTTTCAGCACTACAAAGCCAAACGGGTTTTCTCTGCTGCTGGGCAACTTGTCTGCGTTGTCAATCCCACGCACAACCTAAAGGTGAGTCGCTGTCTCGCAGCATTGTGCATGCATTCTGCTCAGGGGCTCGTCCCTCCTCTCGGCGGCCGCGGTGAGCCTCCAGCGTGCGGAGCCCCTTCCAAATACCGGTTCGCGGGTGCTGGGACCCTGTAGTCGTCGGAGGTGATTGCCTGGGCTCATTCTCGCTCTCTAGCTGGCTTGGTGCTCTTGCTGACGGTGTGCTGTTTCCCTAAAACACTGGAGCAATGATCTAGTGTCTTCCCCACGCCTGCAACAGGAGCAGGATTGGCGGGTGGGGGTGTGGATGAAGGTGGTGGAGAGAGTATGTGTGTGGAGCAGGGCGTGGGTGGGTGGGGGGTGTACCCACCACTCTTTCAAATGTTTGTGGGCAAGTGCTCAGAAGATAGGATTTGAAAAGTTACCCAGATCGCTGTCTGTCCCATGTGCTGGGAAAGGCAGTTAAGTACAGGGATTTTGGAAGCCCCTGCTGGCTAGGGGGCTACAGATCTAGCAAAAAGTACCTGCAGGACTGAGCAGCCCCGAGACAGGGAATTGGTGAGGGGGCTCCTTCTGCAAAGTATTGGCCCTTGTCCTTGGACTTGGTGTGTTCCTGCCAGCTAGATGGACACCTTTCTCCTGAGTACAGGAGGAGGGGGAGGAGGGCTTTGCTTCAGTTGTGTAATAATGAAACCAGCTTGGAGCCTTGGCTGCCTGAAGCTCTGCTGGCAGCTGGGTGCTGAGCTGCTGGTGGCTGCCTGGCTACTCCTCTGACGTCCTTGCCTCTGCATGTGTGCCTTCTGTCAAGGCCCTTTAAGAGAGAGTCAAAACATGGGCTCTAGAAGGATCACTACAATCACAGCCAGGGCTGAGGGGGAAATGAATGAAGAGCCACTGGCCAGGGGTGATGGAGAGGAGGGGGGGAAAATGGGGTGAGGCATGGTGGGAGGACTCAGCTGAACTCCCCACATGAGAAACTCTGAGCCACTTTGGCTCTGTCCTGAAGTAAAAGGTGGGACTCTTTCTTTGAGAGTTGCTTTTGGGTGCTCCCCACTGTACTGGAGGATTGAGGGCAGGGGGAGGGGCCAGTCTGTAGCAGGAATGCTGGACAGTGTGCACGAGGACAGATCTGTCCTTCTGACCACTGCTGCTGGGTAGAGTGTTGGATGTTGCCTGTCACTTTATGAACTCTCACCTGGCAGCTGTCCTTAGCTGCCACCCTACAAGCCTGTGCTGATCATCCCTCCAAACCCCATTCCTGGAAGTCCCTAGGAAGGACAGCTGCCTGGAGAGCCTGAGGCCACATGCCAAGGCCAGCCCCAAGTGCAGGAACCATGGACTGCACTGGAACCAGCACACTTGATCCGACCTAGGAACCGACTTCCTGGGACCTTAGCTGTGACTAATACCATCTCACTCAATGTTTCCTGCTCTCTCTCCCTCTCTCCCTCTGGGTCTGGCTCATGCGCGCGCGCTCTCTCTCTCCTCTCATTCCTTTCTTCCTTTATAGCTTAGTTTTATAAATGAGAACTCTCTACCAGTCATCCCTGACAAAGCAAGTGTATAGCATGCATATTAAAATATAATTCTGAATTCCATTTTATGGTCGCTTTTGAGACCACATTCAAACTCCCATTATTTTGTCACTTTACATTAGTTAGTTCCCTGTGGCAAGAAATTTTGTTTACTCCTGTTTTGCATTTTAATACCTTTAAAAATTGTTTACGAGACTTAGCATTTCTGAGGTTTGAATTTATATGGTTCATTGCCTGCAGCTGATGATGGAGGAGAGAGGGGTGCGGAGGTCTTGGTGTGGGGTGAGGGGAAGCCATCTGTGGATATTTTGGGGTGATATCTCCTTGGATATTGACACTTATTCCTGCTGCAAAACCCAGGGGTTCAGAGTCAGGGCTGGAAACCTTGAGTTAACTCTAACCAGCTGTGTGACCTTGAATGACTGAACCTCTCTGAGACTCCCCTTCATCACCTCCAACAGGAGCATAGGAATAATGCTCCACAGCATTGTGAGGCTGCCAAGAGATATGAGGGGCAAATGTGCTTTGTAATACTCTCCTTTAAAAAAAAAAGTATGTTTTTGCATATAATTTGTAGGAACTTCAAAAGTTGTCACTTGGAGCCTTCAGGCAACTTGGAAATCCTATAAGCAGGAACATAAAAATAGGTGACATATGCTTTGAGGGGCTATTTTGCACGGCTCACTTTTTCACATACACTCTCATTTGATTTTTCATTTCCCATTAAAAAAAATCCACCTAGGGAGTTTTGTTATAAAAGAATCACCACTGGTTGGGGTGGGGGGGAAAGCATGTGGAGTGTAAGAATGCTGTCAGGCTTGGGGCACAGCATAGAGCTCAGAGGGGTCTCCATAAGCACCCCACGCTCATCCAGGATCTGGGTGGCCCAGCAGTTAAGTTTACCTACTCCTCACAGCTGAGGCCTAACAGTCATTTGCAGAGTTTCTAAAGGAACAACCCTCTAGAAGTATCACCGCCCCACTGCTTAGATTAAAAAGTGCACAAAGGCTGACAAAAAGGTTCTCTTTGTAAAAGTTAATTTCCATAAATAGACCACAGGAGTATGCCTTCAATGTAATAAGCTGTGATCTACCTAAATAAATAAATATCCCTCTTTCTTAAAGGTGGGGGGGAGAGAGAACGAACAAACTGTGGCAATATAACCCAGAATAGCTATTGATCTGTGGTGCTTCCCCACACTTTGTATGACAGGCTGGAACATGAAATTGTGACCAAGGACAGAGAGACTGCAACCTTGTTTTCAATTTTGCATGTAGCTACAAAGAAGTCTGGGAAGCCTGCATTTTTCTTTGTGGAAGTACTTTTACACTCTTTATCTTTGTCTGGGTTTTCCTGGGAATTCTCACAACATCCAAGAACCTGAGGCAAATGCTGGGTTATCATCCAAATTCACTTACTGAGAAGAGTAACTCGTGTATTTACTATGCTTTTATAGGTCACCTTCATTCTCAATCATATTATGGTGATTACTCAGTAACCTGGGATTCCTTCAAGCCTCATGCCTCTTCTTTTAAGTGGAAGGCAGAGCCTTCCTGGGGCCTGCAGATACCATGGTTAGAGCCATTACACCACTAAGCCTACCCTAATTAAAAGGGTCCTTTGGAGTAAGTGGCATTGTGCTAGAGAGACTTCAGCTCTAAGAGAATGCCAGGCAATACAGCGAATAAGATTGTGTCCCTGTGTCTGTCTCCGTCTGTAGGGATGATTCTTGCAAAGATAAGGGTTTCAAATGATACCCCCACTTTTCCTTCCCGCTTCATGAGAGACGGCCCCCAAGGAGCCAGCTTTCTTGGCTCCATGCCCTCTGCTTCCCAGGTCACAGAGTTATTGCAATGCGGCGAGAAAGCTGCAGGCGGCGCTCTTGAGGCTGCCGCGCCTGGGTCTGATTCAGCATTCCTTCCTTCCGCGCGTCCTTTGCTTGTTTCCGACCCAAGAAGCCTTTCTCCCCTGGCTCCTCTCCCGTTGGCACTGGCTGCCCTGCGCAGCACTGCCTTCTGCCCCGCCTACAGACGGGTAGTACCCTTTGAGGGTGGGCGGGATGGCCCGTTCCTGCAGCCAGATTTCTCCCAGGGAAGGGTCTGCAGCCGCAGCCAGAGCCCTTCTGCGGTCAGGCTTCAGCACTCCTCCAGCGGACAGTGACTGAGAAGAGATGTCTGTGCGACTTCCTCCTTTTAACCACAGGCTTTGAAAACAAGTTCCTGAAAAAAAGAAATGCTTTCTGCAAAAATACCCAAAATGCAAAATGCTTTTTGGCAAACTTCCAAAAGGCCCTCTCTGATACCTCCACGCAGTGCCCTCCTCTGCGTCCTGACCTGGGAACATAAGTCTTCCCACCTCCCTGGGAGGGGAGGCTATTCCTGCCTCCAGCCAGCCAGATCCCTGCTGCTCTTGTCTGTGGTAACCCATTAACCTTGGGCTTACAGACAGAAACACGGAATGGGACAATGATGGGTTTAAGTGCCTGGCAGATTTGAGACCTCTAACTGGGGCATTTCAGTACCATTCCTGTGGTATCCCTGTGCCTTTCATTCTAAGACCAGCCTAGGGGGGAAAATGTATTCTGAGTGGTGGAGCCGGGGAGGGAAGAGGAGGTGATCCTCCAAGGAGAGAAACAGGAGAGATGTGAGATGTGTGGCAAAGCCAAACATCACCTCTAACTGTTTATTGGGGTAATCTTTGGAAATCCCTTGCTGCCCTGGGGCTTTGCTAACTGCCTGACACAGCACAGCAGGGATGTGAGCTGAAGACCTGAGTAAAACCTGAGCTTTGTTTTTAGAGATTTAGAAATGGCCTTTGGAGCGTGCAGTGTGAGTACCTACTGTAAAGCAGTTAAGGGTTTCTGACAGGATTGTTTAAGAGCTGGGCTGTGGGTTACCCAGTTCTTATTTATTCACACAGCCACCTCTGAGGGCTCTGTTCCCAGTCCTCTGACCAATTTCCCCATCTTCTTTCTCTGCCTAGACTGGAGCCACCTCCTGCTCATTAGCACTTGACAGGGGTTGGGGAAAGGTAAGCGAGGGAGTGGGTAGAGGCTGGTGGTCTGCACTCTCTGAGCTTTATCCTAGAGGCTGTCTGCAGCCTCTTCCAGCCCCTTGGTACTGTATGACACTCGACTCGATGGGCACGGAGCAGTCGAGCAGCTTTTCTGGTTAATGGTGATTGCAAATGAGGCTCCCGAGTCACATAATAGGAGGCCCAGAGCCCTGAGCAGTAATTTGGTTAGCTGTGTGCTAGTGATTGAGTTGCAGGGAAGGCTGAAGCAGGTGACTTGCAGAGGGGAGCAGATTACCTCTGTACTGCGTTTACCCAGCAGCCCCCAAGCAAATTCTGTGGTATCCCTTAACCATGGTCCCTCCATCTATAGAGACTATTTGGGAAAATTAGAAAACTGAGACTGAGCTCTTTCTTTGAAATCCACAGAGAGGTCAGAGTTATTTGAATGGCATCCCTGGGATAAGACATAATATATTTTGAGGAATTAACAATATGGAGAAAGGGCACAGAGGCGCACACCTATAATCTCAGTGACTCGGGAGCTGAGGCAGGAGGGTCATAAGTATAAGGCCAGCCTCAGCAACTTAGTGAGGCCCTAAGCAACTTAGGGAGAGCCTGTCACAATAAATAAATAGGGCTGGGGTGTGGTTCAGTGGTTAAGCACCCCTGGGTTCAATCCTGGTATAAAAGAAATTATAAGGGAAAAATGTAACTCTCGGTAAAGGTATTTTACCCTTAAAAAGTCAGCTTCACTCGATCAGCTCTGCTCCCCAAGGGATCAGTGAACCTGTTTAGATGCGAAATTACTCAGAAGAGGGGTCAACCTGGAGAATGGAGACCCACCTTACCATGGGGTCTATGGCTCAGGAAATGTCAGTAGAATGTCAAAGCTGGGAGATTAAACCTTATTTTATAATCAAGGACGCTACTTACGTTGGTTTCCTGTGGCTGCTGTAACAAATTGCCACAAACTGGGCAGCTTAAAAACACAGTAAAGTACAGAAATTCATTGTCTGTCTCACAGTCCTGGAGACCAGGCACTGGCAGGGCCAGACTCCCTCAGAACTAGGGCAGAATCCCTTTGAAGGCTCCATGCACCCCTTGGCTTGTGGCTACATCCCTCCTATCTCTGCCTCCATGATCACACGCCTCCTTCTCTTCTCTGTGTTGTCTTCTCTGGGTGTTTATCTTTTGAGGACCCAGGTGACTGCACTTTGGGCCTGCCTGGATAACACCGGATGAGCTTCCCCTCCCAATCCTTAGTTTATTCATACCTTTGACAATATGATAGTCACTCTTTTGGTGTATAAGATAATATTCACAGGTTTGAGGAATTAGGATGTGGACATACCTTTGAAGACTACCATTTGACCTCCTGCACGACTTTTGCAAAGTTTGCCTATTTAGGGACAGAAATTAGGTCTCCTATTGCCAAATCTGTATCACTAAACTGCTTCAAACTGCCCAAATTACCCAAGCTAAATGTCCCAGGAACATACTGTAGGGGCAGAAACTTGCTAGGGCTTCTTACTGTACCTTATCACCCCACTTGGGGCCAGCAGCCTGGCCTCATGGGCTGCATCACACACCCTACCGTCCCCTTTCACCAAACCCACATTTCTTAGCAAATCACAGCCTCTACATCCTCCTCCTCCTTTATTCCTCCATCCTTCTTCAAATTTTCTGTCCTTTTCTATTTCAAATTCCTTTTTTTGCCGGGTGGGGGGGTGGGGGGATGGGGAGTGGGCGGTGAGGGTGGGGATCAGTACTGAAGATTGAATCCAGGGCCTTGTGCATGCTAGGCCTTGTGCATCCTCGGCCTCCTGAGTAGCTGGAATTATAGGCGTGTGTCACTGCACCTTTCTTCTTTTTCAAATTCATTTACAAATAATATAATTCATACACATGCATACATACCATATTTGAAAAATCAGATGCTAATAAGGTATAAGTAAAAGGGTAGAGCTTTATATTTTATCCTTGGTGCCTATGTTATAAGTCCACAAGATCAATATGGGGAGAAGAAGCGAATTGGGGGGGGGGAATCATGAGCGCTGGGCGAGTGAGTTCAAATCCCAAATGTGCCACTTGCTGACACCTGGCCTTGAACTTAGCCTCTTAGAGGCTCCAGGTCCTCATCTATAAAGAAGAGAAAACGGGGCTGGGGATGTGGCTCAAGCAGTAGCGCGCTCGCCTGGCATGTGCGGGGCGCTGGGTTTGATTCTCAGCACCACATAAAAAATAAAATAAAATAAAGATCATGTCCACCAAAAACTAAAAATAAATATTAAAAAAAAAGAAGAGAAAACAATGTTCCCCTTCTCTGATGGCTAGGAGAATCGAAGGAGCTCACATCCGGCAAATGCCCATTGTGGAGGAGAGTCCCAGCAGCAGCTTCTGTCAACATGCTTATTAGAGTAACTGTGGCTCCCCACACCCCCAACCTGGCAGTCGCCCTTGGCCTTCCCTCTCTCTCTGCCAGGCAGTACTCACGATTTCTTTCTAGTATTTATTTGTAAATTGCCTTTAGCCTTGAAGGGAATTTTAATAAGATAATTTCTTGCCATACACAGACTTAATGTTTAGCTTCAAAGTGCTGAGCCCTATTGGGTTCTGAGTCTAGAAGTCCAGAGGGAGAGGAGCTGGGTCTTGGCAGGACATAGGTGCCCACCATGGGACAGGGGTTGAGTGAGCAGGGTGCCCTGTCATTCACAGAGCCAGGAGCCGTGCAGTGCAGATAAATCTCCTTCTCCACCCATCCTGAAAACTTGCCCCTTATGACTTATTCATGACTTCTTTCCATTAGCAGCAGCTGGAGGAAGCACACGGGTAGGCGGCTCTGGGAGGGGCATCTGACTCCAACCCCCAAACATGCACACTCACATGCACACTCACACTCTCGCACACACAAATGATGGCCACCCTGAGATGTCCACGTGGGTGGACCCTGAGTGGCCTCTGAATAGCAGTGATATTCAGGTCACAGGTGCTGATCCCAGTCGGTGGGATCAGTGCAATAGAAGGAAAAATGGAGATGAACAGGATCCTCCCCCGACCCACCTGTGACTGATCACTCCAGGCTCGGGAGAGAGGAGAGGGGACAGAGTAGTGCTGAGAAAGAAAGAGTAATGTTTCAGCTAAGTATGGGTTTGGGAGTCAAACAGATCTGGGTTTAAACCGAATCCTGCTTTTCTTTTCTTTTTTATTTATATGTGACAGTAGAATGTATTTTGACATATCATATATACATGGAGTATAACCTCCCATTCTTGCGGTTGTACATGATGTGGAGTTACACTGGTCATATATTCATATATGAACATAGGAAAGGTATGTCCGATTCATTCTACTATCTTTCCTATGTCCAGCTCCCCTTTTGTTCCCCTTTGGCTAACCCCCATCACGTTATTTTTATTTTTAAATTTTATCTAATAATATCTTTTAAATAATACATTTTAAATTTTATCTAATAATATCTTTCAAATTCTTTATTTTTAATTGACACAGCAAATGTACAAATATACAGGGTACAATATGATAATTCAACACAAGTACATAATCAAATCAGGGTAATCCGCATTTCTGCATCATTGAGCATTTATCATTCCTATGTGTCCAGAACCGTTGACATCTTTGACCTCCTTGAGTCTTGCTTCCTCACCTGTAAAAGGGTTGGTATAGAGAATACCAACGTGCTCAGGACCTGGCACATTATAATTACTCCATCTACAGTTGTTACATTATCATTGCTATTGAGTCCACGTCCTCAGACATATTACCTGGTGCACAGGGTGTGACTCAGTTTGCCTAACTTGAAAGGGTGAGCAAACTTCCACTACTGGATGTTGGGAATGACTGGGCAGAGACAGAGGTAGAAGGTCCTACCTGTTGAGGGACCAAGTTTCAAACTATTGTGTGTTCAAGCAAAGAAAACCAGAATGATATTCTATGCAAGGTTTGAGTCTCACAAATGAGGCTCAAAGGGATAAGGTGACATGTCCAAGGTCACAGCTGGATGGGCTGCAGTAGGGCCAGTCCAACCCTCATGCTCTTGCTTTGCATTCAGCCACTGCTCTGCCTCTGCCACCACCCCATGAGGGGTGGGCGGCTTGGTTAAGGTCACTGACTCTGTGATGTGTCCCCACAGTGGTGCTGGACATTTTTCCAGAGGGCCCTCATTCTCAGGACGTGGATAAGGTATGAATCTGCTGGGCAGCTGTGGGGCAATAAAACTGCAAATATTCCTTGTGTCTCTAATGCTGGGTTATAATGAGGGCTAGGGACAAGACTCCATGGGATGTCACCAGAGCCACACAGCTATAACCCCCAGACATAGCCTGATGGATCAAGTTCTACCAGCAAAGGTTACATTTTCATCTTGACCATGGGCCCAGTATGAAAGGACCATCAGAAAACAGGTCGGAAAGTAGCCTAGTGTTTTCAGCCAAAGAACAGGGTCTTTGTGGGTAATTTAGAATTGTGGTCTAACTGGAAATGTCAGTTGTACTTGAACAACGCTGTATCTCTTAATAATTTCTTAGACCTTTAATGTATTTTTAATCACGAATCCACAATGAGGCGGGAGCTGTGTGCTGCAGGGCTGCCTGCAGTTGCCTGCGGCGTTGGACTCCACAAGGAGAGAATGGCCTGAGAAAGGAGGGGCTGGCCTGGCAGGAGAGGAGGGCCCTCTGCAGAAGAGCTCTGCAAACCACAGCTGAGGAGGGAGGATGGGGATAGGTTGGCCTCAGAGATGGAACCAAATTCAGATCAATAATTGCAGATTTTACAAGAGACTGGTGAGCAAGCCCGGCCACCTCTGGCTTTGTAGCCAGACTTCATGGCGACCTCAGATCTGACTCACAGAACTTGGCCAAGATGTGCCGAGAAGTCTAAGGTTAGTAGCCACTCAGAACCTCTTCTGCCAGTTAGGATTATATTGTGGTTTTAACCTAGGCTGAGCCGGCTACACATCCTCAACCCTTCAGATGATAGTTTTCTACTATCTCAGTTATGCACAGGATAATAACAATAACAACAATAGCAATAAGAAGTAGCTGCCATATATTGAAAGCATGCTACATCCAGGAACTCTGTTAAATCTTATGCATCTGCCTCTGGGAAATAGTATTTTGTAAATTCATATCCTGGGCTTTAAAGCACTTCTTGACATGTCATCCCTAAGAGTTCACTTTTCACAACAAACAATGGGGCCAACTTACTGGATCCTAGGACTAATATTGGATATACTATTTTTCATTTTAAAATACTTAGCAGGGACCCCATCTCACTCATCCTTATGTATAAAACAGGCACAGATGCTGCAGCTCTTGGTGGTGATCCTGGGCTGGTTCTCTGTATTTCTGTAGGCTGCCCCAAGGAATTGAGCCCCTGTGGCCTATAGCAGTGACTCTGTGCTCTTCCTCTGCTTGCTGGAATCACCTTATCTCAGGCTCTGCTTTAACCCAGATTAAGACTCTGTGTGTGTGTGTGTGTGTGTGTGTGTGTGTGTTACTGCATAACATTTACTGAGCACTTACTAAATGCCAAGCACTTCAATAAGTGATTTACTTGAATTTCTTTTTATTAAGAAAAGTCTCAAGATAATGCCCCAAGTGTATGCCATGAGGAAGCTGAGGCCCAGGCACCGAGAGACAAAGTGACTTGCCCAAGGCCCCATCCCATGCATGAAAAAGTCTACTGCATGCTTTCAACCTCTGTGTTATCTCCTTCTCTCTCTTTCCTGATTTCAGAATAGATTTTCTTGAAGCTTCTGCAAACAGCACAGTATTCCAAATTCAAGCTCTCTAGAAATGATGATTTGCTTAAATACCTTTAGGGACATCTTTGCCACAGCTTTACCTAAATTCCCAACTCAAAATTATCCTGTAGCAAAGGAAGTTTATGCTCCAGGACCTTTTTTTTTAAAATGGGTTACCTGGTTTGACAGGTGGACAGCATGTCTGAAACTAAGACTGACCCCTGATCCGGGAGGTGTGGTTGCCTTGTCAACATCTGACTTGCTGTCCAGTGACATGGGAGCCAGGGACACATTAGAAATGCACATGTTCTCTAAGCATTGGGATAACATTACCAAGATAACATTTCTCTTTTCTCTGAGGAAGAAACAAAGAAAGAAAGAGATCTTTTTATACAAAAAGAAAAAGGCCCCTTTAAGAGAACATGGCTCTTCCCATGCAGCACCTGTTCTGTAAGAGCCACAGGCCTTTGAAACATCCTTTCTCATTAGCAGCCACATTCTATTACTGAATCTTTTTTTCCCTGAAATCAAAGAACAAAATTTTAATGACCAGCTCTTACCTAATTTAGCTCAGCTTTTACCTTGGTTTCTGGTAAGGCCTTCCCCTAATATTCTACAAACATTTTTTCTTTGCAAAAGTGCCAGGAGAAGAACTGAGCTAAGAGGCGCCAGGGTGGGAGTGGGGAGGCCATCCCAGGGGCAAGGAATGGGGCTGGCAGGCTGCTGCAGGGCTGTGCTGGAGGAAGGATGGTCAGTGCTCCTGCTCCCGTTAGTGGCTGGAGGAAAATGCTCAGGCAAGAGCCAAGCAGGGGAATCACCAGAAGATCGACAGGACACACACAGAAGCTACCAAGGGCTGCAGAAGGTTCTCAGGTGACACAGAAGCGGGAAGAATGACCAGGACACCTGAGGAAGGCGGCTGAGACCTGAGTGATATGCCTTCACTCCCCTGCGGGTCCCCCAGGGTGCCTGTTTATGACAGTACCCTTCAGGGTGGTGGCATGGGGCGAGAGGGCTGGCTCTGGCACCGTAAGGGCCAGACTGTCCCCCACCAGGGTCTTGCACAAGGCCTCCTTGTAGGCAGAGGGGCTGCTGAGCACATCAAGAAGTTGTCTCCCTAAGCCAAAGTGATACATCTGTTTATGGTAATTAAATAAATGCCAGTTGGACCCTTCTCAGCATGCTTACTGAAGGAAGAGCCAGAAACACCCTGCTCTCCAAGAATCCGAGAGGGATTGGAAAAAGAGAGGTGAGCTCCCAGGCACTTCCGCCCACTCTCGAAAGTACTTGGCCAAGGAAGTCTACTTTGGATCCCCAGGCAAAGCCGCCTTTGTGTCCTGGCTTAGTCAGTCTCCTGTGTCAAGTCACTCAGCCTCAGCCTCTCCATCTGCCAGACCAGAGGGTGACACTTGCTCTCAACCTCCCTCTAGGATGACCTTGATGTGCAGAGATGGGTATTCACAATTAGATTTATTTACATGCAGCTTTTCAAAAGAAGCCTCTCTTCAAAAGAAGCTTGAGATGGTCAGGAGTGATGGCACACACCTATAATCCCAGTGACTCAGGAGGCTGAGGCAGGAGGATCACATGATGGAGGCCAGCCTTAGTAATTTAGCCAGACTAAAAAGTCCCAGGGTCATAGCTCAGTAGTACAGCGACCCTGGGTTCAAATCCCCACAGCCACAAAAAGAGAAAAATAAGGAGGAGGAGGAGGAGAAGGAAGAGGTTTGAAGAAATTTATGATGAGGTGAATGAATTGGGAACAAAAGTGAAGTAAGCTAATTGCACAAGCTTAGCCCATTCATGGTGGATGAAAGAAATTTAGTAGAAAAGTGAAAACACATGGATGTATTCCAAACACCTCCACGTACTGGAAAGAACATGGACCTTAGACTCAGATGTGGCCTCAGATTTAGTTCTAATATGCAAAACTGTATGACCCTTGGCAAGTTACTTAACCACCTTGAGCTTCGTTTTTCTTGTCTGTAACAAAATATATAACATGAAGTGAATGAAGGATTAATGAGATAAATATATATGAAAGCACCTAGGCCACCGGCTAGCACATGATAGTGCTTTCATAAGTGTTCATTCATCCCTCCATCCTCCCGTCCCTTCTTCTTTCTTCCCTTCATTCTGATTTCATGTGGATTAAGGTAATCTCCAGGAAAACGTCTCACAATGTTTGACTAATGAGGTCAGGAAGAATCTCTGGAGGATTAGGGTGTAGCTCAGACACTTCAAAAAAGAAGCTCTAGGAAGGAGAACATTTGAAATTATGAAAGGAAGGAAACCTTGCACTGTAAGCAAGGGACAAATTTTCATTATAGGTGTGACTCAGTGAACCGATCCAAAGCCACCAGATGAGTCTCTTAAATTCTGAGTCTCATTTTTGTCATCTGAGTGTAGAATTAATATGATGGGTCCCCTTGTATGTCCCCAGATCTCCCAAAGACATCTGGGAGTAGAAAAGAGAATTCTGGGAAAAATTTCCCCCCCAACACAAGAACCTGGGAAGACCAGGAACAGACCAGGGGGACACAAGTTCAGAAGATGTGGGATTCACACTGGACTCTCCAGAGGATGCTAGAACCTGCTGTTCCCCACACCCAGAGCAGGCACCAGGCCAGCAGACATCTGCACATTTACTACTCACCAATTACAAAATAAGGACGATAAATCCAATTCTTTTTATTCTCTGAGATCATGTGGGTATGTCCAGGCAGATGGAATGTGGTATTTGCAAAGTGACCACCGTAAGAGTTCTTGGGACTTCCAAGGCTGTATCCAGCAGCAGGAAATGGGGCCATAGCCACCAGATTAGAGACTAGGGCCATATTTTTCCAGGCTCAGCCCATGCCCTCTCCTCCTCCATGAAGCCTGTCTTGATAACCTCTGGTCCCAGGAAAATCAAGTGCCTCCCTTCTGACTCATGGATCCCTGGATTGCTAAGCGTAGCACTCAGCCTCTGCCGGTTCATTAGTTTATTTGTGCATCTGTGTCCATCTCAGGTGGAGACTTCCTCAAGGGCCCTGTATTCCCAGGCCTAGCATAAATTAATGACCTGCACATAGTAGGTGCTTGCTAAATAATAATTAATAAATGGAGGCTTAGGACTTCATGAACAAGGCAGGCAAATGGGAGCCCTGAGCAGGAAGCTCAGGAGCAGGAGCCTGTGCCCCAGGTGTGTTCTAAGGCAGGAATGTGGTACCAGGAGGGCCTCCAGGTACAAGGCCAGAGCCAGATGAGCAGTGAGACTTACTCCCAAGCCCAGATCCCTCCTGCCTGAGCATAGAGTTCAGTCTCTGCACTCGGACAGTGTGTGAGGTTGTGGATGAATAAACAATAGTCAACAGCAGTGTGATCACGAGGGCTGGACTTTGGAGACACACTACCTGGGATCACTGTGTGGCTTTGAACTTACAACAGAGCTTTTCTAGGTATGTGTAAGATGGGCATAACAATAGTACCCACCCATTAGCATTGCAACTAGGATTGAATGAGTTCATGTAATAAAGTGCTTAGAACAGTTCTTGGCCAAGAGTCAGCTCTGTATGGGTTTATTATTATCTGTTATCATTGCTATTGTTATTATCTTGCCAGATGTGAGGAGGGTCTTCAGTTGCCATGCTTGGTCAAATGATCTGAAGACTGGTTCTCTCTCTACGTTCTGAAGTTCACTTTTTAATGGCCGGGGGAAGAGGCCCTGTCACCATGGTGCCAAAGGTGGTCAGCAGGTTCTCTAATAAATGAGGGGCATTTGGGGCTTTATGGGTGGGGGGGATCAGTTTTTTCTGCCCTTCTAATCTTTCTTGTGGGCTCTCAGATCTCATGAGGACAAGAGAACATTAAAAGGACCCTTCAATTGTGAAAGCAAAGTTCTTTTTTCACTTAGTTTTAAACACACTCACTTATAAAGCACAAACTATGTGCCAGACACACTGTTCTAATTATGCATATTGCCTCATTTAATCATCAAAATAACCCTCTGAAGTAAAGCTATTATTACCGCCACTTCATAAATGAGGAACCTAAGGTACAGAGAGGGAAAGCAATATGTCCAAGGCTACAGAGCAGCGAGTGATAGGGCCAGGATCATGATCATTTAGGAGCTGCCTGTGTCTTCTACCCCTCCATCCTTCAGAAGGCCTACATTTGAGTAAATGCATGAGGAGGTGAGTGAGTCTCATGTAGCCCAGGGTGGGTTGGGCTGCTGGCTATTCCCTGAGTGCCTTGCTTGAAGCCTCCTGCCTCTCTTGCTGGAAGGAAGGGTAATCTCCTGGACCAACCCAGATTTACAGGGATGATTCTGAGCCTCCCAGTTTTGGACCTGAGCTCACTAAAAGCTGTCCAATAACCCGAGAATCCTCTGATACATGCTCCCTTTGGTTTTGGTCTCAAAATATGCTAAATCCTGATTTTCAGTGGGATTTGAGGCCCAGGAGAGTTTTCTCTCTCCCAGCAAGCAGAGGAAGCCCAGGAGCAGGCTACTTGATTATGGGGCCTTCACAATTGAATGGCCTTTTCTTTCCCCTGATAGAGATAGATGCTGATAACTCAATGATGACAAAAACACTGTAAAGTGTCAAGCGCAGCATGTTTAGTTACAAAAGCTAGGAATAATTGCTTCAGCCTTGCTGCTAAGAAAACCAGTTGTTGAGTCCAGGATAATTCTAGTAAGAAATTGGCATTCGGGGATTAATTGTTTAGAATGTAATGACTGCTACAACCCAAACTAATGAGAACAGAAGGCTGTTTCCAATTTGAATTTTGGAAGTGAAACAGGCTTTTCCAGGCTGACTGATCCAGAATGGAAGGGTGGCTATTGCTGGTTTTTGTTGTTGTTGTTTGTTTGTTTGTTCTTTGTTTTTGATCTCAGTGTTGGTTGGACAAAAAAATAAGAAAGCATTTTGCAACAGCAGCTTCTGAGACCGCTAGGTAAAAGTTTGTGCAAGGACCTCAGGAACATTCTTGATTGATTGCTAAAAGTCAGGTTCTGAGCGGCTTGGGGCCAACAAAGCTGCAGGTAGTCACCTTGCTGGGGAAGGAGCTGGCGACTCTGAGCATCAGTCAGATCCATCCCTGCACTTACATCTCTGACCTTCAGCAGGTTACCACTTGCTGGATCTGTTCCCTCCTATAAAAGTGAGGTGGATAGCAGCATGTGCCTTGCCAACCTCCATGGCTCATCCTGAGGATCAAATGAGGAAGTATCTGACAAAGTGCTCAGCAGTCTTCATCTCACAATATGGTAGAGGGGAACATTTGGAGAAATTCCCCCCTTTCTGGTTCTTAGCCTTGATTATTCTAAAAAAGGACTCCACATTTCTTTCCCCCACCCCGCCCCCTCTCTCTCTCTTTTTCCTTTCTTATAACTTCTTGCAAAGCTATGAGAGCCATGTGAAATAACTGTCATGGCAAACAGCAGTACCTCAGTACCCAAAAGGACTCAGGGTGGTTTGCTGAGTCCAGATGTACAATAGCCTGAGAGCCCTACAAGGGACTTGACCTGTTCCAAAAGAGGTAGGGAAGTGGGCCTGAAGCTCTGCCCTTGCCAGGTCTTCAGAGAGCTGAAAGTGCTATGATGGAGGAGACGTGGAAGAATAAAGATGGAGTAGCTCACTAGTTTACTGAGCACCTGCTATGAACATATATTTATATGTTGGGCTCCTACTATGGGGTGGTGGTGCTATAATGGAGAGACACTAGAGTCCTTGGAAGATATCCACGGTATCAGCATTCTCATGGGAAAAGTTCTAAATTCTTCTTTGTTTTCCTAATTCTTAACCTCCCATCTCCATCTCTATTTTCTAGCTGTTCATTGGTAATTAGATTCCCCTGAATTTTTTCAACCAAACAGAAGGTACACTCATTAAAGTCCCACCAAGACTTGAGAACTCTTCTGACATATACATCTCTATCTCTATATATCTGTAACTCTCAATATAGATAGAGATATAGATGTACATATGCTACATCCCCAACTCTCTCTCTGTCTCTCTCTTTCTCTGTGTATAATATATGCATGTATGACATACACAAAAATCCATAAGAGATATTTTGTATATCTCATATATACATAACTATGTACATGAAATTTATTGGCAAGTATGAGAGAAAAACCACCTCTTAGTTTTCTTTGAGGAAAAAAGATTATAGAGAGGGAAACAAGCAAGACTGTTTTACTTCAGATGAATTGCTGGGGATAAT
This sequence comes from Marmota marmota marmota, assembly GCF_001458135.2. Taxonomy (NCBI): domain Eukaryota; kingdom Metazoa; phylum Chordata; class Mammalia; order Rodentia; family Sciuridae; genus Marmota; species Marmota marmota. The sequence continues at coordinate 40,639,164 of NW_025999932.1, forward strand.
GTCAGAAGTGGAGTGAGCACTGGTCGAGAGAACGTTCCAGGATGTAGCAAGTTCCTGACGCTGTGATCTGGCTGGCAGTTGCTGGGGCTTGTGTGTGTTAAAATTCACCAAGCTGCACACTCGAGATTCATGCACTTCACGCACAGGCAGTTTTGGTGTCAGTCAGCTTGGGCTTGCCAGCTACCTGCCCTTGAGCAAGTTACTGATCCTTGGAAACCTCAATTTACTCTATTGCGAAGCAAGTGAGACCAACACATCTACCTCTCGGCTCTGTGGAGGCGCTGAAGGAGTTAGCATCCATCATTGGGAGTTCCACATTAACTACTATCAAATTAGCTCTGTAAGCTATTGCTATTAAAATGCTTTGAAGTGGAAAAGGGGGGGGATATTTCTTTTTGTGCACTTTTTCTAAATATTAAAAAATGAGTTAGTTCTGTCCAAAACTCTCCTCCCTTCTAACCACTCTATCAATACCACTCATTTCACAGACTGATTCCTTTTAAGCCACACTTGAGGATAGATGATGCCTCTTCTGCCTGGTAAATGGGTTTCTGCTTCCCTTTGGACATCACAATGCAACCAGAATTCAGTCCTCAAGGAGGCTAGAATTGCTGCTGAAAGTGGCCCACTGAAAAAGACTTTTGTAGCCAGATGCTGTGGTGCACACCTGTAATCCCAGTGCTTCAAGAGGCTGAGGTAGGAGGATCACAAGTTCAAGGTCAGCCTAGGCAATTTAGCAAGACCCTCTTTCAAAATAAAACATTAAAAGGAACTGGGGTTATAGCTCAGGGATAGGGTGCCACCTTGTTCAAAACCCAGTACCCCAAATAAAAAAAGAAAAGTCTTTGTTGCTCCCATCATGGACCTTGCCTTCTGCCCTGAAAAGGGGTGAATCCTGGCTGCATTCGATTCCTTATGGTAATGTTCTGGCTCTAATCTAATTCCATATGGAGGCTGAGATGAGAGGAAATTTTGACTGCTCTTCTATTGGTAAATAGGGGTAGAAGTTCAAAATTTTTGAACTTCAAAATCCTGAATATACCTTTTTTATCATACTGCTGTTAAATTATGCTATTACCCGATGGAGAATAGGGGAAGTGGGCTTTGATGCAGATTCTCAGGAACCATTACGGGCATCATGAGGGGAAGATGAGCACAACTCTCAAAGAGCTTGACTACCACTATTTTAGACCAGGCCTAAGGCCCATGGACTTTGGCTATGAAGACGGACTCCTAACCTCACACAGTATTAGTCCATCATGGACAGACAGACACTCCAGGGGAGAGGAGCAGGAGAAGGAAGCTGTTCAGAGCAGGCCAGGTGCAGTGGGGAATGTCATGCCTCTATCTCATTTAGTCCTCCCCTGAATAGCAAAGGAATTAGTTATTCTTATTTTACAGATGAGGAAACTGAGGTTTAGAGAGGCTAAGACATGGCCCAAAGTCACAAAACCTGTAAGTGGGAACTGCACTGACTACATACTTTTTGGAGTGCAGTACAAAAGGAAAACATGGGGCCTCTAGTTAAAAATTAACAATTTCACAGTGACAGTAGCACATTACATCAAGAAGAGGGTCCTTGTCAGCTCAGGGACCCATGGGACCACACAGGTCGGATGTCTACAAAGCCACATCAAGTGCAGACAGTACCAAGAGCTGTGGAAGTAGAGGGAGGGAAGGACTCACGCTGGTTGGAAATACTGATAAAATGAAAGCTTTATATAGAAGTAGCAATGAATTAGGAGGAAAACGTCACTCGTTTTCCTATAGTCTGATCACAAGGCCACCCCGGTGACTATTTTTACTGACATAATCAGGGCAAGCTGTAACCAGGAGCTTAGAAGTCTCCTGAGCCTATGGGATTAATGAGTCTGTCCTGAGAGTGAGCCACCTAGACTGATGCTGGGAAGAAATCCAGTTCTGGGTTTATTCTCTGCCATCTAGAACTTTCCCAATCCCTCTGAGGAATGTGACCAACTGGCTCAGAATTGACATGTCTGTATAGTTTCATAGTCATTAAGAGTAAGATCAACTGTAAATAACAACATCAAGCAATGGTGGCTTGAACAAATAAAGGTATATTTTTCTTGCAAGACAGGCCACGAGTAAATGCTTTCTACCGTTATTAGCTCAGGTGCTCAAAATGTCAGTATGGGTCCCTCTGAGATTCTCTTGCTCTTTCCCTCAAATTATTACCATATGGTTACAATATACTTGCTGCAGCTCTAACCATTGTGACTGCACTCAAGACAAATACAAGGGAAAAGGATGATATAGTTCCCTTTAATGAAGAAACAAAAGCTTTCTCAGAATTCCCTCTTCCAAAACATAGCCTCTCAGTTCACACACAGAACTAGGTCACATGGCCACCAGAGCTGCCAAGATCTTCTGAGAGAACAAAGAACAGTGATTGGCTCAAACGTGGGAGTGGCCACTAAATTGCCATCAACCAAACTAAAGCATTGTTAACCACAAATAAAGGGAGGACAATTTACGCTGTTGGTTACTCTATAGACTACTCTAGTTCTTGTGTTCATCCCCATGGATCCCAAGGTCGTGGCTTGTCTGGGTTCAATTTGAGGGCATCTGTTACCCAAGAATTGTAGGAAGCTGGCATCCTCTGCATCACGTGGCCTGCTGGCCCCATGCCACTTCTCCTCTTCCTTTTAGGGTATTTATAACTCAAAGAGTTTAGGTCTCTCTAAATATGCCTTATCTTTCCTTCAGTTCTATAAACTCCTAAAGAGCAAATTTGTATTCAACTTGAAAAAATATATATTTAACAATGTCCATTGTGCTAGGAGTTGTGATTATGTGACTGCCATTAAACATGGTAAAAGCAGCAACATGGACGAGAGGCAAGCTGGGAAGATCAAGAAGGACTTGCAGAGAAGGCTACTTATTCATCCATCCCATCCATCCTTCCATCCACCCACCCACCCATCCATCCATCCACCATCTACCTATCATCTATCCATTCATCCATCCAAATAGTTATTTAGTACCTAATGTGTGGCCAGCACTGTCCTGGGCTTTGGGGATAAATTTGTAAAAGACAGAAACAGGTTCCTGATCTCATAGCATTTATTGTCCAGTCCAAGAAGGAACTGAAATAAATAAATAAATGAATGAATAAATTTAAATGTTTTACCAAGAGTGAAAACAAGTAAGGTTCTACAGACTGGCTCATCCAGGAAACCCTTCTCTAGAACAGTGACACATTAGCTTGAATCTAAATGAAAAGAATTATCCAGGGAAGAACCTAGCTGAGGCCCAGTGGGAAACACCTTCTAGGCACAGTCTAAGGAGAAACTAAGAAACAAAGACATGGAGTGAGTGTTGGGACCAGGGAAGGAAGACAGAGTCCTCTAGATGCTGTGGGACCTGGGTGGAGTCTACCAAGGTCTGGAGGAAAGCTGGATCTTGGAGGATGCAGCCAGGAAACACAGGAGCAGGGAGTAGAGTTGTCCACGGGACAGGGCAGGGCCAGACACAAAGATCTTTGAGAAGGGACCTTGCCTTGGATGCTTCTCAACTCCCTGGTGGAGAAGTGAGCAGGGAGAAGAGCTCCATAGCAGCCAGGACATCCTGGAGGGAAGGTGGCGGGAGACCTGTTAGAGGTTGCAACAACATCCAGAAAAGAAAGGATTTGGGCCCACACCATAGAGAAAGTGGGACACACAGCTGAGTGAAAGAGAAATGGGAAGCAGAAGTGTAATTGAATTGTCATCTCTGGGTGCTTCCTTCCTGGGACCCGACCTATGACAGGTGTGCACTGATGCTCAGAAAAGCAGCAGAGGACAGAGTTGCAGCAGAGAAAGTGCTGCCTCCTAAGTCACCTCTTACTTAGGAATGTTCCCTAAAAGACACTGACTTGTTCATTTTTTCTACCTTTAGCAGGAGAGGGAGATGGGAGAGGTGGGTCCCTGGAGGATGATTGTACAGAGAAGTAGAAGGGTCAGCTCAAATGGCCCCCAGGCTGGACTGGGAGCTGTGCTCCTGGATGGGCTGAAATTGATTTCCTTCCCCTCTATGGAGAGGAGTGTGGGGTGAAGCTGTGGCGTCGTGGTCGCCAACGCGTCTGCCAATAGGTCCCTGCTTTGTCTCTATAATCCACATTCCCATTTATTAACATGATGCTCCCAGAGTCGAGATAATGATTTAAAAGCTCTAATTTTGTTACATTCTGAAGCCTGACTGCCATCAAGGCTGATTGTAATGAGATTTGGGAAGGAGCCTGGCTCTTAGCTGGGGTCAATTCATCTTTGGGAGAAAGTGCTACCATCAAAACGCCCAGGAATTATTAGCACTTAGAGGAAAGCTGCAGAGACCTATTAATGCAAGATGTCTAGGGAGTCCTGAAGTGTGAGGTGCAATTATATTTCTTATTTATTTCCCCCAGCTTCATATTTAAGGGTGAAGAAAAGATGGGTAGGTAAGACCTCGTGAAGATCAATAAATATTTATTAAGCACCTATAATACTGTCACACCGCCTTCCCTCTGCATAATGTGTCACTTCACGAGCATGGACGCGTGAGCACATCATGTTGGTCCCTGTCGCTTCTTAGCACAGCCCTGGAGATAGTAGAGGACAAACATTTTGTTTTGTTTTTATTTTTTGATAAATGAGGGCTCTGAGGCTCAAAGAGATTAAGTCCCTTTCTCTAATAAGTGGTAAAGCTGGATTTTAACCTGGATTTTTTTTTTCAACTCTGGTGCATCATTTTTCTAAGGATATTCTTTATGTGCCAGCCTGATTGAGTCTGGGGCTTCAAACATACATGGTCTCTTTCCAACAGTGTTTTTCAATCTGTGTGAATAATAGACTCATCTAGGAAGCTTTAAACAAAGACAAAATGCTGAAGTCTGGATCCCACCCTCTAGAGGTTCTGCTTTAATTAGATGAGATCGGGTTCAGATGCTTTGAGCTCGTAGAATCTAGGAGAGGGAAAAATTTCATGATAGGTCATGGAGTGGAATGTATCCTACCCCACTTTAGTCATTCTTTGCTCTTATTTTTGCTATCAATAAAACAATGCTTTATTGATAGCCACAGCAGATAGGTCCCCTGCCTGCAACAGGGTCTCATCACAGTAAGTCTTTCCAACAGCCCTTTGATGCAGGGAACACGATTGACACTTATAGAAAGAACCTCATATGGCACAGAGGGACAAAGGGCTTGGAACAAACAGGAACTGACTTCAAACCAAGTTTGGCCAGTTACTACTCATGTGATTTTGAAACTTAAGTTCACTTAAACCTCTAAGTCTAAATTGTATGTAAAATGGGATGTAAAAATTCCCCTAAGTTATTAGCATTGTGAAGACTAAAGAGCTGAAACACATAGTTGAGCTTTGTAGAACTTACTATAGAGATTATTATGATTATTTATTTATTTATTTTTTCGTACCAAGATGCCGCAGTCTGGCTGGGCACAATCAGGAGCCACTTGTCAAAAGAAACTAACTTTATTTTTAGAACCACACACGCCAAACAAAACAGCCTCTCAGGAAAAACCCTCAGAGCCTCAACTGCCACCACCGGCTTTCCATAAGCCTCTCTCTCCCCCACAAGCTTCTCCCCACCTCCCACAATCCTCCTGCTCTTGAGGCCGATTGGCTGGGTCACGTGGGCGGAGCCAAAAAAGTCCCCCAATGAGCAGCTCCGTGGTCTGAAAGGGCAGGGAAACAGCCCAATGAGCATCACCGCAGAGGAGCCAATCAGCTAGATGTTGCTGGGGCCGCTGTGAGCCAATCATCATCCGGCAGCTGGAAGTTTGCTGGGGCCCCTTCGGCTGTGCCTCTCAACACCAAGAATTGATCCCAGTGGTGCTTAAACACTGAGCCATATCCTCAGTCTATTTTTGATTTTGAGACAGGGTCTTGCTAAGTTGCTTAGGGCCTCCCTAAAGTTGCTCAGTTTGGCCTTGAACTTGTGATCCTCCTGCCTCAGCCTCCAGAGCCACTGGGATTACAGGGTACACCACTACACCCAGCTACTATGGAGAGTACTAAAAATGTGATTTAAATGGTACCACAGAGGTGAGAGCTGGTAGGTAATTTGCCCAAGGTCACAGTCACAGCTCAGGCCTTTGATCCACACCCTCACGATTCCACTGGATTGAACAATTGGATTCATACTTTCACAAAGCATTTAATGCTGGCTCTAAAGAGGAAGGAAAGGCTTCCCAGTGTCTTGGGATAGCAAAAGTTGAGACCAAAATGCTTCCAGTGCTTGGGGAATCACAGAATAAATGGAGCTCTCAAGGGCTGAGAGTTTATGTTCGGGTACCTGGAGAATTTTCAAGCTGGAAGGCATATCCATTGTAGATTTCACGAAAGAAAAAGAAATTGGAAAAAAACTCCAGAAGTGGAATGTGACTTAAGGTTTTAAAGTAGTAGCTATAAAAAGACCTGCCTGGGGAAATAGGGCAGACTCGCCTTGCCTATAGCAGTTCCAAGGATTAGCAGAAATAGTGGACAAGTGCTCTAAACACGAAGTGGCAGTTGTTGGCACCAGCTGCATATTAGAATCGCCTGGGGACTTCTCACAGGGCTCCAGCTGCAGGGGCTCTGATCCACACTCTGGGGTGTGCCAGGCAGTGGCTTTGGTAAAAGCTCCCCAGGCAGTTGAATTGAGCAACCAGAGTTAAGAGGCCACAATGGTTCAGCAACATGTAAATAATTATTTACTGTTCAAATCAACCCAGGACTATTGTGGAATGGGTGTCCTCCTTCTACTGAGGTATAAATAAGAGCCAGTAGCTTTAATCTCTAGCAGAAGGGACGGGTTTAACTGAAGGAGGAGCATTGTGTCCAACAGGGGATTAAGAGTCCCTAAATTGGTGGTACATGCTTGTAATCCCAGCAACTCAGGAAGCAGAGGCAGGAAGATTGCAAGTTCAAAGCCAGCCTCAGCAAAAGTGAGGCTCTAAGCAACTCAGTGAGACACTGTCTCTAAACAACATACATAAAGTAGGGCTGGGGATGTGGCTCAGAGGTTGAGTGTCCCCAAGTTCAATCCCCAGTACCAAAAAATATAAAATAAAATTAAAAAAAAAATAGAAGAGTCCCCGAGTGTTTGTTTCTCTGTAGGGTGACCCAAGGAGAATAGACCTCTGTGGATGACTTGGTGGCCTCTGGACTTCATTTGCTCTTTAATAAAGGAAATAAAGAGAGCCTCATGGAGATATATCTAAGGCAGGGGCTGCAGGTTATGGGGGTTGGAGGAGGGGTACAAGAACACAGCAACTTTAAAATCTGCTTCAGAATGAGGATGAGGCTCTGACTGTGTACCCAGCTTCCATGCAGTAAACAGCTGTCATCTATACTGAGGATATCCACTGTTGGAAAAGGAACATCCCTGCCCTCCACATGTATATATGCACGTTTTCAAAATAAAAAATTAGAAATATAAACAATTAAAATCACCGAACATCCTACTGCCCAGAGGTGATCATTATTAATATCATTTTTTGCTTTTTTCCTACTCTGTATGTTTATTTGATAATGAAAACTGTAGCTCACTTATTCAGAGTATTGATCACTCTTGAGTAATAATTTGGAGCTGAGATGAAATCAGAAAAGATTCAAATTCAAATGCAGTTTATTTAGCTGCAAAATAAGTACTCTTAGCTCAGTCTGTTTTCAAATGGTAATATGCTGCCTACTATACTTGGAAATGAATGATTACTGGGGAGATATGTTCACCTCTAAGAAAATTATATCAGAGCTGAAGAACAAGTCCCCAAATCACATACCAGAAAGACTGCGATTTTTGTGCTCATTATTCCTGAATTATGGAAGCAGGATATTATGCAGGTCTGAGTTGAGACCCGGTGTCTTTAGAAAAGTGTCAAATCTCAGCAACTGGTCAGATCTCAGGGCTAGTGCTGGGGAGCTGGGACCCATGACTCCAGAAGCCTAGTTTCTGGGTACACATGTCACTTGCAGCAGGGGACATGTGACATAAGAGCAAAGGCATGTAGTCCCAGCTAGGAACACACAGATGTGAGCAGTCCCCGTGATGGCCGCAGATGACCCTCATAAATCATGCCCAGCTGGTATCCAGTCCCTCATTTGTGCTCCACAAAAGGTGGTTCTGAAAGATAAGAACCAGAAATCAATTCAGCATGAGAAAAAGAACCTCCGGATAGTTCTCAGTGAACACTGGTTCTCGTTTCTCCCTACTCCATTGCTGGGCAACAAACCATCTCTTCACTTCCTTTCTGTCCCACACTCATTGATTATCAACCCAATATTTGAGAACAGTTATTAGTATTTTCCTGGGGGATGCACATCTATGTGATGATAATAATTAAGAGGAGCACAGAATCATTTGCATAATATTTGCTCATAATTAGCACCTTTTTGTAGTTAATTAGGACAATGTTTAAAATTCTTCCTGGTGATTTTCCACCTTGAAGTCTGATTCTTGTTATGGCACCAACATTTTTCAACTGTGTCAGATACTGTACTAGGTCTTGGGCCAATATGATCCAGGCCTTTAAGAAACTGATGATTTCATTGTGGGGACAAAGTTTCAGATAAATATAACATACTCTGATGCAGCTATTAGTACAGCCATGTGTCCCTTAACAAAATATAGAGCTATGTTCTGAAAGATGCATTGCTAGGTGATTTCATTATGTGACCATCATAGTATATGTTCACGCAGACCTAGATGGAACAGGTAAGTCACTCAGTGTGATCTCTTGATGCATCAAGAGACTTGGCAAACAAGAAATATGAGGCTGCTGCCAGCAGAACACAGCATGCAATTTACAGTAAACTTGTTTTTATAAGTAGAAGGAGAATACTTTAACAATAATAAATAGTATGGAAGTACATAAACCAGTAACACTGTCATCTATGATCATTGTTGGGTATTTTGTGCAGTACATAGTTATATGTGCTGTATTTTCCTATGTTACCATAGGTACTGCATCACTAGGTGATAGCAAGTTTTCAGCTTCAGTATAACCCTGGGGGACCACTGTCCTGCAAATGTGTATGTGATGGGCCTTTGATTTAAATGCTACATGGGCAAGATGTACCTATACTAGTGGCCCTAGGGCTGATGTGTATCGAAGTGCTACAGATTGGGCTGGGGTTGTGGCTCAGTGGTAGAACGCTTGCCTAGCATGTGTGAGGCACTGAATTTGATTCTCAGCACCCCATAAAAGTAAATAAATAAAGGTCCATCAACAACTGAAAAACATTTTTAAATACTACAAATTAAGACACTAAACAGAAATGTATTAGGGTTCTGGAGGCTAGTGGTCTGTAATCAAGGTGACAGCAGGGTTAGTTCCCTTTAAGGGCTGTGAGGGAAAGTCTGTCCATGCCGCTCTCCCAGCTTCTGGTAGCCTCAGAGTTCTCAGCTGATAGATGGCATTCTCCCTCTGTCCTCACATCACCTTCCTATGCATGTGTGTCTGTCCCTGTGTCTGAATTTTCCTATTCTGTAAGGTCACCAGTCCTATTGGATTTAGGCCCACCCAGTTGTCTTCATGTACAATGGATCATTGACAAGGACCCTGTCTCCAAGTAGGGTTACAACCAGGGGGTTAGGACCTGAACACCTTTTGGGGGATATAATCCATCCCATAATGGCATGTATCGTATGTACAAAGTGCAGAGGGGAAAACAGAGAGCTTGGTAAGAAAGTCTGGGGAGGAGGGGAGGAGAGAACATTCTAGGAAGAGGAAACATTAAATGCAGAGGACCAGTGGAGGGATCAGTCTCCTAGACAAGGGGAAAGGCCAGGACTCAACAGAAACGGCCCAGCCGCCGACTGGCTCCCTGCTATTCCAGTCCATTCTATGGGGTCAATATCAGAGTATCTCAGACTGGGTAAGTGATAAAGCAAAGAGGTTTGGGCCCATAGGTCCAAGGACTTCTCACTGGCAGAATTCCAGGGTGGCGCAGGGCATCACATGTTAGAGACAAGGAGTCTGAGACCCAGCCAAACTACCTTTTATAGCAGATCCTTTCTCTAAATAACCCATTAAAAAAAAGGCTATCAATCTACTAATCTCATGAATTGATCAATTCATTCAGAGAGCTGAGTGAGCTCCAATCACCATTTAAAAGCCCCACCTCCTCATATTTCACAAGGGGATTGTGTTTCAATGTAAGTTTTGGAGAGGACACACCATATTCGAACTGCAGCACCTGGTAAGGCTAACTAAGTTCCCTGGTAAAACTTGGAGCTCCGAGAGCCCCAGAACCTGAAGCAAAAGGGAGAGGGAAGCCCCAGGTAACCCAGAGATGCCTGCAGAAGCAGTTCAGGGCAGACAGGGGATGGGTGTAGGAGCTTGGTGAAGGAGAGTGGGGTGGTGGGAAGGGGGCTAGCACTCTGGAATTGCTGGCACTGCCACTCATTCCATTCCAGTCGTCTCACACTTCAGTTATAGATCAAGCTAAGAAACTCAAAACATACTCTCTTCTACCTTTTATAAGCACAGCCTTGTGACAACCTGGAAGACCAAGTTCAAATCACAATTCCTAGATTCTGAGTTGCTCCTCAGCAGATGTGGTCGTGTAAGGACAGCAAGACCCTTGCCCATAGCCCACCCTTCTCAGCCAACTTCTGGCTCCATACCACACCCTGGGAGACTCCCCAACATGGGGGTGAGCACCCCAGACCACATTTCAAATCTTCCTCCATCCCCTGAGTCAATACAGCCTCTTGACTGACTCCTGGCTCAGGGGCGGCACAGTGGGGTATAACCCATCCTCAAGAAGTGCTATGGTTGAACGTGTCTTTCCAAATTCAAGTGTTGAAATTTAATGACCAATGGGATGGGATTAAGAAGCAGAACCTTTAAGAAGAAAATATGTGGTAAATGTCCCTCCTTTAGTGAAGGCCTTTATAAAAGAGTTTTCACCAATGACATGTGGCTCGCTTGCCCTTCTGTGGTGTGAGGATGTACCATGCACACCCCTCTGAGGGGTGCAGCCATCTCAGAAGCAGTGAGCAGCCCTCACCAGACCACTGAACCTGCAGGCACCATTATCTTGGACTTCTCAGCCTCTCGTGTTGAGATAAAATACATTTCTGTTCCTTATAGATTACTCAGTCTATGATATCACGATACGGCAGCACAAACGAACTAACACAGGAGGGTAGAGGCCCTGCCAGCTCTGGAAGTGGGTTTGGGGCTTTGGGAGCAAGGACTGGGTCTGTGGAGCAAGATCTAGAAGGTCACAGAGACCGTGCCCCTGAGGTGGACACAGTAAAGGCAGGCCAGAGCAGGTCCTCTGACGCGCAGGGTCTGTGACAACAGAGAACCTGAAAAACTATTTCCATACCACATTGTTTGGTCACCCAGTTAATATGTTTCTCCTAAATCCCAGCTTTTTCTAATTCCTTTGTCTACTCCTCCAAAGTCTGACTTCCTCTTTGCAATAGATCTATATATTTTTTAATGTGGAGTTACTGATTTCTTGCAGAGGCCCTTGATGATCTTCTGAGTACCCCAGTGACCCCCGCTCTGCCTGCAGGCCATCTACCCCGTCAGACCATCCACCCAGTCAGGCCCAACGGTGTGCAGCTCTCAGGCACACTGTGGCCTCCCACGTCTGTGAACTGGTGCACACTGTTCTTTTTTTCATACTCGAATGTTCTTCCCATCTTTTATTTGCTGGAAGCAAAGCCCAGTAGCAAATATGACCCAACAGAACCATCCAAGCAATGGCCTATGGGAGGTTTACTGGGCTGCCATGTTAAAACAACTGGTGCAAGCAGTCCCCGGAGAGTATGATGACCACAGAGGGCCACTGGGACCCATGGTCCTTTGACTTTCTACACTGGCCTTTCTAGCACAGGGATTCCTTGCTCCGTGTCTTTGAGGTCAAAAGCTGACCTGACAATGCAAATCATCACGTCCTGATGCAGCAGGAGGAAGGAGGAAGGGCAAAGGCTAAAGGGCATGTGGCCTGAGGCTGCTGCCCATTAAAGAGCTTTCCAGAAATTTCACCCAGTGACCTCCACTACCTCTCCATGGCCACCCCCTCTGAATGGAAGACAGGGCCATGTAGTGTATAGCCCTGCTCAGATCCCCAACCGACTCAGGCTGTCTTCTGGAGAAAGTGGGGAAAATGGATGCAGAGTGGTCACTGGCAGTGTCTGCTGTGTTGAATATTAACTTCTGGGTTCCCATCAGGGTTGGCATGAGGTCACTTCCTCCAAGAAGCCCTCCATGCCTTGCCCAGGCTCAGTCGTGTGCCCTTCAATTGCTCAGCACCTTCCTCATGGTTCAGCCTTTAGCCAGCACCTTGTAGAGGTGGGGATTCTTGCCCATCTCTCCATTAGAGTATGAGCAGCTGGGGGACAAGGACTGTGTTTCATGAGCTCACATGTCCCTAGCACCCTAGTACATGTCCAGGATGCAAGATTGAAGCAATGAGGCCATAGGCCAAGGAATGCTGGCAGCCCCCAGAAGCTGGGAAAGGCCAGGAATGGAGTGTCCCTTAGAACCTCCAGAGGGAGTGCAGTCTGCCGGCACCTTGATTTTGGCCCAATGATACTGAAATCAGATTTCTGGCCTCCAGAAATGTGTGAGTATACATTTCTGTTGTTTTAAGCCACCAACCTTGTAAAAATTTGTTATAGTACCATAGGAAACAAATGCACTTAATTATCTCTTTAAGTCATTATCTAACCTAACTACATGCAAAAACATAGCAAATGCATATGTATGCGTGTCTTAATTTGGGTTCTCTCAGAAGTAGACCCTGAGATGAGGACATGAACGCAAATAGGTTACTTGGCAAGAGATTCCAGGAAATGTTGGTAGGGAAATGGGAACCTGAGACAGAGACATAAAGGAAGCCACATTAGGTACATGCACAAGAAGGTACCACTGTGAGCAACTGGGGTGAAGACACACACCTGAGACCCATGGGATGGACGTCAGGCATGCTTCAGAGTTGTCTCACCCCTGGGCATCCGGGGATTTCCCCAATTTCTGTCATCATTTGTCAGTACCTGTTCCTGGAGAGAGTTGAAGGAAGGCATTGGAGTGTTGGGGGATGGAGTCACCAGGGATACAGGTGGGAACCTGCAGCCTCCATTGAACACACCATCTCCTCACACATAGCAAACTGGAGCCCCTGGGTGAGTGGATGGGTGCCTAGCTCCAGCAGACCCAGATTCTATTCTCACTTCTAAAATGGGAGTAATGATGATATCCACTTCGTAGGACTATTGGGAGGAGCAAAAACACATATATAAATATAAACTTGTCACACATGTATACAATTGTCCATCAGTATCCCCCAAGAATTGGTTCCAAGACCCTCCTACAGATACCAAAATACCCATAAGCCCAAGTCTCTTACATAAAAATGATTTGTACTTTCATATAATCTATATATATTCTCCCATATACTTTAAATCATCTCTAGATTACCTAAAATACCTAATTCAATGTAAATGCTATGGAAATAGCCACAATATTGATTTTTGGAGAATAATGACAAGAATAAAAGTTCATATGTGTTTAGCATGGCCAATTTTTTTTCAGTATTTTTGATTCATGATTGAATGTGGAAGCCACAGATATGGAGGGCCAACTACATACGTGTGCATGTGCAAACGTGCACTTACAAGGATCCAGATGCTCTTGTAAATGCTTTTGATAAATTAACTCACTTAATCCTTACCGTAATACTGAAAGGCCACTATTTTACTCATGAGGAAATTAAGTAGATAGTAGATAGTAAGTAGTAGCAATGGGATTCGGTGGCCTCGTTTGGATTCCTAGTCATTGCATAGTACTGCCCCTTTCCAATGAAATAATGTTGCCAGATCCAACAGAATAATTATCTGATTGGTAATAAGCACTCAGCATATTGTTGTTGCTGTCACCACTGTAACTGCTACTACCTGAAGCACATGCGTTACAGTAGTACTCTCCCCCACAGCTGTTGCACTCTGAGCGTCACACTGGCTTGGCTGTCCCAGGGCAGGTGAGAAGCAGTTAAATGCTGCCTGTGTGAAGAGAAGCCCTCGCTGAACATCCCTGATGTCAGGGTGGGTGCAGCGCCGTGACATTCTACCTAGAGGAAGCATAATTATAGGCTGTGGCCTTCGAGGGCTGCTGTCGAGAGGGTTATGCTGACATTTACATTCGGATGAATGCCCTTCCTCAAGGGCTTTAAAACTCAGCTGTTCTAATTTATAACAGGATTTTTAAAAATAGATGCACATTATTTTCAGTCTACACGTTAGCCGAAATACACAGTGGGTTGTACGCACCTTTTCTTCTTTGGTTGGAATTTACCATATTTCACCAAATAAATCATCCTTCATTGTCTTGATTTCAGTCCAATCCTTCTCTGTGGTCTTTGTGAACAGAGGAGAGGACCCCTAGAACAGGGTGACAGAGTGGCATGGGACAGAAACCCCAGTTAGACTGCTGTGGTGAATTCAACTTGTCTGGTGTCCATCAAGGTGCAGGAGAGCCATGAAGCAGAGAAGGGCCTGACCTAGCTGCCCTGGTTTCAGTCCTGCCTCCAACTTCCTGTGTGAGCCAGGGCATGGCAGCTAAGCGTCCCTGTGCCTCAGTTCCCTCACCTCTAGAATGGGCTGATGATACCTACCTAACTCATGGCTTTGCTGTGAGAATAAATGAGATTGTGCCTGAATGTGGGGTGTGGCTCCTGGCAAATACTGCATAAATGATATCTGTTGTCATTCTTATTAAATGGACCCCCCACCACTGCCGTGTCACCTTAAGCTCTGTCAGCTGTGTGACCGAAGAAGACACCAAACCCAGAAAACTGATGGACTTGTGTGGATTCTGGAGTCTCATTATGAGGCTGAGGCAAGAATCCAGTTCAGTTTTTTTTTTTTTTGTCTGTTTATTTGTCTGTTTGTTTGTTTTGTCTTCCCACAAAGCCTTCTTGGCTCATAGTGTGAACACTTGTCGTCATCAGGAAAAGCCAAATAGTGTGGCCTTTCCCGGGGGTGAGATGAAGCCATTTCAACCTGGAGTGCTTAGCCTTGTGCAGTGATTAGCCAGAGTTCTCCAGAGAACAGTCTGTGGGCAGGTGCAGTCAACTACCCCTCTGCAGTTGAAGGCCGTGGTTCCAGAACCTCTGTGGATACTAAACTCCGAAGATGCCCAAGTCCCTCACTTAAAGTGACATAGTATTTGCATAGAAACAACACACATCTTCCATGTACTTTAAATCATCTCCAAATTACTTACATACAATATGATGTTAATACTTAGTTGATATACTGTGGTATTGAGGGAATTAACGACAAGAAAATGTCTCTTTGTGTTCAATACAGTCACAAACATTGTTGTCCTGTAGTAACTACAGTTCCAGCCTATGGTTGGCTAGAGCCATGGATATGGAACTCATAGATATGGAGGACTGACTGGATATACGTACACATGTATACACACTCATGGTTATGGTCTGAATGCTGGTGTCCCCATAGATTCATATGTTGAGACCCAATTCACAGTGTGACAGTATTAAGATGCGGGTCTTGTAGAAAGTGATTAAGACAGGGGTGTTCTGCCCTCATGAATGGGATTCATGTTCTTAGGGATGGAAGGAAGTTGCCTGGCCCTAGTCTACTGATGTTTTGATCATGGAATTTCCAGACTACAGAATTATGAGAAAAGATGTCTGTGATTTATAAATTTCTTCATCTAAGATATTTTGTTATAGCAGCAGGAAGGAACTAAGACCCACACAAATATACACATATATACTGTAAATATATATGAGGGAGAAGATTGATTGACTGACGTTAAGAATTAGCTCATGCAGTTATGAAGGCTGGTCAGTTCAAATCTGTAAGGGGGCAGGGAGGGAGGGACACTGCAGACCCTGGAAAGAATTGATGCCACAGTTTGACTCTGAAGACAAGCTAGAGGTGGAATTCCCATTTCCTTGATGGACTTCAATCTGTCTGTCTTCTCTTGAGGTTTTCAACTGGCCCTCACCTTATAAAGGGTAATCTACTTCTGTCAAAGCCTACTGATTTAAATGCTTATCTCATCTAAGAATTATGTGCACAGCATCATTTAGATCAGTCTTTGAACAAATATCTGGTATGGTAGCCTAGCCAAGTTGACACATAAAATTCACCATCACTTCCAGGAAGTTGAAATGCCTCTTCCCAGAAAGAACCCACCATGATCAATTTTTTCATTTCTGCTGGATCTTTGGAGACAAACTTGTGACTCCCCCAGCATCCAAGGAGGCTCTGAACAGTGTGGGGTTGTGAGAAGGGACTGAGAATCTGGGTTAGAGAGAGATGAAGCCTATGCAGGTGACATCACCTTTTTGCATGGGTTATCACTACTCCTTCAAGCCTGCTCCCCTTCCTTATCTTTGCTTATCCTCCTAGAAGTCTTCCTGATACCCCGAGATGGCATTGGTTTTTCTATTAAATGTCCCCTGGCACCCAGTGCCTGTCCCTTGATCTGGCACTTCTATATAATTGCCAGTTTACCTATCAATGAAGTGAACTGTAGCTCCTTGGGGACTGTGCTCCAAAAACGCTTCTTTAACAGATGCATGAGAGTCATGGGTCACATGTCTGCATTTCTTCAAAATTCAGATATTGAAATCCTAATCTTCAGTGAGATGGGGCTTTGGGGGTGATAGGTAGGTAGGTTTGAATAAAAGCATGGGGATGGAGTCCTCATGGTGATATGGTGTCCTGAAAAGAAGAGAAACAGAGAAGATCTCTCTTTCCACCATGTGAAGATGCAGCAATGAGATGCCATCTGCAAACCAGGACGCAGGTCCTAACCAGACTCCATTCTGTCCACACCTTGATCTTAGAGTTCCAGTCACCAGAACTGTGTAAAATGAATGTCTGATGAGGACCCGACCCCAACAGCTCTGCCATCCTGACAGGAGCACAGAAGGCCCCCAGAGGCTTCCATGTGCTGGCTTCTTTCCCTCTCCTGGGAAGGGATGCCACCTCACATTTCCAGCCCAGGGGATACTCACAACCTCTATTTGCTATCTGCACTGGAGCCTGTAAAGATACCCCAGCCTTTCCCCAGCTGGGTTAATTCTTCCCGTGTGTGTCATCTGCAAGACTTTTGTGCCACAGGCACAGCAGAAAATCCTGGGAAATTTTCTGGTGGGAAAGAGGCTGTTTGGTTTCCACAGTCCAGGAAGCAAAACGAACGAGAAACCCAGGAAACAAATTTTCTGTTTGCTCCTCCTGGGTCTCAGGTCCCATCCTAACATTGAGTAAGAGTATCCTCCTCTGGTTGTCGCTGTTGTTGGTGGTGTGTGTGTGTGTGTGTGTGTGTGTGTACATATATATGAACCCCATATGCATCACAGGAAAGCACGGCATTAAGGCAGCTGTACCCCAGGCCCCTAGTGATTCCACGTCATGATGATGATCATTATAATCATTATAATGTTAGCCACCTGCTGCTCCCCAGTGAACGTGAGGATTAATGGGATATCTTTAATATAGTGCCTCGAGTCTTTGGGAGAAAGCTCTTTAGCAGGCAGTATTTTTAGCCTCTTCCTGTTGGAAATTAAAAAAAAAAAAAAAAAGGATACACTAGGAATCGGGCCACATCTGTTCCCTGCCTGTCAAGTCCTAGCCTTGGGACCATGGGCCTGTCATGTAACCTCTCTGTTTCCTTGTCTAAATGGGCTCAGAGGGCTGTTCTGTCCTCTCTTGGGGTCTGGGTGTGAGCAAGATGAGATGTGAAAACCAGAAAGCTTGGTGCGTGCTCCCAAGCTTGGTCCTGCGTTGCCGACCTCAGGCCAAGTGTCTGTATCGAAGAGCCTGGGGACCCCCTGGTAGCTCTTCTTCAGAGTCCCTGGGTCTGCTCCCAGTGTGACTGGCTTGTTTCTTCCTCATGTTCATTGTTTCCTGGGGGTGCCCTTTTGGTGATGGCTTTAGGCTAGAAGGAATGTGTCAGGGAGAGTCCAGACAGCCCCTTCCCACCGGATTGCAGTACAGGGCCCCGCTCAGGCAGACCCCTTCTCATAACTGGAGCAGGCCAGAGGCTTTGTGGTTCCCCAGAGACAGAACGGCCTTCCCTTCACAAGACCGTTTCTCTAAATGACCTCAGATCCCTAGATCAGCAGAGGTGATACATAGATGGAGTGGCCCTCAAAGCCCAGAACAGCAAACTCCTAGCACTTGGAAAGAGAAATTGGAGGGATTAAGAGTGGAAGCC
Organism: Marmota marmota marmota; assembly: GCF_001458135.2. Lineage (NCBI taxonomy): Eukaryota > Metazoa > Chordata > Mammalia > Rodentia > Sciuridae > Marmota > Marmota marmota. The sequence goes on from NW_025999932.1 coordinate 40,657,358, forward strand.
GTCACCTCCAGGCCTATGCCATGACTTCATTGCACCGGGATCCAAAAACGGCCTCCTGAGTTGCAAAGACATTGTCACCCTTTTTCATTTAGAAGTCGTTAAAAGTTCGTTTTCCGAACAGCCTATTCCCTATCAATGAAGTCTGATTACAGAGCTTTCAAAACCTAGTTAGGCTGAATACATTCATTTCTCTTGGGAAATGTTCTCTTTCCCCGCTGTGGCCTGAGTCCCAATTATCATCACCTTTCATCCCAACCAGCCCGTCCTACCTTGTTAAGAAAAGAATCCTCATCACCACCAACAACAGCAACGCCAACCCTTGTGTCCCAGGTAGTGTCCTTGGGTTTTATATGAAGCTTTTTTAATTCTTGAAATCACCCTGTGACAGAAGTTCTACCTTTGTTCTAACTTTGCAGATGAAACCCAGAGAGGGTAAACACCTTTCCCCAGGTTGCACAGTGAATGAATGACTAACTAGGGACTCAAATCCAGCCTTCCATAACTCATTTTCTTAGCTTCTTCCTTATTTTGCCTCTCTCAGGTCTATTAGAACAATCTTTCAACCACATTTTCATGGAATCCAACAAATAGATGTGAGAATGCAAGCTGTATATGCTCTTTTTTTTCTCTCTATCTTGATTTCTGAAAAGTCCATACCAGGTCCTTTCTAGAAAGACACACTGTGAGCCAGAGGACCAGGGGAAGTTTACTTTTTTGTTTCTCCAGAGTTGTCAGTACCTGATTGGCAGCAACAAAAGAGCAAGATTTTATCTGTAGAATTTGTTCAAATTGATCATTTTTTTTGTAGAATATCAATTCTAGGCTCCCACTGGTTACATAGTATAGCAGCATATTATTTCTCTAAGGCTATGTCCCTGACTGCAAGCCCAGCAGTGGAAAAGCCAACCAGTCTCAGGCAAATGCACTGGGCTAAAATTCCAGTCCAAAATTGGTCCCTGTCTCAGCATTTCTTTTCTTTTCTTTTTTTTTTTTTCTAACCTCCCAGAGTGTGATTTGCTCTGATTCCAGGACACATCAATACCCCCATGCCTAAGTCACCCAACACCTGCTCTAGTTACAGAGTCTGAAAAATGCCTCCTGGATTTTAAGTATCCAGAGTGGTTTGCAGCGGCACTATATCAGCCAGTGGACACACACAAAAGTCAAGATATATGGAGGCTCCTGATACAAACAATTCCTCACCCAGGCCTGGTGCTAAGCAGAAGCTCATCCATCCATTCAGCTGACTAGCCTGGGTTGGAATGTCCAGGTAGGGCTGAGCATCCAGAGGAATCTCTCAGGGGACGGCAGAGAGCTCAGGGTCCAGGATCTTGGTTATGCTATTGTCTGAGCTCAGCTACCCTTGTTGAACTGTGCCTTTAGCTTTCTGCCCCAGCACTCTGGGATGGGGAGTGAGGGGTTCTGGGTCAACAAGGAGCCCATGGCAAAGTGACAGTCCTCATCATGAACTGCTGAGGATTTCTTTTGTTTTGCTTTGTTTTACATCTACACTCAACTACATTATTTTAAACATAATGTTTTGGTTTTTTTTTAAATTATTAAAGTAGTAATTGGTCTGTACAGACACTTGTGAAACATAGAAATACACTAAGAAAAAAAATGCCTAGAAGCGTTCCCAGAGTTAGTTACCGTTATCTGATGTTGTTGCATTCAATAATTTTTATTGCAATAAGTTTGATGATTTTTTATGTGTGTTCACATCATGCATGTACAGTTTTATCCTGATTTTTTTAAAAAGCAATTCATTATAAACATTTAGGGTCAGTGTAAAGGTAGGGCCTTGTTGGGTAAGCAGTTTGGGAATTTCAGCACAGTATTCCCTGATTTGAGTGATGGCCTCAGACTGGAAGATGATCCAAATTACTGGTACCCTCAACTGAAACTTTCCTTATAGCAGCAAAGCAAATGATTCTGCCTGTTATCAGGGGCCATCCCTCCATGAGACATAGCTTCTTGGTATCTAGTGGGCACACACAATTTATCTGGGGCATCTGTTGCAACGTCCAGATATTCTTATTTCATTATTCTGTGGACACAAAAAAGCACATCTAGTACTTGTAATGATTTCCAACCCGTAGTCTATAAATTCTGGTGTAGCCATAAGTGTGGAGCAAAAATTATGGAGTCTATTTAAAGGTCTCAGTTCTATGGAGCCCCCAACATCCTCATTCCCCCCACCCTAACTCCCAGCAGCTCAGCCAATTACCTTAAGGCAGCAACTGCTAAAAGGTCAGAGGTTAGGCAAGGCAGCCCAGGATTTATGTCCACCTCAGGACTCATTGACCCACATCAGCTTCTTTTATGAGTTAGGACTGGGCAGGGATCATCAATATTGTTACAACAGGATTGGAAGCCCGCTCATTCCCATGTGAGTAATTCTGCCTAAAGCATAAACACTGGCCTCAGGGTCTCCTTACCCAATTCAGCTCTTTCAGATGTAAAATGGGTACAAATTCTAAACATATTCACAATTGAAGATGGGCAATAAAAGTAGCATTCTTTTCTCTAAAACAGAATTTAATATGTATTTTGAGTTCCCATTCCATCAAGAGTGGAAACAATCTTACCCAAATTGGAGATTCCCTACTTTTCCCAGAGTTGGATCCAAGTCTTGGAAGCCTATGAACAGATGATTGGCATATGCTTAGCAATTGGCTGTTTGAGAAAAAGGTATGCATGCATACATGTACATAAGTTATTATAAATTTTACTGATACAAAGGATGTGCAACACAATTTACTAATAATAATCAAATATATTATACTCTTTATTTTAAATTCCACATACCCACACTTCAATTAGGTTTGCTGAACTCTTGTATCCATATCCAACCTAGAGTTGCAATTCAATCATCATTTGACAAAATCAGACAGCAATGACTGTCCAGGGCAGTAAAGAAGTCACCAATTGCCAATGAACACGTGTGACTTCAATATGTGTTGGTTGATATTCTCTTTTTAACAAAATGAAAGTGAAACATCAAAGATTCATGTCAACTTATCTTTATTACTGAAAAATATGATTTTTTTTACCGAATCAAATGACAGATTTAGAATATTTTCTCAAGTTTCTGTGCTATTCAACAACAACACATACAGCACACTTTTAAGTTTATTTTGCATTAATAACATTTTCCCTATCACTTTTTTTTTTCATTCTACTCAAGGTAATCAAAACAGAAAATCATGCCCTGATTTGTAGCAGTTGCCAATTTCCACGGTATAAATTCTCCTGCCATGGCTAACTCCAAGCTACCCATGTGACATCATTGAACATGAAATTGGGAGTCAATGCTTATTATTATTTAGTATTTCCACCATACAGATACAGATACAGGTACAGGCTTACACATATGTAAAAAAATCTCAAGATCATATGTAATGGCAAAATGTAGCAAGCTGATTAAAAAGTGTAGCAAGCTGATTAAAAAGTAAAGAATATTGTGTATTTGCTGTATTCTTAACTTACAATTAATAAGTTATTTGACTAAATAAATTCACAATTTAATTGTAAGTCCACATCATTAATTTTAACGATTAATGGGTGTGTTTAGCAGTTGGACTCACAAAATCCCTGAACAATAGCTCTTATGAGCTGAAACAATACTGGGCATATGCATTGTCAATGGTTGGATTTGGTGGGCATTCTTTCTAGCTTTTGTCCATACTGACACCAACTCAGAGTGCCATCGTCTCTAGTCATTGGTTCCCGCAGGTTAAGGATGTGTCCTGACTTAAACTTTATGCACTCTGAGTCTTCTCTAGGTCCCTAAGTTGTCTCCATTCACGTCTCTGTCACTCTCAATGCAGATTTTCAAGCTGGTGGGAGGGTAAGGAGATTCTCTTCTCTAATAATATTGATTGCTAATTCTACTCTGCTTCACCTACTGAATAGACTCATGCACGTTTGCATCTATTTTTTTGGACTCTGCTATTCTATCAATTTGCTTTTGTTTTTCATGTACCAGAACCATACTGTTTTAAATACTGTAGCTTTAGTCTATGTTTTACAGTTTGAATAGTCTCCTTCACTATTTTCCAATAACATTATGACTACATTTGTTTTTCATTTAACTTTTAAAATCTATTTAATTGAGTTTTTAAAATCTTTTGGTGTATTTATTATAATTTTATTAAATTTAGAGAATGTCAACATATTTATAGTGAACCATCCATTCTATTGAATAGGTTACACTTTTATTTACTCAATTTGTTCTTTGTGTTTATCAGTAGCATTTTAAACATTTTTTTTCTTGTAGACTTCAGCTGTTTCCTGTAAAATTTATCCCTAGGTATGTTTTTTTTTAAATTTGAATAACTAGTTTTTATTTAACTACATAAAATTATTGATTTATAGATATTAAATTTGTTCTCCATTGAATTCTTCCATATTTATAATAATTTTCTCAGGAGAGAATCTACTTGCTGAACAAATTCCTATGTCTTTCTTTTTCCTATCAGATTTCTTTGGTTACTTTTTGTAGAATGGTAAATTTGGTATAGTGAACATTCTTGATTTGTTCCAGATTTCAGTAATACTTCCAGAATTTTCCCACTAAAAATGATGCCAGGCTACTTATTAAGGAAGTTTCTGTCTGATACTATCTTTTATAACACTTTTATAAGATATAATTCACATATCTTCTAAAGTGTGTAATTCAGTTTTTTTAGTGTATTCAGAGTTGTACAAACATCACCACTCTCTAATTGTGAAACATTTTCATCACTCCAGAAGAAACCCATATTCATTAGCAACTAATTTCATTCTTCCCTCATCCCAGCCCCTGTCAATCAATCTACTTTCTGTCTATATGGTTTTTTGTATTCTGGACATTTTATATACCATTGTAGGCTGTGTGACATTTTACTCAACAAACCACATTGTGCACATCAATGGTCCATAAAATCATGTAGCCTCATGATAGCATAGCATCTCAGTTAATCCAGGTGCCCTCTGTGATAATCTCACAATGGTAAAATTGCCTAGTGACGCATTTCTCAGAATATATCCGGTCATTAAGTGATTCAGGACAGTATATGGTCTTTTGTAACTGGCTTCTTTTACTTAGCATATTGTTTTTAAGGTTTATCCCTGTGGTTTCTAATAATACACTGCATTAATATTAATACTCAATGGTAATTCATCTCAATAATAAACTCACAAAATATAGAGCAGTTATATTTTAAAATGATATGTAAAATCATTCTATTTGTAAAATTTCCAACCACAGTTTACTGTTTAGGAACCATTCTGTTTTCAGTGTAGAGCCATCTGTATCTCTACAAAGGGGTTATAATGGGATAAAAATATGCATTTTTTGCAACTGCTATTGCCTTAAATCTATCTTGTCTCACTCCACTTATTTGGCATTTTTTAATATATAAAAAAATCTGTTCATATCAAATTCCTCTCCACCCTCCTTAAAATCCTTGAGTGGCCCACCAAAGCCTTCATGTTAAGGCCTAAACTCCTGATCAGGACATTTAGCTCAGTGGCCTGTTCTCTACCATTTCTTATCACTCCCTCCCACCTTGACCTTGAACTCATGGACCCAGGATTGGGAGCTATTTGTAGTTTTCAATAGTGCTGATTTGTATGGGTCCTTGCTTGATGTCTACCTGAATAACCTTTTCTGACGCCTGCAACCTGCTCTTGGCCAAGACAATCCCATTCATCTTTGAAGGCCCAGCTCAGTTGGCACCTAATCTGTGAGATTTTTCTCTTTCTGCATCCACAGCCTGGCAGGCTTATGTCTACCATAGAACTGATCACATGTGTCTTATAGTTGTCTATTTTCCAGCCTACCCTCCCTTAGAAAGTATACTCCTTAGGGGACAGACATTGGGTCTTATTTATCATTTAATCACCAGGATCCCAGTTTCTGCCACATGGAAGGTGATGGATAAAGTGATGAATGAATGAATAAAATTAAATCCATACACTCCATCTTGAAGCATATCAGTAGATACTACTGGACATCTTGCTGTGTACCCACCAGTGACCTGAGAAAGACAATGTACAAAACGCAGCCCTCTCTTTTAAACTACTTAGAAGATAAGTCACTCTTTCTTTACACCCTACCAAGCAGGATTTATGGTCTTTGACTGATTCAATACAGACTCCTTGTTCTGCCTTCTTGAGCTTGTCTAATGCATATTAATTTGGGATGGCAACATGCTGAATGCAGATCTGGAAGTAGTGGAGGGGTTCATGAGCCACATCCTGGCCTCTGATCTTTTTTTTGGAATCCTGCATTACTGCACTGTACTGCGTTATCACTGTTTATCCCAAGACACAAGCTGTAGCTCTTAGACACAGCAAATGTGCTTCCCAGTCTGGTGCATGAATACCTCCGCTGGGAATTTGTTCCAATAAATCCAAAAGTTTTGCTCACTCTCTTTCTTCCCAGAGACCTTATCCCATAATCCAAAAGAAGGACTAACTCAATCGTTCCTTCTCTGCCTCAACCAACGTCACCCCATAATATCACCACCCTCAGCGTTAAGTCAGGGCCCCATGACTGGAAAAAAAACTTATTGTCATCCTGTCATTTTATTGAATTGTCTTACTCTGTTACAATTTTCTAGTCCATTCTTTTTTGTGGAATGTCACAATTTCTGTGAGAAACATTTGCCATGCCTGTTGCTTGTGTCTTCCCATGTGTGAGCATGGATTGGAGAGCCTCCATCCAAACTAAGTCTCCATCCAAACTAAGTATCTTCACCTGTGGCCTAGACCAGCGCCCTGACATAGGGAATGCCAGTTAGCAAAATTTCCCACCTGCTTGTATTTGAAATCACATAAGACCCTAGGTATGAAAACACTTTAAATTGGTGAAATGATGGTTTGAAGTAATAGTCTCTGACTAGAGAGGTGGCATAGAAGTAAATAATGTAATGAGTCATTAAATATAGGTTGAGCCTCAGCTCTGTACACGTTTCCATGGTGATTTTTAGTCACTAGGCCTATCGTCTTCAATGTATCCTGAGTATCACAGCCATGCATCTAGGATATGGAACCAATCAAAAGGGCCATAAAATCCCCCTCCAACCTTCCCCCCTTCCTATTGCTCCCAAAGTTCTCCGGGCAGATGGTACCCAACTTATGATTCCTTACCTGTACAGTGCTGTGAAAGCAAGACACGTTCAGTAGAACCTGTTCATTCAGTTTTGAAATCTGGTCTTTCTCTGGACTACCAACATGCAGGATGATGCTGGGCAGCAGCAGCAGCCACAGGTCCCAGGCAGCCCCCAGATCACGAGGGATTGAGTCCCCTACAGCGGACTCTGTGCTGAGCTATGATGTTTGGTAGGTGAGGTGTGTCAAATGAATTTTTTGACTTAGGATATTTTCAACTCATGATGGGTGTATCAGGGTGGAGTTCCATTGTGAATTAAGGAGCATCTATAACCTGCCCACACCTTTTCTACTCTAAGAAAAACTTATTTCTCCTTGTTTTCCTGGGGTCTCCCCAGACCATGAAAGACCAGCTCCTTTCTGTGTTTGAGATGTTCTCCATCCATTGGAAGAGCTTTTCTCTCCTCCCAGATCTCCGCCATTGTTTCTGGCCCATTTCAAGAGTCAGGTTCTACAAGTCAAGCCATTTGATCCTGAAGAGAATGCAGGCTGCATTTCTCCATGCATTGGACATTACAGAAACAAATGGCATCACAGTCAGGAACAGGTGAGTTTCTGGTGGTCAAAATAACAATGTCAATAATAGTCTGTGTAGTGTCCAACATATTCCAGTCACTCTATAAGCATATGCTGATTGATAAGGACCTTGGGGGAAAGGACCCAGAATGTAACATCTAAATGGACCCAGGCAGTCTGTCCTTCCCTGGGGATAGTTGTCGAAGTGAGGCTCCATCCCTCTCTCCATCGTCAGTGTGGCTCCAGGAGAGGTCACCCACAAAGACAGCAATGTTCTGTCTCATTACCGATTCTGTTCCCATGGAAGTCCTTGCCGGGGCCCTTAATTTCTTGTGTTAAAACAACAAACGAGGTGACCCCAGCACCATCTCTAATAGGTAGCACGGGTCAACAATTATTCATTTGTACTAGTGCTTTTCGCATGACGGGCTGAGATTAAAATTTGTCCTCTTCCTGGCAAGAGCTATAAATTAGTTTTATGCCACTGTTAAACCCAGAGGCAAAAATAAAAAGGGGGAAGGGATTGGAAGTGGGGGAGGGCCAATGAGCACGGCCTGGCTGCCTCCAACAACAAAGCAAGCTCCTTTTTGGACCATGAGGACAAGGGAGGAGGGGGCAAAGGAGGTCAGTGAGATTGAGCCCAAGAGAAACTGACACAGTTCCTCTGAGACAAGACCATAGCTTCTTTGAGGATCTGAGTTAAATCTTATTCTTTTTTTAATCTGTATTTTGTTTGTTTATTTTTATGTGGTGCTGAGGATGGAATCCAGGGCCTCGCACGCCCTAGGCGAGCGCTCTGCCACTGAGCCACAACCCCAGCCGCTTGGTTTTCTTTTTATGACTGATGTCTGGCAGGTTTTGCCAAATGAATGAAAAAATACACAATTGGATGCAAGCAGCAGTTGTGTTTCTGAGCCAGCTTTGAATAAAACCAATTATGCCACCTCCATATGAGTTCTCCATGGCCAAAAGAGACACTGAAAGGAGAGCACTCATCTACATTTTTTGACATGTATTGTCCCACAAGCTATCAAGCAGGGAGAAAGTGGCTCATAAGGCTGTACATGCAACACTTAGGCATTTATGTCAACAAGGCACTAAAAAAAGTACACACTTAAATGTCAACCATGATACTGTCAGGATGGGAGCATCCAGAGGGTCTTCTATTCTCTTCTTTGCACAGTTCAGAATTTTCTAAAATTTTTGTGATGAGCATACATTATCTCCTGATCAGAAAAAAATTAAAATTAAATTTAAAAACCATCCACCCCGAGTTATCTGAGGTAGAAAAAGAGAAGGTTGATGTAGCTCATCAAGAGGATGCAGAAAATCACCCATGCTTGACTTTGGAATGTGTTACATACATTTTCTCCCTCAGAAGATTTATCTTCCTAATTATGCTTTGCTCTTTACTTAATATTAGGATTAGTTCTAAGTCCCTGAGCTCCCCTGCCAACTAATGAGCTAAGCTGAATGGGAGGAAGAATCAGCTCAGAAGGAAATGAAATATGAGCTGCAGATAATCCACACGGGGACAATTGAGCGTTGGTGACTGGCACGGAGAGGGACAGGAGGCACCCACACTCTGCCGTCAGACACTGCTACTAACCCCCAGGCCTTGGGAAGGACCCTTTTCTATTCTGTGCTCCAGTGTTTCTGTCTGCAAGCTGCTGTGGTAACAGTCTCCACTTCCTGGAGGGGTCAGCAGGCATCTGTGACCCTGGCCATCTATGACACTGGCCACGCGCTTAGCATGTAGGACTCAGCAGGGGTCAGCCTGGTCAGTGTGTGTTCCAGGCATGTCCTTCCGTGATTGGCATCATATGATTTTTTTCCTCCCAACTGGATTGTACCCTTTAAAACCCATGTTAACATATTTGTCTTGTCATCCAGGAGGGAAGCAGGTATCAATCAAAGAAGCGACTGTCTAGGGAAATGAGAGGAGCCGCCCTTTTATTTACTAAGGAGTGGAGGAACCCATCACCCAGTTCTCCACGCATCCTTCTCACATGTGTCGCTGTCCCCCACCCCACTGGCCACTGCTGGATTCTCTTCTCCATGACTTCATTCCCTTTCTGAGTCAACACAGGGAAATTTAAGCTTCAACCTGAGGCCTACCCATACAGACCTGTGAAATTTAGACAGTGAATTACTGTTAAGTGCTTGGGCTCAGATCAAATGTCCTGGTAACAAAGAGTTCCAGAAACGGGGACATTGTAGAGGCTTAGGTTCATCCTGACTCCTTGTCACGAGGCTGGTGCATTAGCAGAGCTGGACTGGAGACATGTCATTCCTGTTTTATGGAGGAAGGCTTGAGTGCCATTATCAACTTGCCCTCTGTCAGAAATAGTCTTCAATATGTGCATCATTGGAAGAATTTGGGGGCAGCAGTGGAATGGGGGGAGGGACAGAGGAGGAATAAAATCCTTCTGAATCCCTTCTCCTTTGTGCATAATTTATACACAGGTCAATTGTTTCAAGATGACTTAAGGCGGATCCTAGTCCCTTCTTCCTCTGCCATCTGGGGCAACCCAGCAAGGTTCTATCTTCTCCCCCTCCATTCCCACTGGGTCCAGCATTAAGAGAGGAGGGAGAAAGCAGAAAAGAGGAGACGGTCTGCACTCAGGATAAAAGATGAAGTTTGAACTATTCAATTTTGTTAAAGAGTTTATTTGACAGGACAGAGAATAAGGCAGCTCCAAACCTAAAGTGGTTCAGGGCTCCTCTGGAGGTGGTAGAAGGATAAGCCTTTGCAGAGTAAATGCAGAAATGGAACAAAGAAATCCTGTGATGGGTTAAAGTTTGAACCATTGCCTTCTTTGAATGATTCCAGAGGGATGTCCAGGACTGTATTAAATAATGCCCAGGGGACCATCTGTGATTGGCTGAGCTTCAGTTTCATTTTGCTTATGTAGAAATCCAGGGTGTCAGAGCCACCTCGGTCTAAATGGCCTCCTATTTAATTATTATTTTTTATTTATTTTATTTTATTGGTGCTAGAGATTGAACCCAGGGGTGCTTAACCACTGAGCCACATCCCCAGCCTCTTTTTTATTTATTTAGAGACAGGGTCTCACTGAGTTACTAAGTGCTTCACTGGCTTGCTGAGGCTGGCTTTGAACTCCTGATCCTCCTGCCCCAGCCTCCCGGTTGGTTGCTGAGATTATAGGCGTGTGCCACTGTGCCCAGACTATTTAATTATTTTGACAGATCTCTACAAGAAACTGGGCAGGATACTACCCTAGCCATTCCACAAATATCTTCCTGACCTGAAAGCATTTTTTCTCCCTCCTGGAAAAGTAAGTTCTCTGAGGAGAGGGACCATGTTGCTGTGTTCACACTTGCATCCCCTGCACCTCCCCCAGCATGTGCCAAATGCTCAATTCACGATTGATTGAATTCATTCATTCATTCATTCATTCATTCATTACATAACAGCAAAAGGGAGTGGAAATCAGTGGTCCCTGCAGAAAAGCATATGTGTATATACATTACTACTTAAAAGGAGGAGGCTGCTTCTAAATCCTGAATAAGAATACTCAATTAAACTAAATAGTAGGAAATTACAGGCAACCATAAAATATGGTGAATTTATTAAATTTATTAATTAAAACTAAATTCTCTCCTAAAACATGACTCTAAATACTGTGTTAAGAACGATGACAAAGGAACTCCCCATTCTCTGCTTAAGAATTACAGCCCAGCTTCCCCTCCATCCCCCTGTGAAGTCTGCCTGCAGGACTGTGTGTGACTAACAAATCACAGTTATCTGCCCCAACAGGGCGGCCCTATTATCTCCATTGTGAAGGTAACAATGGAACCTGAGGGGACTTGGAGGTTGCTAAAGAATCAAAGACTTTGAGAGGAGGGTCTGAGGTCATTAAGAAGCTTCTATTTGATTCCCAAAGGAAACAGGGATGCCAGTCTGATGCTCAATGAACCAGCAAGAGTGAGTCCAGCCTCTAGCTCTTCAAAGTGTGGTCTGTGACCCCCGAAGCTTTGACATCCCTGGGAGCTGACCCAACCCTGCAGAACTAGAGTCTGCATGTTAATAAGATGCCCAGGTAATTCCTGTGCATGCAAACCCGGGGGAGATGGAAGATCCTTGGTTTAACTCACTCTCAGCAGAGTAGTGAAAGGAGAGTTTTGCTGTCTGTGAAACTGCTGGGAAAGTTACAGATGTATATAAGTGCAGGCCGCAAAGCCAGGGGCTTTGCATTGGTAGAACTTCCCATGTTCCCTCTCTTCTGTGACATTCCCTCGGATGGGGAGGAGCAGGGAGAGGAAGAGAGCCAGCCTCCCACGGTGGCCCAGGAGGTGACCCGAGCTGCAGGATTACACAGGCTGAAGCCACCCTTGCCTGCAGGAAGACTGAGCTAGAGACTGGAGACTTAATCTTCAATTCAGAGACTGAGTCAATTGGAGAGTTTTAGAGTGAGCACTCTCCAGTGGGGAAAATGTGACTAAAATTGAACCAATGCTGAAAGGTAGCCATGGTGAATTCTGGAAAGAAATACATTTATGGGGGCAATTGAATTGCCTTGAAGTAGAATAGGCTAATTATCTTAGCAACACTAATAAACTTGTTCCTTAGAGACACACGGTGACTGTAATAACTGAAAGATGAATATTAGATGAATGAATGGCTTGGCCGGTCTGTAACCTCCCAAGCCCAGGGGGCACCAATTCTCCCTTCTGCCTTCTCATGCCTCTCCCCCAAGCCTAAGAATTTTTATTAAATATGTACCCAGCTACTGGCAAAGATTTAGAGTCAATAAAACACCTGCCCCCTCCTTGCTTATGGGGATTTACTTGGAGCCGACACTGGGTTTTCGTGACTGTGCTGTCCCTCAGATTGGGGTGAGGGCGGTCACACCACAGAGAGGAATGGAGCCATTTGTTTGGAGAGGCATTTACTCAGTCAAGGGTGAGCCTGTCCCCCTGACAATCATGCTGAGGCCCTGGTTTCAGTGCTTAAGTCCTGTGTCTAAGAGTCTCAGAAACAAGTCTGCTGTCCCTAGGACCAAAGGCCAAGTTCTGTACCTCTCCAGGCATGCTGAGGACACCTTCAGTGCCTTTCCTCTGGGTTTCCAGGCCCTTTGTCTCCCTGGGACACAAAGGTCAGGAGCCTGCTTTTCTTACTCTCCCTTTTCCTATCTCTGGCATGATTCTTATCCTTATCCTCCAATCCCCTGAGCTGTTAGCATCAAGGGAAACCAGATGCAGCCTCCAGCAGACGGGCCAAAGGAGCGAATGAGAAGGTGAAAGAAAAGAACCTATAAGGTTCACAGCCCTGTGAGATGTGCCCAGTTATCAGTGACCTGGAGACAATGACCAGACACACCCATCCTCTTTCTCTCTCTCCTTCCATTACCATAGTCCTAAGGCCAGAGGCCTGGGGGTCCCCATAAATCAGGTCCAGCCACAACCCCAAAAGCCAAATGGAAAAACAATGGCAAAAGCAGGAAAGGAACTTTAATCCATATAGCTCTATTGGAAAGGCAAAGCGAGCTGGTATCTCAGCCTTACCTCTTGGGAACTGACATGAACCCTAGGTTTAAATGGAAGAAGATTTGGGGCAGGAGTGAGAGGTCTGTTTAATCAAGCAGTCTTAGTCAAAATGGTCTGGGTGATCAGTATCTGAGTTCTGGTTCTGGGAAGTCCTTATCACTAGAGGGGGCAATCTCCACTGCTCCTCAGGATGTTTATCCATCAGACCTGTGATCTTGGAAGGAGGCAACTTGGGTTCCCATGAGATGATCACTCTTGCTTAGAGCTGGTAGCTCATCATGGGGGTGATCTGCCTGCCAGGCTATGCTATTCCTGAAAGGTGCAGAGCAAAGACTAGAGACTTGTAGGTACCTGTCTATGGGATCTGAAACAGGATGTTATAAATGCTGGAAGTTAAATGTCTTTGAAAATACCTTAGTTACTCTTACAGTGGTGTCCTCCGTCTTGAAGCGGGCACATGGCCAGTTTTACATGAACATTCCTGAAATGATTAAAATGCCCCTGTGCAGAGTTGAACAAGAATCTGACCCAAAGTTTAAAGTAGAAAGGAGGCAGATACAAAATGAAGGCAGAGATGCTGAGCATTTATCCTGCTTTTAGTTACCCACTGGGCATCTGCAGACCCAAGAGTCAGTACTTTTAGCAAAGGCAGACTCCGTCCCCGCTATCCATTCTTCCTTCCTCCCTTCCTCCAGACCTTTCTCCTCCCTTCCTCCTTCTCTCCTTCCCTTCCTGCCTCCCTCCCATCTTTCATTTTCTGTTCTTTGATGTATAGCACACAGTGAAGTACACAGGTGTTGAGTGTATATTTTAATGGCTCTTCACATATGTCCCCCCATAAGATAACCACTGTTCAAACACTTATCACCACAGATTGGCTTTGTACATTTTTAAACTTCATACAAATGGAATTCTTAAATACATACTCTTCAGTGACTACTTTTTCATTCATCATATCTTTGAAATCCACCCCTGTTGTTGCAGGTAGCAGCTGTTCATTCTTTTGTTGTAGTTGTGCGGTAGTGTGTCATGTGAGTATATCACAATTTATTCATTTAAAGGACATTTAGGTGTTTTGAGATTTGGGCTAGGATATATTAATGCTGCTATAAACATTCACGTGCATGGTTTTTGATCACATAACACTCATATCTATCAGGTATTGAATGCAACGGTGAGGGTCTCAGATTTTACACTACTTTCAGGCTCACAAGCTTGCAAGTCACAACTGGATGGATGTGGGTAGGAGACATGAGATTCCTGGGCCAGAGATGAAAGATAATCTCTGACTCACAGCAATTGCAGTGACCAGAGTATTCACAATTTTGTACCAGGTCCCTGAGACCCGGTTCCCATGAGGTAATACAATTATGGTCAAATGATGCCTGTACTTACAAATAGATTGCCTTACAAAACTTTAGAAAACATGATCTTCAACAGTGGACTGTGACCTTTCCTGCTCTTAGTTCCTAAGGCAGATACCATCTGTTTCTCCCAAGGCTGTAAGCAAACTTGTCCTTTGCTCCCAGAAGAGATGCTACTTTTTTAGGTTGTTCAGTATACAAATATCTTTGAAACAATAGTTTGGGATAAGAGACAATTAAGTTCTTATCGTGTAAGGGCAAAGGGAAATTTCCTATGCCCTTTGAAGTTTTACTGTAAAAACTTGACAAAGACAGATAGAAGTTATACAAGTGTATTAACATAAAAGGGGGGAGAATCACAGGATGAGCAAAGATAACACAAGGTGACTACCTACCAGCCCAGTATCATTCAGAAATTTAAACATATGAGAGAAGGAAATGTAGACAAACCTGAAGGGTTATAATTGAACCTGGGGGTGCTTAACCACTGAGCCCCATCCTCAGCCCACTTATTTTCTATTTTGAGACAGGATCTCTCTAAGTTGCTTAGCATCTTGCTGAGTAAGTTGCTTAGGGCCTTGCTAAGTTGCTGAAGCTGGCTTTAAACTCAGATCCTCCTGCCTCAGCCTCCCAAGCCTATGGGCTTACAGGCATGAGCCACCGCATCTAACTTTTATAAGTGATTTTGAAGGGCGCTCAAGGGCTTGAAGAACATACGGTAGCCTCGGATAAAATCTGTCTGGTTGGCAAAGGAGACTGTGATTTGTAAAAGATTCCCTTTAGACTTGAAATAGAAGACAATGGTGTGTGACAAAAGTCTGTCCAGGTGTGTTAACAGAGTTTTATCTCTTGCTGGCAACATAAGTTTAGTTAATGGAAACTTGGGGAAGGGATCAGAGGTAGTTTCTTCTTTATGGGTCCAGATGTTAGGCTGATAAGGAAACTTTGCAGAAAGCCTCTCCATGAGCTGGGAGGGGGAGAAATAGACAGTCAGAGGAAACTAGATTCTGGGGTGAATTCTAAGGTCTCTCCACATGTCAAAGTACCAGACATGCAGAAATGCATGAGAATGGAGAACAGTCTCCCAACAAGTTCATGCCTGGGAGTGGAACTACTAGGTCTAAGGTCTGGCTTTTGTAGATATTGAGTTTCTTAAAGT
Source organism: Marmota marmota marmota (assembly GCF_001458135.2). Classification (NCBI taxonomy): domain Eukaryota; kingdom Metazoa; phylum Chordata; class Mammalia; order Rodentia; family Sciuridae; genus Marmota; species Marmota marmota. The sequence continues at coordinate 40,673,066 of NW_025999932.1, forward strand.
GATTGTTCCATCAGCAGTGCCCAGGAGTTTCGAGTGTTCCACATCCTTGTCAACACTTGATACTGTCATTGGTTTCACTGTAGCCATCCTGCTGCGGCCATGCCTCCTTCCCACCTCAGGGTCTCTTCCACATAGAACTGCTTAGATGTCCTTTATAATTATGGTTCAAGTCAACATGAATATTATTTTCATTACATGTTCTCAGAAACACATTTCATGATACAGAAAGTAGGTGCTGCGTCCTCGGCAGTGATTACTGATCTTATATCTCAATCAGTTAGCTGTTCAATAATAATAATAATTATGTGATGATGATGATGATGAGAGCATCTACCACTTACTGCTTTCTTACTCTGGGCTAGAGGATATTAGATAGTGTTCTTTTTGTCTCATTCAATTCTTACTTCAACCCTAGGAGATATTATTATACTTGCTTTATAAATGAAGAAACTAAAGCATAAAGAGGTTAATTAATGAGTACAGGATTCATACCCAAGTGGGTCTGACTTCAAACTATAGTTTTTTCATTTTTTTCTACTGTGCAATTCAGTCTTTCTATCTCCCTTGGTTAAATGACACATGTCCTATTTTAAGGGCAGACTTACATGAAGGCCTAATTTTCTAAAGATGGTTCTGTGGTTGGAAGACAGCCATTTGTGTGAAATAGCATGTCTCCCTGCTGCTCCAGATTTGCATGTCTTTGATATTAGCACATGGGTATCTTTGATATTAGCACATGGGTGGGAAAGACCTATGGACTACATCTGCACTTGGATGTGAGCACTGTGTCTCCTGCCATCCAGAACATTCCTAGTCTGAGTTATTCAGGCAAGAGGCAAGTTTTAAGGAAAACAAAATTTTCAGTGGAGAGAGTGAACCCCTGCTTCTCCCACAGTCCTGCTGTCAGAGTCTGGAAGACTTGAGTACAGATGTGGAGGTATGAATCCATCCGAGTGGGAGATTTGGAGACAGTCTGGAGCCAGCAGGGAACCGGCCTGATATTATACTCTAGGAGGATACACTTGACCCCAAGCACTGGCCCAGATTTAAAGCCTGGTGAGAACATGAGCATTGCCTCAGCTTCAGTTGAATCCACAAAGTAGAATTCAAAGATACACCCAGGAATGGGCATGTATGTGAGCAAATGTTGGGCTCTGGTGACCCTCTAGGTGACAGGAACTTCCATGGTCTCAGAATCCACCAGGTCAGAGTTGAATGGAGCTGAGATTTTCTATCTTTAGAGATCCAGGAATGGGAGAAATCAGGAGCAGGAACACGTCCACCCTCCAGGGACATGTGCCCTTACTTGAGTCTTCTAAGATGGAAAAGGTTAAAAGATGCAAAGGAGTTTGTCCATTCATTTAAAAATACATTAAATTCCTTCAGTTTCTAAATAATCTTCCAGAGATACATCAATGAGTATAACCAGGTTGTTATTCCCAAGAAACTTAATGTTGCAGTAGGGAAGACAAACAGGACACAGATAAATAATGACCTACACTCTCTCTGTCCCCTAATATACCTTATCATGGTATTGATAAGTGAAGTGAAATAGGGGAATTCAAGTGGGTTTTTAACAGGTAAGAAAGGACAGCCTCAGAGTAGAAATAACTGTACAGGTGTGAATGAAGTGGAGGAGTGAGCCACATGGGTATCTGGTAGTGTTCCAGGCAGAGGGAATGGAGAGTACAAAGGCTCTGTGGCAGGCATGTGGCCAGCATATCCAAACAACTGCAAGAGGCCAGTGTGCTTCAAGTAGAGGGAGTGAGGTAGGTATGGGAGAAAGGATTATGAGACCAGAGAGTTAGGTAGGTGGCAGAGTATGTTGGTTCTTGATGACCCTTCCTGAAAACCATTAGAATATTTAGTGAGAAAAGTTATAGTCAGTAAGGGGGAAAGAATGGATGCAGGAAGACTCATGTATCCATTTTCTAAGACTGCCATAACAAATTACTACAAACCTGGTGGCTTAAAACAATACAAACTTATTCTGTCACAGCCTGGACACCAGAAATCTGAAATCAAAGTGTCATCAGGGTCACACTCCTTCTAAGCTCTAAGGGAGAACCTACCCTTGCCTCTTCCGGTTCTGATGGCCCAGGCCTTCCTTGGCTTGTGGCCACATCACTCCATCTCTGCCTCCCTCTTCCCATGGCCATCTCCTCTACTTCTGTGTCTTCGATGTCTCTTCTAAGAATATTTATCCCTGGACTCTGGGCTCACTTGGATGATCCAAGAGGACCTCATCTCAAGTCTTAATCACATCTAAATCACATGTGCAAGGAGCCTTTTTTTGAAGAAGGTCTCTTTCACAGGTTCCAGGTCAGTGTGTGAGCACATCTTTGTGGGGGGAGTCTTCCAACTCACTCCAAGTAGGAGGCTACTGACAGGCAAAGTGGGTGACTTGCCTTTGAGTGGTGATGGGCAGATGGTGAATGTGGTTAGATGGTGATGGAGTCAGAGGGAGGAGTCATTCATCCTCTCCATTAAGAGTTCTGGGGCACCTCCCATTTCCCAGCACTGTGCTGGTCCTGGACAAACAATGGGGAAGAAACAGACCATGTTCCCCACCTGGAGCTCACCTCATGGTCCAGCAGGAAGATCAGATGTTAAATAAGTTTGTTGCATGTTAGAAAGGAACACACAACAGCTAGACCTGACCTAATCAGAATAAGGAACCCCTTAAGGATGGATAAAAAAGTTAACTGAATAAAGCAGGTAGGGAATGGGGAGAGTGGAGAGCTTAGACAGAGTGAGCTGAATTTGTGGAGTTTCTGGACAAGATGCCTTTGAATAATTGAGAAAAACAACTTTGATATGTGGCCTAGGGACAACCTAGCCATCAAATTTTCTCAGATCACTCAGGACACGCCTCTGCCCACACATGCCTTAATAGATTTGCTTCCAAAATTTGCATTTGCTGTTTCTAGTTTCTAACCTCCTCTCTAAGGTTAGTACATTTGTCAGCTTTCCATGACTGTGACAAAATACCTGAGATAATCAACTTAAAGGATGAAAGATTTTTTTTTAATGTTTTTTTTTTTTAGTTGTTGATGGACCTTTACTTTATTCATTTATTTATATGTGGTGCTTGTAAGGGTCCCGCGAAACATCGGAGAAAGAGACCACCAAGTGACCACTCATGCAATTGGCAGAAGGGGATTTATTGAACCAGCATGCTGGGGCTCCGTGCCCACTCAAGAAGGGAAAGCAGCCCAGAGCCCCGAGCAGGGGCTGAGCGCTGCTTAAGTACACTTTTTGGGGAGGGCGGAGGGCTTTGTATACATCAGAACAAATCATCATGAGGTGCTGGAAAATTGAACAACAACTCCTAAACATGATTAGTTCATTCATTGGCGGGAACAGTTCAGGCTGGAGTGATAGGTCATTCCTAAGGAGGGGGTTACATTCAAACGGATTGGTTCAGGCCCTGCAAGGCCTGCGTGCAACCACACAGACCCCTTCAGTTATTAAACAACCAGACAATCAGGGGAAATGTTTACTGGGCGGTTCTAAGCATTGTCTTAACAGCTACAGAAATTTCAGGTTTTGCAGGTAACATAGAAACCTAACAATACCTCCTTTACATTTTAACTCAGACCTTGCAGCTTAGAAACTTTTACAACACCCGGTCTTTTACCCTTTAACTTTTACGCTTTAACTTCAATTTCTTTTACCCTTACAGTGCTGAGAATCAAACTCAGTGCCTTACACATGTGAGGCAAGTGCTCAACCTCTGAGCCACAACCCCAGCCATGAAAGAATTATTTTGACTGATGGCTTCAGAGGTTTTAGTCCATGGTTACTTTTGGTCTGTGGGGACACAGAACATTATGGAGACAGGAGTGTGGTGGTAGAGCTGCTCACCTCCTGGTGGATGGAAAGCAAAAAGAAAGAGAGAAGGAGTTGGGGGTCTCAGTATCTCAGGACTTCCAGGGCACATTTCCAACAACCTAACTTCCTTCCACTAGGTCCCTCCTCCTGAAGATTCCACCATCTCCCAGTAGCACCATCAAGTGGGGACCAAAATTTGAACATATGGGCCTTTGGGAGACATTCCAGATCCAAACCATAATAGTTAGGAGACTAACTTGGGCCACAGCAACCTGTTATGTTGTGACTGTTGCCAACAAGCTAAGGGTAGGTTAGGACACTAAGGGTGTCCAGATGGGCGGAGGTTGTACTGTCAGCAAACCCATCACACCTCCCTTGTTACCTTGTGGTCCTGATGTCAATCTGCAGAGATGCTTCCAGTAAATGGAGCTTAAGGTATTTAAATTTTAACCTTTAAATTCCTCATGCAGCCTCAGGTTTCCCTTTCCAATTGCAGATATAAAAATCTGACTATGTAAAAAGGTGCTTTCAAGACAAAGTCTTTCATCTACAGGACTCATTAGCATGCTCCAAGCCTAACAGTTGAAAAGCAGAACCAAAGAATAAATGGAAAGGAAGCTGCCTTCCTCAACTATTTGCTTTGACTACAGACTTGCTCCAAATGTTTGCAGGCTCCAAGCAAAAGTACGAGTGAAGGCCCACACTCTGTAAATCTAAATACTTAAAAGTAAAAATCAAGGCATGAGATAGTTCAAACATGTTCTATCCTCTTGCCTTCATAATTACACTTTCGTAATGAGCTGTGTTCCCAGCCAGCCACCTATCTCACTTTCTCCCATTTCTGGCTTCCTCCTATCCTATGATGGGCCTCATGCAAAAGCAAATGGACACCCCAATTCACACATCCAAGCTCTGCGCATACCCCCTAGAATAGCCGCTCAATGGCCACACCTCCCATCCTATGATGATGATTCCCTGGGCCACTGGGAACTGATGTGGGCCATTGAGAGGAAATTCCCAGTTATCTGGATGGGGTGTAGAAGTGTGGACATTACCCAGCAGGAGGGGCAAGGATATTCTTTGGTTGGGTTGAAATTGCCTCCTGGTGACTGATATCAGAAAATGAGTAAGGAGATTGATTGGGAGGCCTCCAGGCTTTTGTTAAGGCCTCAGCCCTGCTGAGGCGTGGGAGGGAGAGTGGTCTGGATCCATCCAGGAGGCAGACAGACTTCCTGGGTCAAGCCAGCAGACTATGCTTCCCAATCCAATGTGAGAAGCAATTCGTGATCCAAAAAGGAATGCCTGAGACTTTGAGTCAACTCTGTAAAAAGTAGAGGCAAAAAAAAAGTGCCTCTCTGACTTGAGAAGTTTCTTCTTTGAAGCTTTTATTGCACGTGCATGCTGGCAGCTGGTCCGCCTCTCAGTCGGGTTCAAATGCAGCTTCTGGGTCCCATCCCTGTCAGTTTTAGGGTGAGGAACTGCCAGGACACCATCCTGATGAGCTCACAGCTGTGGACTCCTTGTACGCACACACACACACACACACACACACATACACACATACGCACACACTTGTCCAGCAGCTGAGAAACAAAGGTAGAGGATAGAGCCTTCACTGCAGGGGGTCCCCAGGGTTCTGTTTATGAATCATCCACTCATTCATACATTCAAGCAGAAATATACTTACCAAGAGTCTATCAGATGCCAGGTACTGTAAAGTGCTGGATTTGCCCATTACTGGACCAGACACTGTCCCCCTAAATGACTTCCAGCTGGAGGAGAGAAGCCACCAGCTACTGATTTTCAGTGCAGGTTGAAATGAGTAGTGAGTTGAATGTGAAGATCTTTTTTCTTTTCTTTTTCTTTTGGTTCCAGGGATCAAACTCAGGGGCACTCAACCACTGAGCCACCTCCTCTGACTTATTTTGTATTTTATTTAGAGACAGGGTCTCACTGAGCAGCTTAGCATCTCTCTGTTGCTGAGATTGGCTTTGAACTCAGATCCTCCTGCCTCAGCTTCCCGAGCTGCTGGGATTACAGGTGTGTGCCACCATGCCCAGTGTATGTGAAGATCTTAACTGCTGTACGACTACTCCAGAGGCCAGGGAGGGAGACAGGCTCGCCATCTTAGAGCAGTTGATTATCTCAAATAGACAACCCCAGTTAGATCGATGCTGACACACTTGAATGATATAAAGGACAGAACCAGTGTGAGCCTCATAAAGGAAGCTATGATTAATGCATCCATGTGTGCTATAAAGAGGGGTCAAGCATCTGTCTGATGCATACTGGCACTGTGCTAGCCTGAGCAAAGAGTCCCTGTCCTGATGGCACCCAACAAACAGGAAATATTCTGGTCAGCCAAGAGCTGGGATCTAGAAAGACGGGCCCTGCAATTCTAGCTTAGGGATTCAGAGAAGTGGGTTTTGTTTTCACAGTAAAACCCACATTTTCCTTACCAGACCCTCATGTAGCCAGGACGGCATTAATAAGAGGGCTGGCATGGGAGGCTTTTGAGATCATAGACCAATGTTTGCGAGGACATCTGTATGGACCTCTTCTCTATTTTTCACCGGTGGGTCTTGGTTTTAAATAGATTTGTCCTCCAAGTTGTCATTTTCCTCTATTCAAAGTAATGTCCCATATCCCTCTTATCTAAAGAGTCAATGACTTAGAGGCTCCTGTGTGTGCTCATCAGTCTCCATAATTTTGGTCACTAGGAAAGAAATATTGCATGTAATGATATTTCAGAGAGAGATCCCAATACTCCAATACTCCTGAGAGATGGCATCAGACCGTCAGAAGCCCTGACCCAGTGGTTGGACATAGAACATTTAGGGAACAAGCTTTTAAAACCCATTTGTAAAGTAAGAAATCTCCCTGAACGTTGTTACCCGGTCCTCACTCCCTTCCTCGCCATCCATTATGCTGATTGACAAACCACTAACGTCGCCAATGAAGACCCAGGCGGAAGTGTTAATTAGCAGCATCTGGTGTGAATCAGAAATATGGCTAGGAATTGAAGCAATTGTACTCATTATTTCTGGGGTGAGGGCTTTTCCAATAAAATGTTAGGTGATAACCTTGAAGTGAGAATTCCTGATCCAGGAATTGGCAGCCCCTGGAGTATGGTTTTTAAAAGATGGTATATCATATATACAAAGTATTATATATCTATATAATATATCTTATCTATGTATATCTCATATTATTTATACTAAAGTATTCTGAAGAAAGGTGCAGACATGATATAACCTAGGCCCCAAATATAACCGAAATCTGACTCTGGTATGGGGGAAAGGAGCATGAGATACATTCATTAAGAAGTCCTACCCTGGGGCTGTATTTTCTAGCTCACTTTGTGTTATTCCTTCGCTGTTTTGAAGCATTCCAATGTCCTCCTGGGTTTTGTGTACACATACAGAGTTGCACTAGGTTCTGAGGGAGAGAATGGAGAGCCAGGAAAACCAAATGGACAACATTTAGCCTCCACCTCTGACTATCCTTCCCAGAAACAAAATACCATGTCATGTAGGCACGAGTACGCTCCTCTTCTTAGCGGACCTGACTTTGAACTTGGCTCAGGCCTTGACTTTATCCCCATACTCTAATGCCGATTTTTAAAGTCAGCTTTGCATTGCTGAGACCCAAAGACCCAACCAGAACAACTTAGAGGAGGAAAAGTTTGTGTTGGCTCACACCTGAGCTTTGGGGAACATCTCATATCCAAACCCTAACCCTGCCCTGGTGTTATGTTACCCCATCCTCTCTCCACCTGCTCTTCCTTCCTCTGTGTGAAATGCATTCATAGAATCACTTCCTTTTCCCTCTTCACCCAGGTTGAAAAAGCCTCTGTTAATTAATACAAATAAGAGCACGGACAAACTCAAAGCAAGAGCCTGTCATTTAAAATTGGGTGCAGAATCCTCTTTCTGCCGAAATGCATTAGCATGGCCGTGTTCTGGAAGCAAGTGGAAAGGAAAATCAATCCTGTAAGTGAGCTTGCTGACCACAGGGAGTGCAGGCTGGAGAAAGGGTCATGTCATAATTCCAAGGGCAGGTTTTCCCTTTGAAAGCCAGGATTTGGAGGTATAGCCATTACCAACCATGGGAGTGTGGCTGATCAAATTAAAGAATGCGTTTTAAAATTCAATTACACCCTCAGTGGAAATAGCCTCACAAATGCTTGGGGGGAAAGAATTATACCCAGTCTATAAAGCCCAACATTTCTAAACCCAATTCTGCACATTATTCTAAAGGTTAATTCAAAATCTCTCTTCCAAATGGGAAGTTAAATACAGCCAATGGAAGGAAGGCATCCTCTGACTGACTGAGGGGTTTATCAGTCTGTAAGAGTTCATTAGTTTTAATTAGTGTAATCACTAATGTTGCATTAACAGTTTAGTGAAGGAAAGTAATTACTCACACATCCACTGTATTAGATGGGAAGACTAGAATTCATTTTCCAAAAACGATTAGCATTTTGCCAATTAAAAGAATCCCTTCTCCCTGCCAGCAGACCTGTGACCTCCCTCACCCAAAGATCGTTTAAATGAAACATATTTTGCATCAGAAGATGGAGTAGGAAGACATGAGGAATTAAGATTGCATTTATTCTTAGCGCCTTCTTGGAGCACAGCAAGTGCCCCGGTCTCCATGAGTTCATAATGTCCCACTCTATTTGCATAGTCATTCAATTCGGTCTCTTTGGATTATATCCTTGGCTGCTTTGTGATACAGCAGCAATTTAAAAACAAAACATAAAAAGGCTGGCAGATGAAGAAGCCCAAAGGAAGCAACAGGAGCGCTTAGGTGGAAGAGCACTGTTGGTTCTACTGGATGGACAGGGTGGGGACTGGCTGCTGGCCCCACTCTGAGTGCTAGTTTGGAGCAGGCCATCCTCAAGAACACTTTAAAGTGCACAGCTGAGTCCTAGGCCTTCCTGCTGGTTTCCCACTGGGCACTGAAGGCCATCTCAGCCTCCCCTTGATTTGGCAATAAGGCCCAACCCCTCTCCATCTCCACCAGATGGTCCATCTGCCAGTTCTGTTGGAAACTTCTTGTCGCTTCTTAAACATCTTGCCTTCTTTCGCATCTGGCCCTTTCAAACTTGTTGTTCTCCCTGTCAGCAAGACCTTTACCTATTTTGTTAGAGAACTCACCCTTCTTGCTTCACACAGAATAAATGTCCCTCACGCTCGCTAGAATAGCCTCCCCTACTTTCTGCTATGAGAGCCCTTCATGCATGAAATCCTCCCTCAGTGTCTGCTGGGATTGGTTCCGGAAACTTCTGTGGTACTCAAATCCATGGATATTCAAGCCCCTCATGTAAAATGACCTAGTGTTTACATATAACTCATGGACATCCTCCCAAATCCTTTAAACCATCAGTAGATTATTTATAATACCTACTACGATGCAAATGCTGTACATTTTGTTTAGAACATAGTGTCAAGAAAAAAATGTCTGTACATGTTCTATACAGATATGATTTTCGAAAATATTTTCAATCTGTGGTTGACAGAAAGCACAGATACAGAGGACCTGCTACACTGCATTTTTGCATTATGTTATAACATACATGATCCTAGGGGCCAGTGAGCCAGGAACAAGGATGCTCTTCTGGATTCTCAACCCTTTGCACTGTTAGGTGACTACCTTGAGTTGTGGTCATGTTTCTCTCTCCTCCCCACCTGAAGCCTCATCAGAGCTCACCTACCACATCACATAGGAGGGAACAGAGATATTTGCATACAGATAGGCATCCTCTTCCTCCTCCGCCGCCTACCTGCCTCGCTCAGTACCATTTCCAAAGGGAGTCAACACTTGCTTGGTGCACTTGTGACTCCCTTTGCTGACAGGTTCCTGGTTGCATTGTCTGATGGGGGGCACTGGCAGATTGGAGAGAGGGAAAAGGGAGCTCAGGGTATCCCCCCTCCTTCCCTACTGTGACTTCACATGTCTGACATTGGCTGCACAGCACAACACAGAAGAAGGAGAGTGGGCTGGGGAAGGGCTTGTGGAGGTTAACTAGCCCAGAGGCCACTTCTGAGATGGGAATCCCAGGACATTCTGTCATCATGCGTTAGGCCAAGGGCAAAATCAGGTTCTGCAGGCTCTTGTGGTAGCCTGTGTTCAACCAAATTGCCACCCACGTGTGAAGGTCAAGTGACCAGGTTGGAGAGAGGAAGGCATGGACCAAGGCAGAAGGTCACCAAAGTCTTCACCCCCAACCCCATATAAATGGAAAGATCATCTTCGTATGAACACTTGACTTCATTTTTAATGCCATCTTAAGGCATTATTTTATTGCTTCTTAAACATCTTGCCTTCTTTCGCATCTGGCCCTTTCAAACTTGTTGTTCTCCCAGTCATCAAGACCTTTGGGGTTAATTATTTTTGCCAATAAGAAAACTTCCTTCATCACAGCTGCTGGACAAGTACACAGGGAAGTAGACAAAAGTCTTTTGAGATCCAGACTGTGTTCTTCCCAGACTATGATCCTTGTCCCCTTTAGCTATTCTGGGCTCCATTTCCAGCCTCATCTTTTATGTGCTGTGTAACTTTGAGCAAGTGACTCAGTCCCTCTGTGTCTTAGTTTCTTCATCAATAAGACAAGCATAACATATTTCTCTCATGATTATTATAAAGCCCATGTGAGAAAGGGGTCTTCTCAGAGACTGGGTAGGGGCAGCATTTGGGGCTTCCCATCAGAGCACAAGACTAGGCTTTCTTGAGCACAGCTGAAAAGGCAGACCACCTTTCAGGAAGGTGCAGACTTCTGGAAAGACCATGGAGCCTAGCTGGTATTGGGGACTGCATATCAAGTCAAGATGGTGCCTGGCAGTTTGCCAGGAGGAGTGGTTTGTAAGGTAATGCCACCAAGCCACTTAGATGGTAGGGATTCCTTATTGGCTGATTGCTGTAACTGGATGATGCTAATTGAGTCAAGCTGTGTGTAACCAGTTAGGTATATATATACCTCTGCTGTTTTGCAATAAGGCGGCTCCTGCTACCTTGGGTGCCTGCTACCTTGAGTTCCCGCTCAGTTCCTGCTGAGTTTCCCCGCAATAAAGCAGTTCCCGCTTCAACCTTCAATGTTGAGAGCTACGACCAAGTCAAGATGGCGCCTGGCATTTTGCCAGAAGGAGTGGTTGAGGGGTAATGCCAGTGAGCCATTAAGATGATGATAATTAAGTTAAGCTGTGTATAATTATTAAGATAATGACTGATTGCTGTAACTGGATGATGCTGGATTGGGGCAGGCTGTGTATTCAGTTGTGTGTGTATGGACCTCTGCTGTCCCGCAATAAGGTGGCTCCTGCTACCTCGGGTGCCTGCTACTTTTGAGTTCTCACGGAGTTCCTGTTGGTTCTCGCGGAGCTGCCGTGGAGTTCCCGTTGAGTTCTCGCGGAGTTCCCGTGGGTTCTCGAATAAAGTTCGTTCCTGCTTGAATCTACAAGTGGCTCGTGACCTCCTGGTTATTGTGCCCAGCCGGACTGTGGCAAGCTGGAGCCTAGCTGATGGAGATACAGCCCTGGATTTCTTGGGAGGAACCCTCCCTTTACCCAGTGAGTAAATGGTCCAGGCTGCCGGCAGGCAGATGGCAACTCAACAAGGTTTAATTTATCTGTAAACAAACAAAAAACCCCAAACTGATCTTTACTGTGAGAGAATTAATGAAATAATTATTTTCTAAAATCTACTTTTTGTAGTGCCGAACACTTAGTAGATGCTACATACTAGGTAACTCCCTTCTCTGTGTTTAATACTAAAGGGTAACTTATCACTAGCAGAATTCTGGAACATAGTCTGTTGCCTCGCGGCTGAAGGCATGATGTCTCCCTTAGGGGTGAGGATGGGTGACAGCAGGCGGCCCAGTAGCTACCATCAGAGTCAGGAAGGCGCTGCTGGAGGGACTTCCATAGCTTACACTGCTTATGCAAGAACCCAGACCCCCGGAAGCTAGAGCTAACAACTCCAGAGCAGACCTCATCTATGCCCACCTGCCTCTAGGTCACCTCCACCACCAGGTGGCCGTCTCTGCATACCATGTGTATGAATGTGTGTATGTGCTCATGCTCTAAAGAGGGGACGCCAGTCAGCCCCTGGCAGTTAGCCACAGTGAGCTAGAAGAGAGAAAAATTCTTGTAACCATGGTGGTGAGTGTAAAAGGCAGACTTTCACCCTATTTTCTTTGGGAACAAACTGAAACAAGGAGAAAAGACAGGTGCCCAAAGGCACTTCAAGTCTGGAAAGCATTTGGAGAACTAGGGCAGACGGGACTTTTGCGACCTGGGGGTAGCCTAGGAGACCACTACCAGGTGAGGGCCCCATGCCTGGGGGGGCGCTATAAGGCTGCCACCTCCACCCAATGGCCCAGATCCTTCAGTGGCTAATTAAAGACAGAGAAACTCGGGAGTGAGAGTGGGGAGCTGAAGGCAGGCAGAACTGGGGTGGGATACGTGCTCTGTGTTCTGAGTCAGGAGGTGTGGAAATGAATCCCTGTCTGCGGCTTTCCAGCTTGGTAACCTCAGGCACATTGCAACTGAAGCCTGTATCTTCAACTGAAAAATATGAATCATAGTCCTCATGTCACAAGGAGGACCCCTGTCAAATGTGTGATTAATTATAAGCATATTAATGTCTGTACCACCCACACCAAGAGACACGGTGTCTATTGCTAACGCCTTCAGGGTCTGGCCACAGCGGGTGCTCCATACATGCTTACAGATGCCTGATCAGAAGGTGCCATCACAGGTCTGACTGTTATTAAGGACATTTGTGGGCACACTGCCCTGAGGAACAAAGGGTCAGGAGACTGTCACAATGGAAGTGCCTGGAAGTGAGCCCCTGAGAAGTTGCTCTGGAGCAGAGAGCGAGGAATAGGGTAGAAGTGACCATGGTGGGGGACAGAGCCCGGAGTCAAGGGTGGGGCTTCCTCCCTGGTGACTGGGGTCTAACTGCACACAATTGCCTCTGTGTCCCAATGGTTGCCTTAGGACCTGGGAGAAGGATACACAAAACTGTATGACCCCTGATAACCCTGGAAGGACAAATAGATATTATTGAGTTTTTATTCTAAAAATAACAGCAATAATAAAATAGAAAAAAAAATCCATTGACTTCTATTGTCTGCACAAAAAATATCAACAGTATCAAGCAAGCAAAAACAAAAACAACCAGGGTGGGGGGTGTTCTTCATGATTGATGACCATTACAGTACAATGTTATTTGAGGGGAAAATTGGCTATTTGCTATTTGCTTGGATATCTTATTAAAGAATCACAAAGACATAAATATTGCATTTTCTTGGCCCAAGTTTCCAGAATCTTAACCCCCCATCATCCCAGGTACCCACAATGTCCCTCATCTTTAAAAGAAATGAACCTTTCTCTGTTGGCACTAAATAATCTGCTTTAAAATTTTTTTTTAATTGTAATTAATCCCTTATTTTATTTATTTAGTTTTATGTGGTGCTGAGGATCGAACCCAGTGACTCATACTTAGTAGGAACTACAACCCCAGCCCGACAATCAGCTTTTAACATTTTGGTCACCAGGGGAGTCGCAGCCAAGGACAGACACAGGTCTCATGCCCCACTAATACTACTCTCTTTCCTTCTAGTATGTGTCCAGTAGACGTGCCATCACTCAGAGCACTGCAGAGCAAGGCAGCTTCCACCCTCACCATCTCCCCCACCACCATCGTCACCACCGCCACCACCACCACCTGCGCCACCACGCCCACCCCCACCACCTCCACCACCAGGAGGCAGGGCTGCACGCTGCCCAGGTGACGCCCTGCCTGTGCCCCTTGTTCTCCTGCCAGTGGGAAGGCCACCTGGAGGTGGTTGTGCCCCATCTGCGTCAGACCCACAGGGTTGACATCCTTCAGGGAGCAGAAATAGTCTTCCTGGCCACAGACATGCACCTGCCGGCGCCGGCCGACTGGATCATCATGCACTCCTGCCTCGGCCACCACTTTCTGCTGGTGCTCAGGAAGCAGGAGAGGCACGAAGGGCACCCCCAGTTCTTTGCCACCATGATGCTGATCGGGACCCCCACCCAGGCTGACTGTTTCACCTATCGCCTGGAGCTCAACAGAAACCATCGGCGTCTCAAATGGGAGGCCACCCCCCGGTCTGTCCTCGAGTGCGTGGACTCGGTCATCACAGATGGGGACTGCCTTGTCCTCAACACCTCCCTGGCCCAGCTCTTCTCTGACAATGGCAGCCTTGCCATCGGAATTGCTATCACTGCGACGGAAGTCCACTCCGCAGAAGCTGAGATGTGAGGCCAGGAGCCACCAGAAGCCCACACACGGCCTGTGAGCCCCGGACCTCCGGATGTCAGGACACTAGACTCCTTTGTATTCTTCTCCTTCTTTCCTTCTTTTTTTTTTTTCTTTTAATTTTGTCTCAGGTATTTTGTGGTATTTAGTATTTGTCTGCCTCGGGCATTAATATCATGTAAACATCCTGTGATTCCAGATCTTGGTGTGATGTCTGTCCTGTTTTGTTGACATAGTTTTATAGAATGTTTGTAAGATTCGATCAGAGTAGATATTTCCTGCCACCCCCAGTTCCTTTCTCCACTATTTCCAAAAGGAAAAGACTATTGGAGTTGAAAGATGTACTGTCCAAATCGTTTCTTCTTTCTTTTTTCAGTCTGTTTTAAGAGGGAGTCCTGCCTCTTTAGGTTGAGTCTGCTTCTCCCCTCTGCCACACTTCAGGCACTGGGGAAGCATTACACCCAAACCCCAAGAAGTGCTCACTGGGACCCAGTGGGCCTTTCGCCAACCCATTCTGTCACCTCAGCTGGATCCTGGCAGGCCTCCAAGTGAGTACTTAGTTTCAGGCAGATTGCCCTGGCTGCCCATCAACAATCTTTTCTTCATCAAAAATAATTCATCCTGAAACACAACACCCTCCCCCTAAACAACCCGAGTAATTCTCCAGCCACTTTTGCTGCCACCTTACACCCCAAGAACCTGAAAGAGGTCCTTGGAAGATTTGACAGTGCAATCCTCTTGAGTCACACATTAATTGCCAGAGCCCTGGGGCTAGGGCTTCATTTTTTCAGAGCCCTGAGTGGGTGACAAACTTTAGGTTGCAACCTGCTTGCTCTCAGAGCTACGGGACATGCACCCCCGGGGCACTGGCACTAGTTTTCCACCTCCACCCACAAGAATGGTCCAGGAATGACTTGAGGCTGGTTGGTCAGTGCCAGAAAAAATTAGGCTTGTCTGACTCCCTACTTAGTCCCCGGTCCCTTTCTGTAATCCAAGACCTGCTTGGCTGTAAGTCTGATAACTGTAGAAGCCGCAGTTCCTCTCCTGACTTCTGATACTCAACCATTTTGAAAACATCCCAGGTGTCCCAGATAAACAAAGGAACCTCATGAAGAATACAACTAACATTCACAGGGCCTCGGGGCTCCTGAAGACATCACCTTTGCCTTCTTGTGCCAAGTCACCTACCTGAGCCAACCTGGGAATAACTTCTGGTCGTTGTTATTGCATACAAGACTGTGTTATGAGTAAGTGATCTTGGATAGGATCTTCTTGCATGTTGGTTTCTAGAAATCCTTAGAATAAGGAGGAGGACATGTGCTATTTTCTTCCATCTATGGTACTTCCAAAGAGACCTTTCTCTCCATATCCACATGTAAGGAATTAAAGAAAAAGGAGAAACTAACAACAAATAAGAAATAGAAAATAATATCCAAAAAGTGTGTTTGAGCTTTAGTGCTCTTCAAGGGCTCTCTCTCTCTCATTTGAGTCTCAGGTTAATCCTCATCAGTATCCTCAATATACTAAAAACAATAAAAATGCCCAGGCAGGACATTACCTTCTCCAGGTCACACATGGAGTGATCAGACCACAGGTAGAACTCAGATTAACCAACTTCACACTTAGGGTTCTCAAAATAAGAAGACTGCCCAAAATATTTAGCAATGTTCCCACATCAGCAGTGGATCAACTGGGTCTTTGCCCTAGAACAGTTGGGAGAATAAGAAGAGGAAGACTAGAGTGGAGTTGCTTTTAGGGGCATCTGGTCAACCTGGGAATAGGCCAGCCCCAGGGAGATGATGTGGGGACAGTTATGTGGAGGTCTCAATGCCCTTTCTTGTCTCTCTTCATCCACTGCCAGGCTTCTTAGATTCCCAAGAACCCCTGCACAGCCCTGGGTTCTGGTTGTCTCATTCACACTGAGGTGCTAGACTTACTGACATCCTCTGAGGAACATGTACATTCTAAGAAGACCTAGAGAGACAGCAGCACTTAATGGGAGAAAGGAGTTACCCATATTTGAATCACAGCTTTTTCTGTAGGTATGGAGAAAGAACCATCCCTCTCCTTGAGCCAACATGAATGATTATTGGTGAAATGGATGTCAGGCCATACAAGGAAGGTTGTTTTTAACAATCAGTATTCACATGAATCACTATCTTCAGATAGAAGTCATAATAGCACACACGGCTACCATTTATTGAGAGTTCACTACATGACCCAGTGGACTAAGTATTTGAATATACTATCTCATATAATCTCCCTAACAACTTTATGAAATGGATACTGTTTATTATACCCACTTTATAGGTGAGAAACACCTATATGTCTGCCTCCACAGTCCAGGCCTCTGACCAACATCAACCATGTCATTCCTATGAACTCACGACCCAAGGCTCAGAAGGACCTAGCCATGAAGTACGAATGGCTTAGGAACCTTTTAGTACTGTGGTACTAAATATGCTCTTTCATTTCTCCTTTTTCTTCCTTTTTTTTGCCAACTTCAAACCCAGTGGTACCCTAGAGCTGCCATGTGTTCTGGTTGTTAAATTCTTAGCAATTTTGCAAGCTGATTATTAAGTACAGCCATTATTAAAAATTAAATTGTATAAATTTTCAATTAAATAAATTATATTTAATGCACAAGTAATAAGTACCCAACCTAATCACTTCTTAATTATTTCATCACTCTTTGCTTTCTGGGCTCCTGACATTATTTGTATCAGTCAGATCCAAAAGATGAACTTGCTACACAAGGATGTTCTACAGCTCATCTTCCAACTCCACATTTAGTGACTTCATTGTGATAACTCAAAATTGGCCATGGTGGGAGAATTTGCACCATGGAAATTAGCAAACACAAGCCAGGGGTTCCCCTTCTCTCCCTAAGAAATCAGTTGTTAAACATTTACCAGTAGAGCATTATCTTGACGTTGCTAATGCACACAACAGGGTAGGACTCTTGCAGACAGTGGCCTTTGGGAGAAAGCAAGACCTCGGTGGCCATATTGATAGGGGTAGAGATGACAGTCAAAGAGCAAATTCTCAGAAAACCCAAACCATCCTGGAGAAGAGATTCTGAGGCTTGTAAGGAACTACAAGAGCATTTCCTGCCAGAGGGCACCCTCCTCCACCCCACCAGGATCTCTCTCTATCTCTGTGAGTACACAGAGCTGTATTTGCTGGCTTTTATGGAGAATCATGGCCCATAAAACTAGTCCATTAGCAATTCCAACCCAAAAGCAGAACTAAGCTCTATAAATAGAGCTTAAATCTCCTATCACTTAGGTGCCCCTCCCTAGTTCTAGATCCTTACACATAGGTCAAAACCTAATCTAAAGAAATGTTCTATTTTGAAATCAGAGATTTAAAATATCCAAAATCTGAGAAGACACAGTAAGCAGTAGTTTCAGACATCACATAAAATGAGTTCCCATGAAACTGGGGCCCTCGGCAGGAATCTGAGAGACAGAAAATGTAGTCAGTCAAGAGATGTCACACGAAGAACAGGGCTTAGCATTTTCTTTTCCTGCTTTGGCTACTTCACTTCATTGCAACCCGACAAGGACCCTGCAAGGGTATACAGTTTCCCCTAGGGCAAAACTCATGGGACAGAACAGGCTAAGTCCCTGGAAAATGGCAGAATCTCCAAAGTCAACTGTGAATCAGTGACTCTGATCCCAGTGATTTCCATGTAAGGGATGGCAGAAGTGAGGCTCTCTGAGGTTCCACCTGGAGCCAGTTTCTGGTGGGAGGGGGGTATCACAACTGGGCATCAAAGAGTTAGGCTTTGATTGACATTCAGCTCCAAATTGCATCAAGTGGGGTCTCCCAGAAAGATTGTCAAATTTGTTCTGAAGATTTCCTTTAAGAGTTGGTTTGCTATCCATTGTGTTAACCTGGAGGATGGCCAGCTGAAGAAAACCTCCACTGAAGAAAGATCCCAGAGATCTATTGTAGATAAGCATTGATTTCCTCCAATATCAGGTCATCGTATGAGTTATCTACAGGGGTTAGAGTTTGTTTTTTCCAATACTGTGAAAAAATTTCACCTTGGTTATACTATAAACGTTCCTTATCCTTTTTTAACCTTGGTTTAAGGTATGAGATAAGAAAGAGAAAGGAAATTGAGAGGCATTTTACTTATCCTGAAACTGATGTGTATATAGAATTTTCTAGGCTTTCTAATGTTAAAGCAGCAGCAGCGAACGTAGAATGCTACTTTATCTATACCCTGTCTCCCATGGAAAATGTCATTAAATCACATTTGATATTGTTTCCTGGAACCCATTGGAGTTGTTTTGTTGTTGTTGGTGGTGGTCCCCCCCCCTACACACACACACACACACACACACACACACTCACTCACACACTAGTAAGCAACATGAAGGAAGTGCTATTATCAGAGAGTCGCCAGCTGTCACATTTGACTTAGGTTTCATTATCTTCCCCTCTCATTTTATATTTAAAAGTCATAATTAGATGCACAGAATAAAGCACTACCAGAGGTAAATAGAAGCCCTGGCGACTAACTTGCCCCAGTCCTATTGCAGTCTAGTGCTGTCCTGAGAAGAGAGACCAAAGCCCTTCTCCCCGCATGGTAAAGACTTGCTTCACTCCCCTTCTCCAGTCTCCCAAGTCCCTTATCTTAGCTGTCCTCTGCCTCTGCCTAACAACACTGTCCCTGAAATTTACTTCTGGGCCTATCAGATCAGTTGTCAAAGAAGCCTTCATGGTTTAATTCTGTAATTTCAGGCCACTGTTAGTTACTCGCAAGATCAGAATTGAGCAAGAGTTCTAATCCTATTGCCTGTCAATTCATTTTAACCTCAATCTTCTTCCCTTCCTCCTTATTCCCTGAACCTGTTTCCTGCTCTCACAAAGGCTTAGAGAAAGTTCCTTGAATGGATCTGAGTGATCAAAACTGACCCCATGGCCATCATGAATATTCATAAGCCGGGGCACTTTTTAGGCCCTGTCCTCTCTGGGAACCACTCTGTACCCCACAGTGGCCGGGTTATTTGCCCTTTGCCTCACAATTCCACACTAACTCTGCTTACGTTAATGCTGGAGAAAGACTCCCCTGAGGGAGAACGTGGTCCCCGAGAAGCCCAGCAGAGGGAGGAAGCCCTAGCTTGATCCCGCCTTGACATCCAGAATTTTGGATCTCAAACTTCAGTGTGCTTAAGAGTTACCCGTAGAACCCATGGGATTCTGCTGAGGCTATTTGGCCGAACATCAGGTTCTCAAATCCAGAGCCAGAGATCTGGTGAGAAAACAGGTCACCAAAAACAAAGAAGCAGGTGAAGTCACCTGGGGAAGATAGCTGGGTAGTTCTTTAAAAGAGGCAGGAAAGCAGGAAAGAAGTGACTGCAAACGGTCATACTTGCATTCAATGGAGAAGCAAGAAAAAACTAAACAGAGTCTAAAAAGAGCATAGAGGAGTATTAGGCAGGAGTCCTCTGCAACCCAGTGTGAGAGGGAACTCAGTTCTGTCATCTGGGGCTGCAATAGCAGGCAGAGAGGACAGAGGAGCAAGAAAAGGGGGGTTGGCAGGCAGATGAGGATGTGGGAGCTCCTCAGCCATGATGGATGAACCAGCCCAGCGTGGAACAGTCCCCAGTGCCGAGTGCCACACAGTGAAAATCCCCACAGCCTGGTGCTGATAAAGGGACTAAAACCCTATAAATCTTCCTTTGAGCACTGAAGTAAACCCCTGTCTGGTCCTAATTTATATTTAAATCTCTGCCCCCAGCCCTGACACAGAGTCACCTCGCAAATCCCTAGAGAGGCTTTTATTCATCATGCAGGTCTCCCCTGGCTGCCTGGGTAGGGGTCACCATTTCATGACCTTCCGACCTTCCTGGGGAATGTGAAATATCAGATCTCATTCTCCTGCAGCTCTGAACTCAGCCCCCTGTAAGCTTCGCCTGCCGGGTGAGAAAGAAGGAAAGCGTTGAACTGGTTCCCTATTGGCTCGGGGTAGACAAGGCAGACTTTGCATTTGCTGTGTAAGGGCCAGCGGGAAAAGCATCTATTAAGTATCAAAGTTGGGGGCTTTGATTACCACCCAGCTAGAAGGTAATTGAATCTCCCATTCTGTCTCTTCCTCGGTTTCAATTCTATTTCCAGTAATACACAAGGGGTAGGCATGTCTTGATTTTTAGATCAGACTTTACAGTGTTAACTTTAAAAAAGATTGACACAGAGGTCAAAGGAAATAGCATTTATTTGAGAAACAAAGAATTGCAATTCTAGTACACAGAAGCAGGGTACTCAGAGCAGTGTCCCACGGGGCATGCACGGGGAGGTTTCTTTAACAATATTTCCACAAAAGTTGTTTTCAGAGGCAATTCATTAGCTGGACAGAAATTCTAAATCACAAACCTCTTCTGATTGGTTTGTTAATTACGTTACTTCTGGCTGAGAGATGTTGAAGTCAGCGGCTGCCCAATTTCACCTGTTGAAGTGTATTGGAGCAGGTTTGAGTACAATCTTCTTGAGGTCTCCCTATTCCATTTAAGAAAGACTCAGCCTCAGTGGGAATTAAAGATTTAAAAAATAAAACACAATCAAACCAGAAATCAAGTGCCTCAAAATGTCACAGTGTCCCAGTTACTCAAACGCAAACCACTGCCTACCTCAAGGTCCCCATGGTCCCGTTTCCTGCAAACAAAATCTAGGTTAATCAGGGAAACGCAATGGAATTCTCCTGAAAGGTGTGTGCATTCCTTAACATCCAGCTCCACAGCATCACCATCCCAGGAAGGGTGCTTTAAGGAAAGAAGAATAAAAAACCCATTTCTGGAGGGAATTTAGAGAGGATGGAGCTCAGGTGGGAAATGGGCTTAGAGGAGAAAGGGAAAAGAATAGTCCTGCTTAATAAGATACTGGACACCCAGTTAAATTTTAATTTCAAATGAGCAACCAAAACAAAATTTGGCATACATATATCCTTTGTAATCTTTGGGACTTATTTATACTAAAATAATATTTATATCTGATTCAAGTTTAACTGGGAATCCTGTGTTTTTTATTTGTTAAATCTGGCAAAAGTAGGAAGGAAGAATCCATCAAATGCATTCACTGTTCTGAGAGTACAGGTTGCTGTCTGAAGCAAGCACGCAGGAGGGAGAACTCCTCTGGGCAAACTCATTCTCTAGGGAGCCCACTGTGTGGCCTGTTGCCTCTGGCCACAAGTCTATTAGGTCCTGGGCCTGTTCACTGGTTGAACAGTCCTGGGCTGGAGCTTGTCTCTGCATCTTAACAAGATCAGTGTGGCTGTGGACCCGAATCTCAGATAACATCAGCACTTGGGCAGAAGCCATCAATTTAGAAAATAATCCAAAGTTTTTGTGCTCCATGAAGAAAAGCATTAAAGAACAGAAGGTATGACTGAGTGACTAAACATTATTGGATGCCTATTGTATGTTGGGAAGGAAAGATCTAGTCTTACCCCTCAAGGAACTTCTCGGTGTGCTTGAAAACTAAACAAATGCACTTAGACCTGCATCAGGCAACTATGGAGTGGGCTAGACGTTCCCAGTATCAGCTATTGGTTTGGTTGTTTGCTTCTGCAGATTTGACCCATAAGCAGACAATAAGCCCAAATGTAATTGGCACTAACTATTTACAGCAATAGGAACATTTTTGTGCAGGTTCCCTGAGCCCCAATTCCAATAGGATAACAATGCACCAAGGGCTAGGTGTTGCCTGCACACACAGAAGATGTGTGTTAAAGGAAAAGAACCCTGGGATTAGGACAGGAACTCTCATTTTATATAAGACTACAAGCAAACATACCTATCCTCTCCTCTGGAGAGAGGGAAAATATTTCATTACCCTGAAATGTAAGCAAATCTCTCTGAGGACGGATCTATCTTCACCATCCAGCAATGTAGTTTGGTCCAGAAGAGTCACTGTCGCCATGTTTATATACACATTTCAGAAGAGAATTCTGGAACAATTGGCCATTCATGCCTAGACATGTAGAAACACGAGTGATCTGTGTACATTTGTGTGCCAATAGCAAAATATGGCCCAACACAATGAAAGTTAATGGAAGACTTTAACCGGTATGGTTTCAAGGGGAGCTTGGTAGCAGCTCTTTTAGTTAAAGAATGATGTATCCACCACGAAGTATTTGAGGTGGTCCCTGAAGACGATGTAAGTAATGTCCCCAGACTACCAGCCCATTTTACCCACTAGAGCAGGGGTCCACAAATTTTTTCTGTAAAGGGTCTGAAGATAAATGTTCCAGATTTTGCTGACTACCTGGCCTCAATCAAAACTCTTGGTTCTGCCATTGTGATATGAAAGCCACCTTTGACAATATGTAAATAAATAGTTGTGGCTGTGTTCCAATAAAACTTTATTTATAAGGAATAAGAAGTAGGCTGAACTTGTCCCATGAGATAAATTTTGTCAACTCCTGCTCTAGAACATGACAGCGAACATCCTAACAGATACAATAAGATGATCTATTATTAGAAGTGGTAGAAGGAATTTATTCAAGTGAAAGAAACCTAGATGGAAAAACAGTGAGGGAAAAAAAAAAGAGAGGAAATATTTTCATGAGGTAATGCTTGGGGTCTTTTACCACTCAACAATTTCATAATTGTTTAGGAACTTGGTAAAGTAACCATAAATTTTACAGGTATTCTGAGATTTCCCTCCTAAACGTAAGAATGAAGTCAGAATCCTACTGGAATCTTCATATTAGTCCGTGCATTCACCTCGAAGATTCTGTGGGAACAGAGCAGGCCACAGAGAGCCTTTACTGTGTGATAGGTCCTGAAATAAATGATGAATGGGACCTGGAGTCTGAGGGTCAGGGACCCGGCCCTAACACCAGGATGACACTATAACAGGGAAGGGGATGCATTCATGGGGAGTCCTGCATGTACATTCCTGAGGCAGAAGACATTTCAACTCCAGGGCTCTGTCTTGGGAAATCCAGCTCATTACAGGAGTTCGACTTTGGAACAAGACACTGTATGAAGCTGATCAACTCTTTTCTTTCCCAGTGTTTTAAGATGTGCCCAGGATTTGTTTGAATTGGGTTCAGTAAGACATCAAGCCTGGACACAACTGCCTTTAGAGAAAGGCTTATCCTGTAGTTCCCAAGAGGAGGGCACACACACACACACACACACCATCCAAGACCACACATGGAAGTACCAGGGTCCCTCAGGAGGCAGAGAGATGGGGGAAAGCCTGGGAAAAAGCTTTCATTTTTACTTTCATGGAAGGACTCGGGGAGGCAGAGTAAGCAGCTGAGTCGGTGTAGGATTGGCTAGTTTGAACAGTTCTGGGGGGAATCTCTAAGTTATAGGACTGACCTCTAGTTGTACCTGGAGGGATTTAGGACAGAGGGTAATGGCTAGTCTATAAGAACTTAATTAAAGGGGTAAGGTATGGACTTAGGTTTGGTTAGATGGCATATCAAAGGTATGTCCTCATATAAGTTGTCTGGTATGTCTAGAAATTAGATAACTCTAGAAGGGACAGTATGTCCCCCAGGTCTGCAAAGCCCAAAGATGGCAAAACTTTATTATAATTTATTTTTTCATTTATGGAAAAATGAAAGCCATGACTAATATACCCCACCTGTGGAAAATTTTGTTATAAGTGCTTGGACCAAAGAAACTATAGCCTAAATAAAAGAGTTCTAATCTCTTGGAGAAGGCTCTGAAAGAATGGTAATCTTTGTAGAAGATTGCACCTTCACACTTGGCTGCCAGACAGCACAGGCTGTAGAGTGAGGCCCAAACTGTGGCAGTGGGAGCAGCAGAGCTTAGAGAAAACAACACAGCCGTTCACAAAGCAGGGCTGGTCAGCCTGTGTAAATGGTGTCCTCTGGGTTGTACAGTGTAGTAACGGCACAGCTGTACACAGAAGTCCAAGTTGTAAGCCCCCAGGACACACAGGGAGAGGATGGCATACCAGTCAAGGTTTTTGGTTAAAGACAACAAAATCTATATTAGCTAGTTCAATCAGACCATAATTGGTCATCTCTAGGAAGGTTAGAGAGTCACACAGCTAGGAACAGAGCAAATAGAAAAAACACCCAGCTACCTCACAGAGCTCTTCTAACAAGAATTCCATTGCTATTGGCTTCTGTTGTACGGCACTGTGGTGCAAAGGACAGGACACTAGGGTCAGAAGCTCTGCCCCTGCTGCCCCAGAGAAGCCACTGATGCCTGCCATCATGCTTGACAGAAGGCCAAATTCCTAAATCGTTTGAGAAGTCCCAGATGCCAGGGAAACCTGGGAGTATAGGTCTTCACTTTCCAGTTGCATCGCTCAGAAAAGCAAACTCAAAGGGGATCAGAATCCAGGTAAAATGAGCCAATGTGCTCAGTACTCGGGGCCACAGTGAAGAGCCAGAGACGTGGAGCTCCAGAAGCAGTACCAGGGCTTAGAGGTGACTACCCTCCCAGATAAACCCTACTTTCTTCATTGTCCCCATGTCCCTGTGAGCAGGGGAACAACGATTGGCTAATCAGAAGACAGAAGCACCAAAGCCCTTTAACAGACACAGTCCCGGAACAACAAACTAAATCACACACTAAGTGCCACATATCATATTTATCACTTTAAGAATCCCACAATCCTTTTGCAAAGTGAATAACCATCCTTCTGTGTTTCTTTCATGTGAAACTGGATTTAATATATTGAACTTTCTTAAATGAAGGCACACTATCCCATAGGAGCCTTTTAAAGGAACCAAACGTCACAAATCTCATGAAAGGAGGCCATAAAAAAATCAGTTTTGATGTAACAGGGCATCACATAAGAGCGAATGGAAGCTGGCACCTGCCCATGTCTCTACCTTCCAAAGTAAGAGCTGGAAACCATCTGTCTGGACATGGACGAAAGCAAGCCGAGTGATCCTCATACCTGGCTATGGCCACTTACTTAGTAGCTAATGCCCCTGGGGTATTGAGTGGACCACTGTAGCCCGTGGGCTCCGGCATCCACACGTGTGGCTGGATGGGAGGAACAGGTAATCAATGCTCTCATGAAAAGCAGCGCAGATGGTAATTAACACCTCACACCATCCCCAACACGCAGAGCAGAACTGCTCAGGCTGCACAGAGTGGGGGTGGACTTCCTGTCCAAGCTTGGCCTCTTATTTCTTACTATTTAAAAAAAAATTTTGCCCGGAGAGCTGGAGACCAAAAGCTGAATATTATGAAAGATTTCTCTGCCGGCTCACTCAAATCTCAGCTCATAATGGAGATTGGTTCTCTTTAATAGATTCATGTACTCCTTCCCTGGTGCCTTGTCAAATAATAGCAGTCAAAGCAATAACAGAGGAGTCCACACTCCACATCTTCCACATCAAATAGGAGGAGGGGGCTTGTTTATTGCACTGTCTGGAGCAGAATCAAATTATTTATGGACCATTTAGATGCAAATATATCATTCATTTAGCAAACAGGCTGCATATGCGGGCAATTTAGCCAAACAATGGATCTATAAGGACATCCCCCCTAATCTCCAAGTATCAACTGTGTGTTTTCAGAGGGGATTTGGATTTTTCTCTGAATTGATCAAACTTGACAAGTAATTTCTACCTAATGTTTAGGCTAGCCTCTTCTCTATTCTCCATCTGTAGGTGAGAAATCCTATTTTCTGCTAGTGCGGAGATAATGCGAAAGGCTACAAATGGAGGTTCAGGAAGAGGAGGAGATATTACGCCCAAGACTACATTTGCCACAGAAAAATAAAACCATCTGAAGGATCTATTTTGTTGGGTTGCTCTGAAATTACAAAACATTTCCATTCGACACACACCCCACCCCCCAACTAACCTGTTCATTTGTGCTTCCTGGGCTGTGGCTGAAGACACCTAACCTGTCTTTGCACAGAGAGCCTGAGCTTCCCCACCCACCCAGGAGAATGTTTAAATTTCTTCCAGGAATTGTAAAAGAGCCACCGGATGTTCCAGCCACTCTCAGAATCAATGAAAACTACATTAGGGAGAAAGACACCAAATTTGAAAACTCGGCTTCTCCGCCTGGAGTTCATTATCAAAATGTCAGCTTGATTCAGTTGTTCTAAACAATTGGGTGAATGGGAGACAGGGAACTAATAAGCACAGCAGGTTGGAGAGGTAAAATGGAATTAGGTGGATTTTTCTGCTGTGGCCGGGAGGGAGCAGCTGAGGGGCTGTGGGGTAGTACTGCTTCTGAGATCCCCCTGTGAGCACGTACTCTGCTCTCAACACTGAAGCCTAGTGGGTTTTTGTCCTGGTGCCAGGCAGGAGGTAACTTTTAAAGAAAAAAAAAAAGTTACATTGTCCTTTGTCCCTATGCAGATGAAGAAGGGATAACCTGGCATCCGCCCATGGCCTCCTCTAAGAGTCTCAGCCCAATAGAAGCTTCCAGACACTGACCTGGGCATTGGGAAGCACTCATTGTATCCCAAAACTGTATCCCAAGTTGCCTGCTGTTTTACTGGAATGCCAACCAACATCTGGTTTCAACTCATAGTAATCGAGTTCCAGGACTAGTTTCCAAGAACAATAGGCTACTAGGCTACTAGGCGCCTTTTAAATTTCTCAAGGAAAAAAAAAATTCTTAATAGTGTCATCCAAAGAAGTTCAGGTGACCTGTGATGCAAAAATTTAAAAAAAAAATTTTAAAAAAAGGAAAAAGCATTTATTTGGGGGTCTTAGAATTGCTTCTCGGGGATCACAGACTTCAAATAGAAACTAGAATGAATCCTGTTAGGGAAGAGTTTACAGGGTCATTTTAAGGGGGGTAAGAAAAATAAGGCTGTTTAAGTGGGGCCTAATTCTCAGAATGACCAGTGGCTAAATTTACTTCTGTAGCTCCTGGATCCGGCACAGCGCAGCGCAGACCAGCTCCTTGTTCTTGGAAAGTTGAATATGATCCTCTGGACGTTCCTTCTCTGCAAGTAACTTTTCCTCTGGCCTGTCAGTTCACAGAACGGTCACCACAGCCCAAGGTGGAGTCATTGTTGTAGACTCTCTTAGTCACAGCTGCTTTTTCTTAGTTCAACAAACTTTGTAAACGGAACTCATGTCAAATGAATAGCAATTCATCGTCATCTACCTCAGCACTAACCCAGCCACCTACACACATACACACACACACACACACACACACACACACACTACTCAGTTTCCCACTCTGCTCTTTCCAACTGTTAGGAAAAAAAAAAAAAAAACAACAGAGCCTAACACCAGTTAAAATGGTTAAAATCGGGTTTTACTGGGGAACTATTGAAAAGGGGAAAAGAGACCTCAGTATAGAGCTGAACTCAATTCAGAATACAAGGGAAGGAGCGAGTTGGGGAGGGGGCCAGTGGGTGGAAATTTACTAAAAAAAGAGACGTGAAGGGTAGGGGGTTCTTGCTAAGCTGACCTGACAGGATTCTTGCTCACAGCTGGCCAGCTTGATCAGGTTATCAGCTGGAGGACGAGAAATTGGACTGGATACTGAGAGTGATCAGATGTCAAGGACGAGGGAGTCTCTCTACATTGACTTGGTTTCAGCAAGACTCTTGCTAAGGTTGGGTGGTGCAGTCCCGACAAGGACAGCACGAAAGCCCCAGGCAGGAGCCTCTTGAGAAGACCTCTAGCGAGGTCCAGGAAAGGGTGGACCTTTAAGCAATCCAGATACCAGAACCCTTTGAGAAACCAGCCTCTACCTCAGAGCAAAGCCTGTCCAAGAAGGGGGGCGTGACCCTTGTCCTTAGAAAAACCCACAGAGCACTCCTAGGCACATACCACCCTGCTGAGTTATTTATCTACAAATAACAGGAGAGATCTGCAGCACCAGGTGTCCCTGACTCAGTCAGGCTAGGTGAGGACCCATAGCAACCCCCTAGCAACCACCAATCAGCATGAGACAGGGAAAATACCTGGGATGCCAGATGACCCTCCCAGTAGTTTATGGTGGTTGATAACGTGTTGGGAAACCATGTAGTGTAGCACGTACACACCTCGTACACACCTCGTGGCCTAAACCAATCAGTTCAAAGGAATCCCCCTCTTGTAGTAACCAATCACCCCTACCCAACAACTTGTTCCCGACAGTGAATGTGCTAATCATGTTTTAGAGTTTTTTTATGATTTTCCCACGGTGTGTGATGATTTGCTAAGAGATGCTATGATGTATGTGAAGTCCCTGCCTTCCCCCAAAGAGTGTATAAAACTGCTGCAAACCCTGGGCTCAGGGCCTCTCAGTGTCACCAGTTGCTGTGTGCACATGGAGGACCAAGCTAGCTCGCAATAAACACCTCTTTGCTGCTTACATAGATATTGGTCTTTGGCGGTCTTTTGGGGTTCCCGAATTCGAGCAAAACACCTTCTGCTTCATTAGCCTCTAATGTCCCTGCTTTCTGAGTTCCAGCTTCATCCCTCGAAACTCCACTGCCTCAGCCCTTTGAAGGTCACAGCGGGACTGAGGGTGAAGCTCAGTGTAAGAGCATATGCTTAGTGTGCACGAGGGCCTGGGTTCGATCCCCAGCCCCATGGAGTGAGGAGGAATAAAAAGATCACGAGCTACTGCCTTATCCTACATTCGGTGGCTCAGTGTTCATTTTACTCAGTCTTTGCCACACCTGATGTTGCAGATGCTCACAGATTTCCAGGGAAGCCTGAGCACTACACAGAGATGCCCACTGGGCTCCCAAACTCAACAGACCTGAAGTTGACATTTGCATCTGGCATCCCCAGGGACTCTCCCATCTTGAGCTCCCCGCCTCTGGTAAGGCAGCACTTTCCTCTCTGTGGGGAGCTAGAACCCCAGAGGCATCCTAATCCCTTCCTTTTCCCCACCTCTCCTTTCCAGACACCTGGGCATCCCCTTGATTCTTCCTCCTCATCTCTGCTCCTCCCAAGATGAGTCCCACTATTTAGAAGAAATCACATCACACATGGAAGAATGTCTCCAGGTCCTCGAGTGGCCGCCTGAGACCCCCCTGCAGTCCTCCCCTTCATGATGATCTTCATGTGGGTGACAATACCTGGCCACCTCAGTGCATTGTAATTTCTGGAACCATGAGAGTACATTTGTTGTTATGATCATTTTTTATTTTTGTAAACCTCATTTCAGATGGGGTTGATAAGCGTTGCCCTCTCTTTTAAGTCGCATTTAATCTTTTCTTCCAGGCCTGCTGTTCCCTTACACATTCTTACCAAATCATCTCTGCACCCTGACACTAATCCCTGTATCCTCGACTTCTTGCCTGTCAGTCCTCCCTTTGTACAGTTGAGAGATTATCTTTATACAGCACACAACACACCAGTCACTCCCTTCCCACAGAAATCTTCAGTGGCTCCCCACCACCTCATGAGGCAACTCTTGAGTGTGATGTGTGAAGCCACTGCAATGGTCCCCTATTGTCCCCCAAGCGTCTATGGGTCTACCACACACTCTGTGCTTCCATAGGAAGCCAGAATATGCTTCCCCAAATAGGAAGGATGGCTGAGCTGAAGGCCATTATGAGGAAGCAGAGGCAGGAATGCTCGTTGCCCTCCAGCCAGTTTGCCTAAAAGCAGGGCATTGATTTATAAAGACAAAGCCACCCCCCTCCCCCATTTCTATTGCTGAAGATGACCTTGGACCCTTATTGGCCTTGAGATGGTGCAGAGGAATCTACTTTAACAAGTTCTACCAACTAGCCTTTATCTGCCCACACCTTGCCACTCCTGTATAATCAAGTCCTTTTCCTGTCTTGTGGCTTCTCTAAAAATGTACTACTCTCTTGTTGAAGGTGCTACATTAGGTGGAATTCAAACCACCTCTTTAAGAACTGCTCATCTCTGGGTGTCTCCTGCGTATATATGAAATGCATGTGTTAATAAGCTCATTCGTTTCTCTCTTGTTGATCTGTCTTTTGTTACAGAGGTTCCTTCCAGCCAAGAAATTACGA
Organism: Marmota marmota marmota; assembly: GCF_001458135.2. NCBI lineage: Eukaryota > Metazoa > Chordata > Mammalia > Rodentia > Sciuridae > Marmota > Marmota marmota. Next base: position 40,703,105 of record NW_025999932.1, read on the forward strand.
AGACTGAAGAAAAGAGGGTTTTTCTTCCCCTACCCTTCAGTAACTGGGACTCACTGCTCTGGACTTTGGCTTGCATTGTTCCCTGAACTTGGGCTCCTTTTCTCTCCTAGCAGATTGATACTAGCCTTCAAGTCTCTGTTTGTAGGGGCCAGTTCACAGAGAAAGCTTCCTGACCCCAGTTTCTTCCCTGCATGCCCCCTGAGTGCCTTTCTGAGCCCCATTAGAGTGCCAATCCTTCCTTCTTGCACAGGAACACTGCTGTCTGTCTACATACCTCTGTCCCTATCAGGTGCCAGTCCCCCAAGCTGGGACTATCTGGCCTTTCTTTGCATCCCTCTTACTAGCTAGCCCTTTGATATGGTGGGTGCTCAAGAACTGCTTACTTCGTTAAGAAGCTAAGAGTCAACATATTTCTGGAGAAAGGCGAGGGAAGACAATGGAGGGCAGACAAAGCTTCTGTCTCGACAGCCCTCTTAATGGAACTAAATTCAGGGATTAGGGCTCCCCCAGGAAAGGTCTCAGACATTTCCATCCCATTATTTTAATTGAAATTAAAAACACACATCAATAAAGCAATGAGAAGTAAATGCAGTGCTTTCTTAAAAGGCTATAGTACAATGCCCACTTGTGGAGACTTCTGGAACTCTGCCCCAAGTGGCCCCTCCACCCCCCTCTCCACCCTGGGAGTTCTTCCCACTGGCACCGATACAGGTAGGGAACACTACTGCCAGAGTCCTTCCAGCTGCTTACTCAGTGGAGGCTTGCAGCCTGTGTCAGCCCTAGCCACCGTGACACTAGAGCTCTGCACTGCCATCAGCCCCTTTGGGGGCCTCTTTGGTCCCTTGGATCCTGCCCTGTGCACATCCCAGCCTCCTCTCTCCTCCGTGTTCATCGTGCTGTCTGCCTGGCCCACTCCACTCCTCCCTTCCCCTCACCCTCTGTTCTTTTTCAACTCTGACCATCCTGCAGGCCTGGGACTTGCCTAGCATCCTCTCTCTTCAGGATTTCATGCTCTTCCTCTGCTTGCAATGCTCTTTCTCTAAGTCAGCCCACTGGCTGCCATTGATCTGGATAATTCCCTCTCCTCTTCCTGCCTCAGGGAGGCCTTTCCTGACACAGCAGAGTCTAAGGCTCCTGCTCAGTTAGTCCTTCTGTGAGCTGCCTGCATCCTTGGCCATGCCGAGTAGCTTTGTTTTGGTGGTTGTTGCTTGTTTGTTTGGGGTGCTTGTTTGGCTGTACCATAATTTCATTGGTTATATTTATTTGGTGCGATGGTTTTGAGACAGGAGAGAAGAAATAAAAGATAGGTTAGAAAAGAGGTAAGAGGAATGCTTTGGTCAGCTCTTACGCTGCTGTGACTAAAAGCACCCGACCAGCGCAACTGTAGAGGAGGAAGAGTTTATTTGAGGGCTCTCGGTTTCCAAGGTCTCAATCCACAGAAGGCTGGCTCCATTCTTTGGAGCTCAAGGTGAGTCCGGACATCAAGGCGGAAGAGTGTGGCAGAGGGAAGCAACTCACATGATGATTAGAAAACACACACACACAGAGAGAGAGAGAGAGAGAGAGAGAGAGAGTCCACATTCCAGGTATAAAATATGCACCCCAAAGGCACTCCCCAATTCCCACCTCCTCCAGCCACACCCCACCACTTCAGTTACCACTCAGTTAATCCCTATAAGGGGATTAATCACTGATTGGGTTAAGACTCTCAGAGCCCAATCATTTCTCCTCTGAACCTTCTTGCACTGTCTCACATTTGAGCTTTTGGGGGACACCTCACATCCAAACCATGGCAAGGAAACTAGAACTTCAACCTAAAGGCCTTCTGTTAAAATTCTGCATACCTTCCCTCCCCAGGACAGTTCTCTCTCCCAGGCCTTTCACTCCTAACTTTCTGGGAAATCTATAAATCTTCACTCATAATCTTAAAGTTACTGGAAATTCACTCACTGGTGGAAATTGCTCTGTGCACTGTTAGCACACACGCTTGTGTTGTTGTAACAAAACACTTGAGCTGTGCATGCAGCTGGCTCTCTTTCCATTTTTCTGCCATTGTGAAGCAGTCAGGAGGCCCTTGTCGGCATGTCAGCCCCATGCTGCTCAGACCCTCTAGTCACTGAACCTGAGACAAATAAACCTCTGGATTTTATAAAGTACTTCTATGGTTTGGATATGAAGCATCCCTCAAAAGCTCATGTGTTAAAGATTTGGTCCCTCCTACAGCTACATGCAGAGGTGACACTTTGGGAAAGTGATTGGATCATGAGGGCTTTAACCTTCTCAGTGGATTAATCCACTGATGGATTCATAGTGTGGTAGCATTATTGGGAGATGGTAGAAGTTTTAGGGGGTAGGGCCTAGTTGGAGGAAGTGGGCATGACCTTGGGGACTATGTCTTGTCCCTAGCACTTTCCCCCTTCCCCTGCTTCCTAGCTACCATGAGCTGAGCTGCTTTCTTCTACCACACCCTCCTGCCATGATGTTCTGCCTCACCTCAGGCCCAGTGCAAAGGAGACAGTTGAGCATGGACTGAAACTTCTGAAATCATGAACCAAAATAAATCTTTTCTCCTTTAAATTGCTTTACTCAGGTATTTTGTCACAGCAATGAAAAACTGACTAATATAAGCACCCAGCTTCAAGTATTTTGTTAAAACCACTCAAGATAGACTAAGACTGGGCTATAATTATTTAAATGAAAATGACTAAAAGTAATTATAATCCATGAGGTCCAGATTACAAATTTCTGTAGCTTCTCTACTGTGTGAATAAATTATATATTCCTTAAAAAACAGCTGTACCACAGAATGGCAAAGATTTTTATTGTCAAACAAGCTATCTGTGTTAGTTTCTTGAATTTCGTCATTTTCTTGGTATTGGTCAGTTTTCTGTCAATGTGACCAACATACCTGACAAAAACAACTTAGAAGAGGAAAAGTTTATGGCAGCTCATGGTTTCAGAAATGTAGTCCATAGTTGGCCAACTCCATTGCTCTGAGCCCAAGGTGAGGCAGGACATCATGGCAGAAGGGTGTGGCAGAGGAAGCTGCTCAGCTCATGGTAGCTAGGAATCAGGGGAGGGGGGAAGGTGCTGGGGACAAGATACTGTCACCAAGGTCATGCCCACTTCCTCCAACTAGGTGGCCAAGAAACACAGAGAGGAGGGAAGGGGCCACAGGGAAGGTGACTACTTTTAGGGTACACCCCCAGTGACCCATCCCCTCCAGCCATGCCCCCACCTGCCTATAGTCACACCCAATTAATCCATTAAAACTGGAATGGATTTATTAGGTTACAACTCTTGTAATCTAACTGCTCCGCTTCTGAGCATTCCTGAATTGACAAAGGAGATTTTGAGGGACACCTCATATCTAGACCATAATATTCCTTAATTCTGTTTATAGCAGAAAAGGCAGAAGTTTTACTTTCTGTTCAACTTTGCATTTTTACTATATAACTTGCTGTGGCAGTGAATTTTGAGAGGATGATAAAATTTAAATCAGATCGATTTTATTGACATCAAATTTTATCAGTTTGTTGTTCAAATAAAAAGACACTGGGAAAAAAAATGATTAAAAGATATTTACAACTTGGTTTTGAAAGATCAGTTTTAGTGCCAGTGGAAATTCAGTGATCTCCATATAAATTCTCTAGATATTGCTATTGGCAATATCTACTCCAACAAGCTTTTAAAATTTTAATATTCTAGGTCTTAAACATATCGAAGAACATTTTTATGAATCATATAAAATGTGGAAATTTATTTGGAAATAAATGCATTTCTGAAAAGTAATCAGTCCTTGAAAAAATATATCTTTTTAATGTTATTAAAGTAACCATACCGGTAATAAGCATCCAGGGAACTCAGGATCAGTCAGACGGAAGACCCACGGGGCAAGGCATGAGGAGTACGCGGAGGGCACCCTCTCTCTGCACATTACCTTTCTGACACCTTGATGTGCTCAACAACCCTGAAGCTCCTGTGGTAACTTGTTTCGTGTTTGTCATCCCGAATCTGTATCACTGTACCATAGGGTCCTCAGGGCCCAGCACTGGGTCTGGCATGCCACGGAAAATCAATAACTATTTGCTGGATCTAAATGAGTGGCCTGGTTGGTCTGCATATTTCATGTGAGAGTCTACTACACGTCAGACATTGTCCCCAAAGGGTTGGGGGAACAGCCTGACCAAGGTGGACAGAATCCCGGCTGTCAAGGATCTTAGAGGCCAATGGGAAGAGACACATTTCTAAAAGACATGAATATATATATATATATATATATATATATATATATATATATATATAACTAGTGATGTTGAAATCTTTCCTTCTTCCTTAACCAGTTCAGGTTGCCAAAGTTATACAAGATCCAACTCCCTCGAAGCCCTGATCAAAGTGAGGATGATTTTGGTGGGGAAGAAGGGACACTAATAATGGGCTTTGGGTTGACATGTGGTATCTGCCACTTCTTCTATCTCACTTCTTCTAACTTCTATCCATTCCTGTGTCTACACCACATTTCCATCTCAGGTTCTCTCAGATTAGAGTTATTCACAAATGGCTCACTTTCCTTTGGGGAACAGGAAGGCAGGAACCCTGAGCACAGCTCAGCACACAGAAGGAGCTCAATAAACACTTGCCACTTTCAATAAAGGTGAATTTTAAGGTGAACTACAGAGAAATAGAGCAAAGAGCAACTTGACTTCTGCATACTCTGGAAACAGACAATTCCACGTGATTCAGCTCTGGGTCTTTCCATTAGTATCCATTAGTATCCTAAATCTGGGTCCCTGTCAGCAGATTTAGGGACTAGCTACAGTGACACCAGTCTAAGGCCCATTCTGTTATCACTCATCTATCCTACCTCTTTGGTTCACTGAACATCCTTTCCATGCCTAACCCCACACCCATTGTCAATATTGGTAACAGCCTCTTCTGGGCATCACCAGGAGCATGGCCCCTCCTCTAGCAGAATTTGGCTCCCACAAGCCATCGCCATTTCTATCCATGTCAGAGCTAAGCCAGGTGAACTGGGGGTGCACAGAATATCAGTCAAGGCAGGAACATCTTGAAAGCCTGGGTTAAAAGTAGGACGTTTCAAAGGTGTGGCATCAAGGGGTCCTATTCCTCTGCCCCAGGAAGTGCCAGAGAGAAAGAGAGAGAAAAAAAAGAGTGAAAATGGCAGTACTGTAAGTGGTTGGGGGAAGATGGGAGAGGAGGAGGAGGGCGGATTAAGGAGGAGCAGAATCAGGCCCGCAGAGAATAAGGCCAGATCTTTGCTTCTCCAGCTTCAGGGTGCCCAGAATCATCTGGGATCTTATTTAAATGCAGGTTCTGATTCTGTGGGGATGGTTAAGGCCTCATATCCTGCACTTCTGACAATCCCCCAGGTGATGCCTGTGCCTCTGGGCCTCAGACTACACACTGTGCAATAAAGAAAGAGATGCCAAGGTCGCCTCTGTTCTGGGATGGGAAGTAGGTAGTCACACTGACTTGCAGGTGCAGGAAAAGGAAATCTTGATTTGGGTTAGCCATTTGCCTGGATAAAATGGAAGATCTTAGTACTATGTAATACAGAACAAATGACCACACCAACACCACCACACTAACACTGAATCCTCGTTTGCTACTGCTGAGCACCAAGTTGCTATTTTATTTGCAAAGCACTATCTGTGAGTGCTGTCACTACTCCCACTTTACAGCTAAGAAAACTGAGGAGAAGGGAGGCCTCTGTGTTTTGCCCAAAGTCCCTTAACCTGAAATGGCCAAATTAGATTTTGAATGCAGTAGGCCCAACCAAGGACTGTGGTTTTGTTGTCATTCTGTCGTGGCCAGGTGACTTGAGTTTTAATGAAAACCATATCACTTCCTGGCTGTGTTCTCTTGAGTCTGCAAGTGAGCACTCAGAAATAGTGTCTGTGATTATTATTATCATAATTAGTATCACTAAATGAAAATTTCAAGCATTGAGACCATGAGGGAGGATGCCTGTAGGGTTTAGAAAGAGGAAGGAGGAAAGGTCAATGGGATGCTTCTGATCTCCTGGCCAGAATTTAACCTTTGCCCACTCGAAGTCCTGAACCAAGAAGCATCATCCCATTCTTGCCCTCCATCAGTTCACCCCTCCACCCAAAGCATCGGATACTCAATAGGGAAGGAGCATGAGGGCAAAAGTTGAACTAGACCTTGGAGTCATCATTTCTGTCACCAGCATCTGCAAGACGGGACACATTTCTGTTGTAGAAAGAGGACCAGAGATGCATGGTCAGCAACTTGGTTGCTGCTCAGATCACCCAGGAAAACACGGGCAAGATTCTGGATCTCAGGTGGCAGGGGACTAGGAAGGACCTTGAAGCTGCCACAGGACTAGGAAAAGGGTGAGGAGAGTGAGGCTTTGGGTACAAATGCAAGGTGGTACTGAAAACTCAGTAATCAAGATGAGTAATATTTTGGTGCAAAATTTCACTAAGTTCCCTCTAAAATTAATTGATTGAAATCCTAACCCTCGGGGTGATGGTATCAGGAGGTGGGAATTTAAGAGATGAAATCATGAAGGTGGTGCCCTCATGAGTAGTATGAGTGACCTTACAAAAGAGACAAAGAGTCCTCCTTTGCCCCCATCTGTCACATGTAGACCAAGTGAGAAGACGGCAGTCAATGAGAAATGGGCTCTCAGCAAACATCAAATTCACCATCACCTTGACCTTAGACTTCTTGGCCTTTAGAACCATGAGAAATAAATTTTTGTTGTTTATAAACCACCAATCTAAGATATTTTGTTATAGCTTCCCAAATACACTGGCATAATATATTTTAAAAATGAAAATTGATGCAAAATCTTAAAAACCAACAATGAATAAAGTATCAAAACTTTACATTTTAAAGAACAAATCTGACCCAGCACTTTTCACAACCCTAGGTGTAAGTTCTTCATTCATTTTACCTGGTCCCAACCTTGATTAGCCAAGAATGAACAAGAGATTTTGTCCCCAATGTGCATGTGCAGGGACAAAAAGAGGAAGTACAGTTTCAACCCTTCAGGAACTTGAAGGTTTACCCTAGGGAGAGGTCACAAGAATATAATTGCTTGCTGAGCCATGGGGCATCAGAACAGTATTTATGGAGATTAAAATGGAAGTATGAATCAAAAACCTTTCAAAACATGCATGCACTTTAATTCAGCAATTCAGTGACTGAATGCAATGGGTTTGTGAGTGCAGGAGCTAAAGGAGCAGAGAGAAGTTTATTACTTGCAGCAAATAAGGTGAGCACTGGAGTTAATTTGCAAAGCAAAGTTCTCCCCAAAGAAAGCAAGCTTTCACTGGGAAGATTTATATAAATAAAGAAATATAAGTATAAAAATCATTTTATTTATATAAATGTACATAATTTATTAAAAATATTATTTTATTTATATAATTTTTTACATAAAAATACATATGCGTCTCCATCTGTACAGGGAAGATCATCACATGCAGAGGTCAGCACATTTCTGAGCATGGTCAGTTAGGGGTCTTAAACACTTGTTCAAAAAAATGGATGACAGAAACATAGCTGGGCAGAAAATTTAGTGTGATCTTGAGCAAAATATAATACAGGGCACCTAAAAATAGCGAATTAGAGTGACTTGGTGATTTTGCCTGGTTCTTGTAAGTTTTTCCAAAGAACCTTTTTCCAAAGAACAATTGCTTAAAAGGATAGCAGCTTTCCCTCCATAAGTATAAAGTGCTAACCTTTAAAAGTGCCTGTCTTGCCCAGCGGTGGACAATTCCACTTCCAAGAATTTATCTTAAGGAAATAATAATAGATACGTGCAAAGGTATTTAATATTGCATAGTTCATATGAGAGGAATATTGGAAGCCACTTAAATGACTAAAAGTAATTGCTTTTTTAAACAATAACAAAATACCCTTGTGTGTTAGTCAGCTTTGTGTCCCAGTGACCAAAATACCTATAAGAACTTAGAGGTAGGGAAAGTTTATTTGGAGTTCATGGTTTCAGAAGTCTCAGTCCATACAGACCCTTGCTGTGAGCCCAAGGTAAGTGAGAACGCCATGGCCAAAGGAGAGTGTTGAGGAAAGCAGTCTACCTGGTGGTGGCCAAGAAGCAGAAAGAGGAAGAGAGGGAGAAGGGGCCGCAGGGGAGATGCACCCTTCCAGGGCAAGCCCACAGTGACCCACCCATCTCCTACAGTCACCACCCAGCCAGTCCACTCAAACTAGGATGGACTGGTTACGTGCAACTCTCGCCATCCAGCCATCTCACCTCCGAACATTTCTGCATTAGCACAGGAGCTTTCAGGGGACTCCCCACATTCAAACCATGACACCATGTGTAACGTTCTGTTCTGTCATTCAAAACTGTGCTGTCAAAAAATTGTTAATAACATGAGAAAAAGCTCATGACACATTGTAAAGTGAAGAGAGTAACAATATCTATCTGGAACTATGGCTGAAGGGTGAAAAACGATTATCTTGGGGTCAATGGCATTATTATGGGGGTTTTATGTCATATTGTACCACCGACATTTTCTAAAATCAATGGCTTGTGAAATCAGATGTTAGCAGGCTGTAATGTTTAAGAAACAAGGGAAGGTCCTATTTACAGACCTCTTGTGTTCTGAGAGGACAGAGGTGTAGCAAGGGTGGCCCTAGAAGAGGGACAGAAGAACAGCCTGCCGGGAAAGGCAAGGGGCACGAACAGTGGGGGTGGCCAGGGTGGCTGGAGCTGAAGAACAGAGGGTCCCAGGGGCAGAGAAAAGGTTCTTGGAGCTCAAAGTGAGAAGCAGCTGATCATGCAACTGCCAATTCCAGAAAACCCTGATAATCCTGAATCCTGTGAGAAGGATCCGGTGACCTGTTCCTTCAGGGGGTGGAAGGAGCAAGGGGCATAATTTAGAGGCCATGATGAAAGTTCCAGCAGCTCCTCTGATTAAAACCGCAAATCCACAGCTCTCTACCTAATCCCTTGGTGAAAAGGGAAGATTAGCACAAGTCGCAGCCCTGATAACTCCTTCCATCTCTTTAAGTTGCATGTAAAATTTCAGGCATCTCCCTGGAGACTCCACGCTGGGCTATCGCCATTGCTCTCCCACTAATTGGAAAACTATAATAAGAAAGTAAACATCGCTGATTCTGTAATAACCTGAATAATGGAGCAGCCTGCCTTGTGCTCCTGATTACTCTATCCGTTTACTAAATATACTTGCAGGATTTGAAAGGATGAATGATGGGGGCTATTGTAAGCCCTTGATGTCACTGCATTTTTCATTATATTAAAACAATAACATCTGCATTGAGAGAGATCATTTGTCCTGAAAAACCTTTGGACTCCTGTGGGCTGGGATAGAGGCTTTGCAAATTTGAATGACTCCCTTTGGGGACATAAAGACATCCAGCTTGCTTTGCCCACAATGGAATCATTAAACCACAGCAGGAGAAAGAGGCTGCAGGAACACAGGTGCCTGGGTAAGGCTATTGCTTCTTCCTCACTTTTGTTCCACACCATTTCACATCTGGCATCCGCTGGATCTTAGGAGGCCATCGCTGTGTGAGGCAGAGGAGGCCAGGCAGAGTTCACGGGGGAGGGAAGGCCTGGAGCCCTTCTATGCAGAATGAACGAAGTGGAGCCCAGCTCTGCTCTGCCCAGCCACTGCCTCCCTGGCTTCCAAACTGGCCCTGGGGTCTGGAGAATAGTGCTGCTGGCCGCAGACTGCCCTGCAGCATCTGGGGAAGACTCAGCCACTCACCACCAAGCCACAGAAGAACTTGCAGAGAAGATGAAATAAAAGAGATGTCATATATGCCCAGCCCTGGGTGGCCCTTATCAGTCAAATCACAGTGGGATCCAAAGACTTCTAATACAGAATCCATTGATTTCCTAACTGATGCTTTCCCAGGATTTTTTTTTTTTCCTAAGCCTCTCCGGTTTTTATTGCTGGTTTCTGTAGTGTTAGTGAGGCATGGGTATGAGACAGGCGTGTGCAAAATACTTTATCGGGATGTGTCCCCAGTTCCATCATTATATCTTGTTTTTATTTTTTTTCTTGCATTAACTGAAAAAGTATTAAAACATTCTAGGGTATTAAAAGAGTGGACAGCATTAGTGGAAATATAAGAGGGTGATATGTTTTTTAACGGATCAGATATAACATACTCAGGGAAGGCATTAATGAAATTTTAATGAGAAGTCAGCTTGCAATAATTTTATAAGTAATGATTCCCTTCATTCCAAAAACTGTCCAAACAAGTGTCACCACAGTGACGCACATGGTTAGCAGAGGCATGTATTACTAGGAAAAGCAGTCCACAAATAGACCCAGATGGCTATTTTTGCACGAGAGTATCAGGAATACTAACTGGTGAAGCTGTCTACACTTTACACAAAGGAATTAAATTTTTCTTAATGGGCTTCTAGTTTGGGATAAAATTACAGGTGAAGCAAAAAAGAACACTTCTGATAAATGCAGAGCAACTTTCCTTGGCATGGCACAGGATTCTGTGGATGGCACCTTTACCTGGAGTAAGCCCTGGGCAACACTTGACAGCAGAGAATCTTCAGGCCCTGGGGTTAACTAGGTGCCACCTGGGAAGAAAGGCGGGGGAGGGTATTGCAAGGCACAAGAGAGGGAGTACTGAAGGACAAAGCATAACAGGGAGGGAAGAAAAGGAGGCACTGGATACACTGTATGGTGGCCCTTGACATTATTTTTCCTTTGGCTTAATCTCCATGACCATACTGTTTTGTAAAACCCTGTACACAAAATTTCTAGGAAGATATTTTCCAAATGTATCTCAATTCTCTTTTATATCATAAGAATATCCCAGACTTATTAGAACAGTCTCTCTCAATTTTTAATACAAGTGAATTACGTGGGAATCTTTTTAGAATTCTGATTTGGTCCTCTTGGGTTGGGGCCTGAAATTCCTGCATCTTTTTTTTTCTTTCTTTCTCTTCATATTATATATATATATATATATATATATATATATATATATATNCATATTATATATATATATATATATATATATATATATATATATATATATATATATTAGATGTTGATGGACCTTTATTTAATTCATTTATTTTTATGTGGTGCTGAGAACCAAACCCAATGCCTCACACATACTAGGCAGGTACTCTACCACTAAGCCAAAACCCCGGCCCCATCCTGCATCTCTTAACAAGTTCATCTATCAGTGTTGTAATCCCCTGGCCCACGGACAGCACTTTGAAGAGCAATGTTGCACAGGGTGAGTTTTTATAGGTGCATGGTGTGTAGTGCTTACCCCTCATTACAAACTGCTCAGGTAGTGTTACTTTCTCCCCTTTAGTAGGAAAGGAGACACAGGGGTTCTGTAATTAGCTTAGTATCATAGCCAATAAGGGATAGATAGAGCCAGGATTTGATCTCAGGCAGTTGGGTGCCAGAGTGTGGGTCTCTTTGATAGCTAACTTAAAAAATTCAGGTTTAATTCTTACAAATACAATTGGTCATGCGCCCCTATCCCACTATGAAGTCATGTACACAGGTTCAACTTTCTGCTCACAGACATTTCTTAGCAAAATTTACCAAGCAACTATATTCAAAGAACAGACCCTATTGGAAATGTCACCGAAAGCTGGGTCCTTATCTCTGATGCCAATTTAATAAGGAGGACTCGGTTGTGAGAAAAAAGAAAGGAAAAAGAAGCTTTATTGCTTTGCTAGCAAAGGAGAAGCACAGGGGACTCCTGTCCCAGCGGCTGTGGTTCTCCTCATCCTGGGAGAACCCAGGGCTTTTCAAGAAGCTATTCAAAGGCTACAGCCCAGGTGCTCCCTGTGCTGGGGGTTGTGATTCACTTGTTAATTTGGGAGCCAGGAATACTTTAGATCTTCTGATGGCATCCCCTTCCTGTGATGGGAGTGTGCTCAAGGACAGAGAACTGGCCTAAAATGGGGAAAAACAATAATCTTGTCTCCCTAAACCTGTTAGGGAGGGGGAGAGGGAGAAGAGAGAGAAAAAAACATGTCCCTTTTAAAATAAGCCTCAGAGCAGAGCCACAAGGGCTATGTACTCAAAGCACCAGGTAGATCACTGTGAGAGAAGGAGCTCACAGGTCTGGGGAGAGGGGTGCAGAAGAATAGAAACACAGGTAAACCAACAGTTCTACTGAAATTCGTCCCACCCTGGGACCACAGTATGCATTAGATACACTTGCATTTCAAACACAGATAGGGTAGGTGAATCTTCCTTAAGTGGAAGGAAAGTGAAGACAAGAAGAGCTAAGTCTCCCCCACCTCATCGCCCACTACATGTTTGACTTTGGACACATGTGGCCTCATTGAATCCTCAAGTCAACCTGAAGTGCAGTAACATTATCCCTGCTTTAAAGCTAGATCAGACTCTGTCCAAGGTCGCAGAGCTAGCCAGGTAGAAGTTGGCCTTTCTCCAAGGCTGGTTTTTTTCTCATACATCACTGTTGCAGCAATCGATTGCTTCAAAACTACCCCCAAAACCTAGCAGCATAAGATGACACCCATTTATACTCAAGATTCTTAGGTCAGGAATTCAGGCCACAGTGGGGTATGTTTCTGCTTCATGATGTCTAGGGCGTTGGCTAGGAAGATGGATAGGGGACGCTTGGCTGAGGGATGGGGACATGAGAGTTGAGGTAGGAGGATCCACTCCTCAGGGGGCTTCCTCACTCAGTCTGGTGACTGGGTTGGGAAGGTTTAAGGATGAATTAGTTCAACTAGGTCTGTCACTTGGAGTGCCTTCATGTGGCCTCTCTAGCAGGGAGTCTCGGGTAGCCAGACTTTACATATAGAGTCCTAGGAACTACACAAGTGAGATGAAGATGACTGACACATAGCTTCATTTCACCTCACTCTACTGATATATTGCTGGTCACAGAGCACCCTCAGATTCAAGGTTGGAACATAAACCCTATCTGTCGATGAGATACGTGCCAAAGAACTTGTGACCAGGTTTTAAAGCACAAGCACCTTCGCCCAGATGAACCAACCTCATTGGTAGCCCTTGCCTCTTGGAGCCACACAGAAGCCTTTGAGTAACTCAGCCCAGGGTAATGAGGACATCAAACAGCACAGCATGTGTCTCCTTGGACCCCATCCAAGAGAGAGTTACGGAGTGACTAGGAGATGAGCTCACCTCTAATGCCCCCTGTGGGAGGACATGTTCACAACAAATCACAAAACTGACACTGACTGATTCTCCCATTAACACCCAGCACTCCAGTGGAATGCTAATGCAGGAGATATTGCCAATGATCAAAGATTGCTTCTGACCCATTCACCTCCGTTTGTTGTTTGGTACTAGAGACTGAACCCAGGATCCCACACTTGCTAAGCACACACCATCCCTGAGCTACATCCCAGCCCCTTTCCACATCTCTGTTGGATCTAACCCCACACTACAGGCAGCAGCTGAACCTAGATCAGGAAGTGTGGAAGGCCGCCCTGTCATGTGACCAGTGTTTTCCCTCTCCCGATCTGTTGAGGCTCCGTTGGTCATCTCCCTGATGATCTGGCTACTCTTAAGTTGCTGAAGACGGTAGCCCTGATCTTGAGGGTAGAAATAATGCAACCAAATGTGTCTTCGTGCATGAGCGTGCCTTCCTGCAGCCCCATGGGTGGAGCTACGCTCACCTGTTCCTTTGTGATATTACCCCTTGCCCTGTTTGGGATAGAATGTTCCATGGAAATGCCCTTTGAGTGTCCCCTTCTCTTACTCTGCCCTTGAGTGTGGCCTTCCTAGATGTCAGTCAACCTGATGACAGCAGACATCATGAAGCTAGACTCAGCCCCTTGAAACCTGATCCCTGGCCTCATTTGAATGGCTTTTCCTCAATAAAAGGGGTCAACATATGCTTGCTCTCTCTCTCTTTCTGTGGACCCTTAAGGTCAGAGGAACCATCACAGCACCCCCAAAGAAAAAGGTAATTCTGTCTCTTGTGTGGTTATTTCTCGCAGACCAGTTCCCCTGAAGTGACCCCTGAGTGTTTTAGTCACATGCAATGCAACAAGGAAGGATGGAATGGTAGCTTCCAAAATCAGGCTCACTTAAGCCAGTATCCCAAAGAAGGCCTTGTTTTCCAGGGCACACCTTCCGTGGGGACCTGGCCTCCAATAAGGAGGCTCTCTCAACCTGCACTTAGGTTAGAGTCTCTTTCCACCCTACCTCAGGACTTCATGTCACAAACCTCTTACCTTCCAGAGCCTGACAAGGAACCAGAGGAAACCATTCACCATTCAATGTGGCTGACAGGTGAGAACACAGATAATAACTGATGGAGAATTGATTAGGCAGGAAACCATTTAATCAATGTGAGCAGGCGCTGCAGACCACTCATATTGAGCTCAATCAGAAACAATCAGTGTGTGAGAAATGCCTCCTGTACTAGTTCTCAAAAATTTGCAGCTTCCCCCAACCCCCGCCACTCAGCATGGATTTATTTGGGTTTCAATTTAACAATGTCTCTTCTAATGTTCAGGGCTTCCAACCCACGGACTGACGGACTGACTTCTTTCCTTCCTTTCTTACCTGCCAATATTTACTTGACAATCTAGGTTCTAGGGAAATATCAGTGAACAAAACAGACAAGAAACCCCTGTCCAGCTTTCATTCCAGTTGGGCAAAGACAAGACCAGTAAGTAGAATAAACGAGTAATTTTCACAGTAGTTAAATGTGGCAAATGTTTTGGGAAAAACTAGGACTGGGTGAGATTACAAGCGTTGGTGGGATGGTGAAGTTTTAAATTGAGTGGTGAGGGAGGAAATCACTGTGAAGATGGTATTTGGGCAAAGAAGTGAAGCAAGTGAGGGGATTACCTGTGGTGCTGTTTAAGAAAAATGCATGGTGGGCAGAGACAGCACAGCCATCTCCTGGGAGGAGGTACCCAGCAGGATGGTTGAATAGCAAGGATACCAGTGTCACCAGGGCAGATGGAGCCAGGAGAGGAGTCAAAGATGAGGTCACACGGGTATGAAGGACCTCATTATGGATTTTGACTTTTATCCTAGGATAAATGGTGTGTGTGTGTGTGTGTGTTGGGGGGGGTGTGGATTTATACTTTTCAGCAATGTAGTGACATAATCTAACTTAAATTCTTAGAGGATAACCTTGGCTGACATAGTGAGAACAGACTAAAGAAGAAGGGACAGAAGATGGAATAAAGGAGACCACTTATGGGGTCAGAGACAGGAGAGAGAAAATAATGGACAACACAGTGCTATCTCAGAGCAGGTGCAGAGGTGCAGTCAGATTCTGGGTATGTTTTAGAGACTGAGTGACCAGAATTGACTATAGGAGTTTACAGGAAGAAGAATGGCATCAAATGTTACCCCCAAATTTTGGACCTGAGCATCTGGAAGCCTGGAATTCTGCTGTCCCAGAATGGACCAGGGAAGACAAGGAGTTCTGTTTGGGACAGTTGAGTCAGAGTCATCTCCAGACAAGCCTGGCATGGTAGCACATGCCTATAATCCCAGTACTTTGGGAGGCTGAGGCAGGCAAGAGGATTGCAAGCTCAGGGCAGCTTTGGCAACTCAGTGAAACCCTGTCTCAAAATAAAAGTAAAAAGTACTGGGAATGCAGCTCAGTGGTAAGAGCACTCCTGTAGTATGAGAGAGAGAGAGAGAGAGTGAGACAGAGAGAGACAAAGAAAGACAGAGAGAGATCCCCCAGATGTTCCAGAGGAGATGTCAAGTAGGCAACTCAATGGCAGCGGCATTACATCCCAGAAAAACCACCTGGTTTTACCTAAAGATATGAAGACTTTTAATAAAATATGATAGCGAATCAGAGGACAACTGATGTACCAGCATGTGACTTCTGGCACCTGCTCTGTGACTACAGTAGGGGCATGTGAGAGACGAAAGAGAAGGCTGTGGTGTGGCTATCTGCTTCAAGGCACCTTTGAGTCCCCAGCTGAACTGGCTGACCACACCAGACACTAGATGAAACAAAAAGAAGTGCCAAGACACATCCCAGGGGTATCTACATTTAGGGAGAAAGACAGAAGCCAAAGAAAGTTCAAAGGTAATTGGTGAAAAGTTATAAGAAAAATAAAAGTAGGGAAAAACCCAGAAAATGACCTCTTGTCAGGTTGCTTACTGGGGATTGGAGTACGAAGTCAGGGGGAGTGGACACCTGCTTGGGTTTTAGGCAGTTCTCTGTCTACAGTCCAGGTCTAGAACATTCACCACTGGTTTTCATAAGCCTTCCAAGAGGTGAGGATTCTCTTTGCTGATAATGGACCTTAGAAATTATTTCAAACATGAACACTCCTGGGCTATTTGGACATATCAATTAATGGTTTCCAAACCTTAGTGTATTTAGGAACTTGTAAAAACTCAGAATCCTGGACCACATCTCCAGGGGTTTTGATTTTGCTGAGTGATTTTTCGGTCAGGAGATCCTAGGACTATACATTCTGAGCAATCTTTCTCTAGACATGATAGCCATCACTTTCATGGTGGTAAACAAACAAACAAAAAAATCCTACAGAATGCAGGCTCCATGGAAAATAACTTAGCTTCCAGGGTGAGGAGTGCAACTCTAATAACCCATGGCTGCAGCCATGGATTGGAATGAGCCGGCTGCCAGGTCCCTAAGGATTAGACTATGTGGGGAGAAAACAGCGAACAGAATTTAAGGGGCCTTTTGCTTTGGTATCAATCTGATTCTTGCTCATTTACTGATTTTCTCAGAACTCATAAGTCTACTTCAACTGAATATCGTTGTCATACTTAATGAAACAGAAAATGAGAAATATGGTTAAAGTCCATTTTGGGGGGAAATGCAGTGGAGTGTATTTACCCCACACTGATGTGTATTTCTCTTCAATAACAGAAGAGTAATAAGGGTCCCAGTTGGGTCCGCCCAGTTCCCTTCCTGCTTTTGATGCATTTATGTGTTGTAATTTTTTTAATCAAGGGCTAAGGAATGTAGCTCAATGGCAGAGCATTTGCTAAGCATGCATGAGGCTTTGGATTTGATCCCCAGCTCCACAAAAAATAAAAAAGTAAAACAAAGCCATTTACAATTCAATAGCATAACAATATCATTTCTAATCCCGGGCTATTTGGACATTTCTTTCCTTGAAAGTTCTTTGTTCTAGTGACCTCTATTTGTTTATTGATCCCCCTAAACTTGAACACATCAGCATGTGTTTGATAAGTTAAGTATGGTTCTTTGAAAGAGGAAGTGACAAATCCATGTAAACATGTGTCTCCTGTGCTCTGTTATTTGACCTAAGCAGAATGTTGTGTTGGATAAGGGGTGCCCCCTGCCCCTGGCAAAGCTCATGGGTTAGGTAGAACGAGAATGTTCAGAAGTGAAATGGTTAGATTATTAGAGCTATATCCTCATCAGTGGATTAATCCATTTGATGGATTAATAATTTGAAAGGACTATTCTACTGGGTAGTAACTATTGGCAGATGGGAAGTGGCTGGAATTAGGTCACTGGGTGTGTGCCCTTTGGGATTGTATTTTGTCCCTGGCCATCTTCATGCATTTTCTTCTCTCTCCTCTCTCTCTCTCTCTCTCTCTCTCTCTCTCTCTCTCTTCTCTCTCTCTCTCTCTCTCTCTCTCTCCTCCCTGGCCTTCCTGGTTGCCGTGAGCTGACATGAGCTGAGCAGCTGAGCAGCTTCCCTCCACCATGCCCTTATGCCATGATGCTCTGTCTCACTTCAAGTCCAGAGGAAAGGAGTCATGTGGTTGACCATGGACTGAACCTCGGAAACTATGAGCCAAAGCAAACCTTTCCTTCTCTAAGGTGTTCTTGTCAGGTGTTTTGGTCACAGCAATAAAAAGCTGACTGACACACAGAGTCTTCAGTTCATTGCCATAACATGCTGGATTCTATAGTCCATGACATGTCAGAATCAAAGAAAAGGTCATGGCAGACTGGTACTTTTCTTATTTTAGGCCGATTTAAAGAGATCAACTTCTTGAGCATTTGTTGACATCAAAGATAAAGAAACGGATCTGCTCAAGACTCCAAGTTAAAAAGTTGTGCCTTTAGAATTTGAACTCAGATCTATATGACTCCATAATCAATTGCTTTTCCTCTTTCCCTATGGAAAACAGCAAGATCAACCAGGTTGGGGCCTTTTCCACCCAGTTAGTGGCATGGAGAAGTGACAGTCTCTTACCTCTGCTGTGCTAGGTCAGTTCAGAATCACCCTTGATGGAGAGTCCCTATTTGGTGAGAGCAGCATCTTGTACACACCAAAAGCAGTACAGACAAAATTAAAAAATTGCTTGAGGGGTAGGGAAGGAGCCCCACGAAGCCTCCTTTTGTAAAAGCAAATCCAGAGGGTGCATCACACATGAAATGTTTATAAATATATTCTTGTTCTTCATTCCTTGTAACCATGGCTTCACTCAACCCTTTAAATCACTGCAAATAAAAACTGCCCTGAAGACTCACCTTGTGCCAACATAACAGCATCACTATTATAATCCTCGGACCTGGCAGGTGGATGGAGGGTGTGGGAGGGAGGGAAACACAGGAAACTGGATGGAGCAGCCACTGAAATCAGGAAAACATCAGCCAAATTGAGTGATTTCTAATCTAATGCATTAAAGTCTGACTCAATAAAGCTTGGCCTGTTTACTGTGTGACCGGGATCTCAGCAGATTCTGATTAATACTTTGGGTGCTTTCTGAAACCCTCTTTCTCAAGCTTAGCAATGTAGAGAGTTTTAATGCTATATACAAACTCCTGCTTCCTTTTCCCTACTCTGGGATCATGCTAAGGTTGCACTTACTGCCTTCCTGTGATTGGGTGGTCCCTGCAGCCAGTTGGGGCCCATGAATTATTCGCTTCTTCCAGGTGGAACCTTAATTGCAGGTACAAGAACTTCCTGGGCATTCTTTTCTTTTGGCATGGCCACTTGGAGTTGATGGCTGCTCTGTCATTCTGGGTCCTTGAATTATTACTATAAGTCAAGACTCCTTGGCCCATGGTGAGGTGCCCCATGGTGCAGTATCATACCAAAGTCTGAGTGGGTAGTGCTTCAGCCTGGAAAAGTCAAGTGTAGTTGGCATCCATAAGAAAGTGGCCCAAACCACTGGCATCTCTGTGGACCCAAGGAGGCAGAATGTCTACCAGGTCCCTGCAGGTCAACATGCAGGGATCACTCCAAGCTCCTCCTCCTCCTCCCCAGGAAGCCCTAGGCCCCAACAGGGGAGACTCTTCTGCTAAAGAACAAGACCAGTGATGCCCATTCGGAATGTCTACAAGAAGGAGAAAGACAGAGTCATCAACAATGAGAAGAACTTCAAGCCATTGGCTGGAGGCACTAGGGAAGAATAGCGTTAACTTAGATTAGGTAGAGGGAAGTGATGGGAGGGGAGGGGAGGGGATGTGGGGATAGGAAAGATAGTAGAATGAAACAGATATTATTACTATATGTATACAGGTATATATGTGACTACATGACCAATATGATTCTCCAACCGGTATACTCAGAAAAATGAGAAATTATATCCCATCTATATATGATATATCAAGGTGCATAAATGCATTCTACTATCTCGTATAACTAATTAAAATACATTTTAAAAATTTAAAAACGCATATTGAGAAAATTTAAGAGGAAAAAACATAAATAAATAAAAGTGGAGGGTGCTGTGGGTAACTCAGTAGTAGAACACCTGCTTGGCACATGCAAGGCCCTGGATGCAATCCTTAACACTGCAAAACAACAACAACAAAAATCCATGTAACATGTGAGTGTCTATCTATTTGTCATGACTAATAGGCTTATAACGTGCATGTAAAATAAAACTTTGAGTTTAAAATCACTGAGATTAGGGAGTTTTCCTTATTGCAGCATACCTGGGCTTGTCCTGATAGATTCAACAACCAAGCTTTTGAACCTGGAATAAACAAGGAAACCAGGAGCTTTGAGATTGCAGGAAGCCTTTGCCAGTATCCCCTCTGAGGAATTACAGATCCCTAAGTCTTCTGGTGTTCCATGAGGACCTCTGGTTCTGGAGAACTGCAGTATAAAGATTCTAAAGCCTTCTGAATTTAAGGGTCATCTGTGATTCTGGAGGGTATGAATTTTGTACTTGATATGCCACAACTCTCTGCAGAGAGAGTAGATGTCAATACAGACTAAGAAATAAGTAACTAGCTTGTTCAGGGAAAGTGTTGCCCTTCCAGCTGGGTTCCCTGCTTTCTCGTGGTTGGAATTATGAACATGCACCTGAAGCTAGACTGATTAGGTTCAAATCCCAACTCTATCATTTACCAGTTCCATGACCTCTGGGCAAATTGTTTACTATCAATTGTTTTCATCTGTGCAGAGGAAATAAAACTGTTACCTATGTTGGAGGATTGTTATAGGAATAAACAAATCAGAAGTCGTAAAGGGC
Organism: Marmota marmota marmota; assembly: GCF_001458135.2. NCBI lineage: Eukaryota > Metazoa > Chordata > Mammalia > Rodentia > Sciuridae > Marmota > Marmota marmota. The sequence goes on from NW_025999932.1 coordinate 40,723,504, forward strand.
TTAGATCCATGCCTGGCACACATTAAGCATCATATAAATAGTTATTAGTATTATTGACTTGTTAATATTATCATAATCCTCTTTCCCCTTTATCAGTGAATATCTTTTTTTTCTCTTTTTTTTCCTTCTTTCCTTCCTTCCTTCCTTCCTTCCTTCCTTTCTATACCAGGAATTGAACACAAGGTTCCTTAACCACTGAGCCATATCCCCATCCCTTTTTATTTTTTAAAAGATATTTATATTTTAGTTGTAGACGGACACCCAATATCTTTATTTCATTTTTATGTGGTGCTGAGATTCGAACCCAGTGCCTCACACATGCTAGGCAACGCGCTCTACCACTGAGCCACAACCCCAGCCTTTACTTTTTATTTTGAGTTGAGGTCTTACTAAATTACTGAGGCTGGTTTTCAATCTGCAATCCTCGTGCCTTGGCCTCCCAAGCTGCTGAGATTACAGGCATGCACCATGATGCCTGGCTTGAATATATTTTTCTTATTAGACTGGTAAATCTACATAGGCACAGAAAGGATTTTTATTGACAGTAAAAAAAAAATATATTTTCAAGTGGAAATGCAGATTTTAGGTATGTTATTTCTAGTCCTAAAGACTTGAGCCATCCTGCTGCAGGGACGCAGATGACCTTGCCTTGGCTGCACTTTGCTGTTTCCAGTGGCACATACACATCAGCCCAGTGCTCTAGGACTCAAGTGATGTTGTTGTTGGCTCTGGATGTCATTATTTTAGAATTCTGTTTGCTGTGTAATATTCACAACCCTCGGCTCTATAGGACATATTGAGACCTTTTGAGCTAGAGACCTAATTTTCAACTTCTGGCTGAACCCCGTGCTCCATTTTATTGAAAATCCACATGTTGAAATATTATATTAGAAATACAGTATTAGAAATATTATAGTTTAGGTGAAAGTTAATATAAATTCATTCATTTGGATATTCATTTGTAGAAAAGAAAAGGGACGATCAGGTTGTACATCAGCATTTTTTCATCATTAATCCTATCATTTGGGTCTGGAGTGTCCCCCAAAAGTTCATGTGTTGAAGGCTTGCTCCTCAGGCTGTGGGGCTATGGAGAGGTGTAAGACCTTTAAGAGGCGGGGTCTACTGGGAGGTCTTAGGTCACAGGCAGCATGCCTCAAAGAGGACTGTGAGGTCCTCATCTCTTCCTCTCTTTCCTTCATCTCCAGCCATGGGGTAAATGGTTCCTTGCTCTTCAATGTGCTCCCTGTCATGATACCCTTCCTCTCCACAGCCCCAAAGTAATGGGGCCCACAGAACATGGACTGAAACCTCCAAAACAGTAAGCCAAATTAAATTTTTTTTATATATAAGTTGATTTATCACAGGCATTTGTCATAGTAACAGAAAGCTGATTAACACAACTAGGTCCCACTTGACTTTCAGAGTATCTGTCACCAAGGAATCTAATATCCTTTGGAGGGATTCCTGGAGCTCAGTGAACTCACAAACACTCTATGCTTCAAAAATATCAAGCCTCCCTTGCTAGCTATGCTCCGAGGTGCTATGGACCTGTCACATGGTACTTAAAATGTGAAGCACTGACAGCTGACTTGTGGTAGGATGTCCAGGCATTTGTCCACCCCTGCATCTTTGTTCCCACCCAAATCCCCCTTGCTTCATCTATCACCCAAATGTGAGTCTGCTGTATGGGTTCCTGTAAAAAGAAAGGAAGAAAATATCAGCCTTGGAAAGTTTGGGACATCTCTGTGTACTTATTTATTTTTAAATCCAATTTATAGAGATCAAATGTATATACAATAACTCTCCTTGCAGTGCCAAGTTCTCTAAGCTTTGACAAAGTACACGCTTATATATTGCCGCAGCTGTGCTATTCACAGTGAAAAGATTCAGAAACTTCTTGTGGAGTTCTCACACAGATGTCAGGATATCTGCTTAGGGTCACAAATGCATCTCAGGTTTCTGACTTACGGGTTTGCATTCTCACCCTTCAACCCCCCAAACAAATGATAAAAAATACTTTGAACACTTACAAGTGAAGGGCCTGTAAGCCCCACTTTTCTATTAGACCCTGAGAGACTGAATTGGTTCCTTTTAGCCCAGCAGTCATTTACTCATGGCTCAATCATGCTTTTATACTGCCTGCCTGTTTTATTTTCTGTATTTCTGATAATTGGACATCTGGGGCCTCATTGACCCTGGTGAGACATCCACTCCCAGAGCCAACCGATTCCTAGAGATAGCAAAGGTCACCTGCAAGCGTACCTTCCATCTGCAAACCAGCACCAAGCCCACATCTCCTTACCTCCTCTATCTGATTTTGACAGGGCTTTCACACTCTTAAGTCATGCATTCCCTGACCTAATGACCCGAGGGTGAAGTACCAGATAACTAGATAGAGCCTCTGGAAATTATTCATAGTCCAATCCTAAGCCTCCCTAGCCTATCCCATGGAAACCACAATCAAGGCTCAGTCCCATCTTCTAGGTCTCACTTGACTGTTGTCCACTGTTGCTCAGTCCCTCCTGCTCCTTCTGACTCCTACCTGACCCTTATGTCTCCCCATGTGACCCTGTATAGCATGGGTGCACCTCCTCTTGGGAACTGTGAGTAATAAACTATTTGAATGGCAGACATCTCCCCTCTGATGGCCCCACCACAACTGGTTAATAACAAATTTACAGTTTGAAACAATGGACATCCACATGTTCTGGAAACTTTATAAAGTATAAGTCAGACTAACTATGTGGAGAGCTCTCACCAAGAGGCATGTCAGTGTCACCTCCATGCTCTTCAACAGCAGCTGCACGGCTGGCAGGTGGGTTAATTCTGACTCTCACTCAAAGCATCATTAGAAATATTACTGTTTAGGTGAAAGTTAATGTAAATTCATTCATTTGTGCCGCAGTCTGGCTGGGCACAATTCAGGAGCCACTTGTCAAAAGAAACGAACTTTATTTTTAGAACACACACACCAAACCACCCAGCTCCTCAGGAAAAACCTTCAGAGCCCAACTGCCACCACCAGCTTCCCACAAGCCTCTCAACCTCCCCCACTCCTCCTGCTCTTGAGGCTGATTGGCTGGGTCTCATGGGCAAAGCCAAAAAAAGTCCCCCAATGAGCAGCTCCGTAGTCTGAAAGGGCGGGGAAACAGCCCAATAAGCATCACCCAGAGGAGCCAATCAGTTGGCAGCTAGAAGTTTGCTGGGGCCGCTGTGAGCCAATCATCAGCTGGCAGCTGGAAGTTTGCAGGCAGCTGAAGTTTTTGCTGGGGCCCCTTCTGCTGTGGCTCTCAACAATTTGGATATTTGCTGAGTATCTGTAATGTAGCAGGTAGTGCCTATTGTTCATAGGTATTCAAGGAAGAATAAGTCATGGCCCAGACCACCAATACAAGTGAGTTCAGTACAAAAAATATACACATTTATAGTAACTGTACCACTTATGGCCTATAAAATGTAAAAGTAGTAATTTTTCCTCTTGCTTCTTAATTAGGGTTTCATAAATGGTAGGGTAGGAGCCCAGAAGTTTCCAGCCACAAGACAGCCAGAAAGAATGCTAAAGGCATTAACAATCATAAAAACTTAATGAATGAAAAATCCTCCTTCTCCATGAATACCTCCCCTTGCTTCCTGAGTCCCCAGCCTTTGGCTGACCCAGTTACCTCTATTTGTTAATATTTACCTCACACTTGCAGAGAATTTTTGTTTCTGTTTTTCTAAAAAAGACTATGGCACTAATGTCTTCTGGGTCATCTACTACAAGATCTGGCGTATGTGCCACCCACTCCTAATGACCAAGCGGGAATGAGTCCAGTCAGAACAGACTGCTGGCCCAGAAGATTTTCATGCCCATGAAGGGACCATCCAGTGGGATGTCCCAGTGAAGGGCAGTGTGGGCCAAGGAAGTCCTGTTGGTTGTGACTGTTGTCCACTGACTCTTCTCACCTCTCTGTCAAGAAACAAGGAAGAAGTACTCTTGCTGGTTCCCTAGGTTTGGATAGAGCCTTGTGACCAATTTTATCCAATAAGTTGTAAGCACAGAGATATATTAGTCATTTCTAGGTTGGGGACATAATTGGATAGAATACCCTGGAGCTGCAGTGTCTGGTATAGCAGCCACTAACCACATGTGACTGTTGAGCCCTTGACAAGTGGCTAGTCCAAATTGAGATGCACTCTAAATATTAACTACACTGAACTGCAAAGACTTAGTTCTGAAAATATGTGCATATGTATAAAATCATTAATATTTTAATTGATTATATGTTAAAATTATATTAGGTAAAATAAAAAACATTATTAAAATTATTTCATCTTTTACATTTTACCTTTCTATTGTAGCTAGAAAATTTACACTTGCATATACTTTTGTGGCTCACATAATATTTTCATTACGCAGGAGGCTTTTTTCCCCTCTGCTACAGTGACTAGGTAATGTGCCAGAAAAGGTCACCTATGACAGCCAGGGTCTTGGGTAAAGATAATAATGAGATAGAGAGAGTCTCCCAGTCATCCTCAAAGGATTTGTAGCATAGGCAAGAAGCAACTCTCATTAGTCTAAGCAACTGAGAGTTGGGTTTGTCTACTACCCAGTCTATTCTAACTGGATGAAGGATGAGGAGCCAGTCTGGATAAAGATGGAGCAAGACACACAGCAGAAAAGGAACAGAAGAGAAAACATTATCTAAATCATAATCTTGCCTATGATCATTCAATCTGCATGTATGTGTACACACACACACATACACACACGCACAGACTGCTGTTTATTTCATCTAGAAGAGAATCCAAGACATGAAATACTGTTTCTCTCCTGTGACACTTCAGAATACCAATGTCGCTGAGCATTCACAGGTCTCATAAAGAACTCAGTTTGCAGGCATGGTAGATGGGGGTTTTAGCTTGGCTGTGTAAAATAATTATTGTGCACGCTGTCGTGTTTTTGACTCATTTCTTCCTGTATGACCATTTCTGATATTTGACTTCTAGGGCTGACAGTCATGATCATGCCTCATTAAACCCAGATCCTTAATGCACTTAGACTCATGATGATGGTGCAGAAAAAACAATCCTGGAAATGGATAGCTGAAGAAAATTTTGTAAAAGTACACAATACCAGGTCATTTGGTCTTCAGTGAACATTGAGAAAGGTGGATCATGAAGTCCAACGGTGTGAGGGAGGTGTGAGCAGTGACTCTGAAGATGAGCTGGACAAGAACCAGAAATCCAGACTCCATCACCAGTCGTCTGTCCTGGAGCTACTTCCTCCATTCCCTGTTTCAATTGGGGCTATTTGGCCTGTCAGTAATAGAACTCTTAAAATAGGAATTTATTTTTCCCATATAACAAGAAGTTCAGGAATGGTCCAGTCCAGGGTAGCTGTATTGCTGCACAGGACTGACTACCCCAGGTTCTACCCAGCTTTCTTTCCACCTCTCACGCAGGTTCGGGTGCTTCTTCTTGGTGATAAGATGGCAGGTTTGTCTCCAGGCATTATACCCATCTTTAAGACAGGAAGAAAAGGGAAAGGGGCCCTATCCCTGCTTTAGGAACAGTGGGACAGATGCCCAGGCATCAAACTTGGAGAAATAACATATTGTACAGAAAAAGGTATCGGGGGACTGATGTACCTTCTTCTTTAGAATACATGGGCCTTGATTCAGGGCTCCATCAGCTTGGAAGATAGAGTAGCTTTCTGAGATGTTTTTTCTGCCCAAAGGGATCTCCTTTTTTTGCCACAAACATGAAAGCATTTTTCATACTCGTGGTATGGACCTAGTTAACCATGGGTGAAGGTAGCTTCCTACTCTTCCAGGGATATCCTCAGCCAGATATAATGATCACTTTTACCAGGTAAAGTGATTGAGAGTTTGGAAAACAGTGTCTTAAGGGCTAGAGCACATGGCTCACAGTGGATCTCCCGATCTGTCTCCAGTCCCATGCTAATCCCACTCCTCATCTCTCCCCTACTCCCTCACCACCAGCAGCAGCAACACCCAGAAACACAACAAGCTCACACCTATGCTGTGGCAGCTGATCGACATTCAGCCTTGTCAGAAACTGGGCAGATAATGACAAAGCATTCTGCTCCTGGAAGCACCTGCTATTATTAATAGGCTATATGGAAATCTCAAAAGATTTTCCTAGAGCTTGCAGGCCAGCAGTAGTTATAGGCTTGAACCCGAGAGAGGGCAGCTGTGGAGGAAGCCCATCTCACTCCTGGTTACTCCACTTCCAGTTCTAGAGGCCAGGGGGATTTTCCACCACCCTCTACTCGGAGAGGGAAGCTGTGCCCGCCCATTCAGCAAAGACGACTCTCACAAGTGGCATTTCTGGCTCGGTAAATTGCCCGGCAGCAAAAAGAACTGGTGTTAATTTAGTGTTCAGTTCTCATCAGTTGAAATGTTTTTATTTTTGGAGGGAATTGGTGAGCTATAATTATTATTGATCTCTGTGACAGCAATCAGAGAAAGCCTTCGTGTGTCCTCCAACAAGCAGAGCCAGAAATAGATGCAGTGTCTTTCTTGGCCTATCATAGCTCGTTCTTGCTCTAAATTGATTTTATAGCTGACATGCCATTTAAAGAAAAAAAAATTAAGTTCTATATAGTGAATTTGGGTGTCCTAACCCTTCCCCTGTCAGTATTTATGAAGCATTCACTGGGGCCCTAGCCATATAGTCTTAGAGAATGCCTTACCTGACTTTCAGCAGATGGATGTTAATGGGATATTTATTTACAGAGTAAAATTAAATCGGAGCTGCATCTTAATGCACAATTTACATAATCAGCTTTGTTCTGAACTGATGAGCTGTTTTCAATGGCACTTGGGATCTTTCTGTCACAGCTGCCTCAAAGCAGCAGCCACTGAGAATGGAGATTAAACAATTTCCTAAAGCTAGAAGTCTTGATGAGAATCTATTATCCCATCCTGGAGACCTCAAAATTTCTCTAGACACTGGCACGGGATCAAAGATTCATGTTAGTTTCTTGCCATGGTTCAGGATCAAAAGAAAGATGTTCCCTTTGCTTGTGGAAACCATTGCAGTCCTGGGTAATCTCCATGCTGATCCTTACTTCTGTAAAGTACACAGCATTTCTGTTTTTATAATGCCCCCACACGACACACACACTTACCAACCAGCCACACTATGTGCATGGGGACCCTGGAGGGAATCTTTCATTTCATACCTGTGTACCTAGCACTGGTCTGCAGGGAGGGCAGATCCTAGGTGAGGTTAATCCAGAGGCTGCAGAGAGACAGATAGCTAATGCTCAAGGGAAGTTAGCAAAACTGGCTTCTTAATCTTAAAAAAAAAAAAAGTTACCTTTTTATTTCTGCCCCAGTTAGAGGGCAGTGCATTGACCAAATGCTGTTTGTTTCTCTGATCCCTCTGGTTTTGACCAACTCACTGGTGAACGGCTGTTCTCCTGGGAGCGGACCTAACAAGAAACACTTGTTCTGTGCCTGTGGTTTGTTTCATCCTCCCTACAGTCTTAAGAGACAGTCACCATTATTATTTCCCCTCTTTTTTTAATTAGTGGCTCTCCCTCTTTTACAGATAAGAAAACTGAGTCTTAGACAAGTTGAATATTTTTGTCCCAAATCTCCTAGTTAATTAAATGGAAATAACCAGGACTTGAACCTGGTTCCAGAATGCAAAGTGCTTGCCCTCCAAGACACATGCAATCTCACGGAGCAAACAGCATAGGCAGTTCTGTTAATCGACCTGAGGTTCCCATTTATTAATAGAAAAGGAAAAAAAAAAAGGGATGTTTAGAATCAGACTTCTATTCCTCGGGGCTATATTTGCTAACCTTGAGCATTGGGCAAACACATAAAATCCTTAAAAGGAAAGCTGATCTAAATTATTTATGTATTCATTCCTTCATTCGTTTATTCATTACAAAATGTCTTATCCCAAAGTCAGCTATAGTTAAAATATAATATAGAGAGGTCAAATCCATACCCCCTGGGGAGGAAGCTATGTATATAATTGGGATCTCAACAAATTTGGGATTTTGTGATATCAACTGGTTGTTTAAATAAATCCAAATTCTAACACAGTTGTTTCTATATATAAGCACCATGTTTCCAAAATCCACTGAGATCACAAGAGACAACCAAATGCAGTAGGAGAAACCTTCACCTAGTAAAGTTTAAGTGGCCTAATGACTCTATTGTTCATTAAACACGTGGCCCTCAGCTTGTAGGTCTATTTTGTGATGGGCTAAAGGCCATTGACATCCTGTTCAGGCTTAAAAGCTCAGCTGTTTCATCATGACTCTTCTTGCTCAGGGAGATCCACAGACTAATAGATAAGGGCAAAAAAAAAAAAAAAAAGATAGGGATCACTCTTCCCTATGGGCTTCAAGAAGGTGAGCCTTACATAAAAAATATGAGGCAAAATTAAGAAGAGTCGCTCTACCTTTTGACATCCTCACATCTCACTCAGACTGCCTTTCCATGGGTTCAGGCAGCTATAGGCCCAAAGTCTTCAACTAAGATCACCTAGTCCCTTACCTAGTAGAGCCTTTTTGCTCTACTAAAATTGTCCTCATCTGTTTAATTCCCCCAGGAGCCTCTTCTCTGACCACTGTCAGAGATATTTTGCTTTTTCTTGGGGCCCTCTAGAGGTACAATGCTTGCATTTCAGTTGTGGTTCTAAATAGTCACAAAGATATGTCCATATTCTAACCTTTAGAATCTGTGAAGGTGACTCTATTCGAAAAAGTTTCTTTGTTGATATAATTAACTTAGAATTTCAAAATAAGATCATCCTTGATCAAGCAGGAATGCCCTAAATCCAATGACAAATATCCTTAAAATAACAGAAGAGAAGACACAGACTCATGGGCCATGTAAAGATGGAGAGCCTGCAGTGACACAGCCACAAGCCAAGGAACGCCTGAAGCCACCAGGAGCTGGGAAAGGAAGGAGGGAAGGAATCTCCCCTTGGATTTGTAGAGGGAGACAGCCCTGGGACAGTATGATTTCAGACTTCTGGACCCTAAAATGTGAGAGAATAAATTACCATTGTTTTAAGCCACCAAGTTTGTGGTAATTAATTAGAGTAGTCATGGGATACTAATAAAACCACCTTTAGGAGAAGCCTTCTGTAACCATGCCCATGTCTTCTTGCCTCTTTTAATCAACTTTTGTGTCTCTGTGGCCAAAATACCTGACAAGAATAATTTAGAGGAGGGAAGGTTTATTTGGGGCCCACATTTTAGAGGTTCAATCCATAGATGGCAGAGTTCATTGCTCTGGGCCCAAGATGAGGCAGGACGTCATGGCCAATGGGTGTGGTGGAGGAAAGCTGATTACCTCATGGTGGTCAGAAAGCAGAGGCAGGGAGAGTGGCCTTAGAGAAGATGAACCGCTTCCAGGGCATGCCCCACCCTGTGACCCACCTCCTCCAACCATGCCTCACCTGCCCACAGTTAACACCCAGTCAGGCCATTCAAGCTAGGATGGAGGAGTCAGGTTACCACTCTCATAATCCAATCATTCCACCTCTGTATATTTCTGCAGAAACACAGGAGCTTCGCGGGGGACACTTCATATTCAAACCGTAACACTGCCTTCTGCACTAACAGGAAGAAGCAGTCTGAACCAGTCCCCTGCCTTCTGACCACCACCTCATCATGGCTTTTCGGAAAAAGGACTCATTGTCCTGTGAAGCCCTGGTCCTGTTGTGTGCCTGACAGCTGACTGTCTCTCGGGTGGCATCCCTGTATTCTGCATGGCAGTTCCCTACCAGCCCCATATGCCTACCTGGGAAATAAGGTGGAGAACAAACACTTGAGATCCTCAAAATGGGAGAGCAGGTCATGAGAAAAACCAAAAGAATAAAATCTATGGCATCAGGACATGCTTGAGAGACAGAATGACAGTTGCCTAAAGTATTAGAAAGAGGTTTAACCTAGCAAAGGGAGGTGATAGAATAAAATATGGTGGAATTAAAATGAGAAAAGAGATACTTAGACACATATGGGACTGCAAGAGCTAAAAGAGCAGTCTGCAAGATGGTTTCTATAGGTAGATGATGACAGACATCACTCAGGACGGTCAAGCTAAATTGGTCTGCAAGGATGCATACAGGAGAAGCAAAACACATCATCAGGGCCATTAATTAGTGAAATAACTCAGAAAGAGGGAAAAAACATCTAGCCTTTAGGAGTAAAACAATTCTCTCATCTAAACTAAACCAAACAAAAAAGATCTTTGTGTGGGTGGAGTTTACCTGGCATTGCTTAATTGTCTATCAGATTTTTAAATGCATTCAATTTTCCTAGGGATACCTAGTCAGGGTTAGGAAAACATCCTCTGCAAGCAGGACAAATTACCCTAGAGAGGATATTTTAGTCAGCTTTTTCATCACTGTGACCTAAAGACCTGCTAAGAAAAACGTGGAGGAGGAAAAGTTTATTTTGGCTCACAGTTTCAGAGGTTTGGTCCATGGTCGGCCAACTCCATAGCTCTAGGCCCAGCTGAAACAGAACTTCAAGATGGAAGGGCATGCAGAGGTAAAGCGGCTCAGGACATAACAGCCAGGAAGCAGAGAGAGAGAGCTCCACTCACCAAGGACAAAATACAAACTCCAAAGGCACACCCCCAGTGACCTATCTCCCCAGCCACACCCCACCTGCCCACAGTTACTGCCCAGTTAATTCATACCAGTGGATTAATCCATTGATTAGGTTATAGCTGTCATAATCTGATCATTTCACCTCTGAAAATTCTTTCATCGCCTCACATATGAGCTTTTGGGGACTATCTCATGTCTAATCCATTACAGTTGATTTCAGTAGACTCCAGTGACTAATTCCTGGAGCTCAGAGTCCCTCCCTCTAGGTGGTTCTGAAGGCCATATACAAATGGAGTTTGGTGCCACCCTTATCCCTAGCCCTCAGCTTCATTTCCCTCTCCCCACCATGCCCACCCAGCGGGGCAACATGTTCTGAGGGCCACCAGGAGTCACCTGGATAAGCCCACCTCTGTGGAGCCACCTGTCAATCTCCTCAGGGTCCACTGTGCCTGTGCTCCTCTCTAAATAGGGAGGCAGGTAAGGCCTTCTGTCCCTCCGGCACCCAGTGAAGGCTTTGCCAGCGCATGTGCTTCACTCTCCTCAGGAATCAGGCTGTCCCCAGGTTTGCACAGGTTCCTTTACTGGGATGAGCAGACTGGGTCCTCTTCTGTTCTGCTTGCCCATGCCATCTGGGTTGGTAGTGTGATAGGAGGCTTCCAAAAAGGAAATAACAGGCGACAGTCAACATAATAATGTTTCTCCCTCTTTAATAAAATGTAGAGGTAATCAGGAGGGTGCTTTTTAATCTTTTTTTTGCTTTTATCTTCAGAATGAGTAAATTGTTTCATGCAGAGGATGAAACTTCCAGTCTTCCCACTGGGGCCTTGAGATCCACCTGAAGGATGTGGAAAACAGCAACCCCCAGGGAAAAGGGGAACAGAACAACAACCCCCAGGGAGAAAGGAGGACAATGGACCCTGACTTTCACCATTTTCCAGCAACTGTGAGCTTTGAACTTTCACTCTGCTTCCCCTGACTTGGGCTTTGAACTTGTACAACTAACTATTCCCATTCTGACACATTCTGCTATGAATAAATGTATCTAACTAATTCTCTCTACACATTCTGCTGTCATTCAAAATCTCACTTGTTATGATTCAAATCTCACTTAAACCCTATAAAAATCAGACCCTTGTTGTAACCAGTTACCATTTTCTTTCTTGAAAATGTGACCCTTGATGCTTAACTCCGCTGTTTGATAACAAAAGGCATCATTGATCTGTCAAGGTCTGTCCCCATTTGTTTATTTTTGCTTTCACTACCCTCATCTCATCCCAAAATCATCTCCTCTTACCCTGTCCTCACCAATTGGCTCTGCCACCCAGGGTCTTCAAATGTGCCACTCTCCTACCTAGAAAGATAGTGCCCCACTCCTTACATGACAGCTCTTCCTCTCCGTTTAAATCTCAGCTCTAACGTCTCGTGGTGGTCTTGGGACTTCCTGTTTCCAGTCCAGCATGTGAGGAAGTTGGAAATCATCATTCTCATACACACACACACAGACACACACACACTCACAGGCTTTAAAACTGAAAATGAACAATGTTTAGATTCATCAGAGAATTGAAATCACAGGACAAACTTCTGCCTCAATATTGGGAGCAACAGGCAGATACAGGGGATGGCAAGATCCTACATGCCATGGGAACAGAAACGTCCTCTAGAGCTAGTACCTGGCTAGGAAAATCAGAATCAAGATTGATGAGTTAGTGGAGGCTCCATGTGGACAACTCGGAAAGTTAACGACTCTGGGGCAACCCAGTCATAAGGGAGCCCCATGCTACTGTGAGAATTACTTCCAAGAATCTCACTGGGTCTCACAAAGAAAATCAGAGAAAAATTCCTTTGTGCTTCTGGCACAAGGAAGGGGAAAAGGAACCTTTTTAAAATACTTATTCCAGGGTATTCTGTTCTTTTTAACAATGCTTGCCCTCAGGAGAAAATCGTTTTCTGATCCATAACCTGCTGGGGTTTTATCAGAGCCTAACCTACCTGGAAGAAGGAAAATACTGTACCCAGCTCTAGCCACCTCCAGCCACCCTTCCTACCCAGGAGTAGGAGCACTGAGAAACACTTGGGAAGGGGTATGTGCTCACTAAAAGACTGAGACTAGGACTGGGGTTGTGGCTCAGCGGAGAGCGCTCACCTAGCACGTGCGAGGCCCTGGGTTCAATCCTCAGCACCAAATAAAAATAAATAAATAAAATAAAGGTATTAAAAATAAAATAAAAGACTGAGGCTACAGGACAATAGAACACTTTGTCTCTACCACACTTCCCATCATATCAATAGGGAACCTGCATAATCAAGAGGAATACAGCTACAGGACTCATGTCAGCTAAGGTCTGAACATTAGTGTCCCCTCCAAATTCACATGTTGGAATCTAATACCCAGTGGTGAGGGCAGTGTCCCTTTGGGGAAGTGATAAAGTCATGTTTAAGGGATTAGTGCCCTTATAAAAGAGGTTAAAGGGAGCCATCTTGTCCTTTCCACCAAGAAGGTGTGCTCTTCAAAGGAGAAAGCAAGACCTCTACCAGATGCCAACTCTGCTCCTGCCTTGGTCTTGAACTTCCCCACCTCCAGAACTGTGAGCAATAAATGTCTGTTGTTTACAAATTGCCCAGTCTTGGGCTAAGGGTATGACTCGCTGGTAGAACACTTGTCCAGCATTCATGAAGCCCTGGGTTGAATCCCCAGCAACACACACACACACACACACACACACACACACCAATTATTCTTTATATAAACTACTCAATCTAAAGAATTTCTATCACACCCTGGATAGACTAAGACAACATCTCAGACTCAGGAAGCCTCTCCTGGCAATCTTGTCTGAAATTGTCAAGTGCCTCCTGGCAGCTCGTTTCCTACCACTTTCTTCATAGCCTTTAGCACTACATAAGATGACTTGCTTATGTGATTACTTGTTTATCTGTTGTCTTCTTGTCAGAATGTAAACTCCATGTCTGCCTTGCTCCTTGACGACTCATTACCCAGAATGAAACCTGGAACACAGTTCAGTGTTTAGTAAATGTTTGATAAATTACTGAATGACTAAATAAATTCAAGCTCACTGAATTTATTTATTTATTTATTTGCATGCCTTTCTCATGACACATAATTTGACCTGTTCATCTTCTCTGTTTTGAATCTTCTTGAGAAAATATTTTTCATTTTCTTGTGTGTGTGTATGTATGTGTATGTATGTGTGTGTTATCTGTACATAACACTGTGTGTGTGCGTATGTAATCCAAGTGTGCTCTAGCTCTTAGTACAACTATTCACATACATATGATCAAAATAATTTCCATATTTAAAATATCAGTCAAATTCACTGGGCTGTCTCTATCAGGTACATAGTCATGGAGAAAGCAAAACTTTGGTAGCTTGGCATAATATTTAGGGTTAGAATAGAATTTTGGGTTATTTGCCCACTTATGTTCATAATAATATTCTTTATCATAGTGTCACATTCTACTTCTATTGAAGAGTTCTATTTGTAATACTAGGAGAATATTATTTTGGATAATTTATAGATAATGACATTAGTTAGTGTTGGAGAATAATTAGCAAGTTTGAACATCAATAAGTCCCTAGAGCCTCTGAAATCAGACAAAGGAGTCAGACTGTAATGATCATATCTTCCCTTGCTATGGTGGGATGGTTAATTTTATTTCAACTTGATGGGGCCATGGGATTCCCCAGAAAGCTGGCAAAACAAAATTTCTGGACATGTCTGTGAGAGTGTTTCTGTAAGACATTAGCATTTGAATGAGTGGGCTGAGTGAAAAGACTGCCCTCACCACTCTAGGCAAGTATTATTCAATCCAAAGAAGACCTGGACGAACAAAAAGAGGGAGGGCAGAGGAAGGGTGAGTTTGCTCCTGTGTGATCTTGGACATTCATCTTCTCCTGCACCCCCACCTCCTGTCCAGCTCTCAGGCTTTTGGCTGGGGACTGAACTACACTACCAGCTTTCCTGGTTCTCCAGCTTGCAGATGGCAGATCATGGGGCTTTCCAACATCCACACTCACATACACCAGTTCCTGTTCCCAGTGGCTTTGTTTTTCTGGGTAATTCTACTACACACTACAAGGATCTACTGTACCTAATTTATGGCATACAGATACACTCTCTGATTTTACCTTCCTGTGGTGTATTATACACATCAAGTCAAAGCTAATTCCTTCCTACCAAGAGTGACCCTTTCTTAAAAAAAAAAAAAAATCACTGCTACAGTTTATCTGTCTTCTTTTTCATTCAAATATGTGAAGGATCACTGCCTTCCTCCCTGGCCATTGTTCCCCCAGGATGCAGTGAAGTGAAGAGGCCACTGTGTCCTAAGCATGAAGTGCCATTTAGGATGCCTGTGGAGGTCATCTCTGCAGACCTTTGAACACAAAACCCTGCCAGAAAGCTTTTTCCGCCTTAAGCTCCAACAAATTCAATTCCTACAAAGACCATGTATTCCAGCTTCTAGTGTGTCTATGTGTGTGTGTGTGTTCAAGATTACCATGAAAATGGTTATTTTCACTAATTAATAGTCTACGAACTCTAACAACTAAAATAACACTAGACCTCAGGCCTACCCAAGCGGCAATGGAAGCCACCATGCGTCCCAGCATCAGACATGTTTTTCTAACACAGCAATTCTCACTTCTCTGTCTCTGCTTGGGATGACCTGCTTCTCCTCATTTGCTACATTCATAAACAATAACAACTGCAGAGAGTTAGAGAAGAATGTTGAATTATACCTGTTCTTAATAATGTTGACTTCAAAATTCTGATATTTGGGATTTAAATCCTCATCCTTCAATACTGAGAGACAATTTAAATAAGACCCCATTTGCAAAGGGCATGAAAGCATCAAGTTTTTAGCTGCACTGTCAGCAGACAATGAGCATTGCAGTTGTCCTCCACATTTTTCCTGAGTTTCTTATTTTTCGAGCACCTAATGCATTCCAGGTACTGTGCTGAGCATTAAATTTTTAGACGATAATTTCTGTCCTCAAGGAACTCTCAGACTGGGGGGAGGAACAGATATACAAACAGACTACTTCTTGACAGTACAGTGAGATTGAGTAGAAGAATATGCATGGTTGGGGCGGGGAATGGCATTACACAAAAGGGAGGTCTTCAGACTAACCTTGAATCTCTAGGAAGATTCCTGAAACACCTGACTCTTGAATTGATTCTTGAGCGATAGTAAGAAATGCAAGATACAATAGAACTCAAAATATATTCAAGATTCAGAGAAACACCTAGGCAAAGAATGATAGCCAGGGGGCTAAAAGCAGGAACATGCTGCTACTCTTAAGGCAGAGGGTAGCAGGAGATAGACCTGGAAAAAGGAGACTGTTAGGAAGAGCTTGGGTTCTATTCTATGAGCCTTTTCCACATCATGGCATACATAGTAAATTATGGCTGCATGCATATGGGGGTAAATCAACAAGGCTGCTCCCAGCTTGGCCATCCTTTGAACTAAAGGAATCAATATATCTTCACACCTGTAATTGAACTCAACATACTGGTGGGAAAGTTCTCAAAATAAATAAATAAAGAGCCACTGAGAGCTTTGAGGCAGGGTTATGACACAGTCGATGCTGTGTTTTAAATTGTTCACCTGAACAATTTAAAATGAGAAAATGGATTTACTTAGGATTTGACCATAATCGTTTAGGCAAGAGCTGATGAGGCCTTAACTGGGTCAGTGATCAGATAAAGAGAAAAGGACAAGTTTGAAAAATTGGGAGAAGATAAAATTGGCCACATTGGGTGATCTAATACCAGGAAACAAGGGAGAAAACAGAGTCTAGGGTAGCTCCCTGGTTTCTGGCCCAGTATTGCATGAATACATATGTACATAAACCTATTTTGTCCAAAAGGTTAAGAGCTCTCCCCATTCATCACATCACACATATTTAAATAGAGATTTTTTAAAAAAGTCATCAGACAAGCAAAGAAAACACTGAGGGCATTAGGAATGCTCTCCTCTTTCCCAAAATTTTGTCTGAATGTCAGAGTCAACACATAAAGAGACACAATTGAGAGGGAGGGAGGGAGAGAGAAAAGGAAGAAGGGAAGGAGGGAAGGAAGGAAGTAGTGAAGGCAGGAATGAGAAAGAGGGGAAGGAATTAAGAAACTCGCTGGTTTCGGTATAACAGTCTGATATTAAATTCTTCTTAGTTTGGGGCCATCTTGCCATCTGTCAGATTTCAAAGCAAAATTAGGTCCTTTGCTTCCACTCTTTCCGAGGCATGAGGTCCCAAGGTAATTCTACAAGGTCTCAAATTTTTCACATGATTCTGAAATAAAGAAAGCATAGCCACTTGGGCAATCTTGGTTACATTACCTCACAGCTCTAGGGAACAGCTCTCTGAATAGTTCTAAATTGTCATGGTGTTAAATACCCTGAATGGTGTCCTCAATATTTCCTGGGAGATGCAGATGAAGCTTGAAAAACCACACTGGCTTGTCTACACTGAGTGCATTAGGGCCTGGCCATTCCATGTCCCTGGCCTGACCTCAAAGGACTAGCCAATTCTGGACACCCCAAAGAAATGCACTAAAATTAACCTTCTGAAAACAAACTTCAGAATTACAACAATAAATGCAAATGCGGGGATCTTGCTTGACTCAGACAAATAATGGGAGAAATTTTATTATAAACTGGGTATTAAATGATATTCAGGATTTATGGTTTATTCGGTTGATGTGACAACAGTGAATACATTAGAAATTAAAATAATGTTTATCAGTGATATAATACTGAAGCATTTACAGATGAAATCTGATACTTGCTTTAAAAATACCCTACAAAAGAAAGAGGAAGGGAGGGAGGGAGAGAGGGAGGGAGGGAGGAAGGGAAGGAGGGAAGGAAAATAAAGAGAGAAAGAAAGGAAGAAATGAGGGAGGGAGGAAAAAAGAGAGAGAGAAAAGAGGGAGGGGAGGAGGGAGGGAGGAAGGAAGGGGAAAGTGGAGGAAAGGAGAGAAGAGGGGAGGAGAGGAGAGGAGAGGTAAAGAAGGAAAGTGAGGAGAAGTACACAAGGATTGGCCACCAGTTGATCCGTGGAAGCTGCATAATGGAGTTGTGAGGACTTACTATACCATTATTTACTTATTTAGCATATCTACCTATGTTTTTCTGAGGAAATTTCTATCATAAAGCTCTATTCTACTTCTACTTCACATATTGACTCACCTGCTGAATTTAAGTTTTTAGCATAATGTAAAGCAAATATGCATTTGTTTTAAAGGAATAGGGCCTGGGTAACTGCTAGATTCTTTTTTAAACCACTGGTTCTGCTACAGTACTATAATAATCATAGCTACTATTACTTAGTGTTCACTTTATTCCAGGCACTGAGATAATTATTTTGCATGCATTTATCCAATTCTCACCATAAATCTGTGTTTTAAAACATAAGGAGGAGCCAAAATGCTAACTTTACACAGGTTCTCTAGGAACCACCAAAAAAAAAAAATGTTCCAATTATGCAAATGAAAAAAATCCTCAAAAGTCTTGAAGGCAGTTTTCCATGGATTGCTATAATTTTTATCTATATCCTTGAAGATACATAGGAAGCATAATGATTATGATGGGAATAGTGGGCAATGACTAACAACTATTGAGTGCCTCTAACATACTGGTCTGTTCTAAGCATTTACCATGCATGGCCTCACCTGAGTCTCAAAACCACCTATGAAGTAGATTAAGTGCATTGAGGGCCCAATCCTTGGCTCCCCTGTATTCTTGCCCTTTGCAGTTCCTATCACCAACAGGGGAGATGCATTTCAAATCCCTTGAATTTGGGCTGGCTTCATGACTTGCTTTAGAGCGTGTCTGGTAGAAAGGAACATAGACCACCTCCAAGCCTAGGCTTCAAGAGGCCTTGCATACCACCATGTTTTCTCTCTTGGACTCTTGCCTCCAACATGAGACCAAGCCAGGGACGACTTGCTGGTTAGTGAAAGAACACATGGAACAGAACAAAGGAGCTTAGCAGCCATCAGCTAAGCAGAGCCTCCTAGTTACCATCCAACTGACCACAGGGACATGCAGGAATCCAGCCAAGACTAGAACTGCTCAGGTGAGTCTAGCAGCCTAATTTGCCAAACAGAACAACTGTAAATGAAATAAATGATTACTTCAAGTCACTAAGTTTTGAAATGGGTTTGTAATTCGGTGACTGGTGACTGCTATAGGTGTGTATTGTTGTTTTTTACATTTTATAGATGAGGAAACAGAAAGCTTGCCTCAGGTCACATAGTAAGTGGTAGAGCTGAGACATCCCCGCAGAAGTCTGACCCTAAATCCATGTTGCTGGTGCAAACCTGTGATCTTTACTCAATGAAAAGAGCAGTATGAGAGGTTATTGGTTTTTGATACCCACCAGCACAACTGCATCCTATTCGAGTTTATTACAAGCACCTAGCAGGAAAGGTATCCCATCTGTCTTAGTCAGGTATGGTTCCCATAACAATATAGCAGAGACTGGGTGGTCCAAACAACTGAAATTGATTTTCTCACAATTCTGGAGGCTGGAAATCTGAGATCAGGACAGCATATTTGGATTCTGGTGAGGGCCCACTTCCTGACTTACAGACTGCCACCTTCTTTCTGTGTCCTCACATAGGAGAGAGAGAGAGAGAGAGAGAGAGAGAGAGAGAGAGAGAGAGAGAGAGAGAGACCAACTTTCTAGTGTCTTTTCTTATAAGGGAACTAGTCCCATCATGAAGAACTCACTGTTGTGACCTCATTAAACCTAATTATCACCCAAAGTCCCCACCTCCAGATATCATCACACTGAGGGTTAGGACTTGAACATATAAAGTTGGGCAAACACAATTCAGTCCTAGTACCATCCTTTCTCATTACTCCAAGTATACCTTCCCCAGAGCTCTGCCTGCCCTTCTCAGGAGGAATCATTTTTGTCCTCTTCTAGATATAACTGCCTTGAGACAGGGTGACAATTGGGCTCATTTGAAGGAGCCCAGTGGGGATCTAGAGAAGCAGCGATGTGATAACTGAATTCTGATGGTGAGAAGAATATAAAGTAGCAACTACACTTAAGCAAGAAACCCATGGTAAAATTTTTATCCCAAAGACTATGGAAAGACAGTGATGAACTTTAAGGAAGGAAATGCCAGGATTACATGCACATATTTAGGAAAGTCAGTCTGACTGCAACACAGTGATGGGCCAGAAGTAACCCTGGGAACAGATCAGTTCAGAGCTATGGCCATCACCCAGAAGATAACGGTAGCTGGGACTGGAGTTGCATCACTGGGAATAGAGAAAAATTTGAGAGTCCAAGGGCTATTTTAAGAGACACAGAACTGAATGAGTGAAGGAGAGGGTAAAGGTGGACACCACACTAACATAGACCTACAAAATGTAACTGGTAACCAAGAAACTCTCTTCCCTTAGTGACAAATGACTAGTTTCTGAAAAGGATTTTTGCTTAGTGCTTCCTCTTCCAGAGGATTTTGCATTTCAGGCGGAGAGTTCTGAATTGCCCTATCTGCAAAGAATAAAGGCAGCCTTCCAGAGAGAAAATGTCATAAATTAAACAGCCACTTGTCTTGACAGCATTAAAAATAATCTGTCACCTGCTCGTAACTTTGTTCTTGGTTAGAAAGGCCATTGTTTGAGTGAACAAAGAGGATAAGAAATCTGGAAAGAACTGTTTACCCAGAAAAACTGATGGGAGCTCAGATTGCAGAAGACCTGCATGAGAATAAGGAAGGGGGTGGAAAACTCCGAGTATAAACATTCTCTCTGCTGTGGAAGACGAGAGTCCAACTGAGAGGCTCAAAATTATGAATGGAAAGCAAGCCAGTTCCTAGCAGCTGCTCTTGGTATTTCCATAATACTCTGAAAATGGCCCTGTTTCTCAACAAAAGTCATTTCTCATCTGATGAATCAGAAATTCAACTTTGAGGACAATGAACTGATGGTGACTGAGGAGGACTTAGGGGTCTCCTGTTCTTCCATCTGACACTTTGTCCCAGTTTACCCTCCTCTGTGCTGTTTCTCATGCTGCCCAGGGTGACACTGGACCTCAGCAGGCATTGAAGACTGTGACCACTCTAACTTATGGAAATTTCTTAGAAAAGTGAAGAGATCGAGAATGAGATCTGAGCATACAAAACACATACAATTTTCTTCAGATTTTTTTTTTCTGGTTCCCATTGCTGTCGCTCTCTACTAAGTTGAGGACAATTGCTATGATCATATCATTTGAGCATGCCCCCCAAGGGTTCACGTGTTGGAGGCCTGGTCCCCAGGGTAGTGATGTTAAGAGTTGGGACCTAGGGGAGTTCTTTAGGTCACTGGGGGAGTGCCCTTGGAAAGGATTAACATAGTCCCTGTGGAACCCTTTGGATAGTTCTCAAAAGAGCCTTGTTATAAAAGAACATTGTTGTCCATAAAACCTGGGCTCTTTGGCTTCCTATATAGCAGTATAATCTCTCTATATGTGAACTGCTCTGCAAAGAGCAAACAGGCTTGGTCATTCAAGGAGGACCTAAGGTTGGACCAGGAGGCAGACACAGAACTGAAAAAAGGATCGAGATGCTAAAAGAAAACTTTCCTTTAAAAATGAAATTTTATTCTGTTCTACCAGAGGTTAGGTCCCACTAGAATGTTAGCTAATCTGTGACAGATTGCATTGTACTGTACAATGTAACATTGTTTTGAAATAAATCTCCTCCGCTCCATAAAAATGATGTTGTATGGCTTGTCTTGCTAATTTTTCACCCATTCACAATCTGCCTGACAGAGAAAGTTGACATTGTTAAATAGTATTAAGTTCTCTGAGCTCTCTCAGCTTGTGAGAAAACATTCCACTGCTGTTATATAGATTAATCCAAGTTAAATATTTGGAACATGAACGTGGGGAGTGTGTGTCTTTAGTCTTCTCAAATTTCTGTCTACAATAACAGAAATCAGTTTGGTTTCATCAAAAACCCTACCCACTGGAGTTACTTCACTGACTTAAACAGTGTCTGGGATTTCATGATGCCCCAAATGATGAATTTTTCAAATATAGGAGGCAAAAAATGCAAAGGTCCAGAGGCCCATCAACAACTACTTCCAATTTTTCAGATTTGGGTGACGACAGTGGAATAAATTGCTCAGCTTTTGCATGCACCCCACCCCACTCCCTCACCCCACCCCCACCTCAGGTGCAGATTAAAGGCATAGTCACCAACTGATGAGAAGAAATACCATTCAGACTGTCCTCTCCCCTATGGAATTTCCAACTTGACAAGTTCTTGAACCTGGAAAACAGGCTCTGAAGCCATTTTTAAACTTAATTTTTAGAGACCAGGAAATTGGCAATGTAAGCTCAAGGAGTTTGAGCTCGGCAGTTATTCAGTCTATATTGAAGACCCACACTGGCTCTTCCCTTCTGGTTAGTTGGCAAATCACTTGGATTTCCCACTTGCACAGCTGTGGAAAAAATGACATTGCCCACCTCACAGATTCTAAGGATCACAAGGAGTCATCAAGAGAAAAGGGAGATACAAAGGACTGTGTGGTGGGGGGCAGGAGTTGCTGCCTTTTGGAATTTGCTCAAGTCTCAGAAATTTAGGCAGCAATAACACACATTAGGAGTGAGGATATTTCAGTCTTAAACTCATGTCTATTACAATACAATGATCAGCTTTTCCCTAAGCAAAATAAATTACTTTTTCCTCCCATGCCTCCTAGTGAGTGGGGCATTAGACTGAGAATCAGAAAGCCAAATTTCCCTATTGCTGGGATTCCTCAACTTTGCTGTGCAATGGAATCACTTGTGTAGCATTTGAACATCGCAATGCCCAGTCAAACCCAAGAATAATTAAACCAGAATGTCTAGAGGCATTTTTTTTCAAGGACCCTTGTGTTCTGGTTTAGATACCAGGTGTCCCCCAAAACACTCATGTGTGAAACAATGCAAGGAAGCTTAGAGGTGAAATGGTTGGATTCTGAGAGTCTTAAATAGTGCATTAATCCCCTTGAATGGATTAATTGGGTGGTAACTGTAGGTTGGTAGGAAGTCGCTGGAGGAGGTGGGTGTGCCTTGGTGGTATATATTTTGTCCCTGGTAAGAAGAGTTCCCCCTGCTCCCTTGTTGCCAGGTTCTGAGCTGCTTTCCTCCAGCACACCCTTCCACTCTGATATTCTGCTTCACTTTTGGCCACAGCAATGGAGTTGGCCATCTATGGACCTCTGAAAGCGTGAGCGCCAAATAGATTTTTTCTCCTCTAATTGTTCTTGTCAGGTCTTTTGGTCACAGCGACAAAAAAAAAGCTGACTAACTTACCCTTCAGGTGATTTCATTAAAAAGCAAAGTTTGGGAGCCAAACTCCGCTCTTTAGTTGCCTGAGGCTACCTTTCAACTTCTTGTTCTAAAGTATGTTCAACTTTAAAATGAGAAATTTCAAAAAGACCAAGACACCCAATCTTGAGCCTCTATACCTTCATTCAATGAGCCTGGTAGCCACCTGTCCAAGCTCTTGAATCCAAGTGGAAAGTGTGAATCCAGGAGTATAAAGGTGAGCCTAGGGTCAGGGAGAGCAGAGAGCACCCCTTCCAAAACTTGGTTATCAACAAAGTAATATAAAGAGGGATTCCCTTGGAATCCAATAAAATCAGGCAATCTTGGGTTCCCCAAAAATAAGCAGATAACTTTGTAGCATGTCTCAGATGCTTTAAGTCAGAGAATTCTGAATCTGATGGAGAGAATTGTAATAGGATTGCCCCTGTAGAAATCTTTGTTTTCTCAGAGCATTTCATGGACTTGTGTTTCAAGGGCTGTACTTTGAGAGCCCTGGGGCAGTGTTAGGATTTTGCTTTCCAGGGGATATTTGACAATCTCTAGAGACGTATTTGCCTTAGCTGTGGGCCAGTTGGCCTTAAGTGGCATCTGATGGGGAGAGGCCGGGGATGCTGGAGAATACCATACAGGACAGTCCCTAACACAAAGAGGTATGCATTCCCTAATGTCTAGTGACACAGTTGAGAAGCCCCAAGTTAGAGTGATCTCTTCTCCCTCAATGCTATAGCCTCAGAAATAGGAGATAAGAAAGACAAGAGGAAGCAGAAAAGGAGGAAGGAAGAAAGGAGGAAATAAAAACAAACAGTAAAGGCAAAAGAGAGAGACTGGGGGAGAAAAGAAAAAGAAAGTAGATTCATAATTGTTAAAACTTGGAAGCCACCAAGGTGTCCTTCAGAAGGTAAATGGGTAAATAAACTGTGGTACATTCATAGAATAGAATGGTATTCAGCGCTAAAAAGGAATGAGCTATCAATCTACAAAAAGGCATGAAGGAAATTAAATGCATATTGAAGTCAAAGAAAGCAATTTGCATGCAGCTTTTGCATGCACCCCACCCCACTCCCCTACCTACTGGATGATTCCAACTACACGTCATCGTTCTAGGGAAGGCAAAACTCTGGAGACAGTGGTTGCCAGAGGCTGGAGGTAAGATGACTAAAGAACTGTAGGACAGTGAGACCATTCTGCATGTTACTACAGTGGTGGCCATGTCATACACTGTCCAAACCTAATACACAATTTCAAAAGGGAATCCTAAAGTGTGCTGCGGACTTGGGGAGATAATGATATATCGGTGTAGGTTCATCAGTTTTAACAAACATACTACTCTGGTGGGGGATGTTGGTAGTGGGGGAACTGTGCATGCGAGAGGGCAGGGGGCATATGAGAGCTCTGTACCTTCAGCTCAATTTTTCTATGAACCTAAAATTGCTCTAAACAATTCTACTTTTTGCAAAAGGAAAAGAAGCCAAAGTGGCATGCTGGTGTTGGCTAATCCCAGCCTCCTAGGCCTTTATTTCTTCTCTGAGTTTAGGAGGTCCCTTAATGCCTCTCTGCAGCAGGCACACACTGGTGGGTAAAGGCAAGGACAACGAGGGAAAGAGGGGGATTTTCTTTTGCCCGGTGTGGTGTTCTGTCCCTGAACTTCGTGTCCCTGTCCACTGCTAAGGCCTCAGACCCTGCTGGGCTTCTTGAGGTCCTTGTTCTTGGACGGCATGAAGGCATAGAGCTCCTCGATGAGCATCTCCATGCGGGCGGTGACCTCTGTCACCGTGTCGATGACCAGCCTCTGCTGCAGCTTCAGCTTATTGTTCTCCCACAGGGCCTTGTTCTCCTCCTGGAAGACGCGGTGCTCCTCGCGGAGCACGTGCAGGGCCCTGTTCTCCTCCTGCAGGAGCCGATTCTCCTCGCGCAGGGCCTGCAGCGCCTGGCTCATCTCTCTCATCAGCTGCAGGGGCTGCTCTCCACCCACCAGGCTTGTGACCGTCTTGCCCTCGTCCTCCCTGGAAGGCCCCGACAGGTTGCTGACCATCTCCCTCAAGGCCCGCAGCGTCTTGGAGTCCTCTTGCGGGCTCGAGGGTCCTTTGGGCTCTTCAAAGGGAGAGGAAAGGCCCGGGCTCTGGTCGGGCAGCAGTCCAGGCCCGTGCGGCTCCTGGTGGGGGGAGGGCACTGGCTTGCTGTCCTCCACAGAGGTGCTCTTGTCCTCGGCCTGGATCCAGTAGGCCTGCCTCTGCTCCAGCAGCTGCTGCAGGGCTCGGTTCTCCTCCCGGAGGAGCTGCAGCGTGCTGTTCTCCTTGCTGCACTGCGACGGCAGGGCCGCGTTGTCCTTCTTGACCGCCTCCAGCGACGCGTTGTCCTTGTGCAGCGGTGGGGAGGAGGCGCGGCTCTCCTCGCGGCCCAGGGCGGCCTTGTGCTCCTCGCAGAAGACCTGCAGGATCTTGTTCTCCTTACGGAGGCTCTTGTTCTCCTCCCGCAGGGCCTTGTTCTCCTCCCGCAGGGCCCGGTTCTCCTCCTGCAGCAGGTACTCCTTGGCCAGCCTCTTGTGGTGCAGCTTGTGGTGGAAGGAGGAAGAAGGAGAGAAGTAAGGGGACTGGAGGCGACAGTTCTCGTTCACCCACCTTCCGTCCTGGAACACGAACATCTCGTCACTGAGCTGCACCCGCGGCGGGTTGTAATCCAGCTCCAGGTCCGCCTGGGAGGTGGGGCGCTCCATGGGTTCGAAAGGCACGGAGGAGAAGCGGTTGAGCGGGTAGGAGTGCTGGCTGACCACCCGGCGGCCTTGCGCCGCCTGGGCCTGCCGCGAACAGCGAGGGGTGGAGTACAGGCTGTGGAGCCTTAGGAAGGGCTCAGCAGTGCCCCTCTGTGGGAGAGAACAGGGAAGTCCAGTGTTAATGGAGGGACGGACACACCCAGAGCTAGTGGACAGGCCCAGGACACCCCCCAATAAACCCTGCAAGTCTAATAGGCTCCTGGTCCCTGGGGACATTTTTGCCTCCTGGGGTCCTCACAAGGAAATAGAGCCAACCCTTGTTATTCTTGGTAGTTTTGTTGTATAAAGTCATCTCCAACCTTGAATTGATAAATTCTGAACCATTGTCCCCAGGGGAAGTGCAGGACTAGGTTCCTGTGAGCCTCCAGTTACAACTGATCAATACATAACCTTGTTTTATGTGTGTTTCTGTTTAAAGATGTCTTAATGAATATGTTTGATTGATTCGTTAAGATGGAGCACATCATTAACAGCACCGTCATTCATGCTGGAACAAGACTTAACAAACACCGTGCTTTCTCCATCAAAGGCTTCTTGTGATTAGGGACAATAGATAGCACCTTCAACTCTACCTAAAGAGCTCTATGTTCCAGTATGAGAGTTCAAACAAGAAGTCCCCACGTTGGAGTCTCTGCTACAGACCACATGCACTACTCTGTATGTCCAATGGCCATAGAAGTGCTATAAGTGTTGATTCTGGGGTTACAAGCAAATCTTGGTGAATAGGCAAGTGTACAAATATAAAATCCATATTAATTAGAGGTTAATGTGATTCAGATGTATATGGTGGAGGCTAAAGTATCGATTTTAGAAGCAACCAAATATTTACAGTGCTGGACTTACCACTTATCAGTCACAAGAATTTAATCAAGTAATTTGAGCGACAGTTTCAAAGTGGGACATAATGGTACCTCCTTGATTCAGAGATATTTGAAGTCTTAAAAAAGATCATGCACAAAATCACTAAGCATGAATTCTGTCACATTTCTGTCACCCTAAAAGAACAAATATTGTTCTCAAGCTACCCCAGCTACAGGTGTATGCTTGCAATTGGCATGAGCAGAGGGATAGCATGAATCACCCTGATAGCTATCCAAATCACTGTGTTTAAGATGGGGTGATGTTGATCACCCCCCTCCCTTCTCCTCTGGACCACTCAGGTTCATCCTCCTCTCTTAGCATCTTGGAGTCTGTCCTGACCACTGCCCTTTAAACATCCATCTCAGCCCTCAACACAGTGCAGGGCTCAAAACAAAGTCTAGCTGCTCATTTTGGAGAGACGAGCACCATCCCAGACAGATCACTGAGTGCTGAGAGTTGGACCCGTAGGAATGAAGACACAAAGGGCACTAAGGAATTTATAAAGAGGCTCTCATGGTGGTGGCCATGAACCTCAAAACTACAGCATAAAAAGAGGACCCGGATCTGCAAAGCTTAATGGCTTTTGCAGTTCCAAGCATAATCTGAATGAGTTTTAAATGCAGATTTCTGAGCCTTCCATTTGGGAATCTAATTCAACATATTGAAGTGGGGGCCAGAAATCTCCATTTCTAACCAGCTCCCTTACATGATTCTGGATGACGTGGTTTGGACACCTCTAAGAGAGCAAGATTAAAGAGAGAGGGGCCAAGACCTGGTTCAGGTTCTGTCACTGGTGAGCAGTTCGAAGCTGGAGGTTGTCTCACATTCTCTGAGACTTGGATTTTTCACCAGTAAAATATAGCGAATCAACCTCTGTGATCCTAGAGGCACCTTCCAACATTAAAAGTCAATGATGGAGGCTGGGGTTGTGGCTCAGTGGTAGAGTGCTTGCCTCACATGTGTGAGGCACTGGGTTTGGTCCTCAGCACCACATAAAAATAAATAAAAAACAAAGGTATTGGTCCATCTACAACTAAAAAAAATATTAACAAGGAAAATCAATGATGGGCTGAGGATATAGCTCAGTGATAGAGTACTTGTCAGGTATATGTGAGTCCCTGGGTTCAATCCCCTATACTATTAAAAAAAAAGTCAATGAAATATATCTGTAAAATACAGATAATAATATGTACCCTGCTTAGTTCACAGCACCACTGTTATGAACTAAGCAAATAACAGAGACAAAAATGTTCTTTAAATTACCAAGTGCCTTAGAAATGTAAGATATTATTATCATTGAGAAAAGCAGATTTTAATAGTGCAAGAACTATGAGATGTATTCAGAAAGACGTGAACAGGTGTAATACACACTGGAGAAGAGACAACCATGGCAACAATGAATTAAATAAATATAAGATCACGATAGTTACTTCTAAAGCCATCCAAAGCATTTCATGCAAGTACATAAAAATGCTTTCCAGATATTATCAACTCCTCATTTCTTGGGTGATTTTCACAATTTTACAGAGACAGAAGGTAGAAAACAAATTATCTGCAGTGTGTGTGTGTGTGTGTGTGTGTGTGTGTAGAAAGAGAGAGAGAGAGAGAGAGAGAGAGAGAGAGAGAGGCAATTTACACAGCATATAAAGTTAGAATTCTTTAAGATGCAAAAAGCTAGATAAATAGAAGACACAGTTCTATACCATTAACTTTGCAATAAGTACATATCATTAACTCAGTAAAAGTAAGCTCAATCTTCCAGGTAGCAAAGGTGCAAGGGCATTCTTTAAGCAGAACCTTATTTCATTTCAATAAATTTAGCCTCCATGGTTTTCACATTTCTCAATTAGGGAAGCATAAAGGACTCCTGTGGCTGAGTCTGTGATCAGAATGAACCTCACTGTGGATAGTCCAGACTATTTTCCAATAAAAGTTTAAGACCCCTGAATTCCAGATTTCTGGGATGACTAGCCAAGGCCAAGTAAGGAAATACCTCTCTATTCTTGCACCAGAACGCATGCAAGGCTCCATCTCAGCAAGATCTAACTCCTGAAGATATTACCATGAGAAGATGTAGTTTAGTGCCTATCCCAGTTCTGAGAGGGAAAAGGAAGTAGGAAACAAATATCGAGACACAAGATCCTGAGGTGAGCATTCTCCATACAGAATTCATTTCATCCTCACAACACTGGCACATAAAATATTATAATAGGTTGAGCACTCCTAATCCAAAAATTCAAAATCCAAAACTTCTTGAACCCTAACATGATGCCACAAGTGGAAAATTCCACACCTGATCTCATGCAATAAAAGTTGCAGTCAAAATATGGGCCCACTAAAAATATTGTATAAAATGATCTTCAGGACATATGTATAAAATATATGTGAAACATAAATAAATTTTGTGTTTAGACATGGGTTCCATTCCCAAGATATCTTATTGTATATATGCAAATATTCCAAAATTTTACAAAATCCAAAATCTGAAACATTTGTTTCCATGTATTATACATAAGGTATACTCAACCTGTATTCCCATTTTACAGACAGACTGAAACTCAGAGAAGTCTATAACCAGCCCTACTACACTGGATTAGACACAAACCCCCACTTCTGGTTCCCAGAACTTACATGTATAAAGCACACACTTGGGAAATTACCATGGATTTGCCAAAGGACTTCCAGTAACTTGAGAATCAAGATGGTTTTCCTCAACTTTTTATTATGGAAAATTTCAAACATATATGAAAGGAGAAAGAATGATCAAATAAATTTCCACTTACTCCTTACCCAGCTTCACCAGCAATCAAATCAAGGCCACACTTGTTCCACAACCATCCCCCACCACATGATTATTTTAATGCAAAGAGAAATCATGTTTTTATTCATAAATGCATCAATGTGCATCATTTCACAGAACCACATCATTATCATCCCTTTAAAATTTAGCAATGTTCCCTTAATATCATCAAATACTAAGTTGATGTTCAAATTTCCCTAATTGTCTCATAATTTCTCTTTAATAGTTGCTTTGTTTCAATCAGAGATGCTCTTCTTGATCCAACTGAGCATCCAAAGAGGATGCTCACTAGTCAGCATCCACTAAGGCTTTATATCTGTTCCTGTTTATATCCATGCTGGCCTTTCAATCATGTCACTGAGCTTCTTTTGTTCCTTAGGCACACACTGAACTAGGTACTCAAGGACTTTCCAACTGGCCCCTCAATAGAAATATTCTCAATAGAATATTAACATGTGGCAGATCCCCAGCTCTGGACAACCTGGGTATTTGACCCTTGTCCTTATGCACACCATAAACTGACCTTGGTCATATTCTCTTACACTGCAGCCTTGTTTTACACTGCTACATGATGAGGGATTGGAAACACGACCTCTAACTTTGGTCTCACTTTCTCTGGTCTCCTGGAGCCATATTTGCTGATTGGCATAACTGGGGCTCCAGCATCCTTGTTGACATCTTTCCTTGTCCTTCAATGGCCAGCTTTTCCCAAGCAGACCTGGTGCCTTCCTTGTCCCATACCCACAACAATTAATCTAGAAGGCTGACAGGCTAAATAGGTCCCCTTTACTTTCTCATCAGAGAACCAAATCCTTCCCTTACAAATGAGCCCTACTATCTTTCCTCCTATCCCCTAGGGACCCAGTTAGTGGTCAAATCCAGTGCTGCCTCATGGCTTGACTTCTTAGAACACTTAAATACCTCTAAAACTTTATCAGGCGTGCATTTATTTGAATGGGTATTAGAAGAAAAATAAGCTTATTTTAACAAATTCAGAATTCTATGGATATTATTAAGAGGCACTAAAATAAAGCAGCATCATTTCTTTTTCTGAAAATGAGAAACTTTAAGGAAAAAAATTGCAAGTCTGTTCAGATATGACAGAATTCAGGATTAAACTTTGGAGAAACATTGAGTCGAAACAAATTCATTCTGTCTTGTGTTTTTTCTCCAATTCCAATCAGAGCTAGCTGGAATTCTTCCTCCAAGAGGAGCTCTTTCTTGGCCTTTTGAAAATTCCTCACCTTAATCATACTCCCACTTAGAATGCTATTTCATCAACTCTTCTCCACATTGTTGATTAACATTAAAGTTGGTATCTACTGTGTTCCGAGCTCACAGGTCTTGATCTCAAGAAACTTCCAGTCAATTTGAAAAATCAGTGAATAGCATCAGTTATTTCTTGGTGAAAATTAGAGGTTAAAGTGCAGCAAGCGTTAATGTAAGCAGCAAGTTAGGACATAATAACACCTGAAGAGACTCTTGGCTCTGCACTGTCTGAGTGCATAACCCTGACAAAGTCATCTAACTTCTGTGCCTCACTTTCCATGTCTAGAAAATGAGGGGACTAACACACCCCATGTATTTTTGCAGGTTATACAGTGCCTGACTCTAGGAGATGCCATTCACTAACATTGCCGCGTACAACTCATACCGCTGTCTATCCCAACCTACTTATTTCAGAGAATTTTTTGTAGAATTCAAAAATAAAAAGAAAGAATATATTTTCTTTGTAAAGAATAGTTGTTACATTCACAAGCAGTTGCTTAATATTTCCTTAGAGGAAGGTTGCACACAACAAGCTAAAGGAAATAACACTGAGTGACTATTATATGTCTAACAATATGCTAATGGCTTTCTTTATTCATATGCAATATCTTACCCAAAGATCTGAGATGTTTCTACCTAGCATCCCATAGCCAACAAGGGGGTGGAGCAAGGTCTTAACATTAGTACATTTCACTCCAAAATCCATGCTCATTCTAGCACTTCATAATGGCTAAGTATTTTATTTTGCATGTGTTGTCATCATTCCAATAGTTTTCATACATCCTGTTCTCCCCATTTATTTCTATAAATAAATTGCAATTCTCTAAAGACAGTAACCTGTTATTTATTTATTTATTTATTTATTTTAGACATTCCTAGTCCTGAGGATTAAAACTATAGATTTGACATACAGTGAAGGCTTAATGTGTCCCTGTTGATGAATGAATTGACCAACATGCACTGAAAAGTGGGAGGAGATATTAGACTAGATTCTATGAAACTGTTCATATTCTGTTATTTTTGGGCCTCCAAAAGTGGCCATTTCTTTTGTTTTGGAAAAACAACAAAGGATCTGAAAAGAGTTCTATGCTCCTAAAAATTCCTTGGAATACCCTGAAAAGGTTCTCATAAGCCTGGGAGCTACCCTATGGCAGCACTGTTCATTTGCCCTAAAGGATAATGAAGTGTATTTGGTAAAGCTATATCCCCATTTCATTTCATATTTTTTAAAAATTTATTTTTAGTTGTTGAGGAACCTTAATTAATTAATTAATTAATTAATTAATTTTTATGTGGTGCTAAGAATCAAACCCAGTACCTCACACATGCTAGGCAAGTGCTGTACCACTGAGTCACAACCCCAACCCTCAATTCAAATTTTAAAACTTTAAAATAATCCTAGTGCAGGGATGTGATTGCATGATGTAAAAATCTCCAACAGTGGAGTTTGCTACCTTGTGAATTCCACAAACTCCCAGGTCCCTCTGTGTGCTTCCCTTGAAAGAAGCTGCCTCTGCCCACAGCATGCCGCTATCCATTTCATCATCTTGAGCCTGTAATCCAATCACAGTAAAATCCCCAAATTTCCAATATCTTTGAGCTCCAATTCCTGTGGTTGAGTACTCTTCAGAAAATCTCTTAGCTGCTCTGAGTGTCACCCCCAAAATAAGCCTAAACAAAGCTGGTGTCTACTTCCTGGGGTTGTAAGAGGACAAGGGGCAGGCAAGATGTCACAAAGATCAAACACACAGTCAGCTCTACTGGTAAGATTTAACATCTCCTGGCCTGAGCCACTGTTGCAAATGCTGAGTATATTTTTCTGCAAGAGCCTTTTCCACAATGTGAGCCTCTGAGCTAAGCAAACACATGCAGGTATGAATCGCAGGCCTCCTCAGTCTATGTTTGCAGCCAGTTCCTTTCAGTAGGTTTTCTCAACCAGTGTCAGTGGTCATTGGATTGGTTCCCTGGACTGAGCTAATCTGCCCTGATAAGTCAGGCCCTGAGAAGAGGTCTGTGCCCAAATAAACCTTCTCAAACACCCTGAGAAGGATAAGAGGCAGAGCCTATGGCCATATGGTCCAAGTTTCCCACAAAGGAAAGGATCAGCTCTTTCCTGGTCTCTGGGAAATTCTCTCACACAGGGACAGAGACCCAGTAGATGGGGAAGAAAAGGGTTGTCTCCCTTCATGGAAGAATAAGACATTAAGTGGCTACAGGACAGGGACAACTTATTATACCTTTCCATCAGGTGTTGGAAAAGCAACCAAAACCCTGTTCTCAGCATCAAAGTGGCTGTGACCAAATAATCTCTTAATGCTTATGATCCCAAGAAGATGCCTGGGCACAATTTGTGCCCATGTAGATGTCTGAAATCCCACCTATGCTCAAGAATTCTTTCTCAGTGTAGGTTTGGCCCCCTTCCTGGCATCTCCTTTTAAATGGGAGTGATCCTAGAAGGGAAATGCTTGAAATCCCCAAGGACTATATGCCTTGGTCAGATCACTAGCCTCAGGGATAGTGAGAGTATAGAAAAGAGCAACTCATGGAAAGGAGAGGGGAAAAGGGCAAAGGGAGCCAAGAGGAACGGAGTCTCCTATTGGTGCTACAGGATTTCTAAGGAACAGGACTCTTGTGAGTGGGATCTTCCAGGGTGGAATTACTTTGGGGATGGGACTGTACGGTGATTAGCCAGGCTTAGCTGACATGGACTGCTATGGTTTGAATGTGTCTCCTAAATTTCATGTGTTGAAAACTTAAACCCCCAAATAATGGGCTAATCATTTTTGAGAGGTGGGACTTTTGGGAAGTGATTGGGTCATGAATGGATTAATTCATTCACGGATTAAAGGATTATAGCAGGAGTGACTTTTTATGAAGGTGAGCTCTCTGTGACTGGTTTGCTCTGTCTTGCCATATGATGCTCTCTGCCATGTTAGGAGGCAGCAAAAAGATCCTCACTGGCTTTTGGTCTTCTAAGCTTCCAGAACTATGAGCTTAATAAACCTCTATTCTTTCTAAATTACTCGATCTCAGGTATTTTGTTATGGCAATAGAAAATGGACTGATACACATATTGAAGTTCTCTCTACTCCTACCACAACCCAGAAGAGATGTCCAAACACTCAAGGAAAAATCAAAGTCTATTGACCAAGTTTTTCAACATCTATTTTACCTCCATTACTGAAGGTTACTAGCAGAGAACATTTAGTCATCCTGGGTACTTCTAAAGCTTATAGAGTGGAAAGGTCCTCAGATCCTGAAATGAAATAATGCCAAACATGCTACCAATTTGCAAATGAGATGACATAACTGACTGAGTCTCATTACCATTTTAAAAAATTAACTTACCTCCCCAAGTCCTTTGATAAAGTCAATATTTGTTTTAATAAATTCTAACAGGTAAAAGTATAGTTCACCAGGTCAACATGACTGATTTTGATAGAATTACAACACTTGTAGCAAAAAAGAGAATAAAGAAGAGATTATACATGGTGGTTTTCACTAATCATTTAACACAGACTGTCCTGAAATCTTTCCCTGAAAAGTTATTCATATTGGCAGAGATACTGGTACTGTCAGAGGGATCCCGTCACTTCTGAAGAACAAGCCCAAAAAAATGGGGAGAAAAGACAGCCAGGAGAGGAGCAGGGGGGCACTGGAAGGTGCCATCAGAGCTCATTCTGGCCTGGTTAGAGATCCTTCATTAATGATCTAGGAGTAAACAGCACTTAATGAAATTCCCAGCCAGTGCTCACTGGGGAAGTCAGAGTACCTGTGAGCACCACATCATTATGTGCAAGAGGAACCAGGAGATCAGTTCACTTGGGCAGGAAATAACACTCATGACTTGCAAGTTAATGTGCTGGAGGGAAATAGATCAGAAAACACAAATATTTAATGTGAGGAAGAAAAATGGGAAATCAATAAGACTTGAAAAGACCTAAGGGTGATAACAAATCCTGAGTCATACGCATTTACAGTCTGATTGAGAAGCCCAGATGCCCAGCAGGACTGGAGCTACTGCCAGAGCTGCTTCTTGGAGGCAGAGCTGCTGTTGCTCTTCCCTTCCCCAAACCCATGGACTTGGTCTCAAAACTGCACAGGGCAGATACACACAGGGAGCTTGGAATTAGCTGTTAAGATTGGGGGAGGGGACCTTGGCCCATTTATTGATTGGGTTATTTGGTTTTTTTTGGTTCTTGGCTTTTGAGTTCTTTATGTACCCTAGAGATTAGTCCTCTATCTGATGTATGAGGGGTAAAACTTTGCTCCCAAGATGTAGGCTCTCTACTTACTTTGCAGATTGTTTCTTTTGCTGAGAAGAAACGTTTTTAGTTTGAGTCCATCCCATTTATTGATTCTCAATTTTGATTCTTATACCAAAGGAATCTTATTATGGAAGTTGGGGCCTAATCCCACATGATGGAGATTAGGATCTACTTTTTTCTCTATTAGACACAGATTATATTACAGGGACACAGCCACATCAGTGTCTATAGCAGCACAATTCACAATAGCTAAACTGTGGAACCAACCTACCTGCCCTTCAATAGATGAATGGATTTTAAAAATGTGGCATATATACACAATGGGATATTACTCAGCAAAATAAGAGAATATAATCATGGCATTTGCAGGTAAATGGAGGGAGTTAGAGGAGATAATGCTAAGTGAAGTTAGTCAATCCCAAAAAACCAAATGCCTAATGTTTTCTCTGATATAAAGGAGGCTGACTCATAGTGGGGTGGGGAATGGGAGTGTGGGAGGAATAGATGAATTCTAGATAGGGTAGAGGGGTGGGAGGGACAGGGAGGGGGCATGGGGTTAGAAATGATGGTGGAATGTAATGGACATTATTATCCAAAGTACATGTATAAAGACATGAATTGGTGTGAACATACTTTATATACAACCAGATATGAAAAATTGTGCTCTGTATGTGTAATAAGAATTGTAATGCATTCCATTGTCATATATAAATTTTAAAAATTAATTTTAAAAAATCAAGAGGAAAGAAGTTTTTTAAAAAAGATTGGGAGAGGGGAGACACTTGCTCTTAAAAACTAGAGAGGAATTACAAATCTCAGACCCAACCTGGCCCAGCCAGGTGACAGAGAAGAAAGGATGCTCCTATTCCAGCTCTGCCATCCCTGTTGGGCTTCCCATATCTGTAAAATCTCTACCACTCACCGGCACGGCCCTGGCCCTGACACACAATGTCATCAGTGCTCAGTCAATATTTCTTCCTCTCCTGGTTTCTCAGATTTACCCTTTTCCCTTAAGCTGCATGCCATCTCATTGATGGAGGTATAGCAAGAACATCAGTCCCTCTTGTTTGGTTCAGATCATCTGTATAGAGATATCACTCCCCTCCCCCAGAGACCCAGTCAGAGCATCCTGGCATGTAAGCCTGAGGCCACATCTGTTCGTGTGGGGTGCGCACACCCAGACAGCAGAGATCCCCTCGTCCCGTGGCCCTCTGCCCTCTAAGACCCCATCAACTGCACCAGGTTTGGCAATACAGAAAGTGAGCCACCCCAGAAAAAGCTCTAGCCTTCTTAGAGGATTTTTTTTCCTCTTTGACTACAGAGCCTATTTCTCTCCCTGGGAGCTGGAAATCTCCCAGGGAGAGAAACAGGAGAAATGGATAATTCTGTGATTATCCATACCTGAGGCAGAACCACATTGGTGGGGGTTTCTAGGCTCTCACATCTGGTGTCTTTTTTTTTCTTATAAAATTTGGCCTTGAGTGCTGTGGAAAAGAGAAAACAAGAAGGTTTCCACTTCCCATCTCTATCACATGATCAAATTCTCTTCTTATCCCTACGCCCAGGTTGACATTCTCTGCCTGTCCTTTAGCAGAGCAAAGATTGGTTTATGTGGACTATGAAGGAACCACAGGTCAACACCCACCCTCAGGGAGGAAGTAGTGGCCAACAGAGCTCAATGTGTGTTTCAAGCAGAAACAATCAGAACTAAAAATGTTTCTGCGGCTTGTTACCATCTTGTCAAAAGATCAGGAGAAATCATCTAATATGAGGGCTATGCGTCATGAGCTGAAACAGAAAAGTGGCCCTTCCATACAAAGCCATAAGGATGATGTGACAACAAACATCCAGGATGTCTTCTTGTCCTGTATATTTGCCTCCCATTGAACATATTTGCCGGGATGGTTCTAATTGTAAACATAGAATGCCCACGGGTGACTGTCCTCCTTGTGTGTCCCTGGACAAACCTTTCAGATAGTTACCTCTGCATTGGATTCCTCCATCCTACATTTCAACCCTTCTGGTTGCATGGCCATGGTCTTCCAATGGGGCCTTAGGTGACTCTGGAGAAAGCAAGGCCAACCCCTTTATGACATAGCAGCAGTAGAAACAATCCAACCCCAAGGACCACACCAAGGAAACAGCTGCTTGCGGGAGGAGACCTGAGAATCTCAAGACTGCCAGGACTCCAACAATTTGTTGGCCTCAGAAAACAAACACACACACACAAAAAAAACAACAACAACAGAACATGGCCATCCCTCTTACGTTCTGTCTTTGGCACATAACCAGGCTTAATTATCTCCATAACCCTAAATGACTCTGCATCCCTTAGTATGAGTACTAGGTTTTCTCCTCATGGATTCATTCTTACACATTTGATGTCAAGTTCAAGTTGTAATTCACCTCGGAAATCCAGAATAGTTACACAACAGCCTGTAGCAAAGGATCTCATTTGAGAGGGTTGGGTTATTTCTGAGTATGCTAGAAACTTGAAAGGTTAGGACTTTCAGGTGGCTCATCTAACCAGCCTTCACATTCAAGGATCCCAAGCTCATGTGGCATCCCCAAGGCCCACAGCCGGGGGCGGGAGGCATCTATCACAACTGGAATCCAATGGCCTAATTTCTCTGCTTATTCTACAACATCTTACTAGAATCTCTAAAGAGGAGGGTTATTATGCCTAAAACCGATGGGCTACATCCTTCTGTGATTATCCATACCTGAGGCAGAACCACATTGGTTGGGGTTTCTAGGCTCTCATATCTGGTGCCTTTTTTTCTTGTAAAGTTTGGCCTTGAGTGCTGTGGAAAAGAGAAAACAAGAAGGTTTCCACTTCCCAACCCACTCTGGGCCTCAACTGCTCACCCAAAATATATAATGACTGTCTGTTCATCTATTCCCTTCTTGTGTATTATGTAAATTATGAAAATCTGAGTCTGGAGATATGGATCTATCTGATTAGATGCTTTGTTGATGTCTGAACAGAAATTAAGACAGGGATTATAGTTGACGTAAAAGCCTTTTGAAAGTCTTTGAAGCAGAGATGGCTTCAAAGATGGCTTCAGAGATGGCTATACCTACTCCCTTGCCTAAGACTATTATTTCTATCTCAAGTAAAAAGTCATACCAATGTAAGGTGCCAGGTATAGGTCCTATGCAGAAGCTGGTCACCAAAACACTCAGAACATTCCAGAGGTGACATCACAAAACAATATGGTGTTTTTCAGGGTTCATGGCTTTTCTCTGAGCACTATAGGCAAGAATGATGCATCTGATAAACAAGAAGAGTTTGTGCTGGCTGTGATCACATGGCTAGTTAGGGTCAGCGTGACACATAATTGCCCAAACACTTGGCCTTGTTTGGTCATCCTGGTTGCCATTCACGTCCTCACTGCCAGGCTAGGTGGAGACTTGTAACTTCTTTCCACCTGCATTTGGATCACTTAAGAAGGAAGAAACAAACACAAACCAAACTCTGCCAAGACCCAGGGAGGAAATACAGTCTGAGCTGTTTTTTGACACCAACTGGGTGTCCTACAATTCAATTCCTTTCTGACATTAGCTCCCAGGGTTAGTGTCAGATCCCAGAAGTCAGGAGCTCAGTCCCATAAGACTGCCTTCACTTCAGATGTCAATCGCAGGTCTAATTCACCTATACTTCCAACTGATCAGCTATAAATCAGGCGTTTCCACCTCCTCTTCCCTGGGTTCAGCAATTTGCTAGGATGGCATACAAAAATCAGGAAAATGCTTTACTTTTGATTACAATTTTATTGCAAGGGATACAACACAGGAATAGACTATGAAAGGAGGTGTACAGAGCAGGACATTGGAGAGATGGGTGTTCATCATTCAAGTCTCCTCTGGGCATGCCATACACCCAGGATCTCCATGTGCTCACCAATCCCGAAGCTCCTTAAACCCAGTTATTTTGTGGATGTTTCATTTCATTAGCATGGTTAATTAACTCATTGGCCATTAATAATTTAACTCAATCAAGCCCCTCCCCTCTTCTCAGGATGGGGGATGCTGAAAATTCCAACTGTAATCACTTGGTTAGGAACCAACCAACCAACCAAGATGGTTCCTTTGGCAACCATCCCCCATTCTCCCAGAATCACTCCATTATCAGGAAATTCCACAGGGGTTAGGAGCTCTATGCCAGGAACCAGGGGCAAAAGTCAAATATATATATTTATTGGACCATATGTAGAAACTACATTAAGACCACAATGCCCAGTCCTTCTGGTCTCAATTCTGTCAAACGGTTCACCTCTATAACAATTATTAGTGAAAGCCCTCTTGTGTATATTAAGCCTCTTATCCAGAGAATCCCGCTTCTGCATTATTTTGCTGTTCAGGGTGGGAAAGGAGTGGTAGACCGCAGATTCAGAGACAGTGGGACAGCCCACTTGGGTCTCCCACACCCCAGTTACAAGAAAATCTTGCTGTAAGAAAATTCAATATATAAAAGTTCAAAAGATAGACCTATAGAAAAACCAGAAATCTGATTAAATACATTAAAATAATTTTTCTTTTTACAAAGGAACTTTCCCAAAGTCTTTAAAATTTTGAAATCATGATCATAAATATATAATGTTAAATTTACCAATTTACCATGGTAACCATTTTTTAAGTGTACAACTCAGTAACACTGAGTATATTCACTCCACTGTGAAATAAATCTCTAGGACATTTTCATCTTGCAAATCATAACTTGCATTACCCACTAATTCCCCCTCTCCCCTCCCCCATTCTTGAGCAACCCCTTTTCCTTTTCCACTCTCCATCTCCCTTATTTTGACTCTATTAGAAATCTCATAGGAGGGGAATTACAGAGTATTTGTCCATCTGTGACTGGTCTATCTGTGACTTCACTTAACATGATGGCTTCAGGATTCATCCATGTTGTAGCATATGACAGGATGTCTTTCCTCTTAAAGACTGAATAATATTTCACTATATGTGTAGACCACATTTTGTTTATTCACTCTTCCTTCAATAGACATTGGGGTTGTTTCCCCCTCTTGGCGATTTTGAATAATGCTACCAGGAACATGAGCATGCAAACATCGCCTTGAGATCCTGCTTTGAATTCTTTGGGATCTGTATCCAGAAGCAGAATTGCTTGCTGGATCACGTCACTGTTTCATTTTTCCTTTTTTGAGGAATCGGCACACTACTTTCCATAGCAGCTGCACCACTTCACATTCCCACCAAGAGAGGAGTTCTGAATGCTCCACATCCTCACCAACACTGTTTCCCTGTTTCTCCAAGTGTTATTAATTCCTATGCTGTCTGAAAACAGACTTCTGTCTTCCCTGACAGACATCATACAGAAGCACTTGCACATCCTCTGGGTTACAGTGGGAAGAGCTGTTCAAAGCACAAGGGAAAGGTAGATGACACCAGGAATGGAGGTCTGGGAGGGGCTCCCCTGTACAAAACTGTCTCATTCCTTTTGACTCCATTCTCCAGCAACTGACAAGTAATTGAGGCTTCTATTGGTGTGGTGTCAAAAAAGGCTTGATTGCGTAGCTCGTGCAAGGGCTTGTTTATTTGCTTACTGGTTAAATTGATGTGCTTTTTATTTTTCAAGGGAGGAGCATTTTAACCTGGACCACCCTGGTACTGGCATCTACAGTTGCCCATTAGCTGGGTTTCTTCCTCCTCTGTAGAACGTGTGCATTCATAACCCAGTACTGAGAAGCTTCCCTGAGATCAGGCTCCCAATGTCTGTTATTACTCAGATTAACACCATCATCAATCATCCACATTCCCATGAGCATCTGCCGTGGGTGGGTGCTGCACAGAGCACAGAAGCCGACATGCTTCACGGGCTTCTAATCTGAACAGACAGGTAGAGCAGAGACAAAGGAAAGGGCACGTGTGGATCTGTGTCTCTCCAGGCTTTCCTCACCTGCAGCTGCCTCATGATATAACACATGGGGAGATTCGACAAGCAAGAGGGCCAACAGGGAGCCCAGGGCTCTGTGTCCTTCCCCAGAGAGTCGCACAAGCTGCAGCTTTATATCCAGGAGGCAGAGGTGGGCATGGGGGTTATTCTGACCTTTCTTTCCTTCTCATTGGTGGAGAAAGAAATAGGAAAGTGGGTGTAAATTATCCCCATACTGTCATCTCCAAATTGCACAATCTAATTGGAAATACTGGTCATTTTTACCATTTAAGGCTGAGAGTAGTTGCTGCTGCTGAGTGGAGCAGCCCCAATACAGTAAGGCTTTGGGCAAACTCTTGGGACAGGCTGATAGCTCTTGCCTTCTGAGGAAGTGGAAGGCAGCAGCCAGAGAGTGCAAGAGAGGATGTCAATGAGTCCATCCGATAATAAATAAAGACCAACTGTTAAAAATTCTGAGAGTGGAAGAAAGTAAGAAAAAAGAATGGCAGCCATCCAGAGGACCTGGTTGAGGTGAGTGATTGTTATAAAGTAGAAGAATCACTCACATTTGTAGGAATACTGAAGGAACCACTAGAGGTAGAAGGTGCTGTAAAGTAGGACATATGTCATTCCCAAGTTCCGGAGATAATTTTTGAGAGTAAATCCCTCTTTGTGAAATCAGAAAAGAGATCACATGCAGGACTGGTCCCTATAAATCACATCCAAATGCGAGGGCCTCTACAACTGTGTACATTGCTTAGGGAACTTTCCTTCTAAACCCAAGAGTTACTAAAAAATTCCCCCAAAGTTCTGACTTTTTCCTAACACTAGGTAATTTGTTCAATTGATCCAACTGTGAAATTCTATCAAAAGATATCCAATGGAAAAGGCATTTAGTCTCGAGGAAATGCTAATTCTGTTTGGAAAAGGTCAAAAGAGGCAACTAGGGAAGTCTCCGTTCCTCCTCTGAGATAATACTTGACCTCGAAGTGGGTCTCCACTGCACTTGAACCACTGGTGGCAAAAGTGAAGGCCATCTTTTTAAGACAACTATAATCATGATTTATGCAATTCTGTACATTTTAATCTGAATAAAATGAAAAATCATCAAATGAGCTATGTGTGCAGTCCCTTAAACAAACTGTTCATTAACTGCCCCTTAATAATGGAGTGCTTACCAGATAGCCAGACTGTCTATATGTGGATAGGGCCACATAAATTGATTAAAATATTTCTTCAAGAAGTAACAAATGTCTCATGTGCTCAGTTTCCCCAATAAGTTTACAGTGGGTTCAGATCTCTGAAAAAATGTATCTGAGGAACGATCAACACTTGGGATAAAACATCAGCGGAAATGTTCACCTTCACACCTGGACACCATCATTGGGGAGTTCAGAAGCACGTGCTATGGAACCCCACTGGAACCCCATTCCCATACCCAGTTAGCTGTGTGACATCAGCCACCAACTGTGCTGTATCTCAGTTTCTTTGGCAACTGAATGAGCGTCAGTGTCCCTACAACTTAAGGTTGTGGTAATGACAATATCAGACAATACAAGAGATAAAGGACTTCAAAACTGGTGGGCAGCCTTCACCCATGGGGATAGTCAATAAATACTTGTTGACTGAAAAGTTCCATAGAACTGAAACCATTAATAAACACCTGAGTATCATTTCCAGGCAAAGCACTATGCTTGAGGGTAGAGATAAGGAAAAGAAAGGAGAAGAAAAGAAGAAAGAAAAAATTAGATGTAATCTCTTGCTCTCAAAATTACTATAATCTAACTAGATTGCAAAATTTCCTCAAAATCTTCTTTGAGGGGGCTGGGGTTGTGGCTCAGCGGTAGAGCACTCGCCTCTCTCATGTGAGACCCTGGGTTTGATCCTCAGCACCACATAAAAATAAATAAACAAAATAAAGATATTGTGCCCATGTATAACTAAAAAAATATTTAACAAATCTTCTTTGAGGAAAGAAGAGCTATGATAACAACTAGTATTCATTAGGTGCTTACTGGTACTAGGTATCACAAGCCCTTTAAGTCTCATTTAATCTTCTCAACAATTCTGTAAGATAGTACTATTACCTTTGGGCACACTTTACAGATGCAGAAACTGAGGCACAAAGTTAAGTAACCTGTCTGAGGTCACTCATTAGAAAGTGTCAGAGATAGACCATGAGCCCCCATTCTGCACTCTAAATACTGCCTTTATAGAGGGGAAGAGGGAGCAATGAACTTGGAGTCAGAAGTCCTGGATTTGACTCACCCACACTTTTCCTTGTGGTCACAGACAAATCACTTCCCCCTTCACACTCAAAGTCTCCTCATCTATAAAACAAGTCAACCATTCCCACTCTACAATTTGTAATAATCATGAAATAAGCTGAGCATGAGTCCTTTGCATTGTGCCAAACATGCAATTTGTGCCTAATTAAAGTTGAGATGCATTTGAATCTGCTTTGCCACTGTGGTGCATAAACTAGTTTCTGTCAGCTAAAAATTCTCTGAGCTTTCTTGAACACTAAATATGCTTCAAATTCCAGTAGAAAGCTAGTCAAGATTATTTGGAACATTACACCAAGGAATTACATAGGATCACAGATAACCAACAGCCCAAGCATCATAAAACATTTTCACAGTAAATCCCACCAGTAAAACATTTTGAGCACAAACTCTTACAGGTTTATTTCTTCATTTAGAGTTTTGATGCTTTTTAAAAAAATGTATTCCTATAGCATCCTCTTCTAAAACTCACCCCCCCAATGAAATTTTAACAGAATAAACAAAGATGAAGAAACTGCTTAAAGCAATGTTGTTTTATCTTATTCATTAATAATACAAAAAAGTCTTTGCTTTCATAAAAAATAATCACTAGTAATATATTTAGTGAGAGTAGTGTAATTAAATATGGTTTTCTCTTTTTAAAAATCTCATTTTACATAGTAAACCAAAAGTTGGCTTCTAAGTTAAGTTAACTTGGACTTTTAAATTTTCATCATTCAGTCCTATCTTCAAAGCATGCAAAAATTTCTGCCAAAATTCCCCCAGTGGATTTCCATCTTTCCTGTTGTCAATCAGTTAGACTTCAGTACATAGAAGTTGGGATGATGAAAATGATCTGGAGTTAGTGGTAGTAGCTTCACAGCTTTGTGAGTAGACTAAAAGCCACTGGGTTATACACTTTGAAAGGGGGGTGGGATTTTGTGATATGCAAATTATATCTCAATTTAAAAAGTATTGACATTTGTCAAATTTAAAAATTTTTGACAAATGTCTCAAAACTCACCTAAAACTATTCTAGAAGATTTTAAAATAGATATGTATCTTTCCAACTTTCTTCACTGTACAGATACAAAACTTTTCATGGGTAATCTTACCTATTCAAGGTAATAAAAGCACAGAATGACAGAAATATTTCCAAGCATCCATTTTCGAGACACTGTCTTCATAAGATATCTTTCTTTCAAAGAAAACAAACAACAAAACATTTCTACCAAGAAGACAAAAAATAATGTTGCTTTTTTCCTTTTCAAAATGACTACTAAATAGCACACTGTTGACAGCCACTTGTCACCATAAGAAAAGGACAGCCAAGGTGGACGACTGGTTCTTTTGTAAAAAGAAGTAAGTAAAACTTTTGGTGC
Source organism: Marmota marmota marmota (assembly GCF_001458135.2). Lineage (NCBI taxonomy): Eukaryota > Metazoa > Chordata > Mammalia > Rodentia > Sciuridae > Marmota > Marmota marmota. The sequence goes on from NW_025999932.1 coordinate 40,767,941, forward strand.
AGTGAGATTTTCCTGATCATTCTTTTATCTCGACAAACTACTTCAAAGAGCCTCACATTTTATACAACTCTGTCACTTTTTAAAATCAGATTAATTGCATCTGTGATTTCCTGTAGGCTCATTGCGCATTTCTGGCTTCAACAGCTCTGCAGGAATAGCTTGACTGTGAATAAATTCCTATGACTATGAATAAATAAATACACAGTGAATAAATTTCACAGAGTGATGCTACGCCCGTATCCCTAGCCAGCGTTCTCTTTTAATACCAAAGCAGCCACTCCAGCCAACATGATTTCAATCATTGTTCCATTAAGAACATTGTCTCTAGTAAAGAAGTTATTTACAATTGAGAACACATCTTTTGGAGCATGTTTTTCTATAATTGGTTCACAGAAGAGCAGCATTTTGTATATTTTGTTGTCAACGTGGAAGCTACATCTGAAGTTCACCCAGATCTTGATTTATTTCTGTACTCGTTTCTTCAGAATTTTCTCTTCATCTACCAGTATCATTTGTTAGCTAAGGATGAATGTTGATTTCATTTAATCATTCAAAAAGGATTTATGGAACACTTGGTACGAGCCAGCCACTGTTCTAGGTGCTTAGGAAGTCATGAACAAATTAAGTTTTCACAGAGCTGTGTTCCTATAAGGGAAGACAGGTGACAAATTTGAAAGATCAAAATATAGTCGTTTCTCAGTGTCTGGGGACTGGTTCCAGGACATCAAAAGGTCTCCAGGAGAAGAGGAGACTTCCACTGGGACCTTCCAGGTTCTTAACCAGTTACAGAAAAGAATTTGAGGACTCATCGGCTATGAGTAGCAAAGAAAGAGGTTTTTGGTAAATGGAAAGTGTACACTCAAGAATGGGATTGCAGGCCATTTCAGAGAGAGTGAGTCGCCCCCTCTTGGTCTGAGGAACAAGGAGACAGTAGCTGGGGGCTGAACTGGAGGTGGAGTCAGGGTGGGGTTATGCAGTTTTGTGCCACTTTTCCTTGCACTTGTCCATTGCCCTCATGTTTTCTATTCAGGCTACTTTCTTTATCGCAGGTCTCATAAACATCTTAAATCTCCACCCAAGGGTGTGCATCTTACTACTATCACGAGGCTAGGGTCATTTCTTGATCATCAAAGGCTCTGATGCACTGTAATTCCTCCAGGTGCCTTGTGGTCATCTTGCTTCTATTGCTTTGTGTGTGTGTGTGTGTGTGTGTGTGTGGTGCTGGACATGGAACTCAGGGCCTTGTACATGCAAGGCAAGCCCTCTACCAACTGAACTATATCCCCAGCCCTTTATTGCTTTTTCGTCAGCCAATCAGCAAGATGCTGGCAAGGACAGGAACACAAGGACATGAGCTGGGTCACTCCTAAGTTGTTTGGTCTGCATTACAACAGTGTATGGGCATGTCTCTTTTGAGATTCAGGTTTTTTTTCCTCTCTAAGTTCCTATTTGAAATATTTGTGGATGCTCAAGTATCCAATATAAAATAAATATAAATATAAAATGTGGTGTTCGCATATAACCTACATACATCTCCTGCCGACTTTGTACCATGCCTAGATTAGTTATAATACCCAGTACACTGTGAAAGCTATGGAAACAGTTATTAGGCTGTACTGTTCAGGGAATATAGACAAGGAAAGATGTCTGTACATATTCAGACTCAATTTATTTTTTTCCAAATGTTTTCCCCGCTGTGGTGTGAACTGATGTTGAGGAAGGTGCATCTATTTTAAAGACCTACAGACTGTTTGACCTTGGTTGATCAGAATATCATGACTGTGGAGAGAGGGAATTTTGGTGATCAAGAGTGACAGTTATCTTGGGCTATCTTTAGCCCATTTTAATAACCAGTTATTATCAACCTCTGTCCCTGACCAAACATCCTCAGGACTTCTAGATAAAACTCTTGGAATGTATACCTAAGCTTGTTACAACTCTTGGCCCCAGCAACCCTAAAGCTAAGAATGCAATAAAGAGTACATCTAAATCTTGCAGAAGAGCATTCCCCTCCTTGGGAAGAATAACATCTGAATCTTTTTTTTGGGGGGTGGGTAACCAGGGATTGAACTCAGGGGCATTCCACCACTGAGCCACGTCCCCAGCCCTTTATTGTATTTTGTTTAGAGACAGAGTCTTACTGAGGTACTTAGGGCCTCATTAAGTTGCTGAGGCTGGCTTTGGACTCGTGATCTTCGTGTCTCAGCCTCCCAAGCCGCTGGGATTAGAGGCAAGTGCCAATGCGCCCAGTAACATCTGAATCTTCTAGAAGGAATTTCCCCACCCTGCAGCAGCCTGCCTCCCTCAGGACCCCATTGATAGATTCTGCAAGCACACTGATTCATCAGTTTCTTTTGTTCTGTGACTAGAAAAGTTCATATACCTCTTCCACAGTGGAACACATCATTCAGGGTAACTTGAATCTTATTTCCAGGCCATGGTCACTTATATCTGGGTCATAATAAATTTTGATTTCCTTTAAAGCGAGTTGTAATTGTGTGTTAGAGTGGTTATTTGAATCTGCAGATGTCGAACCAGCAGATATGTCAGAGGTTGGTGCTCTAAAGAAAATTCAACAGCTATTGGGACAGAGAGTGACAGGGCCAGTTATTATAGATACTGAGGAAGACCTCTCCAATGACCTTTGAGGTGTTAGTTATCCTCATTTTGAAGAAGAGCTGGTCAGCAGAGACAGAAGCGAGGGGAAGACCCTGAGGCAGGAGCTTGCTGGGAGAGGCTGAGCCACAGGGAGGCTTGTGCGTGTGGAGGCAGAGAAAGGTTGGGGGGATAAGGTCAGACGTCAGAGGACAGCCAGGGAGAAATCATGCAGGACTTGAAGGCTAGAGTGAGGATCATGGATTATTTTTTTAGAGGAGGTGGAAAGCCATTGGAAGGTACTCAGAAGAACATGACATGATCTGACTTAGGTGGAAAAAGAATTCTTTGATCCACCATGGAGAGTAGACAGTCACAGGACAAGGCAGGAATAGAGGGCCAATTTTAATTGTCCAGACCAGTGCTGGACTCAATGGCCATAGTAAGAGGGCAAGACATCAAAAGATTGACATAGAACTAATGAGATTTGCTGAAATACTTGGATATAGGGTAAGAGAGGAAGGAGATGGGGTGCTACAGTTTCTAGCCTAAGCACTTGAGCAGTACAGTAGGCATTCATGGGGGTAGAAAGGACTGACAGTTGGACAGGGGGTAGGTATGAAGAACCCAGTTTGGACATGTTATGTTTCAAAAGACTAGATATCCAGGGTAGGTGTGAAAAAAACCAATCACTTGTAAGAGTTCCAGGGAGGCATTTGGAATGGAAATACAAATTTGGGACTTGCCAGTGCATAAATGGTATTAACAGCCTTGTCACTTAATTTTTTCCATGGACTATTTCTCATGTACTTGTTATAGTGAGAATAACAAGTATTCCCCTGGACATAGGCTGCTCTCTCCCTCCATTGCTAAATAAGAAACCTCAAAAGAAACTTTTAAGCACTTACATTATGCTTATTAACATTTTTAAGATATTGCATTGAATAGTACATGATTTTAGATCCATGAAAAAGATGGCAGATGTCTTTGTTGTCTTTTTCAAATCATAATGGCTTTATTCTCTTATTAGCTAATAGCTCACGACATAACACAGTTAGGGTCACCAGGTTAGTGGGTATGAATTTGTATTTCTACAAGTACTTAGTAACTTCACTGAGAAGGAAAGTTCTGGAAGCAATACCAATACCACAGCCTTTTCTCATGGCCAGTAACACTTGCCTTATTATTACATTCTACCCACCATCTCTTTGCAGAAATCTTAAGCCAAGTGTCCATTTTATGAGAAGTAGTTAAGTCTAGATAACATCATCCATAAATCCACTGTACTGACACAGATAAACCCACCATTCATCATGGGAATATGCACACAAGGAAAGGTGACTGCTTAACTCCTGAAGGATTTGTTTTCCCTCAGGTCACCACGCTTTCCTAACAAGAAATGGATGCTATTCAAGCAGGAGTCGCAATGGGGTTCCTGTTCCACAGAGTGAAATAATGAACACCACAAACGCTGAGGTAAGCAAGCAACCAGAAATTTTATTTAAAAAGGAAGATGGAAGACTCAGAACTCCCTGTGCAGCAGGCCTGCGAGGGGCAAGGGTGCCCTTTAAGCCTTGCAACGTTCCTTCTTTCAAAGGCACTAAAGAAGAAGTTGATAAGCTCTTCCTGATTGTTTCTTCACTGCTTTCTTGATGTTTTTTTTTTTGTTGTTGTTGTTGTTGTAGACAGATACAATTCCGTTGCTTTATTTTATTTTATTTTTTTTTTGCAGTGCTGAGGATTGAACCAGTGGAACCCAGTGCCTCACACGTGCTAGGCAAGCGCTCTATCACTGAGCTACAACCCCAACCCCTGTTGATTGGTTCTTAATATTTCAGTTGTTCCACCTGTGGGCCAGATGGTGCAGTTGCTTTTCCCAAGATGGAAATTTCCATGTTCAAATGCCTTGTCGACCTTTACTGTCCCTTCCCTACTCTGGATTGCATATCCTTTTCTATCTCATTCCCCCTCTGATAAGGAAACCCTTACTGCTGGAAGGGAAATTGGACGATGAACACTCTAGCTGCTTCAAGCTGAGAGAGGGCAACAGGAGGGGAGGGTAAGCAATCCAGGTTTCCCATTGGGGACGATCTGGTGATCAATACATTCATGGAAAAAGTCATCTGGAACAACAGCTCAGTGACTGTTTCCTGATATTAAGAGGCATTGAGAAGCAACTGCAAGGATTCCCTTGATGACAGGTTCAGGGGTCCCTGACAGATGTCCACATGTGGTTCCTTTGTGTCTAAGAGGAAGAGACTTTGTTGTTGGTAAGAGACAAGAGATTATTTACTGAGCGGTTTTGATTAATCTCTGAATGGAGACCACATATGCTGGGGATAAGGCAGCCCACTGCTGCAACTAAAGCCCAAGCACTGTGATTAAAAAGTTACCGAGGCATATCCAGCTTTACATTCCCCTTATTCCATCAAAGAACTTCCTTTTGTGTACATAATAAGCTGTAGATTGGACAGGAGGAAGAAAACTTCGGAGGTCTCCCCAGGCTGAGTGATCTATGGCTGCCGTTTGTTGAAAGTCATGTTCAGGGTTTACTTCCGATGATTCTGGAAGAAAGGTGGGCGGGTTGAAATTCGAGCAAGTTTTTACTTGAGCCAACAGCCCTTCTAGAAGCAAGGTCTGGTGTTTTTAGGAGGAGATTATCTGAGAGCCATAATCCCCCTTTAGTATTCAGAATTCCTAAAAAGTCATGAGAAATGTATTCAGTAAGATCCTTTCCTAGGGTTATCTTAATTGTCCCAGGGACCAGCAAGGCTGCTGAAGCCACCACTGGCAGTCAATGTGACCATCCTGAGATACCACATCAAGCTCTTTGCTGAGATATGCTACCAGCTGTTGAGCCAGCCCACTTCTATGTGTTATCAACCCTAAGGCTATTCCTCCCCTTTAGGTCACAAACAGATTGAACTCTTGTTCTGTAGGCAAGCCAAGAGCCAGAGCTCGAAGTAAGGCCTGTTTTAGGGCTTCAAAGACTTAACATGCTCTGGACCCCATGTTAGGGTGGTCGTCCCTTGGCATTGGGTTTTTTTTTTTTTTGAGGAGTTAATAAAGGGGCCTAGCAACCTCTCTGTACCCAGGGATTCAAAGCCTGCAATATACAGTTATCCCCAGGAATCCTCTGAGTTGCTTTAAGGTCTGGGGTAAAGGGTATTGTCCTACAGGGGTGATCCTCTCTTGCCCTCACCTGTGGATTCCTTGAGACAGTTGTGATCCTAGATATTGAACCTGTGGCTGGCAGGGTTGGGCTTTCTTTTTCAAGACCTTATACCCTCTATCAGGAGCTCTGTGATGGCAATATGACTCTCCTCCTGTGGTAGCACACAGGAAGGTGTCATCCACATGTTGAAGAACAGGTATAGATAACCCGTCCTTGAATTCTGCTAGGTCTCAGCAAGGACTTAACCAAACAGATGTGGGCTATCCCTAAACCCTTGGAGCAGCACCGTCCATGTCAATTGATATCTGCTGCCTGTGTCTTCAGAGGCAAACAAATATTGTGACCTGGGGTATACAGGAAAAGGCATCCTTCAAATCTAATACTGTAAACTAAGCAGCGGCAGCTGGGGTCTCAGGTAACAAAGGGTAAGGATCAGGCCCACGAGATGAAGACCAATGGCTGCTTCACTGGTTATCCTGAGATCTTGGACTAAGCACCTTTCCCCAGTTTGGTTCCTGGACTCCTAAATTGGGTGTATTGCAGGGGCTATTGCAAGGCTCCAAGAGTCCCTGTCATTTAAGGTTTTCAATGATCTCTAGTAAACCTCTCTGCCTCTGGTGCAGGGGATACTGTCTCTGGTGTGGGAAGATGGAGGGGCCCTTCAAAGTTATTTTAGCTGGATATGCACCCCTTGCTCAACCAACTTTGCCCTCAGTGGCCCATTCTTCAGGATTTATATCACATTCTATTACAGATAGTCATAGTGGACCCTGGGGTCCCAAATTCATAGTGATGGAGGCCTGAGGTTTTGAGAGTATATCTCTTCCCAATGAAGGAGTGGGACTATCAGGAATGCATGGGAAACATCACCCCATCCCAGTCACAGCTTAATGGGGAGTAAAATATCTAGTGATAGGGGGTCCAGACACCCCTCACACCATCATAATATCAAAGGAAAGTGGTTCAAGTGTAAGAGACAAGTACATAGAAGCTGGTGCCAGTGTCCAGCAGGATACTGACTTTGGGATCATTACTGAGAAGCATACCTGGGGTTCATGCATGGCAATGGGAGTCACAGGAGCCATTAAGGTTGACCCCGGGTCCCTTCATTCCTCCAGTGATTACCTTGACAGATAGAACAGGGCCTTGATGGGGGTTGCTTAACCTGTTGATATTCCCATTGACAATGTCCCTCCTTCCCACAGTGGAAACAGGTGCCTTTTATGATTCAAAGTCCATTCCATTTACCTCCTTTAACACCCCAAAAGCTTGCTGCCTGCAGGGCCACGACCCATACTTCAGCCTTTCTTCTATCTCTATGTTCCCTTTCTTTCCTTTCCTCCTGACCTCTGTTATAAAGGATGGATGTTGTGAATTGGAAGATGTCATATAAGGATTCATCAGGACCATATACCAATTTTTGTAACTTCCTCAGAATGTCTGGAACTGAGTAATAAGTTTATCCTTTAAAATTATAGTAGCCCTCTGTGGATTCAGGATCCATTGCAGTGTGCTTTCTCAGTGCCTCCCCGAGTTTCTGTAGAAAGGCTGTGGGATTCTCCTGAGGGCCTAGGGGGAAGAGGGGCTTTTGAGAGCCACCAAAGAGTAGCCTCAGTCAGGATCTTGCAGTTACTTCTCAACATCACCCACATTCTCACACCCAAAGGCAGGCCAGGATCAGGGCCACTCTACTTCTCAGGGGACACCCTGAGCTGGGATAGAAAAGTAGGAAACGCTTTTATGGAGCCCAACATGCCTGACCCACTGGGCAGGTGATTGGGAACTACAGAAATGGAGAAACCTATCACCAAAGACTTGAGACTCCTGTTAAGTGGCTGGTGCTCAGTTTTCCTCCAAAGGATAGTGAAGGTAAAAAGCGTCAGGCACATATGACTTCCTTCAGTGGAGGTTGGGGATCCTGGACAAGCCCCCAAGATGTTACTGCCTATCTTTTTCTATCTCAGAAGGTGCCAGTGCCTGTCCACGCATTGTAGATTAGTAGAGTTCAGTTTCCTTCTAAGGCTTTAGAAAAATACATAGAAATCGCAATGGTTTCTTCCCATATCTCAGGGTCTCACCTTATGTACCCTTTGAAGCACTCAGAACTCTCGCTCTGCTTTGACTGAGTCCCTTTCACTGTCAAAAGAAATGCCAAATGAGGCTGCCACAGAGTCTGAAGAGGGATTGGCACTGGCTTCTGAGTCAACAAAATTCCCGTTAACACCTCAATTATTATATGCCTGGTGACAGGAAGATGAAAGATTAAGTTCCTAAGCTTAAAAATGAAAACATTAAAAAAGCCAAAGTATCTTGTTAAATTGTAAAGGCTTGCCTAGAGACTATTTAAAAATTAAAACAGTGCTAATTTGGTTCCCTGAAGTAATTGGTATTAAGTTGTTTTTGTAGGCTAGTCAAAACTTCACTGGAAAAAAAATAATTACTTTTGCATTTCTTCGTGATCTCCTTAGTAAAACTGGCCACTCAAAATGGATGAAGAACCTGAACTTCTCTCCTTGAGAAAAGTTTTATGCCCAATATTTTAAAAATCAAGATAAATTTATTTAGAAATTAAGAAAATTTTACTTATACTTTACCAGAAACTACAAATTTTCAGTTTTAATCAGCAACAAAATAGGCAATGTTCCCTCCTCCAAGAAACCAAGTGGATATAAGACAAAATACCTTTATTCTACCATAAAACTGAGATTTGAAGTAAGGATGCACATGTGAATGACCCTCCTAAACTAGCTGGTTCCAAATAACTTGGCAGCTAATCAACACAGTCAGGTCCTTATATGCAGGGCCATATTCCCAGGGCATCTTTTTCATTATTCACAGAGACTCAAGTCTGAGAACACATTGAACAAAGCAGTTCCTGTTCAATCATTGAAAGTGCATTATCCAGCACTCACCCTGAATTAATTTTACACCAGTCACACGTCTGGGTGATTTTTCTCTATAACATGTAATTCGTTAGTCAGATCCCTGGGAGTTCTGCTGTATTCAATGGCTGGAGGTTGACCACTAACCATGCCACCACATAGCCTAGGCTGCTTATTACCAAAGCCTCCATGGAATTATGGGGTAACCTACAACAAACCCAAGTGCAGAGCTTATAAAAGTGAAGTAGAAGGAGGGTAAGAAATTATCCAGACATATTTCCAAGAAGCAAAGGCACACATCTCATTTAGAGTTTCCCTAAGGGTAGAGGAAGCATCTGAGTACACTCTAAGGACAGTGCCATATTCTCCCCCTGCCATTCCAACCCTGCTTCCTGCAGGATCATCAGTGGTCCTATCATTTTCTCAAACCTGGAAGAGTCTGAATAGCTTGGTATGCTTAGCAAGTGAAAAATCAAACCTCAACTTTGGAGCATTAGTAGAAGATCCATTTTGCCTGGTACAGCTCCTAACTTATCTGTGAATCTTGACTCTTCTGTGAATCTTGAATTTCTTCTTGAATTTCTTAGCTGTGAATATTGAACAAGTTTCAAAAAGGAATTAAGGAGGTGCTTTATGAATCCAGACCACATCTCTTTCATTTGCATAATCAAATCATCTCTCCACTGGGAGGCTGTATGTGTATGTACTAGAGTAACAGATTCCCTTGCCCTCTGGCTTCCAATTGGGCTCAGCCAACGAGGAGCCCTGGAAGCAATGGAAGAGGGGAGAAGAAAGTGAGACAAGTGTATCATTCCCTTTCTCTCTCCCTGAGGAGTCTTTTTGATCTGGCTGGGTCCTTATCTACAATCACTTCTCTGGAAGGTCAGGACTATATGACTTTTCTCTTTCTGGGCTTCAATAGCTGCCTCCTCCCTCCTCCCTCTGATTCTAGGGGTGCTCAAAGTCCAGCTGCTATAAGCCCCAGTTTATTGCACCAGACCATAGCTTAACAGTCTTGATCAAAAAAAAAAAAAAAAACTCTCCTTAAATAATTCTGTTTCAGCTTTTAGTGTGTTTCCTGTTTCCTGTTGGGATGCAGCAGAATCAACCACCTTCTGAAGACAGAAGCCAGAGAACAAGAAAAGGCTGTGGAATCTGCTGCATCATCTTAGGGTCTCAACAGGAACCCATTTGGAAGCAGCATCTCAAATAAGAGCTGACTTGGAAAGTCAGATCCTAGACAATTTAGGGTTTAAGCAGAAAACAGATCTCCACCCCAGTATAAGACAAATTGTCTCAGTCAGCTTTTGTGCTGCTGTGACTAAAAGACCCGACCAGAACAACTGTAGAGGAGGAAAAGTTTATTTGGGAGTTCACAGTTTCAGAGGTCTCAGTCCATAGACAGCAGGCTCCATTCCTCAGGGCTTAAGGTGAAGCGGAGCAACATGGTGGAAGAGTATGTTAGACAGAAGCAGCTTGCGTGATGATCAGAAGGCAGAGCAAAACTCCACTTGACAGTTTATTGCAAATATACAAATATATACCCCCAAACCATGCCAATGACCCACCGTCTTCAGTTGTCATTCAGTTATCCCATCAGGGGATTAATTCACTGATTGGATTAAGGTTCTCCTGGCCCAATCATTTCTCCTCTAAACCTTCTTGTATTGTCTCACACATGAGTTTTGGGAGGACACCTCACATCCAAACTGTAACAGAAGTCCAGAATGACTTAATATGGACAAAAGGGTGGGTAGGGTGTAGGGAAATAATAGGGCAGAATGTAGCCATTTGGGGCTATTACTAGGCCAGTGCCTCTACACAGCCTGAAGAACAGAAACTGCAAGAAGAGAAGGAAGAAGACAGTGTCTCCTTTAGAGGAGCAGTGACTTTAGTTATAAGACCACAGCCAGCCCCTGAAGATGCCACAGTTGGAGTCAGGAGACAGTGCACCCTGACTGCACCATCTTCTCATCTCCTATCTCCTGCCAAGGGCACCCTCTGACGGAATCCAAGAAGCCAGAGAGCAAAAGGGCCAAGGTAGCCAGCATCATGAAACAAAGAGAAGAATGGATTTGAGGAGCAAGCACAATTCCCAAAATGAGGGGAACTGACTGCATCAGAATGTACTTAAGGCACATTTACTAAAATAACTAAATTCCTCCAGGCCACTCCCACAGAGTCAGAGTTAGTATGTCACAGAGGTGGCACCTAAGTAATCTGTTTTTTTTGGGGGAAAAAATTCTTAAATGATTCCAAGTTTGAAATCCACAGCCAAGTTTGGAATCTCTGACATTATAAGACAAAATGACTTTGAAGATTTCGAAGCAGATCACACAAACCCTTCTCCACACAGACCAAGCCCAACAGAACCAAATCATCTTAAGACTCTTCCATGAAGTGACAGCATTTGGTATGGTTATAGTGTTCTGTGTGGGGTAGCACTTATCAAACACTTTCTGTCCCCAAGTACTAATCCTGAGGACAGCTGAGCCTTAGAATAAGTTCTGTACATGCAAGCATTAGTGCCCTTTCACCCCCTGAGTAAATAATATAAGTAATCACTCCAAAATAAAAGCCTGTTTCCTTGACAGCTCTTCATGCAAAGCCAGGCCCTAAATCATGAATGGTAGCAGACTTGAAGGACTGAAGGGACTGTATTTTCTTGACCACTCACTGGCAAAGCATGTCATTCAGAAATTTCACTTAAAGATTATTCTTTCCATTATGATCACTGAAGTGAAGCCAAGAAGGACAAAATTGACAGTCTGAACTCTAGAATCTTGGCTTCAGACATGCCTATTAATTCAATACAATAAAACTTACAAACTCCCAGTAATTCTCAAGGTGCTCTTAGAATCAAAATCGATTCTGTGAAACTGCTTTCACCTACCATCATTAAGGAAAATTCCATTTGGGTTCAGCTCTTAATAGGGAGGGCATGAAGAACAGTACTCTGTCCAGAAATATAGAATATTATGAACACAGGGGATCCAGAAAGGAAAAACCCAATCCAGACCTCACATTTGCCTGTTCTTGCAAGTTTTGGGCCTAGCAACTGCATGTCTTCTAGGAAATTAAATAGAGAAAATATCTCAAAATTTCCAATCACATCATATTGTTAAATGGCAAGTTGTTTCCTACAAAAGTAATTTTAGGCCGGATACCATGGTGCATGCCTGTAATTCTAGCAGCTTGGGAAGCTGAGGCAAGAGGATTGCAATTTCAAAGCCAGCCTCAGCAAAAGTGAGGCACTAAGCAACTCAGCAGGACCCTGTCTCTAAATAAAATACAAAATAGGACTGGGGATGTGGCTTAGTGGTCGAGAACCTCTAAATTCAACACCCAGTACCAAAAAAAAAAAAGGTAGTCTTATGATTAATACATTCAACATTAAAAGAAGTTTAGACAGGGGTAGGGAAGTGGGACAGAAGCTATTTATCGACTTACATGACAAAGAGTAAGAAGAAAAATTACTTTTGACTGTAGAAGTTGGAATTGGAAAATGTGGCTTTATCATATCGTAAGTGGGTTGGGATTGCTGGACTCCTGGGTTCTGTTCCCTGAGAGGCTGTCAATCTGCTCTATGGCCTTGAGTCAAAGCTCTTAAACATCTTCTATAAATTTAAATGTGGTAAATGCAAATAAAAAATATGCCTACCTTATAAATCCCATCAGAGTTAAAACTGCTCTTTCTACAGGCATATCCCACTATATCTAATAGATGTTTCCCTCCTTGCAATGAAATGCTGCTTACCGTGAATGAGAAATCAAATGGTTGTCAAGTGATGTTTGAACTTCTCTCAGGGAATTGAATTTAAAAGCATTCATATGAAACCCACTAAGAGGTCAGGTGCTATAGGCAGTTCGGGTTTTTTTTATGCTTGCAAGGAAATGTTTTTTTGGCAGATGAACCAACTTTTTATCCTTTCCTATTAATTTATGTTTTTCCATGACACTTCTCTTCCACATGCCAGGAATCTCTCCACTGGCTGATGACAGGTTTTGATCATCAGGGACATGTGCTCCTGTACTGCCATAGTTGGAGGAACTTCCTACTGGGAAGTGACTTCCTACCCAGGGACTGCTTTTCCCAGCCTCCTTGAGCTAGGTGGAGTCCATACAACTGAGTTTTGGCCAAAGCAATGTCAGTAGAAATGACACATGCTATTTCAGCATCACCTCTGCACAGAAAGATAAGGAACAGAACAGGATACTTCATTCAGCAGGGAGATTCCTGAACTCCATTCACGAAAATGGACAAGGCTTTCTGCTCCTATGAATCCTCCACTGTCACATCCTTCCTGGGAATCAATGTCACTGCTTCCCTGGACCAAACCTGGCATGTTTTCTTAAAATGCAAACTAAGCACCTACTGAGTGTCTATGACATGCCAAGATCTTTCACATAATCTTTTTTTTAAGAGAGGAAGAATTATCTTCATTTAACAGAGGAAGAAACTTGGATCAAAGGAATGTAAGTGATTTGTCTAGGGGCGTTCAAACAGAATTTAGTAGCACTAAGGTTTGAAGCCAGGTTTTCTGGCCTTGAATGCAGTAAGGGTGGCACTACACCATAGCTTCCTCTTCTGGACAGTGTGCCTGAAGGATTCCCCAGCTGTCCTTCAGCTGTCACCCTCACCCCAGGCCTTTAACACAAGATCTGAAGGTGGCTACTTGCAACCCATCTGTCTGTAAGGGGCAGCCTGTTGGAGATTTGGGGAAAATAAAAAACACAAAGCTTTCTCCAAATTGTTTGATCTACATGAATGCATAGGACATGAGGTCTAACCATCTGTCCACCACCATCCTTGTATAGTTAACTGACCACTGCCAAGTGTCATGCCAGCCAGCGTGGATTAATTAGTATAAACCAAGTTCAATGAAATTAATTATGCAAATTTGAGCCCTTAATGTTCAATGCTACCAAAAGCATTTTATAAACTTGGGACACTATAAAGAATTAATGAACAAAAGGGAGACAGGAACAAGGCCTTGAATGCACCTGATTCATTTTGAATCAGGGGTGATGCACATTCGCCCAGCAGGGACTCTCAACTCACCATTGTTATCAATGAAAAATTCATGTTCCTGAACATACGCGGATTCACGACCATGTGACCCACAAGAGAAAAACCCCAGACAACCCCTCTGTGAACTCTGCCCTTTGCTTGTTCCAACCAATTAGCCCCATACATTCCAGACCTACTGGCAAGAGACACAAGGAGTACATTGCTGAGGTTACCATGGCAGCCCCCGAGTGTCCCCCTTGAGAAGGGCCTCCATTTGCCCACCCCATACCCTCCATTATAGGACTACAACACATTTATCACCTTAGCTTCCCAAGGGGGCTCCCAGACTGCCTGTGCTATTGATTGTTTTAGCAATTTACCAGGTAGGGAATGAGAGTTATGGCTTGGTAATTTCCTGTGTACTTCTCCCTTTCATTCTTAAAGTTGGGTGCTAATTTAATCCTTGTAAGAACACTGCATTGCTTGGATGCCCTGATGGCGATTCCTGAGCCGCTCGTTCATCTACAAGACTTATAAAACTCTTTAACTGTCAATAAGTCCCTGGCTCGTGTCAGATACAAGATTCAGGCGTCACAGGCTTATTCAGCCAAAAGCAAAGACTGAGAACAAATAAAGGACCCAACCAGACAGAAAATGCTGAAGCCAGGGAAGAAAGCCATGCATTCCTCTAGAAAGGATCCCAGAGCTGGACTTTGCCAGTCAGTGGGAAGTGGGGATCCAGACTTCTGCAACCCAGACCACACGTGGTGAACACTTATCCGTCTTGATTTAATTCCCAAGAGAATGTGCCATTTAATCCCAAAGAATTATCAAACATATTCAACCAAGAAAAGCCAAGAAACAGGGATTAAATGATCCTCACAGAAAAGCAAATGTCAGCAAAGCAGCTGCTCCTTCATCTTCTCTCTTCTTTGACTTCCTCTTCCTCCTCCTTCCTTTTCCTAATGCCTCTTGGATGAGTCTGAACACTGTCACTCCATGGGCTGGAATAAGTCCCTCTGTTACAAATTCTCACTTTAACCCCAATCCCAAATCATGGGTGACTGAGGCAAGCCACTGGGGCCCACCCAGCTGATTTCTTCAATTCTTCTTATTCCCAAAAGAAAGACTGGCAAAGAATCTTACCAAATAAATATTTGACCATCTGAGAAATGACCCCTTACCTTGACTTGGGCCAAAGCCCTTTCATCTGCAAAAGTGCTTACTTTCATTACTGACCCACCCTCCCAGAGGCTCTTGTTGACATTTCTCCCCCCGATTGCCCTACACACACCTAAAATTTTAATGCCACAGATACCATGATTTATAGATAAAAAAGTAATGTTCTTTGGCTTCTCAAGAACCAACTTTTGGCCCTTTGATAGGAAAATTACAGGCTTTGAATTGACACAAAAGATGTGCCTGGTAGCATGCTGTGTCTAGTTGAGTAGAGACAATTGAGAGCCTGGTAAGTGGTAAAAGGAACTGATTAGGAGAAAAAATAGCGCAGAAGAAGCAGAGGGACCCAAGATCAATTTACATTGTTTATTGTCAAGGGCCAGATTCCAGGTGAGGTTGTGTTAGTCAGGTTTCTACAAGATAATCAACTTATATGGAGAAAAAGCTTCTTTAGGGTGTTAGTCACCTTTACCTTACTATGACCCAAATACCTGACAAGACCAACTCGGAGAAGTTTATGTTGGGCTCATGACTTCAGTGATTCAGTCCATGGTTAGCCAACTCCATCCCTCTGGGCCCAAACTGAAGCAGAACTCCATGGCGGAAGGACAGCCACAGAGGAATCCTACTCACCTCATGGCAACCGGGAAGGAGAAAGATAAAAGGAGGAGCCAGGGTGAGAAACTCATGTGACTCCATTTTTGAGAAACCAGCCTCTACCTCAGAGCAAAGCCTGTCCAAGGAAGGGGGTGTGACCCTTGTCCTGGGAAAAACCCACAGAGCACTTCTAGGCACATACCCACCCTGCTGAGTTGTTTGACTACAAATAACAGGAAAGGTCTGTAGCGCCAGGTGTCCCTGACTCAGTGAGGCTAGGTGAGGACCCATAGCAACCCCCTAGCAATCAGCAATCAGCATGAGACAGGGAAAATACCTGGGATACCAGATGACCCCCCAGTAGTTTATGGTGGTTGATAATATGTTGGGAAACCATGTAGTTCAGCATGTACACCCCTCGTGGCCTAAACCAATCAGTTCAAATGAATACCCTTCTTGTACTAACCAATCACCCCTACCCAACTTGTTCTGGCCAGTGAATGTGCTAATCAATGTTAAGAGTTGTTGTTTGATTTTCCCGCGGTATGGAATTTGCTGTGTGATGTTGTGACACATAGAGTATCCCCCCAAAACATAAAATCTCACTGGACAAAGGACCAGGACTCACTCCCTGGGACTGCTGTGTCGGAAACAGTTGTGAGTTCAGCCTAGAGCTTGCAATAAAGAGTCTTGTGTGATTGCATCAGATTCGGCTTCTGGAGGTCTATTGGGGTCCCACGAATCTGGCATAACAAGGGAGCAAGATATAATCTCCAAGGGCACATCTCCTCCAACCAAGCTCCACCTGCCTACGGTTACCTTTCAAATTATTAATCCCTCAAATGGATTATTAGTCCTCTAATTAGGTTACATTTCATTTCACCTCCTGCATGAACACAGGAGCTTTTGGGGAACACCTCCTAATGAACCATGACATTTTGGTCCATAATTTCAGAGGTTTAAGTCCATGGTCTCTTGGCCGCATGGTTTTGGGGCCTGTGGTAACACAGCAGATCATGGCAGCAGTACATGGCAAAATTATTCACCTCATGGCCAGGATGTGAAAGAGAGAGGGGCTGAAATCCAAATAGCCTCCAAGGGCGCACCCTCAGTCACTGGGAGACCTCCCACCAGGCCCCACCTCTTAAAAGTTCCATCAAATCCAAAGATCACCAAGTTGGGGGACATTCAACTCTAAACTAAAGCATAAGACTTATTTATTGGCACAGTTCCTGTTAATGAAAGGCATAAATATCACCTTCAATTTCTAAATGCACTGCCTTTCCACACCATTTGATAGGGTCAGTCCTTGAGGAAACTTTCTGCCAGACTGATTTTGACTAACCAAAGACACCTCTGTCATAACAGACAAAGCCATTTCAAATCTCTGCTCCCACCAAGAGATTCCCCTCTATGCTGTGTCCTTCCAGCAATCCAGCAGCCTTCCATACTAGCCTCAGCCCCCTCCAAGGTGCTCTGTGCCAGGCAGAGTGGTAGCACAGTATTCTGTGATTAGCCTGCAATATTTTAGACCCTTATTTTTATTCTTTATCTCCTTGATTGATTTTCTAAATTATGTGTCAGCATGAAGGTGTTTAAAAAAAAAAAGCACTTAACTCAGCAGCAATTAAATGCAAGCTTTTAAAGCTTAGTTTTCATTTCATAGGTCTTTAGGAGCCAGAAATAATATCAGTAGCTACTGGAATAGAGTTGTGTTTTATCCTTGGTTAAAAAAGCAGCAAGTGAGCTGGGCGTGGTAGTACATGCCTGTAATCCCAGTAGTTCAGGAGATTAAGGCAGGAGGATCATGAGTTCAAAGCCAGTCTCAGCAACTTATCAAGGCCCTAAGCAACTCAGCAAGATCCTGTCTCGAAATAAAATATAAAAAAGGGCTGTGGATGTGGCTCAGTGGTTAAGCATTCCTGGGTTCTTAACCCAGAACAACAACAAAAAAAGCAGCAAGGGTCTTAAGAAGTACTACTACCATCTAACGCATCATTTGCTAACCCCTTCTGCCTCATCTCTAGCTGTCAACATTTCTTAGGCACACACATTCACACATACTCATCTTGGATGAAAATATATTTGGGCAAAGCTTAGCTGAAATGGGTATTGCTCATAAAGATGGCATTAGAAGATGTTAAGATCTCTGACCACTTTTGAAATGTCATTTCTTTATTCTGGACAATGCTTAGGACAGGTAGTGATGTCCTCATTTGGTTCCTAGAGCTGAAAAAGGAAAGCATCTGAAAACAGACAGTTGTGAGTAAAGAACATAAGTAAGAAAGACAGAAGTATACTCAGCTGCATCTTTGTCAAACACTATTCAGAGACCCCAGTTTGCAGGAAGCTGGGAGACCTGGTTATTTTCTGCAACTGAGAGTATAGAACCCTGTCTGGAATTTGGTAATCACTTGGGAATCAGAGCTTTCCCCTGGGGTATATGTTGAGTTAACCACGAGAGGGTCAATTGAGGATTCTAGACATCCCAGCAAAACTGCATGTCAGGGCAGAGACTGAGATAGCCCATGAAAGAGGAGTTTAATTCATCATCTAATGTTGCACAGATTGGAGGCTAAGGTTGGCAAAAATAGTCTCTGCAATCTTCCACCTGCCAGGCACCAAGTAGCCACTGATAGTTTTCTATTCCTGTTGTCCCTTACAAGGATGTCCTGATGCTAATTTTAACCACATATCACCTTCCACTTAAAGTACAGGAATGTAAGGATGCATATGGGGGAGGGGGGTTTTGAAGTGAGCAGCCACTCTTAGCGATTTGGCTTTAGATCACTGCTTTGGGGAACACAGAGTTAACCTGTATTCTTGGACTAATGTGTTCTCTGGAACTCAGACACTTGAAAGTCCTCTGGTCTTACATTTTATTTTATTAAATAGAGACCTTCACGAGTCACTGTGCTTTTCTTTTAGCCTTGGCTGCCAAGCTAGCTCAAAGTCTAATGTGATGTTTAATTGTAGCCACTGGCTATAACTCACCGTTATCTTACCTCTGTCCCCCCATCTCATGCCCAAAATGCTGAATTTGGTCTTGGTTCTTTTATCTTTCCTTGGATATAATTTTTACAATAAATTACCCTCTAGCTTCTTGGTAGAAGGACAATTTTTTTCAAAAAGAACAAGATTATCTTTAAGTGGCTTCCCACTTTGGAGCAGCCAAAGTCTTTGAGGTGCCACTGTGTGGACATCCTCACTGAGAAAGGCGGACCTGGGGGTGGCGGCCTTCAGTATGGCACATCAGAAGTCGTAAAACCCCGCACCATCCCTTGCTCCTCATGAATCACAAGTCAGCTCTGCCTCCCAAGTGATGTCCTCTGTCTATAAAATGATGGGAATGCTCGCTCCTTCGCCGCTACGCTCACGTTATGAGGATCAATGGGACAGCGTCTATAAAGAGCTTTGAGCACCTCAGGGGACAGTGCTCTGTAACTATAATTACCATTATTGATGGCAGCGAGGAACCGTGTAGGCTTTTCCTGGTATAATTCTTCGTCCTCTGTGCCTGCTTCCGCTCCCCAAAGGCGATTGTAGCAGCTGATGCACTCGCCCCGCGCCCATTGACTTTCCTCCGCATAGAGCGCCTATCACCACCATTTCCAATAAAAGTCCAAAGCGCTAATACAAACGAGAGTGCCCCAGTGCAGAAAGGTTCAGAGAAAACTGAAAGCAGCACATCACCACTGCCATGAAAGGAATGGTACCTCTGGGTAAACTGGCATATTGTGGGGACAGTGGCAGCAGGTGGCCCAGGGCCTGGACTCATTCAGCTAGTCTACACAAAGACAGTCCTTTCCCCAGTTTGGACACGTATGCATTGGATTCCATTCTTTACACTGGAGAAAACAAAGATGTCCACATGCATCACCCTATGCAGGCTTTTGATGACCTTTTAAGACTACTTTTTCTCCAAGCCTATATTTTCTCAGGGAAATGCTCAGACTCCAGTCCTTCACTTTGTCACACTGCTGGACAGTGGCTACTCTCTCTTTTCTCTGATCTGACTGCTAACACTCATTTCCAGCTTGGTCAAAGTCCTCCTTTGAACAGCTCTGATATCTCCTGATCTGAAACATTGCCTTTTGCAATGGGATTTTAAGACAGAATTTTTGAAATATCAGATCCTCGGAATATTTCCCCATTCCCTCTGTTTTAAATTTTTCTTCCAAGTTTTTTTTTTTTTTCCTGACTCTAAAGAATGCCAGGACACATCCTAAAATCAGACATCATTCACTTGGTTCCAAAGAAAGTACTTTTGCCTGCTATTTTAAAAATCTGGGGGAAACTCATGTAGTAACATTGGTTTACCAAAATGGTTTAACAAATATTTCAAGAAATAGGGCTGGTGATGTACCTGCAGCAAGGTCCTGGATTCAAAAATAAACAGAAAAAAACATGGAGGATTAAATGAAATAAGAAGGTTTCTGGGTCAGGAGACTGCAAAGCCAAAGCAAAAAGAATAATAGAAATATATAAGACTCACTTGAGTACAAAAGAAATAAATAATGTAAAGTAGCATCTTGCTTCCAACATGTAGCATCAATGAATGCCAGGAAATGTGATTTCGAAGTATCTGAAATTCAACTGAAAACTTTGCATCAACACTTAGGGAAAAGGAGAGGAACATAAAGTGACAGATTTACTTGGAGTCTTGCAGACTCTTTTTTAGCCAAATTGCTGGTTTGAGACAGCTCATCATCTCTGTAAGAACATGAACTGCAGACTTGTCACTTTCCCCGCTCTGCGCTAATACAAGCTGACTGATTATGTGTCTGCCCTCCCCAATCAGCAGTCCGTTCCCCTTCTCTGCTATGCAGTTAGAGCCAAAGCAAAATCCTCTCAAGGGACTAATGAAGGACTGTCATCAGTGCTGTGCGACTGGATAATGGTGAAATAAATGTTACAGACGAGCCGCACCTTTGTGCGGAAAGTACAAGTCTCACTAACAGAGACAGCGGACTCCATGGGAGGCCCTTAGAGAACAGCATTTAGGTAACAAGATGGGGCTCTTTAGTTGTTTCTGTCCCCTGTTGGCCGGGACTTCCCTCTCCTACTTCTCCATAATCAGGCTTATTTTGATTCAGCCAATCCATTTAGTTGGGTGCACACCTCTAATGGGTTCTCCCAGATACTTCAAAAAGAAACTAAGACCTCAGGTCTCTGAACTCTGGGATGGGAGTTAGTGTTGCTCTTACTCTCTCTGCCCGTAAGAACATCAGTGTTTGGCAAGAAATAATAAATGAGTGAAATGATTTATTAAGTACTTTGATTATTATGTGCCCACATGATTTTTTAAATTAATTAAGTTAATTTATTTATTTTATGTCGTGTGTGTGTGTGTGTGTGTGTGTGTGTGTATACGCGCGAGCTAGGATCTATATTCATATCAGGATATAATTTAATCATCTCCCTGTAAGGACACTCTCATCTGAATGGATGAAGAAAACCAAACGTGGTTGGTTAATGGTTGCCCAGGGTTGTGCAGCTGGTGGTAGTGTGATCCCAGCCTCTGTGTGTTCCACTTCCACACTGAGCGGCTCCTGCCTGTGAGCAAAGGCTCCGCCCTCCTGGAGCGGACTCTGAAGCCAGCACTATCAAGGCAGACAGCCACGCTGAGATGCTACAGGGGATGCACATGGTACGAGGAAGGCTTACAAGCTCCTTAAACCTTCTTTCTATCTTCTCGGGACCCTCCATATCACATGTTGGCAGAGGGGAACAGAGGACAAAGGACACAGGCTAGTGCCCTCAAAACCCAGTTTTCTTGTCTCTGTGGTCAACCTTCCCCCTCCTCTCCCATCCCCTACACAGCCACATCTAAGGTGGTCTTTCCTACACGTGTCTACACCAAAGACTGCAGTTCTCCCAGCTTGAGCCACTGCTATTGTCACTCATCCTACAAAAAAAGCACGGGAAGGAAGTTCAACCCTACTGTCAATGAGACAAGGTAAGTTTTGAAGTTCTGTCTCCAAATTTCCAGACCCAGAGTTCCTCTTGGATTACCATGGAGGCACATAAACCACTCAGAGAGCCCAGGGGGTAGCTGAGATGCCATACCAGGCCACCTGGCCAGGGGGATTCTGGTGCTTGGTTGACATTAGTTACACCATGCCTGGTTGACAGGATGGTCTTATAAATCCATACTCAAGGAAATTAACCTTAGGCTACTTATTCCAATCCTCTGCTACATGGTGGGAAAACTTTTCTGAAACCACAACTTGCAATTTGGTTTTGTTGTGTCCAGTTCTCTTTGGTTTTGGTGTTATTGTGTTTTTCATTAAAAATAAATAATTCCTCAAAAGAATTACTGTTCCACATCCTTAAAGCATGGCTAGGTTAAGTGGTTCTATCTTCCCGTGTGTATTTTATTCCTGGTTTTTACCTCTAGTTCTCAGAAGGCAGAAAGAGGTTTGTGTCCACCTTCCCCACCACTGTGGCTAAGGAGCTGACATCTGCAAATGAGCACCTTTGTTTGCACTCGATAGCCTGGCACCTGGCTGTTCGTTCTTAACACAGCACTGAGAAATCTCTAGGAATCAGGTTAACTGTTCAGGCTCAACTTTTTTCAGAATATATTGTCAAATCCATGTCATCATCGATTGACGAAATTATTTTTACATATCATTAAACTAATACTAAATCAAAAATTGACTTAAATCATTATCGGTGAGCTGAGCACAGTGGCACACATCTGTAATCCCAGCAACTTGGAAGGCTGAGGCAGAAGGATCGCAAGTTCTAAGCCAGCCCCAGCAATTTAGCAGTGAGGCCCTAAGCAACTTGGCAAGATCTTGTCTCAAAATAAAAAATAGAAAGGGCTGGAATTGTAGCTCGGTGGTAAAGCACTCCTGGGTTAAATCCCCAGTACCCCCACCAAAATTATTATCAATGAGTCCATATGCTGATTCCAAAGAGATAATAGATATCAAACTGCTAAAACATTGTACCAGATGTGTGTGTGTGAGAGATAACAAAATATATATGATACATATACACAGTTGTTTATTTGTCATATTTTTTGTATGTTTGAATTTTGACTTACCTGGGGCTGAGAGCAATTTCTTTCAGATTGGCTCTGGCCTTTTTGGGAGGGGATAGCTAAGTATCAAAGGGCCAAAACATTCTCCAGAACATTCCACTTGGGCTCATCTCACATTCGCTGCTCACTCACTGACTCAGAAGGGAATTGCTGGCAGAGGCTCTTAAGAAGCACTTTTTTTAGAATTGCTATGCTATTCAGTGATCCTTCTTGCAAATGATTTCCTTCTCACAACTAGAATGATCAATCAAGAGAGGTTTTCTGAAGAGAAAAGAAGAAATTTTGCATTCCAGGGAGGACAGGTTCTCACAGATTCCAACAGAGACTCTCCCACACAGACCAGGGATAATGGCTACAAGAGCTGTCCGCGATGCCCATCTGTGATGGCGCATGTTACGTGGCTAATACTGCCATGGCCAAAAGCCAAGGCTCAACTCAAAGACGTTCAGACAGAGCAATCAGGGTGGTTGGCCTCTATGTACTTTAGATATCCAGGCCACTAAGCCTCTGTTCTGCCTTCAGAATACCCCAGGTTAAGAAAAAAAATCCAAAACATAAAATTGATCTTTCTTATCATGCACACCCTGTCACTACTGCCCTCGCCCAACTACTCAGCACCCTCTGATGGTGACTGGGGATGGAGTTAGAAGAGTATTTTGAATGCCTTTCCTGGACAGCATTGCTCACTTTAGTTGGTCTTCAACCACACTGAACAGAAATGTCTAGGTGTTCGTCTTTTATGTTTTCCTTATTTATTTATTCAAAGTTCAGAAGTTATGGTCTCATTGTAAAGCATGAAAATCAACCATATCCAGTCATACACCTGTTCCAGTCATATGCCAGTTCCACCACACCTACCCACAGTGATCCAACACTCTCAGGAATCCAGTCAACAGGCTGGTGTGTATTCTTCTTGATCTTTCTTCTTGCGTGCGCATGTGTTCTTGCAGACCCAGACCTAGACAGAGGTTTGTTTGGTTTTGTATAGGGTTTTCACCAAAATGAACCATTCTACACATTATTCTGTAACTTTACTTTTTCACTTGACCATATTGTGGACCTCCCTGTGTATCAGTGAACAAACACTGCATAACTTAAGTATGGGGTTCCAAAGTACAGTCTGTGATCCAGCTACCCATCTTTGCAAATAAAAATCTTGCCAAATGTAATGATGCATGCCTGTAATCCCAGTGACGCAGGAGGCTCAAGCAGGAGGGTCACAAATTCAAGGCCAGCCTCAGCAAATTGGTGAGACTAAACAACTTAACAAGACCCTGTCTCAAAATTTAAAAGAAAAAAAATTTTTTTAAGGGTTGGTGATGCAGCTCAGCAATAAAGTGCCCTTGGGTTCAATTCCTAGTTCTGGTAAATAAACAAATACACAAACTCATTAGGGCATAGCCACATTATTCATTTCTTTATTGTCTGTGGCTGCCTCTGCTTTACAGCGGAGAAGTAAATGGTTCCAATAGAAACGGTATAGCCACAACCTGAAATATGTGCATTTTCCTTTAAGAAAAAGTTTGCCAATCAGGGAAACCATTTATTTCCTCATGATTGTGTGGGTTGGCGATCTGAGCAGGGTTCAGGTGGGCAGCTTTTCTGCTGGTCTCATTGGATGGCAACATTACAGCAGGGCAAGCCCATTGCCCAGATGCAAGCCTCTGTTTCTATCACATTTGTCCCACTGGCCAAAGCAGATCACATGACAAGGCCTAGGATCAGAGGGACAAGAGACTACAAAGGGACCACAATGGTCATATTAGAGGCCATTACTATAGCAAGCTCTTCTGCCCTCCCAGTCAGTACATATAGATACATCCATTAGATGTAGATCTAATCCTACTTTTTATCCTAATTTCTTTAACCATAGTCACATCACTTGTGTATGCACACAGATATATAATTTTACATCAGTGGGATCACATATATGCTTGAGTTTTAAGATAGCATTTTTTTCATAACCAGCAATTTTATTTTAAAAGAGAAAATGCAAAACCTAACATGTTCCAACAAAAGCTTTCTATAGTAATCCCTTGTTAATTTTTTGCACCAAGTGCTCTGTAATATAACTCACTTTTTAGGCTGTATTTGAGTTTAGTTATTACATGAACTACTCAGTCACCATGTATGAATTTTTTATTGCTTGGTGTTAAGATATTAATCACATACATTGCTTGTTTTTATATTTTTTACGAGTCTATGTGGTGTGAATTTGTTGTAGTCACTTCAACTCTGTTCATGAAAACTTACACAGTTTTCGCAAATGACTGGACTGGTCTAAATTAATCTTACAACTCTCTTCATCTCTGAATGCTATATTCTAAATCAGTTCTTCTTCAAAGAGGTAAGAATTGGGGGCTGGGGATGTGGCTCAAGCAGTAGCGCGCTCGCCTGGCATGCGCAGGGCGCTGGGTTCGATCCTCAGTACCACATAAAAATAAAATAAAGATGTTGTGTCCACCAAAAACTAAAAAAAAAAATTCTCTCACTAAAAAAAAAAAAGGATTATTTTGATCATCAAGAGCACATTGTGTTAGGAACTTGTCACCAGAGGCTTGATCCTTTGATCCTTTAGGCTTAGAGCCAGGGAGAGGAGAGGAACCCTGAGCGTGCTGGCTGGTTCCTAGATGCTGGTCAATAATAGTTAACATGTGTGCAGTGTAAGAAAAACTCCATATTATGCAGAATCTCAGTGAGATTTTTGTAGGACAGCATTTTTTTTCTTTTCTTTTCTTTTTTTTTTTTTTTTTTTTTGATACTCTGCTATAACTTAGATTCGGAATGTCTCCCAAAGTCTTGGTCCTCAGCCTGTGGCACCATTGGGAAGTGACAGAATCTTCCAGAGGTGGTAATGTAGGACAGATGAGGCTGGACACTCAGGGAATCTTCAGGAAGCAGGTTTATTTAAGCTGCTGTGGTCCAGAGGGGCTAATGCCGAAAACTCTGGACCCGGGATCTGGAAATTCTTTTAGATTTACACTCAGCAGGGTGATTACACAGCAGTGGGAGGATCCATAACAGTTACCCTCTGTCCCATATTCTTAGATCAGACAGAGGTTTCACAAGTTTTTATAGAAAACAGAAACAGTAACTTTTGCCCAACAAGCTCTTTTGAGAGAGTCTATCACAGCTTTTGTCTGCAAACCTAGCACTTACAAGAAAGAGGAAGCTTCAAGCCACAATGAGCTCTCTGCAGAAATTCTACTGACCTTCTTTGTGAAGATGTTGTTGACTGGAGGGAAGCTTATAGATTACAGCTATGGTGGGGGTCTTTGGAGAAGTTTAATTATGGCAAGAGTTTTTTGGGTGGGGATATCCGGCGGCTGCATCAGTGGGGCCTAATGGAAGGAAGTTGTGCACTTGGGGAGGACATAGGGACCACAGCCCCTCCCGCTCTCTTGCTTCCCAGGACCATGGTGAGCAGCTCTGCATCCCCTCCCATGGTGCTGGCTTGCACAGACCCAAAAGCAACAGAGCCAACCAATCATGGACTGAAACCTCTGAAACCATGAGCCAAAATATAGCTTTTCTCCTTGTTAAACTGATTATCTTGGGTTTTGTTTGTTTGATTTTTGGAACTGGGGATTGAACTCAGGGGCACTTGAGCACTGAGCCACTCCCCAGCCCTATTTTGTATTTTATTTAGAGACAAGGTCTCACTGAGTTGCTCAGCACCTCGTTTTTTGCTGAGGCTGGCTTTGAACTCATGATGCTCCTGCCTCAGTTTCCAGAGCTGCTGAGATCATAGGCGTGCACCACCCTGCCTGGCTCTTGAGTGTTTTTAACACTAATGGGAAGCTAACACATCTCCCTTTACTTGCCTTCTACCTCTCCCTCAACACACACACACACACACACACACACACACACACACACACCTAGGGGAAGGTTATGGTTTATTTAGAATTATTTTATACATACTTCACATTTTTGCTTTTCTTATTCTTTTCCTTTTTTTTTTCTTTTCTAAATACTCAAAATATCTCAGAAATATTTCCCAATCAGCCAGTGTGGCTGCGATTCACTCTTCATGAGGGTTACTCAGGATAGATACTGTGGGATGGCCCATTCACTCTCCATTCAGTTCTCTTCCCAGTAAGAGAAGTTGAAAAGCAGGAGTCTTTGTTTCCTAGGTGTTCGCCTGTTAACCTAACTATGGGTTAATCAAGAAAGTTAAGTCAAGCTAACTCCATTCTGCCCAGACACTCCCCCTGCTCTCCCCGCCCTTCCTCCTTCCTGTTGGAGTCCACGCACCCAGAGGCTGACACCCTCACCCACCTGTACCCTGACCACAGCACTCACAGACTTTCTGAATATGTGCAGGGGTCTGCCACTTCCGGGACCTGGTGGCAATGTGCCTGCTCCTCCTGCCCCCTCCCCTTTGTGGTTCCTGAGGTTTGAAGCTTGTTCTCCACCTGCCTGGCAAGGGCTAAGCCCACCCCCAATGCATAACCCAGGCTCTGACTTAATAAAAGTTTACTTCAGAGGAGTCTGCTGCTGTTCTCTCTGCGCAGAGGCAGCCTTGTCCAAGTTCCTGACAATTAACTTGCTGCTGCTTAGCTTCCATGTGTTCGAGTGATTTAGTCCCATGGCACTTTCCTAATGCGTGGTGTTAGGGTTCCTGATGCAGATTGATTCCCCCCATTCACATCAGGTTAGAAAGGTAAAGACAAGGTAGAGCCCATTTTCCTGCCCCTTTGCCCAATGCCAGACAAGATCATGCAGATAATGATTCTCCTTTTGGAGTATCCCTTATCCAGCCTCCCAGGTCTCAGGAAGCATTCATGGTGGGATAGTAGAAGCCACATGCTGGATGGCAGCTGTGACTTATCTCTACCTTCCTGGTGTCCAAAGATGATCACAGCAATGACAGTACCAGTGGGTCCTTGACCTCCTCGTC
The DNA here is from genome assembly GCF_001458135.2 of Marmota marmota marmota. NCBI lineage: Eukaryota > Metazoa > Chordata > Mammalia > Rodentia > Sciuridae > Marmota > Marmota marmota. The sequence goes on from NW_025999932.1 coordinate 40,795,334, forward strand.
ACCCCAGGGATGGGCTCAGATGGTTCTCCTTCCCTGTCGGTCCTTCCTGGTGTTGCTGAGGTGCTAAATGAACACCTGGAACCCTTGCTTAACTCCACGTTTCTTGTTTCAATTTCAATCAAGTTTTCTGTTATTTCAGCCAGGCACATTATTGACTTAAATTAGAAAGAACTTATTTTAAAATAAGGGAGAAACTAAAAACCAAAAGCAAATGTAATTCCAGATAATAAAACACAGAAGCTATTCCAATTAAAATCAAGCAAGACCCACTGAGGGACGCACCCTCCTGCCATTATTACCTAACAGCCTTCTTGAAGGCTCTAGGGAATGCAAAAAGGCAAATTGGAAACAGCAAACAAACAAAAAATCCCCATGCATACAAAACAACGTAAAGCAAGACAAAACTAGTAAGACCCTGTCGTAATATAATAAACAAAGCCCCACAGATTCACGGTCTCAGCCCTCCCAAGATTGTGTGAGCTCATGTTTGCTTGTATTAAATCCCTTCCTGCTTAAAATACATGGAATGCTTTCTATTTCCTCTACTAAATCCTGACTGATACACTGATAAATTCAACCCTTCCTGTACCAATGTGTATTCATTTTGCCTCACATTTTTCAATATGAACACAAATCATAAACATCCTTGACTAAAACCCTTCATCTATACGTAGGACACTCCTATGCGATTGAATTTTGAAGTGCCAGGTTTGAAAGGCGGGTATGTTTTATTAGAACGCTTTCTAAAAAGGCAATAACAATTCCTATTTCTAGCAGCAATTCAGATTTCCTTGCATACCTGCCAATAATAGGGGTTATTATCGTTTTCCATTTTTTTGTCACTCTAACGTAGGATTAAAATAGTATCCAAAGTGGAATTTGTGTGCTAGCAATTCCTTTTCCTAGTGAATTTAAGCACATTTTTATGTCTCTGAATATCAGTGTTTGCTCCTCCAAAATACTGACTTACATCTTTTGCCTATTTTTTTATTCTGAGCTTTTGTTTCTTTATGTTTTTTGTCTTGTAAGAGATCCTTGTACATATAGGTTTGAACACATTGTCAAATGCATTTTTAATCTATATTTTCTCTGCTCTATATATCAAACATACCCCTTTCCTTTTATACATTCTGGGTTTTCAATCTTAATTAAGAAAGTTCCCCCCCAAATCCTGAATTGTATTTACAGTTTCTCAAATTCCTTTTATAATTTTTATTGTTCTTGCTGGGCATGGTGGTGCACACCTATAATCTCTGCAACTTGGTAGCCTGAGGCAGGAGGATTACAAGTCCAAAGTCAGCCTCAGCAATTTAGTGAGACTCTGTCTCAAAATAAAAGATAAAAAAGCCTGGGGATGTGGCTCATCAGGTAAGCATCTCTGGGTTCAATCCCAAGTACCCCCCTCAATTTGTTTTTGATTGCTCTCTTGTTATATCAATTTTTAGTCCATTTGGAATTTCATTCTAGACCATGATATAAATGGGAAACCAACTTGGTTTTCCTCCAGTTGTGCCTTTGATTAATATTTGATTAAATAAATCTAGCTTTACCTACTTAGCAAAAATCCATTTCTAGTTCTCTTCTTTGCTCCACTTTCTCTATATCAGCCTGCTTATATCAGGTTGGTTCTATTAATGTGGCTTTAAAGTGTGTTCTGAAATCTAGTCATGGAAAGACCTCCTCACTATTATTTCTCCTATTTTGTTAGCAACCTGAGATATGATTATTCTCCCAAATAAGTTTTAAGATCACATTACCCAATTCCAAACCAGAAAATTAACCAACATGGCACTTTAGGCTTCTAAATGAACTTGCATTAAATTCATATTAACTTAGGGGAACTGACTTTTCATTTGTTCAAATAACATTCTTTCCTCACAGGTGCTGTATCTTCTGCTAACTTTTCTCACAGTTATGCTTTAGTCTTTACAACCAAGGTCAATGAAAGTTTTCAGCCTTACCTGGTATTGCTAAAATGGAGAAAAGCTATGGATAGACTATATTTAGCTGATATCCAAACACTTTAGCAAATTTTCTATGGTCCTAGTAGTTTTTTACTAGAGACACTTAGATTTCTGAGAAAGTCACAGGGTAAACAAAAAAAAAAAGTTTTATCCTTTGTCTTTTTTTTTAATCTAGTCCTTTTTAGGCGTTTAAAAATTTTTAAACTGATGCATGATAACTATATATAATAGTTGGTTTCATTGTGTTTTTTCTTGTTGTTTATATTGATTATTAAAATATTGTACTCTCTGACAATGCAAATTCTGCTGTAGGACAATCACACCTAAGTTCAAGTGAGACTAAGAAATGGATGGCAGACCCTGTATTCTCATTATCTTCCTGGGCCAATCTCATAAGCAAAATGGGAACTAAATAACTCAGAAATTCTCAGATTTCTGTATTTAAACTGGAGCTGACAGGTTCTGCTGAATAGCACCAGAATTGGTTTAGACAGCATAGTCCAAATCCCAAATACCCAGCTGGTTATACAACTGATCTTTTTCCATTAACTTACAAAAATTCAACTCCACCTTCTGCCCAGCTGAATTTGAGGGGCTTTGTTTATTATATTATGACAGGGTCTTACTAGTTTTGTCTTACTTTACGTTGTTTTGTATGCATGGGGATTTTTGTTTGTTTGCTATTTCCAATTTGTCTTTTTGCATTCCCTAGAGCCTTCAAGAAAATTGTTGGATAATAATGGCAAGAGAGTGCATTCCTGTGTTAGTCTTGCTTGATTTTAATTGGAATAGCTTTTGTATTTTATTACTTAGAATAATGTTTGCTGTTTGTTATTAGTTATGGGTCTGCCTCGTTTTAAAATAAGTTCTTTCTGACTTAAGTCAATAATGTGCCTGGCTGAAATAACAGAAAACTTGATTGAAATTGAAACAAGAAATGTTGAGTTAAACAAGGATTCCAGGTGTTCATTTAGCAACTCAGCAAAGTCAGAAATGAAATATTTGTGACTGGTTTGGTCTATCCCTCCTACTTATTGCCTCACAGTTACAGAATGGCTGTACCAGCTCCAGGCATCACAGCCACGTTCAAGGTAGAAAGAAGAAAGACAAAGACAACACCAACTATATTGATCCCTTTTTATCATATTAGCAACAGCTCTATCAGAAAACCCACAGCAGATTCCAGATAGCATAAATCACATGACAAGCCCTAACTACCAGAAGCAATTACTCGACTTATCCAGGCTCAGTAATGGAGGTAGTCAGTGCAAGGAAGATTAGAAATGAGTTGGCATTAATCAACCTACTGCATCTGCCAGATATTCTAAACCAATTGTACTTCATTTTAACCCAGAATGAGCTGCTAAATCTATCAAAGGACTTTTCAACATTACTGGATATGATCCTGTAGGGTTGATAAATTCCCCCATAGTTTACTATCTTTGTGCACTTTAACTAAACCTTACTTGGTGATAGTTATTAGTTATTTTTTTCACAGCTGGATTACATTTGCTAATGTATACTTAGAATGTTTGCATATATACTAAGTAAAAGTAGTCTACAATTTTCTCTATGTATCACCATCCATTTTTAACATTTAAATTACATTGGGTTCACAAAATGAAGTGAGAATTTTTCCATCTTTCCTCTTGATTTGAAATTACATAATATTGGAATTACCTGGTCTTTAAGAATTGGATAGAATTCACCAGTAAAACTTATCCTGGTACTTTCCCAGTTTCTCCCATGATCATTAACTGGTCTAATCAAGTTTCCAACTTTCTTAGTTAATTTTAGTAATTTAAATTTTGACTACGTTTGTGCCACAGTTGTGAAGTCTAGAATATACCCTCAATCTCCCCCTTTCCTATGCCCCCAGTATTTTATTGATTGTTTCATAGAACCAGTGGTATTTACCTGTCACATTTGGAGGTGTTCTGTTTCATTAATTTCCATTATCTCTCTGTATTCTAGATTGTTTTATTGTTGCTTTTTTTTAAAAAAAAAAAGAGAATTCTTAAGATGAAACTAAAATCCTTTATCTGTCTCCTTTAATAATAAATGTTCTTTTTTTCTTTGTCTTTTAGATAATTTGATTTCTAGAAGACAAAGAAAATTATTTTGATTTCTTCCTTATTTCAAACTTATCTAGAAAAGTCTTGATTTACAAGTAGTTACATTTTGGGGGAAGAGGCAGTGGTGAGAAGAATCTCTGCCATAAATATTAATGTCATTGGATTGTGACCTGTAATATCTCTACTTTCTTCAATTTGGAAGGGTTTCTTTATAGTCAAATACATGATTGATTTTTTTTCCTCCATGGACAAACAAAAACTGTGTATTTGCTTCTTGAGAAAGAGAGGGTTCCGGATAAATCTATTAAAATAATTATGTTGATTGTATTATTCAATTCTTCGATTTCCTTATTCATATTTGTCTACCGTGCCTGTTCACTGGTTTTGAAAAGAAATGTGAAAATAGAATTCCTGCTCTACTTGCTTTTCCTGAATTTCTAATAGATTGTACTCTGTAGCTGCTGTATTGTTTTTGTGTGTGTGTGTGTTATGATTTCTAGTGTAAAAATTGAGACTTCATTCATTCCCAAAAGCCCCTATGTGTCTTGCTTAATGCTTTAACCTTGAATTCTACTTGGGCTAAAGTTGACACTCCTCTTTGTTTACCTCTGTCTTCTTTCTCTTTGCCTATTCCTTTATTTTTAATTTTGTTCTTTTTTGATATACATGGGAGTAGTATTTATTTTGACATACCCTCATACATAGAATATAACTTCCTATTCTTGTGGTGGTACGTGATGTGGAGTTACACTGGTCAGGTATTCATATGTGAACATAGAAAGGTAAGGTTCCTATCCATTCTACTGTCTTTCCCATTCCCATCTCCCCTCCCTTCCCTTCATTCCCCTTAGTCTAATCCAATGAACTTCTATTCTTTCCTTCCCACCTTCCCTTGTTGTATGTCAGCATCTGCAAATCAGAGAGAACATTTGGCCTCTGGTTTGGGGGGGGGGTTGTCTTATTTTACTTCGCAAGATAGTCTCCAACTCCATTCATTTACCAGCAAATGCCATGATTTCATTCTTCTTTATGGCTGAGTCATATATGTCCTTTATTTTTTCACTTTTATCTTCTTAAGTGTGTTTTTAATAAATATCATAGGACCAAGTGTTCTATATAAAGGAATTTTGTAATGCTCTTTACTATCCCTTCCTGTCCTCATTCCAATTTCTAGATTTTCACAGGATGATTTAGCCTTGATTTTTTCAGAAAATTATTAGAATTTTCTTTGTAATATCTCTCTTATTTTAACATACCCCCAATCTAGCACTCTTCAGGAATTTACAGCTATAAAGTAGGTAAGGAAATACCAAACTGCTATAACAGACAAACCTTGAGATCTAAGAAGTCCAAGTCAGCATAAGCTTATTTTACACTGACACAAAGTGAAGTCTAAGGCAGGAGGCTTGTTCTGTGCAGACCCTCAGAAACCTAGGCTGATGGGAACCTTTTCACCATAAACCCCTGGCTTCCAAGTCTCCTAGAGTCTCAGCATGTGACTGGTAAGTAGAGGAAGAGACAAATGGACCAGCCTGAGAGGGGCTAATGTTCCTTCCAGCTATATTCCAGTGGCCAGAACTCACTCACGTGGCTCCATCAAACTTCAAAGGGGATAGAGAGATGTTGTTTTTCTATGTCCTCAGGGAGAAAAATAAATGGAAATAGATTTAGCAAACAAATTCTGGTCATTGGATGTCCAGATGATTAAATAATCAAGTGACACTCAACAACTCTCCAGGAAATGCAGCCCCAAGTCACCTCATCATTGCATTCAGCTCTAAATCCAGAAACTCCCCCAGTGATGCTCAGCCCTATCAATCAGGAGCAGCTGAGACCCTGAGTGGCAGTGACTTAAATTAAAAGACAAGTAACTGTCCCCACACACATACATATCAAATCTGGAATGTTCCCAATAAAAACAGAATAACCCCCAATAAAAACTCCCTTGTAGACCAAGAAAGCAACAGGAGTCACATGGTAACCGACCACAGAGGTTGTGGGGACCTGCTTCGCAGGAATAGTGAGGTTCAGCCCTGGGTTTGGGGAAGTTACTAGTGGGTGCCCTGATTCTGTTCCCTGAACTTCCTGTTCTTATTTTCCACAGCCCTTGGCCTCCATGTCTCTCTGTCAACATCTCTGAAGTAGTAAGTGGAAAAGCCATCCCCTCAGTCTAATCTTTCCCAAGGGATTACATTTTAATGATAATTAGTTGTTCAAAGTTTATGTAAAAGTCTAGAAACAGATTGTTTTTTCAACTTTGCAAGTTTTCCAGTTCCTGGACTCTTCCTGTCTTGCTGATGCCCAAGACATGGGCAATCTTGGGAGAGAGAAATTGAAGATGGAAGAGGCTCCATAGCCCAGCCCCTGTTGGAACAGCATGCCCACCGCCCCCCACACCATCACCACCACCACAGTGCATGGGTACATCTCTGAGGTTTACCATGTCACCAGGAGCGGAGTTTCCCTAACTGCACATGGAAACGTTCACGGCCAATCATTGTTTTTCTTTCTTCATTCTCTTCCATCTTTCCATTCTGACTTTTGGGCTTGCTTTTTCTTTTTTCAGATATCCCCTTTGGATGTGCATTATATATTCCCTGTGTCATTGCATTCTTGTAAAATATCTTTCCTTCCACATGAAGTATGAAACGTATTTCCTTAAAGCTGAGATTCCACCTATTATAAGATCTACCATCACTTGGATTACCACTGAGAAAGCAAAGACACTTCAAATCAAGTTGTAACATCATGCTTTCTTATATCTTAAGCTTTACTTTATCATCATTGAAAGAAAATTTTCAGGCTTAGTTAGACAAAGATTTTTATCATAAGAATGAAATTATGTCATTTGCTGGTAAATGGATGGAACTGGAGACTATCATGCTAAGTGAAAGAAGCCAATCTCAGAAAACCAAAGACTGAATGTACTCTCTCATATTTGGATGCTGACTCACAGTAAGGGGTCAGGGGTGAGGGGAGGAATAGAAGTTCATGGGATTAGACGAAGGGGAATGAAGGGAAGGGATGGAGAATAGGAATGGGAAAGACAGTAGAATGGATAGGACATAATTTTTCTATGCTTCTACATGAACACATGACCCATGTAACTCCACATCATATATAACCGCAAGAATAGGAAGTTATACTCCATGTATGTATGATATGTCAAAATATATATTACTGTCATTATATCTAAAAAGAACAAATAAAAAATCTGATAAATGATCAGTATGGTTAAAATATTTGAAGTATTATCCAAGGGTCCTGTTCATGTTTATTTTTTCACCTGAAAGTTTACTAAATCTTTAGTCCTTTACTTTAGTATATTCAGATAATCTATTTCACTTATTAAATGTTCTCTTGAAAAATGAAAAAAATTTATCATATTTTACACTTGAGCATTAATCAAAGGGAGAACTGAACACAATAAATTGGATAAGGCACTTTAAATCTTCTTCACAGAGTCCTACAGTACTCTTCAATTCAGAGTTATAATATCATGTTTTAATCTCTACCATTGAGGGAGTCATTGGGAGAGTGCTCCATTATTTTTAGGGTCTGTAAACAAGTCAAGATGGCGCCTGGCATTTTGCCAGAGGGAGTGGTTTGTGAAGTAATGCCAGCGAGCCATTAAGTGTGGAGATTCCTTATTGGTTGATTGTGTATCTAGTTTATGTTAATTAAGATAAGCCGTGTGTAATGTATATATACCCCTCCTATCCTACAATAAACGGCTCCCACTCCTGCTGTATCAATGTACACAAGTTGCTCGTCACCCCCCGGCTATTTTGCTGCAGCCGGACTGCGGCACATTATTATCTCCAAAATTCTCATCCCAGCCTCTCACCCTTGTTCTGCAAGCTTTGAGGCCACCACTTTTTTTTTTAATCTTTTCAGAAGATGCCAGCAGAGTTTCACACACCCAGGACTCCTATTCCTTCCTGGTCATTAAATGGTTTGTCCTGAGATGTTGCTCTAGTCAAAAGTGAGCCATAGAGTTCTGTGGTCACCAGCTGAGGCCTCACTTGCAGCTGCAAACCTGCCCCATCAAAAGAGGCAGAAGAGCTAGAGATGGAAATGGAAGGAAGTTAGGATGCAGTGCACCCACCAGCTGCCCCTTGACTTTTCCTGTATGTTAATTACATAAGGCGAAGGTGATCTAAGTGAAATATAAAGCAACGATCAAGCTACACTCCCCCTGCCATGAATTCCTACCACTGCAACACCTTCTATCCCATGTGGCAAGAAATAGTTCTGCATCTAAACAACTCTCTGCCTATGGGAAGCCCCTATCAGGTAAAAATAGAAGACACTGAACAAGAGAGGATTAGGAGTTCGCGCTCAGGACTGGTTTGGGAACCAACACTCTCCACCTGCCCAGAGTAGACTTTCACATAAGAGCAACAAAATGGCAATCCCAACTTCTCAGGGAGTCCATCCAGAAGGAGGACAGGCCAGCCTGGTCAACACAGTGGCAACAGAGCTGTCGGTGCAAATGTGATCTCAGCTTAAGCATGGACAAAAAGTCTCATATTTCAGGAACAAATGAATATAACCTGTGAGCCTTGCCACCCAGAGATCTGGAAATAAATACCCCCACCCCCACTCTCTCTTTCCCTTCTTCACTCTTATTTTTTGTTCAGTTTTGTTTTTAGGTACTAGAAATTGAACTCAGGAGCTTTTTACCACTCTATATCTCCAGCTCCTTTTATTTATTTGTTTGTTTATTTGTTTATGTATTTATTTATTTTGAGGCAGGGTCTCCCTATGTAGCTTAAGGCTTCACTAATTGTCCAGGCTGGTCTCAAACTTGCAATTCTCCTGCCTTAGCCTCCAGAATCAATGAGACTGCAGGCATGTGACTCTGCACCCAGTAAAATTAAGGTTCTCTAAGATGAGACAGCACAGATCCAAACAGGACCGGAGCAGAAACGAGTCTTCATTCAGAGCCCTTTGCAGTGGTTTCCCCAGACATTCACCAGCGTAAGCTGCCATCTTTCTAACAAGATGAGGGAGCTGGCCCCTGGGGCTTCAAAATGAAGTCTTGGCTTGCCCAGGATCCCAGCACACTCAGTATTTATGTTTAGCATTAAATACCTCATGCAAAAATCATGACCTTAACTCCTGGGGCTCCTGCTCCCTCAGAAACAACTCAAGTCAAAGCTTCAGGTCACCCATGCTACCACCAAAAGGGGATGCAGATTAGTACCCCCAGAAGCAAATCATTTCTGCAGCTTCAAATTCTCCTTCATTTAATTAGCATGGCTGGTATGAGCTGAGTCATTTAGAATTCTTTATAGCCTCCTAATGGAAAAGTTAAATCTTTAGAAAACAAAGCCCAGATGTCTTGAAGTTGAACCTTGAATTGAAATAAAATACAGGCTATGATTTGTCTTAGGAAATATCAGCTTCCCAACTGCAACCAGAACTACTCTGACTTTAGTAGCACCATTTGAAGTGTTATGTACAGGACTCATAAGATCTAATAATTCCTTTGTGAACTATGAAAGAAATCTATCATTGAGGACTTTGTGGTCAGGAACACAGATTTAGGGGGTCAAAACACCAAGCATTCCCATTCTTGACCCTTCCACATGAACCCTTAATTAATTATAGGTGTCCTCATGTGAAAAACACTTTCATAACTGAAGGGTGACCCGTTCCCATTCATAAGCAGACCACAAATCAGTCATAATTCCCTAAACACTAGGAAAGAGCAGCTCGATTTGTATCTGTGTTGAACTTCAAGTGTTGCATAATTTATATCTAAAATCCACTCTCATACATCTACTAAAATACCCACTCTGACCTTCGCTCCCAATCCCAGCTGCATTAAAAGGAACTATAAATCACTGGAGCACAGGCGCCCAATCACAGCCCGGCTCTCTCAACGCCTGGCAACTTCTCCCCTTGATGAGTTCATCATCCCCTAGAACAGGTTATAAAAAATTGTTCACATTTTGAGATAATAATTCAAATAATAGCTCTTCATTTTATGCTGAGGCTCGTTGTCCACCCGGCTGAACCCAGTGAACGTGCAGATGTGCATCCAAGTTCCATAGAACCTTCCATTTAGCCCTGCCTGAGAACACTACCCTCCGATCCAGGCTTACACCCATCCATGACCTGTTCTCACGTTAGCAGAGCTATGCTTTTGTTACAGAGCTGGGGCCTTTTGAGAAACTAAGGCCCCATGAAGAACACCCCAACTTCAAACCCTGATTCTCACAACTGTGTCAGAAAGATTCCAGATGTGTTGCTCAGAGGAATAGGAATGAGTTTATTAAAGGGATAGGAAAAAGGAAAGGGGACACTCTCAATGGGGAAAGTGGGTCCTCTCAGAGAGAAAAGAGACAATGTGCCCCTCTTGCACTCCAGTTTTATTGGGGATCCCAAAGAAGTTTCCAGAGAGTCTTGCCCAGGTCCACTTCTTCACTTTTGTCTGACAACAAGATGACACCAGACTTTTAAGCCCCCACTGCCTTGACCACTCTAGGTCATGTTGGCCCATGCTGACCAGTTCTAATTGAATTCTTACCCATACATTTTTACAGATTTTATGGTTAGGAAGAACTATTCTTATCTCTCAGATTTTCAGGATCTGGTCACCAAAGTCTCCTGGGTTCCTCCCATTGACATTATCTTGGGCCTGCATTTCTTCTCCTGCAGCTAACAGGCAGTTTGCTGAGGAATGTACACATCCTGTCCACTGAGGCCAAGCAGGGCTTCGGGTAAATTACCTCTTGAAAAGAAGCACAGTGGGGTCAGCACAGTGGGCCCATTTTATAGAATTATTCTTTTAACTTTGTGCTCTCAGTATCATAGTGAGAGACTCTCACCTCCTTTCTTTTCTCTCTCTCTTATCTTAAGGGATGACTTTTTTCCTTGTGACATTCTCAACTGCGGCCCAGGCCTCTCTCCACGAGAACCAAGTCAGCAATGTGCCAATTTGTTTGTTCTTCCTACATTTCTGAGCCTTGAGATCATGCCTGGCCTCTTCACCTTAGAGGACAATTCTTTACTGCCTGGGCAGGGTCAAGAGCTAGACAATGCACAAACACACTACTCAGGGTCAAAGGTGTTCTTCCAGTCTTCAATTTCAGAACCAAAGGGAAGGAAAAGCTGAATATATAAAAGGCCACTCTGTCTTCCTTCAGGAAAAAAATCCTCTGAGTCCTGATCGTCAGGACCAGATGCCCTTGGAACAGGAAGGTGGGAATCCAGATGAGAATAAGAATCAAGAAGCTCTCGGCAGAACCTGGTGCACAGAGGCCAGGAATGAGTAAGACCCTGGCAAGGGTTAAAGCAAAGCCGCTTGCTAGATCCTAAAGGAGGATAAAGGTGATGCCCAGCTTTGTAAAGAGAAAAGGCGCCCCCGTGGCAATGGCAGAGTGCTCTGTCAAAACTATAATCTCTGAAAGATGTTAAAATGGATTCTCCCTGAGTCCATTTACAGTCACCTGGAACAATATGCAGTAAAGGGAAGCCACCCGCATGGGTTTATGAAAACAAACTGTTATCAGCCTCACCTCATTTGGCTCTATGCTGGAGTGACAGGCAGGTGCTGGAAAGCAATAGATGTTATCTCTGGAGACTTCTGTTAGGCTCTGGGTTTGCTTATTGCCACCAGCAACCTAAAGAATTGGCCTTTGATTGAGTAATGTGCAGCCAACAAAGAACAGAAAGCCCTGTTTGGGAAAGAAAGGGGGACAGAAGGCAGTGGGAAAAGTGAGGTCCACTCACTCTGTCCAGCTTCAGGGGCACACAAACAGTGACAGATTCAGAGTGCCTGGAAATTTGAGGTGGAGGGACCTATCGTCATTCTGTGCCCATGGTAGCTCACAGCGGCTTTTGTTCATCCTGGTAATGAAATCCACTTCACAATTATGATTAATTTTCTGAACTTGTGTCTAATGAGTGATTGTTTTTAAAGATTCTGTCCTGAGTTGCTAACAAATCCTGAACAAGTTTTGTTAATGTGAAAATCTAAATAGACTCAACTCTGGGTCAAAAGTGATAATGCATTTTTACTATTTTTGATAAATATTAACTTTTGCTAAGGTGAATACTTGTCCTAGTTTACCAGGGAAGTTTCCACTGCACGCCTATTATCTGAGCAAAATCATTCCTATCTCTCCTCTAGCTGCCATCAGGGACCCAGGCTGGTGACAAATCATATGCTTATCCCAGCCCTGGATCACATATAAGGCTTCTTTCCCCACCAGGCTCCTGTCTCCCAATAACCCTTCTGCCTTCTCTAGCCCATTACTTTTCTACTGCTCCAAAGATCATTAATAATTCATTATTCATATCCCACTTACTTCCAAAAGGAATTAAAATTGTATACAAGGCATTCACTTGACAAATATTTACCAGACGTCAAAAGTTTCCATGAAGGCCACCTGAGGATATACCTACCTATGCACAAACTTGTTCAAATAAAAGTTTAAGAGGCAACAAAATCCATCCAGAAGTGGAAGATTATTGGATTAGAGACAATGGGTGAGACAGTAATTAGAACTCTTTCTATATTTGCCTTTAAACTTCCTGGCAATGAAACCAAAAAGTAAATTATAAAGTGTGGAACATTGGTCATGTTGCCAGAGGACATGAAGGACGCTGAGTCCTAGAGAATGCAATCATGTATTCATTAAATATGTACGGAGTACCCACTGTGTCCTAGGGATTGTTCTGTGTATCAGGATATAAAACAGAACAAAGAGACAAAAATCCCTGCCTGCCAGGAGCTTATATTCCTGTAGAGTTAGAAAATAAGGGGCTGGGGATGTGGCTCAAGCGGTAGCTCGCTCGCCTGGCATGCGTGCGGCCCGGGTTCGATCCTCAGCACCACATACAAACAAAGATGTTGTGTCCGCCGAGAATTAAAAAATAGATATTAAAAAATTCTCTCTCTCTCTCTCTCTCTCTCTCTCTCTCTCTCTCTCCCACTCTTTAAAAAATAAAAAAAAAGAAAAAAAGAAAATAAATAGAGAATGTGCCAGATAGTGGTAGCGCTATGGAGAAAAATGAAGCCCAAACTACAGAGGGCTTGGAGAAGGGCTGCAGTTTTAATAGGATGGCTAGGACTTTTCAGAAGTGTGAAGAGGGAGTGGTCATGGGGATTTCTTGGGAAGAGTCTTCCAGACAGAAAACAGCAAGAGCATTGACACAGCTGGGTGTGGTGGTGCACACCTGTAATCCCAGCAGCTCGGGAGACTGAGGCAGGAGGATCACGAGTTCAAAGCCAGCCTCAGCAAAAGTGAGGCACTAAGCAACTCAGTGAAACCCTGTCTCTAAATAAAATCCAAAATAGGGCTGGGGTGTGGCTCAGTAGTCAAGTGCCCCTGAATTCAATCCCTGGAACCCACTTCCCCCAAAAAAAGCATTGACACATAAGACCAGAATGGTTCCAGAACACAACCAGGAGCAGATTGTGAGGACATCAAGTCAGGAGTGGGGCAGGAAGGGACACAAAGTGGAGGTTTTTCCTCCCTAAAGATGGAAAGCCACAGGAAGATTCTTGTTGGAGAAATATCATGACCTGACATGTTTCACAGGCTCATTCTGGCTGCTCTGTTAAGAGTAGATGCAGAGGAACAAAGGACAGAAGTAGACCAGTTAAGAGGCCAGTTAAGGACCGTGTGAAATTATCCAAGCAAGAGAAATTGATGAGCAATGGTCAGGTCTTGGGTGTGTGTCAAGGTAGAGGCAATAGTATTTGTTAGCAGATTGCAAGTGAAGTGAGAGAGAAAGAGAGGATCAAGATGGGCCTGGCACCGTGGGGAAAGAGCGGGAGTGTGGTTCGAGCCATGTTAGATGGGACATACCTAATGGACATACCCAGAAATGTCAAGTCAAGCAGGTGGTCAGATAGGAGTCTGGGGTTCTTGGGAGTCCTTACAAAAGGACATGGAATGGTAAAGTGGACAACGTCTTTAATAGATATTTATGCCAAAATTCAGAAACATTTGTTTTATAGCCATTCTCCTATCAGCCTGCAATAAAAATCAAGGGATATTTTTCAACCATAACTAAGTGAGGTCCTTTCCGGAGGCATTCAGATAGTGTAGCAACTGTCCTAAGATGCTGCCTTCAGGAACATAACTTAAGGAGAGAGTGTACTGAACCCAGAGGAATGGGCAATTCGTGCAGATCTCGGCCTGCCTCTCATCACTATGATTTCGAGCTTGCCTTGGGCAAGAGTGAGTGCTTTGATTGGACTTATTCTCTGGAGCTGATGGTCAGGCAGCAGAGCTGACACTTTGCTATGAAAGGAAGAGAGTCTGATAAATTCTCACCCAGATCAAAGCCTGTCTCACCCTTACTTGAAGGCTGGTCACTGGGATACCCGAAAGACATAGCTGCATTTTCCTTTAAAAAGATCCATGAACTTATAAAAAATTGGCAGATGAATCTAAAACTGAAAACCCAGAATGAAAAGCCAGTGCTCAGCAACAATCTGGAATTATCCAGATTGGGTAAATCTTTTCTGGCAAAAGTTGGGATCTCAGCCAGTGATTAGCATAGACAGATATAAGTTTATTCCTTCTCCAGACAGTAACTGAAGAGTCCAAACCACACCAGTCTAGAGGGAAAAAAGAAGTGTGCAATTGTCAGAAATATAACAGAACTATCAAGAGTACATATCAGTAACATAAACTGGGAAACATATCCATGTTTGGTTTTGCCTCTGAGAGTGTAAAAATCACATTTTTAAAATAACTTGAAACCAGGGATTTAATTTGTCTTGCTAAGTCTGTATCCCCAACATCTCCCAGAAAAAGATTAGCATATAGTAGGTGTTCAATAAAACATTGGCAGAGGTGTTGGAAACAGGGCTCCAACAAACGCACCGGGGAGAGCGCGGCGGAGGAGCGCGCGCCTGGCTCGGGTAAGGGCTGCGGACCTCGCTCCCTGCGCTCCTGGGGAGACCCGCCCCGGTGCCTCCAATCAATATAAACTTCTAAAAAAACAAAACCTGCGAGCGCCATCTTGTGGAAAGCAACATGACAACATCCCAGATTCCAGTCACCAGGCTGGGGGTGGACACTGGCACTTACTTATGTGACAAAGTGCTAAAAGGCCAGGAACTGCTGGAAGTGGAAGGCTAAGAAACTTGTCTTGAAACTGTATTTGCATACCAAGTACCAAGTTTGTCTTGGATTTGGGTGAAGTCCATGGAGATTGTAGGGGGCAATCTAATCTCCCAGAAGTCAGCTCTTGACACTGCCCCCTGAGTATAATTGAGAAGTGTCCATCTCAGAAAATGTCTTTAACCAGTTCTCCATTCTGCTCCCAGCAGTTTGTAATAACCTAACCTTGCATTCTTCCTGGGTGCTTCAAGAGACCCCTTGGATGTGGTCCAAAGAGCTCTCTGGACGCTTCAGAGCATCTTCTGACTTCCGGCTGCTCCTCCACTCAGCCCTGCACCCATAGGCTGGTTTAAATTTGCCTCTCTTCTGATTTCCCCCATACAAGTGTGGGGAGGGGCAGGAATAGTCATCTGATCATCATCTACTTGCTGATCTCAGGAGACCCCCAAACACAGCACCCTTGAGTTCTGTGTGGCCTCTCTGTCCCACTGGGCTTCTCTTTTGTGTCATGCCCACCCCATTCCCAGGAGCCAGGCACAGGCCACCAAAGGAGGATGTGAAAAATCCAGTAACACTCATGGTACACCCGAGTTCTTTAGGTTTTGTGGCTAAATTGGAGCTTTGGTGGAACCTCTTCAAAAGAGTAAAGAATAGTAATTACAAATTTAGATTCAAACGTGATTATTTATTTAGACTGGAAAATCACAGCAAATTACAGGCACTTCAAAGATGCAGCTCCTTTTCCTCTGAATTAGTTATTTGACAACTGACCAGAAATGCCTAGGTAGTAATGGATGGCAGGCTGGCACCCTCTTCCGCGGAGGGTCAGTCTGCAATTTCAGCAAGTCCATTCACAGTGGCCAGAGCATGTGAACGTCACTGGATTCCCCCAGCCATGAACCCACATGTGTGAATTCTGTCCCCTTCAGGGCAGTTCCCTGCCCACCTGGAACAGTGCTCAAGAGGATGAAAGGGGAGGTCATCCGGGCAGCTTAGGGGTCTTTGTCCTGGGGAGCAGCATAGATGCTTAGGATGCTTTGGGAGCCACGTGTCCCAACTCTTCAATTTAGCAGCCACCCACAGACTCGGCGCTGGGCCTCGAGATTCTGGAAGGATGTGTACAGTCCCCACAATCCACAGGGCTGCAACTTCCACCTGACACAAGCAATGACGAAATCTTCCTGGCCAGTCCCCTCCGCTAGGAGATGGGCTGGGAAAAGGAGGTCGAGGCAGGTGCATGGTCTTAGAACCCCGGCGACCGTGCAGGTGGGGTGAGGGGCGGGGCGCTGTCTCCATGGAAACAGGGCTCCAACAAACGCACCGGGAGAGCGCGGCGGAGGAGCGCGCGCCTGGCTCGGGTAAGGGCTGCGGACCTCGCTCCCTGCGCTCCTGGGGAGACCCGCCCGGGTGCCTCCAGCCTTCCAGGCTTGGCAGATCCCGAAGGAGGAAGGAAGGAGCACTGTGGAGGGTCGGGGTAACAAAGAAGCGTCAACTCGACAGACTCCTTTGTTTCTCTCTCCCCTCTCTGCGCCTCCTCCGCCTTGCCCTCTGTCTTCCTCTCACCCCATCTCTCACCTTTATGAAGGGCAGTGTTCAGTTTTGATACTTGTACAAATAAAGGAAGACCCGGTCCCTTGCACTCCAGAACACTGGCCTTGAGTTGAAAGGAAAAGTGTAGATGCCGGTGGTGCATCTTCCTTACCCCTGCAAGGCCCCGAGGATCCACCAGGAAAAAATCCCCAGACCTGAAATCCCAGGCTTGCCTAGCCCTACTCCTGTCACCCAAGGCAAGTCACTCAGTTTCCCCGTGTTCCTTCCTCCCAACCTCTGTAAACAGGGAGGGAAACAGCGGTCCTAACTAGCCTTCCAGGCACTTGGTGAGCATTGGTGTTTTACCAGTATTCTATGCCATGTGTGGGCTCCAAGTCGCTCTGCTTGAAAGTTCAAACTTGAATACATTTATATATATATATATATAACTTTATATATATATATAAAATCTCCCTAGGAAGTTACGTTTTAATGAGAGCACTGGGTGTCTATACTACTAACAACTGCAGTGATTGGTCCAAGGGGGTTCAACAGAACTTTTTGACTTCCATGTTTGCCCCTCCCCATGTTTTAATGTGGATCCAGATCAGCCCAGGCATGGCACAATGGAACTTTCACAATAGGTCATCCTTGTTCCCCCGCAAGAGGGAAAGCAGCTGCTTTCATAGAGAATCCTGGCAGTAAGTTAAAGGGCTTAGTAACAGCCACAGAAGATAACAGCAACAAGCATGGCTTGCTTTGCAGAGCACTTGTAGGGTTCCCTGGGATCCTTTACAGAAATGAGATTCCTCTCCTTGCTCCAACTAGTATTTCTAAACATTTGCTGGAAGAACCCCAGTGTCACCCAAGAGCCCCATGACCCACCCCGTTCTCTTCTCTAGCTCCTCTTTGCTGTCTGAGTCCACCCAGCACTTGTCCCTTGGGTTTTCCCAATGAAGGAGGGTAGGTTAAACACATGGGAACTGAAATATCCAAGACAGAAATCTAATTTGCAGTTAGTCTCCTGTGGATCATCCATTTGGTCTCCTGAAATCCCCCTATGTGCCAGGCATTGTAGTAGGCTACCATCTTATGGATGAGGCAGACATACAAGCAAATGAGTGGACCAGTGGCAGCGCAAAGAGAGCTGAGGGAGGAGACAGACTTTTTCTGCAAGATCCTGCATGTCTTCCCAGTAGAAGTGAATTTGACTTGAGTTTTGAAGAATAAATAGAGTTGCTGCTTTAAAGTGATAGGAAATTCAAAAGCAAGGCTGGGACTCCAAAAGAAATCCCACTGTGGAAGAGTCAGCAGAAATAACATTTGCACCCTCCAGAAAACAAGCAAGATGATGAATATTTGGGAGCAGAAAAGTGAGAGCCTGGAAACCCCAGTGTTAAGGATGTGCAGGCAGGGCGACTCCTGCACTGGCTCCAGAGACACAGGCGCCCATACCATCCAAGCTAAGGCACCACCAGCCCAAAGGCCTGGCCTCTTTCTAGGCTGACTCTTAATGTTTCAAAATGTAACATTGTTAATAGGTACAAAAAGAACTGACAGGAAGTGGGCATGGTGGCATACACACTTAATCCCAGCAGCTGGGGAGGCTGAGACAGGAGGATTGCAAGTTCAGAATTAGCCTCAGCAATTTAGCAAGGCCCTAAGCAATTAAGTGAGAACCTGTATATAAATAAAATATTTTAAAAATGGCTAGGGATGTGGCTCAGTGGTTTAAGCACCCCCTGGTAAAATCCCCAGTACAAACAAACAAAAAAAGACTGACATGAAAGATACATGCAGAGTTTTGAATAAACTGATCTGTCCTACAACCAAATCTCTCCAGTCTCCTCTTGGAAGTTCCCCCCACTACTCTCCACCAAAGCCAGAGGCTTGTCTTGCATCATGAGACAGGGTATGAAGCCCTGCCCTCCCATTTCTCCTGATGGAGACAGAGTCATTGTGTCCTGTTAAGAAGGGAACTCAGCTGAAGATTCCCCACCCTCCCCAGAACTTAGCCAGTGATCTGCATTCATGAATCCTCAGCCCACCCCTGCTGATCTCCTTGATCTTGCTGTTTTATTTGGCCTTTTCACTATCAGGTCGTGCAGCTCAGAATCTTTCAGCCTAGAAGCATCTGCCTAGGTTCTTTCTGTTACACCAAAAAAAGAGATGCTGGCTTAATAATGGAGTTTACTCCATTTAATCCCACTGTGGTGGTTAATTTGGGTCGTCACCTTGCCTGGATTTGAGGATGCCTAGAAAACTGAACTGGTAAATAGGCTGTGTCTGTGAGGATATTTCCAGAGAAAACTGGCATGGGCGACAGTGAGCTGAGTGGGGAAGACCATCCTATAGATTAGAGGTCCGGAATGAAAAGGCAGAAGAGAGAAGCTAGTCCTGCTCCTGCTCTCCCTTTATGAAAGGTTTGCTTTCCTGCTGCTGATGCCCATGGACATCAGACTCTAGGTTCTTCAGCCTTTGAACAGGATATACAGCCGCTCTCCAGGGAGACCTTTGGGACTTTAGCCTCTGACGGAATCAGTCAGGTCTGCACCTTCTTCCCCGGCCCCCCCCCACCTCTTTCTCATCCTGAGGCTCCACCTTCTTGGACTGAGCAACTACTGGTCTCCTCATCTCTTCAGCCTACAGATGGCCATTGTGGGACTATTCAGCCTCTAATTGTGTGAGCCAATCTAATAAATCCCCTCTTAGAATTACATATATTCTATTGGTTCTGTTTCTCTGGAGAACACTAATACAGCCTGTATGCTCTAAATGTGGAACCAAGAATCTGGGCCCCACTATGATGCTTTAGCCTTTTGGAGAAAGGGATGCGTAGGCAGCCTAGCCCAAGTCCTGAGCTGTTTCTCAACTCCAGGATGAGCTTTTCAGTCCTGTCCTGATGGGGGTTGTGACACACTTCAGCTTTATGCTGGTTCGCAGCTTCTAGCCATGCTTTCAGAGCTGATGTGTGTGTTCCCATGGCTGGGAACTTATTGCCCCAGGAGCAAAGCCTGAGTGGTTCATGGACACAACCTAAGGAAACAAACACCAGTACTTCCCACCCGGGGCTGAGCTCTCAGTTTTCTGAACTCCTGAAAACAGGCAGAGCTCAGCAGCTCTCAGCAAATCAGTCTGTGAAACCAGTTTTCCATAGGGTCTCAGGGATCCTAGGAAGCAGTGGGGAGAGATTCAGGGACAGCACCCAGTGATATGAGGCACGCCCAGAAGCCACTAGATCCCAGAACTCTGGAGCCTCTTGGCTGCAGACATTTGTTTCTTTAGAAAGGACTTACTGCCACAAGGCTGTCCCTCAGTGAATAAGGATATGGGTCAAATAGGTTAATAGGTCTAGCAAGGTCACCCATTCTCTATTCTCAAAATTCCTAGCTTCTGGAAACTTGCAGGCTACTAACACCATCTTGGGCCCTATGGCATGTGCAAACTAACCATCTCATCTGGACTTCGGAGATTTCCAGTCTTCACAATTTCATAATTGACCTGGGTAATTAGGCTTGGGTATTTACCTGCTCTGGTTTTGGGCAATCATACCCCCCCCCAAAAAAGTCCCCTTTTACTTGATCCTACAGCCTTCCCAAAAACCATGGAGGCACTTTCAGGTCGTAAAAGATACCTTCCTCTCCTGATCTCTTGATTCGGTCCTCTCAAGTCCATTGTGTGGAAACTTGGACCCTCCAGCCAATGCTGCTGCCCTTAATTGTTTATGTGGGTGGAGAAACAGCCTATATACCACTATGGGAGGTGGGGGAGAGGCTATGACACTGGGCAGTAACAGCAGAGCCTCTTCCCATAAATAAGCTCCACTGGAACTGCCCCTGGCTAGCTTTTAATTAAGTGGGGACTGTCCAGCCCCTTCACAGGCTCAGTGTTCCAGGAGCACTGAGTTTCCTACACTGGTTTCCTACAGGTCCCCCATTACCTCCTCTTACAGATAATTACTCTTCCAACTCATGTTAAAACTCTCCTCTTTTTTCATTCATTACATAATCACTCTATATTGTATTTTTATTTCTCTCTGCTTAAGCAAGACACTTTCTTGAAACGCTTAGGTATGCTTTCTGTAAACTGCCACCCAGTGCCTGACATAGCATCTGGCACATAAAAATGTCTGCAAGAAATGTTTATGGAAAGAAAGAGAAAGGAAGCAAAGAAAAAAGAATAGAAGGTTTATCATTTTCAGAAGGACTTTCATTGCTGTCTGGTTAATACACTGAATGATAAAAATCAGGATTCACAAATCTTTGAGCAGCCTCAAAGGGTGAGACAAAACTAGCAATGTAGTGGCAATCCATGTAAATACCAGTTTTAGGTTCAAAAAAGTAAACGCAAATTTAGCAGAGAAAGAAAACACACATAAAGGACACGAAAGCTGCCTTCAAATGTTTGCAGCTCACTGTGGAGCAAATCTGTTGTGTATAACTTCAAAGAGCAGACCCAGGAAGGCTGGCTGGAAGCCCAAGGAAAGAAGATAGTAGTAGAAGTTCTTCCCATTTGTTATCATGTGCTAAGTACAGTGCCTGGCACATAGAATTGCATCTTAGTTATCACTATTATTACCAGCGTCATAGTCATTATTGTTTGTTAGAGCTGCCCAACTGTCTTCCTCAGTTGGAAATCCAAGGTTATCCCCCTGAAGTGACCTGTCTGGGCTATTTGCAGACCTGATCCCTAACCCACTTGTGGCTACCCTTTTTGCATAACCCTGAGATTCTAGGAACAACACCCCCTATGTCCCTGTAGTAAAAACCACAGATGCAAATCCTTCCTGAGGAACCCATTTTCCCACTCCCAGCATTCCTTGCAGTGTCCCTCCTACCAACTCCTCTGCAGCATCTCTTTGAGGTTGGAAAATAAAACTGCTTTGTGTGAAAGCTCTTTCAATCTCATATAGATACAAATGCCTTGTATCTTTGGGGATATGCCAAACTGCTCTTAGTATTTCAGAATTAATCTTATTAGAGAAAGCTCTGTTTAATCCCTACTGCTGTTTACCAGAGAGGTTCAATAATTCTGCACCTGTTCCTACGGCTGCTTTACCACAGACCCTTCTCTGATTCACTACTGGGAGGAAAATGCGTCTGCAAACCTGGACAATGGGAATCTCGCCTTTGGTTTAATGACAGTGGTGTATACAGTGGCGTTTAAGTCTTTATCTCAATCTCTTAGAAAAAGAAAGAAAAGTAAAGGGCAAGGGGAGCGTGCCAATTGTGAATCATAACCAACGATATAATGAAGTCGCTTCATGAACTATCCAACTCAATATGATTATTTATGATAACTATCAGTATTGCTCAGAAAAAATGGAGTCCACTAGAGTATCTGCTGTGTCTTCCCAAAGAATACAGGAAACTCCTGTCCTTGACCAGATTACCTAGTTCATAAAATATATTTTGTATATAAATAAATATGTGTGTGTGTGTGTGTGTGTTTTCAAATGAAACTGCTGGTTCTCTCACTCCCAATACACTTCTGGACCTTGTCCATTTGGAACCATCCATGAATCATCCAAACAACCAACCATACAAGATACTCGTTCATTCTTTTTGACAAATATTTGTGGAGCTCCTACTAGGCGCCAGGCACTATTCTAGGTAGTATAAATACAACGGTGAACAAGAAAGCAAAGTTTCTATTCCTAAATACACAGAACCATGGACCTGATTCATTAAGGACTGACAAAGTCAGGAGGAAAATGAAACAATGTGAAGAGATTTATGGTGGCCAGCTGGAGACGGGGCAGATGAGATCAACAGCTCAGGGAGGCCTCAGTGGGCAGGAGACATTTGAGCTGGAACTTGAGGAGCAGGAGTCAAGTGTTTGAAGATATTCAAACGGATGAAGACCTTTCCAGACAATGGGAAAGGCTAATGGAAGATGCCTCAGGTGGAAACAGGCTATATACAGCAAGGGGAGGAAGCAGGGCCAGTGTGGGTGACCTTGGGGGTCTTTCAAGGTGAAGTGCGGAGGTGGGTTTAAACAAAAGAGCAACACAATCTGTTGGATGCTTTCACAAGATCACCTCTGAAGAGTGGATTGGTAGAGCACAAGAGCCAAAGCAGAGGAACCATTATAGAAAAAAATGGTGATTTTTACACAAGGATGATCACACAGTGGTGGAAAGAAAAATTAATTCAGGGTACTTTTGTAGGAGATGAACCAAGAGGACTTAAAAATTTAAAATATACTGTGGCATCCCTGTGACTTCGCCATAGGGATGACTTATTCATGAATGTTTGGGAGGATGAAAGAGAAAAGGCTGCAGGTTTCTTCATTTTAGCATTGGGAGAATTATATAAGAGGTTCCTGAACTTTCTCAGTTCTTGGTATCTTTGGTTTCTGAGTTTTTCATGGTGCCAGAAGTCCAAAGGAAATCCCTAACCATTCCATTCTAAAAAGTTTACCCAAATAAAAAAATATTTGTGGCTCATCCATATGTCACATTTATTTTTTGGCAGTACCAGGGATGGAACCCAGGGGTGCTCTACCACTGAGCTGCATCCCCAGCTCTTTTTATTTTTTTATTTTGAGGCAAGGCCACACTAAGTCACCCATGCTGGCCTTGAACTTGCAATCCTCCTGCTTCAGTCTTTTGAGTCATGGGGATTATAGGCCTGTGCCACCATACCAACTTTTGGTCACATATTTATGTCCCAACTCAATATGTAGAAGATGAAGGAAGAATTAATGTTTTTATTTCATTCTTAAATAGCCACAATGACCTATAATGGAGAATGTGTACCCACTGAGAGGTGTGCAATCTCAGATCTTGGAATCACATGGGGCAATGGCCAACCTCGTTTCCTCTTCCACACCAGTTTTTGTACATACTTGGCTTCTGATCTCAACAACTGCCAAAGACTCAGCTTTGCAAAATATGCCATCATCAAAAAGAATATAGCAAACCCTAAAGTTAGTAGTTCCCATGATGTGCAACAAATGTTGAGTATGTTTCATGTCCTTCAAAGATTTAGAATATACTGTGGCATCCCTGTGAGTTCTCCACAGGGAAACTGGGTGCACAGATTGGCCATACTATTTAGTAGTGGAGAAGGAGGGCTGGCAAGGCAGAAACCGTAAGAGAGGGCTGCTTAGATCTGATTTGCTTGTTGGACATTCAAGGAGAGTTACTGACCAAGGGGTTAAGGAAGCATAGGCATTACAAAATAAATCTTTTCCAATGGTAGTATAGAAGAAGTATTTATTATCCATTTATTATTAGCAAGTACAATGTTCTCTGCCTAATTTTTTGGACAACTAACCAGAAAACTTTTTTCTTTCAGCTGTTGTTCTTGAGAAATCTCTTGGCTTGGACTCAGCTCATTCCCTGACATTGTAAGTACTGAACCCAAATAACATGATAATGACCTCAAATAATTCTTAAATTGTTCTCACTGTGAGTCAGCTTCCTTATATCAAAGAAAACATTCGGCATTTGTTTTTTGGGGGGCGGATTGGCTAACTTAGTTTAAATGCATCACATTTCCCATGGAGTCTGCAACACTGGGTAAATCTTGCATGCTCCCACCAACAAGGCATCCAAGGAAATGTTCCTACAGGATTCTAAGCCCTGATCTGCAAATTTTGAAATCCAAAAAGGTCTTAGGGCTGAAAACTTTTTTGATGAATTGGTGGCCAATTTATTTGGCCCTAAATCCTAACTCACCTGTTTCAACACTGACATCTTAGTCCACTGGTATTGTGGATAGGGTGTACCCCCAAAACAACTGACTCAGAGCTCAACTGGAAGGGTAATAGAGGAAAGAGGGCCAGTGTGGATGGTCCCTGGAGGGCTTTCAAAGTGAAGTGGAAACCATCAGGGGACTTTAACCAACTAAACCTATGTGGGACTCTTTGAAGTTTTTCTTTATCCCATTTACTGTGAAATTGTACATGTTTGCTGCATAAACACTATGAATATTCATCATGGCATGTTTCTCTGTAGGGTTGTTCTATATCTACAATATATCTGGTGTATTTGAATTCCACAACACAACTGGCCCCAAGGATTTTGAATAAAGTTAGTCTTAGAAACCTAGGGTAGGAAGGGACCTAGAGATCATCTAAGTCAATCTATTAATATTATAAATGAGAAAAGAAACCTATAGACTTATATGGCAAAAGGGAATGTGTTCAAAATCATGTACTGGGTTTGGAACAGAGCCAAGACAGCTGCCCCCAACTCCTTGAGGTGGCCTATACAATTACTTGCACCTGTTCCAACACTGACATCTTAGTCCACTGGTGTTGTGAATGGGGTGCACCCCCCAAAACAACCCTCTAGTGAAATAAGAAATCAAACTGTCTAAAACCAAATATGCCAATTCCCAAAAATCCAAAGGCTGAATGTTCTATGCTGTTCTGATTTAATAGTTATCAGTAATCCTGCCTTGTTGACAATACATTTGAATATTTGAAGGAGGTTAATTAAAAAGCTCTCTGTAGAACCTTGAAAATCAGTGCAGTAAACTTTTAACTAAAGATGTCTTTTCATCTAAATGAATTTCCTTTTAGCAAGTAGGAACTCTGAATATTATCTCTGTGTTCTTTTAAATAATTGCCACGAAAGCCTCTAAATATTTGAAAGAATCTCTAAGATGCTGAATTGTAAAGATTAGAAAAAAGATATAGTTTGCTTATCTCCTCTTGCAGAGTGGTTGATTTAGACTAATCAGACATACCTAGTTTGAAATCCCAACTATGGTGCTTAGTAGCTATGGCCTAAGGCCAGTTACCTAACATCAGTGAGCCCTGGTTTTCTTAGTTGGCTAATAGGATAATCACACTTTACCAGATTGCTGTGAATCTTTAAATAAAAAGGAACCCCCCCCCCAAATCAAAATACTTTATTCTGTCCTAGGCACACAGAAAGTGCTCAGTAAAGGACAGAACCTTAACTGCTCCCTCCTCTCCTCTTCTTATCCTCTGTACTGTCTTCATCAAGGAGGATTACTGTTTAGCTAGAGCATGTAGAATAGGCTTTGGGACAACAAAGTCCAGCAACCAGGAGGGAGCCCTAAAGAGGACCCCTAAGTGCCCTCCCCCACCTCTCTCAGCCTCCATGAGAGCAGACCTGGGTCCACACCCTAATGGGGCCATTTGTGACTTGTCTACCCTTGGAGAAGTCATTTGACTTTTCTGAATCTTACTGCGGTCACTGTAAAATGGAGATGATATAGCGTTTCCTGCACAAGGCTACCATGATGACGAGAGGGCAGGTGAAAGCCCAGCAGCTCAGAACACTGTACAAATACTTGCAGCATGGCGGAGCACGGCAGCAGCGCCCGGATGGGGAAACATCAGAGCCCAGTCAGTTTGTACTGATGCTGGACAGAATTCAAGGACATTTTAGGGTGGCGGCCTGGGAGCGGTTGAGAAAGGTAGCAGCGGGGATTCCTGAACAGTAAGTCACTTGGGACTGGACATCCCTGACCACCTCTTCAAGAAAGGGGAAACCTTGAAGGGCAGGAGTCTTCAGGAGTAGAAGGGGAGAGGCCTGGGGCACCCAAGAGGAAGGGTTAAAAGGGTGGAGAGAGAGGGGCCTCAGAGATTCTGAGAGGAGCCAAGGCAGTCACCGGAGCCCTAGAGGTTCTAGGGGGAGGGACCTCAGGGGGCCAGGAGGTGGGGTCTCAGGGGTGAGGGGGTCAAGGGTAGGAGCTTACAATTTTGATTCAGCCCCCTGGTTTTAGAACTGTGTTCATCAAGACTTTTTTTTTTTTCCTTTAAGCACAAAGTATTTATAGTAAAATCCTCTTCCTCCCCACTTTGATTCACTTTTGATGCTCAGGATGAAATCAATATTTTTCCTCAGATGACTTTTTTGACATCTGTAAAATCTGGGCTCCATTTCTCATCTGTCAAATGGGAATACATAGCCTACATCAAGACTTGCTGTGAAGGTTAAAGAGCCCATACTGTGGCCCACGCCATGGAAAGGTCAGACCCTTCCCAAAGCCTCTCCTGACTGCAGACAGTCAGCAACTTGGGGGTCTAGAGCCAGGGTCTTCAGAGAGCTGACATTTGTGTGGATGAAATAGTTGGATGAGGACACAGATGTGTTGAAGATGGAAGGACAGAAAATGGCTGGCAGACCAACAAAAAGTTCTTTGGACAAGCTGGAGAGAATGAACTGCCTCAATCAGAGGGGAAAGGAACACAGTTGCCCTTTTGGAGTGGGCACTGTGAGCTCAGTAACTAAGTTGGCAGGGTCTGCTGTTCCCGGACCACCACAGGGTGTGGAACACAACACAGTGTCATCTCATCTCTGCACAGTTGCCTGGGCCTACGCTTTTGTTCTGGTCCTGGCTGCTTCTATTAGGAAGCCCTTGACCCAGTACAATGCCCCCAGAGGGCAGTCAAAACGTGGGGAAGGCCCTGGAAAGTCCACCATCTACTGAAGAGTAGAGGAACTGCAAGGGGGAGGAATCACAGTCCACACATTCACCCAGTAACTATCACCCGCTTTGTGCTGGGAAGGGTTCCAGGCACTCGGGTCACATCAGTGAATGAAACAAAGACCCCTGCCCTCAGGGAACTTACCTTTTAAAGGAGGAGACAGAAGACACACACCGAAAATGAATAACATCCTTGGTACATTCAAGACATGCTCTGAGAAGAAAGCAGGATGGGTTAAGGAGGATCCGATGTGCACAGCAGAGCAGGTGACAGGGAACAGGGCATCAAGGACACCTTTCATTAAGAAGGCAGAGTGAAGGAGGTGTGGAAGTGAGCCAGGCAGAGATCTGGGGGAAGGGGCCCTGGGGACAGTAGAGCAAAGGCAGAGCATGGTAGTGACAAAGAGCCACCTCTTTATTCCAACAAAACATGGTTCAAATGAAGTCCTTGGGCTGCTTCCCCAGAAGAACATAGGTTCTTGTGATCAGGAAGGTAGAAGAGACCCAGGGGACGCATGAGAGAAAGACAGTTATGTCGACCAGGCCAGCAACCACATCCCTGTCTGTCTCACTGTTCCTCTTAGCCCAGGACAAGCGCCTAAGGACCACCTGAGTTGCTCAGAGGATACCTGCTCATCCTTAGGGTGCAGTCTGCTCTCTTGCCTCTTTCCCTCACCCCAAAGACCTTGTTCTCACCCAGCTTCATTTGGTTTCTGAAGCATGATTCCTTTCAGTAGGGCCATAGCTCCTGGGAGAGAGAGAAGAACTGAGGACAGCACTGCCCTCCATTCACAGAAACCAGAGGAGAGAGACAGGCCCTGGTAGCTCCTTTGCCTTAATAACCACAACCAGAACATGGAGTCCTTCTGTAGGCTACTCAGCTGGAACCTATTACCCTTCCTCTTCTCATTTGCAGAGGGAGTGTTCTGTTTTGTTTGTTTACTTGTCATCTACTTCTGTCTTCCTCATTTATTTCAACTAAGCATGTTCACCTTAGAATAAAAAATGAGATCTAGAAATAAACCTCACCTTGTGGAAATCTGTCAGCCTCTCATTTACTATGCAGTGTGGAAGGTTTCTGGAAGTATGTTGACCTTGACATAAAGCTTTACCCACTTCACTAAATAAGCATATACACATCATCAGTAAGTAAGCTTGGCAAAGCCCAAAGCACATGATTAATACTCTCTTTATTTGTTCATTTATTCTTTTGGCAGATTTTAATGAGAACCTGTTACATACCCAGCACTATACTACTGAGAGCAGGAAATAGAAACGCGTTAGGCAGACAGGGTTAAGGGCCCCTCCTTAGGTGGCATTTTGCTTCCGCACTTCTGCCATTGACCACAAATGGAGTAGACAGCTCATGGCCAGTGACTCCATCGGAGCCTGAACATATGTGCCGAAACCCTGAGGCGAAGTGGCATGAAATCAACATCCTGATTGGACAGGAGGTGCATAAACACCGGGTACCCTGGTGTGACTGGACTTAAAGACCCACTTCTTTAAAAATCTCTAAGCCTGTGGTCTTCAAGGTCACCTAACTCCCCTCCAAGGTTACCAATATAAGCCCCTAGATGATAGACACCCAGTCCTCTTGGGACCCCGCCCCCTATGGGAGCCCTGTTTTCTTGCTGTTACTTTGCTCTCACCCTTCATGTCCATGGATTTCATTCTCCAAGTTCACAACAAAGAACCTGCACGTCTTCGTGTCTCACAGTGACCATGGGTAGGTATTTGGTGGTGAGCTATATGAACATGGCACTTACCACCACCAAACCAACAGCCTAGAGCAAAGGTCCCACCTCCCGACAGGGGCCGGAAAGAGAAGCCAATGCATGAGTAAGTAAAGGGAAAAAAAGAATCCGACCTCTTCATGTGTCTTTTGTTTCCTCACCTTTGATAGAGATTTGGGAACAGAGAACTGTTGCTCTACCATAAGAAACACAACAGGACTGTGTGATAACAAGCCTGCCTGCTAACTGACCAACCAAGACCGTGGCAGGACAGAGGCAGAAATGGAAAGAGCACACACCATTCATTTCATCCCTATGGGAAACTCAGCCCAGAGTTGATGCTGTCTCCAAGAGAAGCCACGACCTCAAGACTTCGTGAATGCTTCCAATTTTTAGAAAAGCATTATTTAAACTGAATAATAATGTCTGCCAGCCTGATTGGATGGAGGCGGCCGTCTTGGGAAGCTGGTCAAAAAAAATGAATGAGCTGCAGTTATTCAACATAAAGTTGCTTTTCCTGTTGTAACCACAGAAATTAACCTGCAATCTGTCAGAAACTATGATCAAAATGGATCAAGATCTGAATCACAAGTCAGAGCTAATGTTTGCCTCAGACACTGGGTATCTGGTTGCTCTTACTATTTATTTCTGCCTATAGGCTTTTTGTAGAAATTTCTAGAAGAATTAAAGGGAAGGTGTCTAGAAGGGAGTTTGTTTTCTGATCTTTGATATGAGAATGAAGCTGACTAGATCCTCTTTTACAAGGCCTGAGGAGAATATGGAAAGAAAAGGCTTCTAACCCTGAATGACGGTAAGCTGTTGACAGGCAATCTGGGCTGTCTAGAAGAACAGCTGATTCTGATCTCTTAAGCAACTAAAATATCTGAAAAGTGGGAAGCCCTGAAGTGTAAGCCTTTGATGGAATGGAGGTGCCTATGCATGATCCTCTCACATCCCAGAGTGTGGCCTTCAAAGAAAACCAAACTGAACAGCCACTAAAGCAGTAAATATCCACTCAGAACTGCTGCAGTAGGAGAAAGGAGACCTCAGTACAGAACTGGACTCAGCTCTAAATGCAGCAAGAGCGAGTAGGAATTTATAGCCAAGGAGCTGAGTGGGACCCCTAAGTAAAAATGTACATCAAGATGCCAGGAGAATTGGGGCTGGGGCTGGGGCTGGGGCTCAGCAGTAGAGCTCGCCTTGCATGTGTGAGATCCTGGGTTCCATCCTCAGCACCACATAAAAATAAATAAACAAAATAAAGATATTGTGTCCATGTATAACTTTAAAAAATTTAAAAAAAAAGATGCCAGGAGAATGGATGGAAGATTAAGAAGGAGCATCAAGAGAGGGAATTCTAGTTAAACTTATCTGACAGCATTTTTCTTCCTTTCCTTCCTTCTTTTTTTTTTTTTTTAAATCATACTAGGGCTTGAACTCATGGCTGTTTTACCACTGAGCTACATCCCAGCCCTTTTTTAATTTTTATTTTGAGAGGGGGTTTCCGTATATTACCCAGGCTGGCCCAAACTTGCCATCCTCCTGCCTCAGCCTCCAGAGTAGCATGGATTACAGGCAGATGCCACTGCATGCAGTTCTGACAGCATTCTCATTAAAGACAAACCAGGGAGGTCAAACGTCACCTGGGGGATAGTGGGAGATGAGGAACCTGATCAGATTATCATCAAGGGTGATTGCATATAGATAAGGAGGGGCGGAGTTCTTGCTAAACTGACTTAGCAGTGTTCTTGGTACAACTGGTTTTTATAAGGAAGTGCACAGATGGGCCTGCCTGGGAGCAGGTTCAAGAGCCTGATAAAAGTGTGGTCAAGCAAAGAATCCTTGTCACCCCTTTCAACTCCTCTCATCATCCCAGCGCTGGCTTGTGGGGAAGGCATGGAGACCGAGGGTAAGTTAGACGTGAATGGCAATAATAGATGGTGTGTTTAAGTTTTAAGTGAAAATAAGACTAGAGCAGCTTCTCTTAAAGTGGAAAAGGTTCTAGAGCCGCTGGTCACAGGGCAGATTCTCTAGAAATCGACTGTAAGGTGCAAATAGGGGAGATACAACCTGTTGAGATGCAAAACATTTCTCAACCCCTGAGAAAGGAAGCAGCAGCAGGACTGGGCCCAGGGATGGTCCCTGTGGTGCAGACTTGATAAGCTTCTGCCAGCCTGCTGGGCATCTCTAGGTGAGTTCTGCCTCTCAGGCATCCCACCTGGGTTGACTGGGCTTTCATATCCACCTTCCTCAGTCATGACGTGAGACGGGCCATCCAAGAAGGACCAGTCTTCTAGCAAGAGACTCTGTAGCCAAGGCACACCCTGCAGGAGCTGTCTGCTGACCATACTCCCCACAGCTGGGCAGCAAATCCTTCTTTGAAAAGAGGTCTGAGTAGAGCACCTTTGTGTTCACCACACCAGCTGATCCCAGCAGAATCTGTCCCAGGGCTCTAACAACACTGTGGGTGGACAGATGTGCCCACTGGCCTATGATAAATGCCCTGGCCCATTGCATCCTCATCTTGAACATCACATTGCTTATGTTAGAAGTGATCCTGGAGATGTCCTCTGAATGATTCCCTAGAACAGAACTTCCCAACTGGCCAGGAAAAGTAGGCCAAGACACCTCTCTGTTCAGAACTCTTGCCTCCACAAGGAACAGTCTTGTTAGCTTAATCCCACTGTGAAAAATAAAGGTTACTTTTAAAACTTTGTGATGCACTGCTCTGGACCCACATGATGGCCCTTCCTTCAGTCACTGGCCATAGAGTCACTGGACTTCTATTATACACCAGGCTCCAGGCCGACAACCACAGGAAGTAGAGAGGAGAACAAGTTATACAAGTTCACTGTCATTGAGACACAGACACATGCCTAGTGAAAGAGAGGTCGAATAAGTCAACATAGAGATAGAGACATAATTAGACAAGTGACAAGTGCTGCAGGTGAGAATTTCGGACAGGGTAGGGAGGAAGGTTTGGAAGACAAGAGGTCAGAGACACAGGAAGGCCCTACAAGGCATGGGATGGTTTTCGTTATATTCTAAGCACAACAGAGAGCTGCTGTGTGTGGTGGGGGGCGGTTCTGGAGGGCTAAGCAAGGGAAGGCCTGGTATGGTTTGTATTTCTACAAGACTTTCCATGGAGAACAACTAGCAAGGTGGTGGCAGTGGTCTCAGGAAGCTCAGTAATCCAGACTAGAAATGCTCTGGTCACTGTGGAGAGTCACAGCAGAGATGGGGAGGCAGAGGGGAATGCAAAATGCATTTTTGAAAAAGAATCAGCCCTTCCTGCTTTTGAGAAGTTCCCACTGTTGGAAAAACAAAATGATGACTTCAATAAAAATAAAGGCCCAGATGGATGGGCATAGGGTGGATCCTGGAAGGCTTCCTGGAGGAGTCAAGATGGGGGGGACGAAACTTAAGTTTTTGCCCAGTGAGACGGGAGCGGGGACTTCTAGCAGAGATGACAGCATATGTAGGAGCTGTGAAAATGAGCCTTGCTGACCTCCAACCACAGAGACCTAAATGACCAGGGGCCCCACCCACAGTGTCTACTCCAGCCTGCTGGTGCTGGTCACTTTGGGTTTAGACGTCTGTTCTCATGACTCTTTTTCCTCTCAAAATTCAAGCTCCTGAGAGTCTGTCTTATCTATTGCGACAATAAATATTTCTTGACTAATAAATATTCATATTCTCTAATAGTCACACTGCCCAACTCTTAAGTGCCCATCGCTTCTTCACTTTCTGGTCCTCCTTGTTGACGTCATATGATGCAGTATTTGCAAAGTCTTTGCCTCCACGTGTGGCCTCCCCATCAGCTTGTTGAGGGTAAAGGCTCTGGAAGTTCTATTTTTGTCCCTTCTCAAGGGTCACGATATTTAAAGACTCCCAAATGAAATGAGAGAACAAGTGGATTAAATCTCTGTATAGTTAGCTATTATTACCAACTAATGGGATTCTGTTCCTTTCTTTGTTCCCAGGGTGGTAAAGTGACTTCACCTGCTGCTTCTCCAACATGTCATCTGAAAACAATTCAGTGTCAGGAGACTTGTCTCCTCCCTCTCCCACAACGTCTGGATTTCCCACACAGAACTTCCCTTCAGCAAAAGAAGATGCCAAGGTAGAGTTAGATAGGGAGAGTTTGAGGGATAAATCTACACCTGGTAAAACTAAAAAGTCT
The DNA here is from genome assembly GCF_001458135.2 of Marmota marmota marmota. Lineage (NCBI taxonomy): Eukaryota > Metazoa > Chordata > Mammalia > Rodentia > Sciuridae > Marmota > Marmota marmota. The sequence goes on from NW_025999932.1 coordinate 40,828,327, forward strand.
CTGAAAGGGAAACATTACCCAGGAAAGGAAGAGTATCTGGAGAAGAGAGAGCATTCAAGGCAGGAAGACTATCTGGAGGAGGAAGATGCTCTGGAGGAATATGAGTCTACAGAGGAGGAAGAGTATCTAGAGGAAGACAAGTTTATAAACATAACAGACTACATGTTTAAAGGAGAGAATCTGAGAAAAGCACATCCATTTCAAAAGCATCTGGGGCAGGGTGAGTATCCAGAGGGGAGGGAATATCTAGAGGAGGAAAAACGTCTAGAAGGGAAACAATATCTAACAGTATCTTTATAAAGAAGAGCATCTAGAAGTGGGTAAGTATCTGGAGGCAGCCCTCTCAAAAGATGGTCACTCCTGGAAGAAAGAACAAGCCCCAGAGACAACCAAGCCCAAATTATTAACTCTGTCCATGGTGCTGATAGGAAGACTCTTATAGGCAAAGTTCTCACAACTCCAACAGCCATGCCCCAAGCACTGTGCCCAAGACGGGGAGACCCCATGAAATAAACTGTCTGTTTAAAAAAAAAACAGAAATTTTTTTATCTTTTCCTTATTGTACCCATTCATTGTGGGTGTTTTAGATACTGAATATAGTATAAATTTTAAAAGAAAGGAAAGAAAGAGAGAAAGAAATTACCATTGATCAGAGATGATAATCACTTTTCACACTTTGGTTCTACCTCCTCAGTATAATTTACTGACTAGTGATATTTTATTCCTTTCTCAGTTACCAGGTTAATAAAGGTGGAGATATATATATATATATAAACATATGTATGTATATGGATCAGAGGGGGGTTTTTTGTACCAGGGATTGAACCCAGGGGCACTCAACCACTGAGCCATATCCTCTGCCCCACTTTTTTTATATATTTATTTTGAGACAAGGCTTTGCTAAGTTGCTGAGGCTAGCTTTGAGCTCATAATCTTCCTGCCTCAGCTTCCTGAGCCAATGGGAATACAGGCATGAGCCACCAAGCCCAGCTGCATCAAACTTTATTATAGTGTTTTAACCAGTTTTTAATGTTCCTTTGTTTATATACTAATATACTGTGGTCATAAATAAATAGTATGTATTTATATGAATATAATTTTATATTTTAAATTTTTAGTATTATTTAGCTTACTTTTCTTTTTTAATTTTTATTTTTAATTAACTCAATAATTGTACATAATTATGGAGTACAACGTGACATTTCAATGCATGTATTCAATGTGTAGTGATCAGATCGAGGTGATTGGCGAATCTGTCAGCTCTGACATTTGTCCCATCTTTGTGTTGAGAGCCTTCAAAATCCTCTCTATTAATTACTTTTAAATATTCAGTGAATTGTTGTCGAACATAGTTAACCTACTGTGCTATGGAACATTAAAAGTTATTCTTCCTATCCAAAGGACCTCTGTACCCAATAACCATCCTTCTCCACCTCTTCTCCCCCACTTCCTTCCAGACTGAGTCACAATATTTCCAATTGATCCCCTATTATCGACCATTCATTGTTTCTGATCTTATTGTTACTTTTGTAAAACAGCATTTTGGTGAACATATAACTAAGTTTTTTCAATGGTCTCTAATTATTTCCTAGAAGACTTTCCTACCATCTGATAATAGATCAAAAGACCCCGATAAAGACCCTACTATGCTTCTCAGGGTGCCCATTCAAACCCCCAGAAAGAATAGTCTTTCGATGCAGCTGAATATTTGACTTTGGAGTGATGCCTCTTATCCCAGGGCTGTCTCTGCAATTGGCACCACTTCCTTGAGTAGAATTTCACCATTTGGCAACTTCCCCCTTGTGCTGTTCACCAGCAGTGGTTAATGGGATTCACAGAGGTGCATGGGGTGTCTCACCTTGATGTCGTGACTACATGGCCATATCCAACAAGGTACAGAAGCTTTAGTTCCAGGCCATCTGTATCAGCTTAAGTCAAACTAGAAGTAAAACTAAACTATTCTTCTGCATCAGTTCCGCTACCTACTGCAAACATCCCAAGCAGCTTGAATAGTTAGTCCTAAAAATCTGATTCCACACACACAAAAAGCTGGGCGTTCTCAGCAGATATTTTACCTTTATCCTTTTTTGTCTAATCATATGTATCATTCTCCATTCCTACTATCTTCATGAAAGTTGAGTTGTTGTATTGGAGAGGTAATTGCTCTATTGCTGGGAAATTCTTTTCTGTGTGCCTCTACAACTAAGCTCCCTCTTGGGGTCCTAATATCCCCACTGTTCAAGTACCAAGTGCAATTCTAATACTGAAAAATAGCATTCAGGGTTTTTCTCTTGCACAGTATGAATCAAGCATTCTTAACATGTCCTCTCTATGTGCTGAATCTTTGTAAATATATTACCCACTAGAGCAGGACAAATACAATGCTGTCAAGTGAATGGAACTGTGTATAAAGCAAAAGCTTTGAAAATAAATGGCCTGCTAGAAAAAATTGGAAAGGCACTGAAAAAAAACTGTAGGGGAATGCTAAAATGGATTTAAAGGTACATGGAAGAATGCCTTGGTCTATGCAAACCCAAAGTACCAAGCCAGATTGTACAAAACAGGTTAAGAAGGGGCTTACAAGAGAATTCACTCTTTGAAAGAATTTATAGCAAGGTTTCTTTTTAAAAAAAAAATGTTTTTTGTTTTTGTTTTAGTTGTTGATAGACCTTTATTTTATTTATATGCAGTGCTAACAATCGAACCCAATGCCTCACACATGCCAGGCAAGTGTGCTACCGCTGAGCCCCAGTCCCAGCCCCAGCAAGGTTTCTCTCTCTTTTTTTATTTTTTAGTTTTAGGTGGACACAATATCTTTATTTTACATTTATGTGGTGCTGAGGATCGAACCTATTGCCTCATGCATGCTAGGCCAGCACTCTACCACTAAGCCACAACCCCAGCCCCTCCAGCAAGGTTTCTTTATGTAGAATATTCTTCTAATATCTTTAAGATATAACTTTGTTTTTCCCTTGTTTTGCATCTCAGTGCCCAACAAGAGCACCTTCGTGACCCATAGCAGATGTTCCGTACATGCAAATTGAATCAAATTATCAAATTCATTTTATAAGGCCACACATGAGCAAACAGAGAGACATTTATTTAAAAAAATATATATGGCTGGGCACAATGGTGCATACCTATAATCCCAGCTACTCAAGTGGCTGATGCAGGTTGATTGCAATTTCAAGTCTGACCTGTGCAACTTAGCAAGACCCTGCCTCAAAAAAAAAGGCTGGGGATGTAGCTCAGTAGTAGAGTACTTATGTAGCATGTGCAAAGCCATGGATTCAATGCTCCATACTGCATGAATTAATTGGCATTTATAGTATGTTCCCTAGAGAAGACAAATAGGCTCCTATCCCTCATTATGATTGGCTGGTTTCCAGATATTAGTGGTGGATCACTATGTTGAGAAGGATTGTGAGGCTCCATCTGGGCTCAGCAGGAAAGAGTGCTGTGCTTGACTAGCAATGTCTGCCACAGGATCAGCCAGTGAAGGGGGAGCATCATTGCCCTTTATTTGCTTACTTAGTGGCAGATGGGAGTCTGCCACATGGGCACATTTTTCTTTCTATCTCTGGAGTTTGACTGCTTAGGTTTAAATGCCTGCTCTCTCCCTCTTTCTAGTTGCATGAAGTTGGACAAGTCACTTACTCTCTCTGTATCTTGGTTTTCTTCACTGAAATTAGCAATAGCAATAGACCTACCTTATTGGATATATGTGAATATTAATGGGGTCAAGTTATCTACAGCATTATGAGCTATGCCAGGTACTTAGCATTTTAAGCCTATGTAAATGTTAGCTATTATTAGTATCATTCCCCTGCTGTTGTCTTTGAATAGCCACACTCCCTGGCAACATTTCCCTACCCTGTGAAATGGACATAACCCAAAGACAAGACAAGAAATAGTGTAGAGGGTATGAGAGGGATCTGCACCCTCCACCCTCTACTCAGTGGCAGGTCAATTCTAGTCATTCCATTACTCTGCACAAATCCAGTTGTCAGACCAACAACCCCCACCCATCTCTTTCCTAAAGACATGATTTCTTCCATGGCTGTGGAAAAATCCAACAAAATTAGATGTGCAACTAAAATATAAATACAGCATCAATTGCCACTGAATAATCTATAGTCACATTTATCTGACATCCCCAAGGGGTTACAAATACTGGATGTGGCACGTGAGCGTAAGCCCTGTGGCACCAGCACCAGAAGACCCAGCACATGGTGGGGTTTATGACCTGGGCATGTCCCTTCCTTTCTCAGGGTTTCAGTTTCTCCATGCACAAAAACATCTTTCTTCACAAGGTAATTGGGATGATTAAATAAAATAATATACCTGAAAATGCTCTGTTATCTCCCACACCACATAAAATTGTAAGGTGTGAAAATACTCTTCTGATCTCACGAGAAGGAAGGTGCCAGAAGGAAGGAGTAAACCTACCTGCTGCCACAGAACATGCTGTCAAGAGGAAGGACCCCATGAGGAGGACCCCCCACACACACACACTTTTTTTTAAACCCCAAGAACTTCCTAATGAGAAATCTGCTCCTTGGCAAGAGACCTCACAGTATGTTGATTTTGATTCATGAAGGTTTTGCCTAATAGTACTTTGAAACATAAAATACGCTGGATTTGGTTTTCTTTGCCTTTGCTAGCTCCTCCTGGAGCCTCTGACTGCTGTTTGTCCTAAATGCTATGACAAGATTGTCAATCCAGTTGAGAGTTGATGTCCAGACTGCTATTCCCAGGAGTAAATCTAGCTATTAAGAAAGATGCAAGAAATACTCATAAAGCCGGAGGGGGGGGCAGCTGAGTTCTGATGCAGGAAGGCTTCCCGTTTGTAGATTTGAGTTGGCAACTGGTAGGGGGGATGCTGGTGACCCAGGGCTGGGCAAATCCAGCCTCCACTTTCTACAGATTCTTGCTGTGTATTCAGCATGTGACCCATCCCAAGGAAGGTCAGGCAACACAATCCAATGGCACAGGGTGTGTATGGTTCATTTCACGGATCCTATCTCCTTTGATGCTCCCAGCCATGATCCCCCATCCCTGCTTTACAAATGAGGACCTGGATTCAGAGGATATGTGACTAGTCCAAGACCACAGGAAATAACAAGACCCAAGACAGTCTCCCCAGCTCTCTCTCCTCTCCCAATCACTTCTTTCTCTTCTCCTTTCCATCCTCCTTTCATCCTTTGTTTCTATTTAATAAGCTATGTGCTTATCTTAATTTTCAAAGAAATAATCTATTCTTGCTCATCTCTTTAAAAAGATGAACTGGACACAATGACCCACGCCTGTAATCCCAGTGGCTAGGGAGGTTGAGGCAGGAGGATCGTGAGTTCAAAGCCAGCCTCAGCAAAAGCGAGGCACTAAGCAATTCAGTGAGACCCTGTCGCCAAATAAAATACTAAATAGAGCTGGAGATGTGGTTCAGTGGCCGAGTGCCCCTGAGTTCAATCTCCTAAACCAAAAAAAAAGGAAATTTGAAAAAAGTAGAAATACCTCACCCTATCTGCTAACATCCAAATACAGCTAAAGCAAATTCACATTTTAGTGCTTTGTATTCTGTCTCCTACCCTTATCATCTGCATATGTGACAGTGATGGTTGTCATTTTGTGGTAGTGTCTTGTTTTTAACCATCTTAAACATGTCATATACCCAGCTCGTATTCTACTTTTATAACTGAGTATTACAATTTCACCATTTGCCCATGTTGCTTAATTTTTGTAGACATCACACTTTCATAGGCAAGTCATTTCCTGAATCCCATTCTGTCCCATGAGTAAACTCTGGGTAAGTATAATTGTTAAACATTTAAGTTTCAAGTTGAACTGTTTTCATTCTCATTTCCTGACTGCTTCCACTTTGCCATTCTCTATTCATTGAATTCATGGCATATTTTATCCCAATGTACGTGAAATTCTTGATGTCATACCATCAAGGCAATCAATCAAGTAGTTAAATGATATGAGCAATTTCTTTAAAGTTAAAAATAATTCTTAATATTTTTATATCCTCTGTACCTTGGTCATCTCTGGTAGACAAAGGTCTTTTGTCCCTGAAGAGGGAGGAATTTGTGAACCCCTAAGAGATTAGCAAAAGAAACTCAAATTTCCAAAATCCATAGTTTCTTGAAAATTCTGTTCTTGAATTCTGTCTCGTTTTATAAAGTTCAATCTCATAATCTATAAGACAGAGGTAAAGTGAAACTAGAAAACTGCTATAATTCAAGCCTCAATTTCAGTATCAGGGATTTTAAGAAAAATAAATAAATACAAAGAAAAATAGTTTTTTTTCCTATTCCTGCCAATATTGTCTTTCTGTTCTTCTGTTCTTTTTTCCAATAGACTTCAAATCGGTTTATTCATCATTGATCTTGTCTCGTCTTAATGCAAGGTAAGAGTCTTTGCGATGGTGTGGGGATGGGTAAGTGAGGTGAAAACTCACACTTAGGAATTCTGTTTGAACCTTTGGAGGACCAAAGATGAGGAGGGATGTGGTACGGCTCCGGAGCAGGTCTCCTGAGAAAGAGGTAGTTGAGCAAGGGGCTTCTGCTCACCCCTGCCACAGAGTTGCTCACAGGGGTGGGTTCCAAGATCAGGGTCCTAGTGCCCAGAACTACCAGAGATAGAAGGGCAGGGCATCCAAGTCTGGAGATAAGAGCTCAACCCACCAGAGACAGCAAAGGGCTCATGGGCAGTGTCCTTGGGTAAGCAGAGAGTGGACAGCCAAAAGGAAGGTGCAGTCTATCCAGGGAAAGAAAAAGGCTGGGCTTGTTTCCAAGGTCAACTATCATTCAGGGAATATTGATTAAATTTCTGTGACAGGACTTGACACACCCTAGACACTCATTATGGAAGACATGAATAAATGCTTTCTATGTGCCCAGCTCTGAAGAAACCAGTATGGGAGCGTCCCCAAGCCTTCTGATCCACAGTCCTGGTCCTCGTGTCTCATTCCCTACAATACCTCCCCAAAGCCCCCAAAGGACAATCGTGGAGGCAGAGGTGGGCAGTCAAGTGTCTCCACTGGTCAACTGGGTTGACATGAGATTTAAAAAGTGCACAAGGCCAGTTTGGTTTTGGTGAGAAGCAGGAGTTAAGTCCCAACTTTGTTGAGTAGGAAAGCCCCAAGGACAGCTTGAGGGGACTGGGCCTCCTGTTGGCCCGGCAAGGTGGCATCCTGCTCCTGCTCTGCACCACCTCTCTGGTCCACACTTCAGGCCTCCAGAGGCTCAGCCAGGTAGATCTGATTGATGCTAACCACCCCTCAAAGGCCTTGCACATAAAGGGAATAGCTTTTGAAGACCCTTCACTTCACTTCCTGGCACCCAAAAGCAAGTTCAGTGATATGGCGGTGAAGGGGCCTAACAGTAAAGTGATTGCTTCAAGGTGTCTGTGAACAGGGACTCTGGAGCCACACTGCCTGGGTTTGAGTCTCAGCTCTGGGTTTGAGTCTCTGCATAGCTTAGCTAGCAGTACGTTATAGGGCAGCCACTCCATCTCCTTGTACCTGTTTCTCCACCTGTATAATAGAAGAGGAAGAGAGTCCGCCTCATACGTTGTGAGGCAGAGTTGTAATGTGCGGCTAGCACACAGGACAGCCTCTGCCTGTTATTCTCTATTCTGCTCCCACACTTGCCTCGAGCCACTTAGCACATCTAGAACACAAATCATGGTTCCAAGTCAGCTGTATTCCAAGTGATGTATCTATCCAATCCTTTATTCATATTTCACGGGGAATATTTTCTGTTCCTAAGAGCTCTGAGGATCAGAGAGGACCTGAGGGACCTTCCTAGTGTCCGTATGCTCTATGGCTGGGTCTCTGGGGATAATGTCCTGGATTTTCCTCACACAAGATAGCTGAGAGACTGAATCCTCCCCGAACTCATTCGGGCAAGAAGTGTTATGTGAGTGCACATGGGTGTTAAGGCAGGCATTGGGAAGGGGAGCAGCGACAGAGCAAGCATCCTTATAAACAGGAAGGCCACCTGCCACCCCAGACCTGGAGGAGCTCCTTCTCCCATTTCCCCACGACTGCCCAAGTTCCCCCAGGCAAGAGCAGCCCCCTTTCCTGCTCTGTAGCAGCTGAGGAAGCAGGCCTTGAGCAGTCTAAGCTCCCCAGGGGCTGGAATATGATGAGTGCTCCTTGTTCTCTCTCCCGTGTGGATGGAACATGGAGCTCTGTTCAGTCCAAATAGGCCGGGACCATGGTTCTGCTTCCTGAGAACTGAGGCTGCAGCAGAACCCTGGCAGGCACCACAGAGGCCCTGCCACGTCCCAGCCCAGGCAACTATAGAGAGGGTGTTAGGGAAATGTCCACCAAGATGGAAATAACCAGAGTTCCCTACCTCACCTCAAGCATAACCCGCTCTGTTTGTTCAACAGCTTTTCAAAGTCCTTTCATGGGGACTTGCATTACCTCTTTGGGTCCCAATGCACACTGGGTGAGTGAGGCAGGACAGGCATTATCTTGCTACAAAGGTTAAGAAAAGTCTCTGGAGGCCTGGAGGAGTGACCTGACCTGGTCTTGAGGCCTGGAACAAAGCAAGAGGTGACACTTGCCTAAGGACGTCACCTGTGTCTGCTTGTTCTTGACCCCTATGGTCACCTAACATAGGACCCAAGAATCTTGCCCCTAAACCCAGGGCGCCTTTCCAATATTGTGCCCTGAGAATGTAGTGATCTGTGGCCACAGATCAAGGCCCTCCTACTGTCCCTGAGCAGGTGCCTGAAAGACCTGCCTGTACCTGCTACAGACGTGGAAGGGAAAACCCCATCCCACAGTCCCCACCACGAGGACAAGCAGCCTCCTCCTCTCACTCCAAGCCTCAGAGTCCAGCCCTCACCCACTCCTCTGTTCCTGCATCAAGAAATCTGTCCCAGATCAGGAGAGGTCCCACCTGACTTCCCCTATATGAACAATAGCAGATAAGTAACTTAGCGGTTACTCACTAGTGTGCAAAAGCCGACATGTAAGTTCAGGTCATCTGACACCAAAGTCTGTTTTTTCCACCATCCATAGTCAGTTCTCCTGTATATACTGGACATTTTCCCAAGGGCCTGTTTCTGCCACCTGGGCCAGTAACACATGAAATGATTTCAGGGTCAAATTGCCCCCAAAAACCTCCTCTCAATTCCTTACAATTATAGTTCTTGGGTCCCAGTTAAAAGCCAGAGATTCCTGAGAAAGGACAGAGTATGGATCAGTGTTTGGGGGTTGTCTGTCTTGATTCTAAGCGTCCAGAGAGCAGGGCTTGTGCCTCATACCCAATGCCCACCCCGCTCGGGCCCTTCAGAAAACTCTCCTGATGGTGGAGGTGCTCATGGTAGTTCTGCTGCAGGAACAAACCTCGGTGCTTGATTTAAACTGCTGTAACACCTTCAGTGGTTTTCCACTCTGCCTTGAGCAACAGTGAGGAAGAAAGGGCAAATGGAATGAACAGGGTTGTAAACCAGGAAGAAGGGGGAATGTTCTAGAATATTCTGCTGTCAGTGATGGCAGTCCAACCCTGTGGTATTTGAAGGTACCTGGAGAACCTTTCATTTTGTAGTAAGGCAGAAGTTGGCCCCACACGGCCTGTGCTACCCAGAGTGGCACGCAGGCCCAGCGAGTCCTGTCTAATCCTATGGCCTCCATCATCTGTGACTGGCAGAAGTCTGAAAAGCAGCCTCCTCCTCCCCAGTCTCCCAGCATGCCATGGACCTGAGTCCTAACCTGGTGTCTGACTAGAAACTGACCACCCCTGTGTTCCCCTCTGACAGGAGCCCAATTGCCAGCACCTCTCAGGCTACCTTTTATTATGGTGTCCCACGTTCTGCCACTATCTCTGCCGACTCGGAACAAGCCGAGGTTTCCATAAGACACCAGGCCAGTCAGACGAAATGGGCCTACGAAAGCAAGTTGGGTAAGGAAGGCTGCACCCTGCTGGGGTCCCATCACCAGGCTCCCTGAGGCTCAGGAAAGAATGGGCTCACAGTGTTTCCTGTGCCTGGGGGACTATGTCCCATGCTAATGGTGTGACACTGCTCCCCGGGTCATCCCATGTCATATATGCAAAAGAAGTTAATTTCTCCATGAGCACTGCCACCCCTTCCACCCGTTCCAGACTCCCTCTGCGCTGAAACAGATGCCCTCCCTCAATCTCCTCCCTTGTAGCTCATCAGTCTTCCTGTCCTTGTTCTACGTGAAACAGGAAATCTTTCCCTCCAGGACACAGGCCATTTCCTTCCCAGATTAGAGACAGGTTCCCTGGTGCGATAGGCCATATCCAGATAATCATGAGAACAGCGAAAGCGACTGAAGTCACCTCAGACTCTGTCTCAGCGTGCGGTCGAAGCCAGCCCTGACTCTGAACCAGGCAAAACCATCTGTACAATGAACTTCCATAGCTACAACTGGGAGAGACACAGGAGAGGGTTCAGCAAGATTGCACTGGGGGTCTTAATTCTCCATCCAATTAAGCCCAAAGGCCCTCCACTCTAGGGTCCTGGGGATGGAAGACTGAACAGCATTTCTCACCATTATTAATCATTTAAGTCTGGCCTTAGTGGGATCGATCCATCACTGATTCACAGATTTATTTCACATCTGTAGTCATGGCAGCAATAAATTAGATTCCCTGGTTGCCTCACCTCCCTGCCCCCAACTGTGCCTGCTAAATTTTGTAGCTCAAATATGGTTAAATGAAATTAGGAGCCAGAAACCCTTTAAGGAAGAATGGAGAGGCCGAGGACAGCCCAAATGAGCCGGTGCATGACCAGGAGTGTTTTACAGGCTAAATGGTTTCAGTTGGAACTTGTGTCAGCATGTGTGCCCTGGTGAAGCCCAAGAACTGGAATCATTTCAAAATCAGGAAGCATGACAGCTGGGGGAAATCTGAGCATTCATCTAGAAATTCGTAAGCAGGACTCTGAAAATCATTTCCTGAGTAATTGCCTATGAAGTGCCAATGTTAAGCTTGAAAGGATGTGAGAGAGGAGAGAGGGGGAAGAATGAGGCTGGATGTGGGAAGGAAAGACTCAGGCCTGTACCTCCCACTGTGAACCCACCCCAGAGAGACCCTGCTGAGACCATTGCTTTATGTGTTGTGTTCACTCATGACCCTTTTGTATTTAAGCCTAATTTGTATAGCTTGTCGTGTCTGTATTTAATTTAGGTTGTTAAGTACCACATGTATTTGATCTGGACAGGCAAGTTTCACAGCTGTCTGTCCTACCAAAACTGAGTCCCTTTACAATTCATTGTCTATTCTGCAGACCCCAAGGACTTTGTCCCAGGCCACAGTGTTTCTCCAAGCCCACTGGGTACCCCTAGAAACAATATACCCCTAGAAACAGTTTCCTCTTGAGACTGTCTACATTCCCCATCTGCCCCTCTATGGAAACGGGGGTACACAAGTTTCTGAATCGTGGGCTGGGGGTTACATGTTCTCCTCTGTGCATGAGAAGTTTGTGTCTCTTTTCTCTTTGGTGTGTCTATAGTCACTTCATTACTGTGAACCTTCAGAGGGTGAGGGAAAACCTTGCCTTTTGCTCTTACAATCATTACAGCAGAAATCAAAACTAAGGAAAAGCAAGTCCCTAAAACTCATGGAAATTCCTTTCCCTTCCTGCTTGTGGCTTATAATTCATCTTTCTGGAGCGATTTGGTGGTAATAGGTTCGTGATTATGTCTAGTCTGTGGAATGGAGCCAGTATGATGGAATGACAAGGCACAGGTATATTTAGCAGCTCTCAGAGCCTGGATCACTGCCTCAAAGGCAGGAGTTTATGGGCCAGCAAGCCAAGGTGGTTGAATAATGCCATGGGAAGGAATAGACCATCTCCAGCCTCCCAGCCTCCTGGGTCAGGGACCCCAGACCTGTGATCCAGGCTCAAAGACAGGGAAGGCTGCAGGCGAGCCAGCCAGCTGAGCTTCCTGCCGAGCTGTTCTGCATACCAATTTCAAAATGGTTCCAGGTCTCACCTCCATCAGAGTATGTATCCAGGGAGGCACTGAGGAGGAACATCCACCTTCTAGCTAGTGGTACAAACACAGGTTGGCTTCAGGCTGGAGGAAGAAATGAAGAAGTATGACACTTCGACATGAGGTGATGTAGGAAGGGCAGGGGATGCAGCCAAGAAGCATGGGGTCCCAGGAAGGTCGAGGGCCTCAAAGTCAAGAAGAGGGGAGGAAAAGGGCCCTCTGTCAGTGTATTAAGGAATCCTAAGAGTAGCAGACACAAGAAGGAATCTGCTTTAAGCCCAGGGCAGAAGGAATCTGCTTTAAGCCCAGGGCAAGCCCATGTACTTGTTGGAAAAACACAGGAGACCATGACCAAAAAGCAACCTAAAGAGCTGGTAGTGCAAGGCCACAGCAGCAAGAGACTGCTGTTCCAGGAGGCCTGGGTCTGCACAGCCACACCACGAGGTGCTTGCAAAGACGGCCACCCAGCCTTTATCAGAATCCCTGCCTGCAACGACTTGAAATCTTCCTTCTTAACAAGATCTCCAGAGAATTCTGGGGAACCTGATAGAGAACTGAGAACTCTAGCTTAAGGTGAATTTTGTGGGTGTCAGTCTCCTGTTTCCATAGCATTTTTCATTGTGGGATTGCTCAACCCCAGTGGGTCAGAAACGGTGTTTTACATGGCACAACAGGACTGTGAACTCAATATGGAGCAAAATCTACCCAGATAAATCCTTGAAAGCTATTATTCCGGAGGGTGGCAGGTCTGATGGGGAAAGAATGCTAAAGATACGGGAAATACGTTGTGATCCATATGAGGAGGCATTCGGAAGGACCAGAAGGACTATTTATGGCCCCACGTGTCCATCTATCTAGATACAAAGCAGGATCATAAACAAAGGAGAACAGGAATTACAACACCAAGCATTATATCCATGCTCACAGAAATCCTCCAGATTTAGTGCCTGGCTCATAGGAAGCACCTATAAATATTTGTTAAATACTTTTGAAATTGTTGTTGAACTCCTCCTCTGATTCAAGATTGGATAATGGATATAAAAAGGTACATCCTGTCCAAATAAATAGTCTTGGTAGAAAAGGGGCTAGAGTCAGAGACACTATATGTATAGAAAAGTAGGTAAGGCTAAATGAAAGTGGGGGGCAAGTGATCCTTCAAGCCACCTGGCAAGACAGAGAAGAGGGTTGGAAAGCTCCCCAAAGTGCAGAGTGTGGAAGCACAGATTTTTCTTTAGAGAACTTGGATTTGAAAGATCAAGTGAAGAAGTTACAACAAAGACGATATTCCTGACAAAGAATTGTAGAAAAATGATTCTGAACTTTTAGTGTCAGGAAAGCTGAATCCCAGGATAAACATTCTTACCAAAAATAATAATTATAATACTAAAGATAATACAGGAGGCAACAAAAGACCCTTTGAAAATGTGATTGGACCAAAAAGGTTAAGGCAGAGCTGCCATTGACACAGCCTGGATGAGTGATGCAGAGAAAGTCAAGTTCTTCAATGGCTGTTGAATTTTGTCTTCACTGTGAAAGTAAATTATCTTCAGATTGGAAAGAATGCAACAAAATCAGGTAGGAAGTTTCAGAAACCAAGGATTGATGGGAAAATCAGAAGAGAATAGTTAACCCTAGATAAAATATGCTGCAGATTATAGAGTGAAAATAATTGAATCATGTTTCTGGGTTTTGAGGCATTGTAAGAAATTAGACAAATGAAAATGAAAGTTCACTTTCACTTTTTTTGTTGGGACCTGCTTCTCTATTACTCCTAAGAATGAAATGTAGGGTGTATGTGTGTGCGTGTGTGTGCATGTATGTGTGTGTATGTGTGTGTGTGTGTGTATGTGTACACCCATGTGTCCACATGTGTTTGGGAGTGCGAAGAGGAGGTGGGATGGAGCAAAGGATAAAAGGAGCTAGGATCACAAAATTACGGAAGACACAGAACAAGGATAACCAAGAACTTACAAAAGTTTTTTTTAAAAAAACACAGTAGCCTCCCAGGGCTAACTCAACCGATTGATATCAGTCAGTCCCCACTACCATGTTTCCCAGACAGCCCCCATTATGCACCTCTGAGAAAGCTCTTGGCAAAGAATGCCAGAGATGCCCACTTGCTACCATGATAGGTCACACCCTACTGTGTGTCCCCATGGTCTTGGTGCCAGCTGACTCCATAGCAGGAAGGGTATTTCTAAGGTTGCCCCCAACCCCAGCCATCCTAGAGACCCTGGGGACTCAGACTACCCCCACAGTGACCATAGGGGAAAGCCAGAGAGAGGTTACCTTTTCCACCACTGATTTATTGCAGTCCTTATTCCCAGAGACAAAGAGGGGCAGAGGGAGTACCCAATCCATGCCCATGGAGCCCATCAGCCCTGGTTCTTCCCCTTCCTTGATGAGCCCGGAGAGAACCTCAGATCCCACATGTCCAACATGAACCCGTTGGAAAGCATGATTAAAATTGTAATGCTCCATCTTCTTCTGTTTTTTTTCCTTTTATCAGTTTTTATGAAGCCTGAAATAAAACCAGATGAAGACAACTCCATGAGCTCTTATTCAGAAGGTATAATTTGTAATGGTTTTGATGACCTGTAGTATTTGTTACTTATCCATCCGCAAGAAGATGAGAAGCACAGAGTTAGCATGCTCCCAGCCAAGCAGAACCTGCTTGATCATGGCAGACTGAGGCAGCCTTGATCAAGGCCAATGGCCAAGGCACTATCTTTGGAACTTAGTGTCAAGATCAAGGCTCAGATAAGACATTGAACCAAAGAGGCAATTGCTATGGCATTTTGAAAAGGAAGGAAACAACATTTATGACTGGAGTTAGGAGGGAAAATAATGAACTATCCATATGCAGTTCATTCAATGACATTAACTGTACACCTACTATATACTGGGCAGGATATAAAAATGGAAAAAAACATCTCACACTCTCAGAATTTAAACTCGAGTGGTCAAGAAATAGCAACCAAGGGACTATTTAGTGAGCATAGGCCACAGGCCTTGACCTGCTCAAGATCAAGGAAGTCTCTTATTCCAAATCATGTGATCTCCACTCTGTTCCCCCAGCTATTTAGGAGGTGACTTTAAAATTGATTCTCTTGGGGATTAAAGGGTCCCATTTAGTTCACCATACCATACATCCTGTTAATAATGTTGCCCATTTTTTTTCAGTGAATGTTGTCTCTGGATTGCAGCCAGCGGATATAGCTTGTAAGTGTCCATCAAAATCTATCTTCCTGCAGAGTCTCCTAGGCTGGGGAAAGTGTCCCAGGTGAATGGTTCCCTTGCTGTTTGTCCTGCTGTCCTGCTTGTTAAGTCCTGGAAGGACTGCGGACATTCTGGGCACACAGCCTCAGAACCCCCAAAACAAGAAATGAGGGAGACGGAATGATGGGACAGGCCCTGAAGCTCATCTTCCTACCCAAAAGCTCTGGAACAAGAGCCTCTACATTAAAAGATGGTTCAGGCTATTGTTGGGTCCCCTGAGGTCTAGAAAGCAGGACTTGACTGCGGTGTGTGCACCCTCAGATAGACTCATCCAGTGGCACCTTGGTAGCAAATAACTTAGAACTCCTAAAAATTTTTTAAAGATTTATTAAAGCTTTATTAAATGTTATTAAGGCGGGTCTGGTAATTCTAGATGGGGAAGGACAGGGGAGAATCCTTATGGTGCAGAATTCCAACTTGCACAGCACCACCACGAAACAAAAGTCCACATGAACCAGACCCATCCTCATAAGGACACAGTTTAAGAACTATTACCTGTTGTCCTGGAGCATGAAACTTAGGGGTATTCTTACACACACACACACACACACACACACACACACATCATTCTACCCCCTGTCCCCATGACTTATCAAACAGACTCAAATTCTGGACTATGCATGCCACCCACATCTCTGCAACCCCAGAAGGTACTTCTGGATACAGTTTTCTCTGTCTTGTTCCATTTCCAAGGGTGTTCTAGAGAGGTGCTGCTAAATTGTTAATGCACAGTGCAGTCCCCTGGAGACCTTGCGTGAATGTAGATTCTGAGTCGGTAGGTCTGATATTCTTCCTCTCTAAGCAGCTCCCAGAAGCTACTGTTAATCCACCAATCACATTTTGGGTAGCCAGACTTTAGAACAGTTTAAGGATTTGTGCATGTCGCAATGGGCAGCCCAACTGATGTCCCACCTGCCTAGGTCAACAAGGTCACATGAAGGGTGCATGGGGTGAAAAGAGTATTGAGTTTCACTTGGGTGCTTGTTAATCTGTGCTGATTGCTCATTTCTCAGAGCTGGCCCTTGGGCTAGTCACTTTACTTCTCTCCTCCTTTTCTTCATCTATTGTCAAAGAGAAAATCATTTAATGGCATTTGTTAAAGCATGAGATAGGCCAAAGTAATCAGACATCACTGGGAGCTGGAAGAGCTGAGGAACGTGATCAGATACCTAAAATGGTCAGATCTTGAGGGCAGGGGGTTCCTACTAAAGTGGTTTAGCAGGGTTTTTGCTAAAACTGGATTTTACGAGGAAGTACACAGACAGGCCTAGAAGACTCAGGAGCCTTTGGTCAAGCAAAGAATTTTTGTCATTGTAACATGGGGACTATTGTTATCAGGGCAAATACAAATGGCTCAAACGTTTATCCTAAATTCAGGAAGTGCCATTGTGTTAAGTAAGCTTAATGAGGATGCAAAATCACTCTTAGAGAAGAGGCACTTTGAGTGAGGAAGAACTAAGATTTGTTCATAATCAGACCAGGAAAAAGACTCCATTCAGCACAGAGTGTGTGCCAGGCATTGACCTACATTAGCATTGATACTCTGAGCCACCCTAAAGATGAGTCTTACTGTCCCCATTGCACAGATGAGGAGCTAGGATGCAAGAAGGATGTGTGGTATGTCAGAGGTGGCTCACCACTTGAACCTAATCTGACAACTCCCCAATGTTCTGTGGGGCCACTTCAGGAAGATATTGATCTCACCAGAGCAGAAGTAGTTGGGGGGATCCCCAAAGGGTCAGTAAATTAGAAATAGTTTTCTTCTCATTCAATTCCAGTTATAGCTATGCTACTGCTTATTTACCATGCTTAACTTGCCATGTTGACAAAGCCCATTGATGTTAATAAGCTTAATTATTACATTGAATTGAAGGCTTCTGAGCACTACTGTTCAGTATTCAGAAATGCCAATTTCACCTTCTTCCTGGATAAACACCTACTTTTCCTTCCTCATATTAACTGGGCATTATTCAATAAAGCCTATTAAAATATTGCCCTCACAAATGATGGGGCTCTGGCTGAGCTGTGAGGGCCAGAGCCAGGCTCACTCTGGGGCAGTCACACAGAAGGCAGCTGCCCTTGCAGCTCAAAGCACCTTACACTTGTGGCTTGCACCTTGGTCTCTTAGACCCCTGTTCTCCCTGTTCATTCACGTCACTCCTCTGGTGCCACTCACAGGGAGCTTCCCCGATGCTTGCTTGAATTCCTGTGGGTCCTTGTTGGATTTTCCTAAACTTTTGAAAACTTCCCATGCTCCTCTCCACGGCAGACATCGCCACTGTCACATTAAGTACCTTCGTGGCGGAGATGTGTGTGACATGTGTGGCCGCTGGGGTATTGTCAGATGTGGCAAGTGGATAGAATCCAGTGCAAACCGAGGCTGCAGTGGGAGGTTTGCAGACAGACAGGCCCCTGGGCCTTGTGTCGCTGCACTCAGTGGAACTCTCTGTCCCATCCCATCAGGAGCCCAAAAGAGTCAGGGATTTTATTACTCAATCAAACAGGGAAGCAGGGCAAAATTAATGAGGGTGGGGATCACGAAGAATGTCCCCTCTCTGCCCACAAAGACATAATGAGGATGCAAAATCAAACGAAGTCAGTCAGCCCTGTGCCAACCTGGCGGGTTTTCAAGGCTCTCTGGATGTCCCAGCTTGAAGGTATCATCCAGAAGCTGAGGCAATAGGCCACTGTCATTTCTCTGGGGACCCAATTATCTTGTGAGAGCCACTTCCCCCAAGCCCTCACCTCAGAAGCCACACCTTCCAGGGAGTAGGGAAGAGAGATTCAAGTTGTAATTATCAATCCCACAATTCAATTTGCACCCCACTGCCCTGGAGGCTTTGAGCAGCTCTCCTGGCCCAGAGAGCCACCCACCACAGCTGACCTTGAAGAATAAAAGACGTTTGCTATCTCTGGTAGACTTTAACTGACTCACTTGGGGAGTCCTCTCTTCTGCTTTGACCAGCAATTGTAAACCATAGGCCATTCCAGAAATAGGCAATAGATGACAAAACTGGTGGAAGACAGATACATTCTGTGAGAGTTCCAAGAAAAAAAAAATCATCTCCCTTTAGTTCCTCCCACCGCCTTCCAAGCCCTCTGAGGGCTGGCCTTGACTCTCTGTGTGCTCTCTAACTCCCCTTCTGCCCTCCTTCATGTTCGGCTCCAGGCAGACTGTGCTTTTTGTGGCAGTCTGCCTGTGAGTCTAACCACTCACCCCAGGGCCTTGCCCAGCCATCTGCCTGCTCCCTGCCTGACTTCATCTGGGACTCCCTCAAATATCACTTGATCGGACTGACATTCACTGGACACAAGAAACACACCACACTTGCTTCCTTAAGTCAGCCATGGAAACTGACCTTTATATTCCTATTTTATGAGTACTTCCAAGTTGGACTTTAGGTAATTTAATGGATTTATTTAGTCTCGTGGATGACTTAGGCATGTTTTTTAAAGGACAAGGGTAAATGTCATAAATCCATTTCTTTCCTATTTTGCTTTCCATTCCAATGACCTTCCTTTCGATGTGCCTTCCAAATTGAAAGCCTTGGATGAATGGGCCAGCATCATAGATGAGGCTGTGGACAAGGAACTTAAGAACTACAGTGATAATGTAAGTTGGGTGAAGATTTGAGAGCACCTTCCTCCAAATATTAAAACAGGTGACACTCACAGGCTAGGCACATCCTCTGCATGGCTGCACCAGCCTCTGAAAGAGCAGGGCCCATTTAGGAGCCTTCCAGAATGTTCCATGAGACAAAGAGACTGAACAAGAGGACTCCCCTTGCCAGCACCTTCACATCACAGGGCTTTGACACTAGAGGACATTAGTTGGAGATGTCACACTACCAGATTTGTGTTTATTTTTTTGCTTTGATATTTTGATTCAACCTAGCATTTGAATCTCAAATCAAGTGTGCATGATTTTTAAATATTGAAATGGTAAAGAAGCTGTAAAATAAGTGTTTCAAGTCCCTACCTCCCAGAAATAGCTACTGTGTTTTGCTCTTCATGTAGCGATCTGGAAATTTTAATGCACATAAACAATATAAATCATACATATCCATAAATTAGATAGCAATATACATTCTATCCTATAGCTTGCTTTTCCATTTATTCCATTTTTAGAAATCTGTGGTGTTCCATTATATCTTACACCAAAATTTAACCAGCACCCTACCAATAGATGTTTATTTCCAGTATATGTACTTATATGCATATACATATGTAGAGAGGGAGAAGAAATAAATTAAATATATATGTTATTACCTGTGCAAGAATATCTAAAGAATAAATCCCTTGCAGTTGAATGCCAAATCCAATGTTACCTGCATCCTTAACTCGAATGGCACTGACAAATTTCTGCCCATATGTATTGTGCCACTTTCCTTTCCCCAAGAGGTCACACACCCTCACCCACCAAGGGGCATCATTTGGTCCATCCAACAGGGTGAAAATAATGTCTCCTGGGCCTATTTTTCAATACAAAAGGTGCAGGGCATGTTCACATTTGTCGGTCACATTGTGTCCCTTTCTGTGAAACGGCCAGCTTGTATGTTTTGTCTCCTCTTCTATTGTGTTACTTCTTTCTCGTTTCTTCTGATTTGTAAAAACTCTTTATATATTGAAGAGCTTAATCCTTTTTATTTTTTTTTTTTGGCATCTAGGTTGTAAACATTTTTTTTTCAGTTTTTTTATTCCAAATTTCTTCATGGTATTTTCCATGACATGGTCAATTTTCATGTTTAGGAAGGTTCATGGAACAGTTTTTTTTTTTCTTATGACTACTGGGTATTTTTTTAGATTTAGAAAGGTCTTTTGGCTCTCAAAAAAAATTATAATTTATTTATTTTTCTAGCTCTCTAAGAGATCTTTAATATATATAAAAAATTTGAAATGTATTTGGGGAAACAGCATGGCATAGGGGATCCGGCCGAAGTTCCCAACAGTATTAATTGAGTTCCTTCACAACTGACAGGATCAATTTTGCATTTTTAAAGGGCCACTCTGGTGGCTCTGTGGATTAGAGTGGGGAGACTGAGGACAGGAAGAAGAGTAGTTCTACAATATCAGTATACATGAACAAAGGATAAAATCTGGTTGCTTAGGGCTATGTCCAATCACCTGCCGTGACATAGGACATACTTATCCTCTGTGGCCTGGGAAGCTGAAGAGGAGAAGAAGGGCTGGCATATATGTTGGGTAGAGTAGAAAGCTCCATTTGGGCACACTGAGTAAGTACCTGTAATACATCCAAATGACGTCGAGTTGAAAACCAGGAACAGTCCATCTAAATTCTAGGAGAATGTTCTTGGCTAAAGGCTTCGATTTGGAATCTGTATTAGTTTGCTAAGGCCACAGTAATAAAGTGTCACAAATGAAGTGGCTTAAACAACAGAAGCATATTGACTCCCAATTCTGGAGACTAAAAACCCCAAATCAGGACACTGGCAGGCTTGGTTCCCCCTGAGGACTGTGTGGGAAGAATCTGGTCCATACTTCCCTCCTTGGCTTGTAGATGACATCTTCCCCCCACCTCGTATCACTTCCTGTTGTCTTACCTCTATGTTTCCCATTGTTATAAGGACACTAGTCATATAGGATGAGGGATCACCCCAATGGCACCATTTTAATTTGGTAACCTCTGTGAAGACCCTATATCCAAACAAGGTCACTAAGTTACAAAGAATAGAACTTCAATATACGAATCTGTGGGAGAATTCTTAGCATATAGCATTTAGCATATAGTTGCAACCTGGGAAATAGAGGTGATTATAGGGCATAATTATTATTGTTATTTTTTTTTTACTATCACAGATAGACAGTACCTCCTTTCCCCCAAACACATAAAAATGTGCCAGTGTTAGTTTGTTTTCCTACGTGAGCCTATGAGCTTTTGGTCAGCATTTAGAAGGGCTTTTAATAAATGAAGTGGAATCCAGGAAAAAAAGGGGTTAGAGGGGATGGTACCACATATGTTTCTTATCCAAATTCTATAGACGGTGACTGAGCCCCTGTGGTTAGAGTATAAAAGCCAGTCATGGATGGAAACCAGTTATGAAGCACATTGCAAAAGTCTGGACATGAGCCATGCTGCTCTAGAGTCAATGTGACAAAACTTGGCACCAAGTTTGGGGATTCTTTCCTCTCTGATTTCTGTACCATTCAAGGATTGGGGCATGAGCACCAACATTATCACCCAACATAATGTATTAGTCAGCTCCACGTCACTGTAACAAAATACCTGATATTGGCTACTTGTAAAGTAAAGACTTTATTTTGGCTCACAGTTCTGGAGTTTTATGTCCAAGATCAGGCAACCCCCATGGGTTTGGGCCTCTGGCAAGGGCAGCACACCATGGCAGGAGCCTGTGTCAGAGCAAGAAGTCACATCTTAAGCCAGGAAGTAGAACAAGGGAGAAGAGGAAATAGATACACACAATCCCTAGAAGGTGCTCCTCTAGTAACCCAAGCAATTCCCACGAAGCCCCACCTTTTGCAGGTTCTGCCATTTCCTAATAACGTACCCTGCGACCATGCCCTTAACAGGCGGGCCTTTGGTAGACATTCAATATCCAAACCATAGCAGTCAATAACATGGCTTAGCGACGCAAAACTTCTCCAAACAACTTGGTAGGCAACAAGTAGAACCAGAGCAAGAAAGGAAGAACGGAATGAATGCCACTTGGTACCTGCAAGGCTTATTTTTGTGAACATACAAGTCCACACAAGTTCAAATTGCAAGGACCCATCTATGGGTCAGTCGTGATAAGAAGCACAGACCTGAGACAGAGGATCAAATTTACACAGTACAAAGGCTTTACACAGTGTAAAGCCCTTACCTGGAAAGAATCTTTCAATGCAGAGATGTCCAGTACAATGATGCTCTACTGCTCCACGGCTTCCCTCAAAGACTTCAGCCTTGATATTGAATAAACAAGCCACCCCTAGGAGATTGGCCATTTGGGGATCAGAGAACCCGCTACACTCTTAAAATGTGAAATCACTTTTACATTTTATAGCCATTTTCAGAATTGAAAAAAAAGAGGATATTATATCTCAAAAGAGTTCTTGAGATACTGATATTACAAACAATTCCTAAGGCAATCGGGTGGGGGGACAAGAAGAGAATATAATGAATTCTATAAAAGAATTCTTGCTAGCCACCCTACTGCTCCCCCATTTTGTGTCTTTTGAATCACATGATGAAATGTCACCTGGCACGTTTGGGAGTCCGAAGAAGGGATTAATTAATGAATCATTAATTTTCATTTTCTGGGGATTTCATTTGTGATCCTTTTTTAGTTTTTTAGAAGATCGTATCAGGCAGTATTTAAGAGAATAGTCAGAGAAATGTATGCTGCCAATGAACTGGAAGACGATCTTAACATCCCCCTGACTCTGATGCTGGAAACTGAAAACAGAAGGAAGC
This sequence comes from Marmota marmota marmota, assembly GCF_001458135.2. Lineage (NCBI taxonomy): Eukaryota > Metazoa > Chordata > Mammalia > Rodentia > Sciuridae > Marmota > Marmota marmota. Next base: position 40,851,018 of record NW_025999932.1, read on the forward strand.
TGGGAATGCTGTGAGTAACTGGAGAGGTGGGATTAGTGGTCTGCGGGTTTGGGGAGACAGGAGGTGACAGCAGGCAAAGTTGTAAATGGAACCGCCAGGGGAGAGAGCAGAGCCTGGCAAGTCCCCTTGCAGGGAAAGCAGGCCCAGGCCAGGTACAAGAGCAACAGTGATACCCAGGGGTCAGACAGACACAGCGATCATCCAGCTGCCAGACTAAAGTGAAAACCCAAGAGCAAGGAAATCACAAACATGGGAGGCACGGGATAGGAGCAAAGCCAGAGGCAGAGGTTGGAAATCCAGAGCAAGAAGGGTCGTTTAAGGAAAATGAACTTGAACAAGAGTCTAGGGAATGAGACTCAGATTCCTTTTAAAAGAGGGGGCAAGAGTTGTCAAGATGCTGAGCATCTCCCCAACAAATTCCCTGGCTTCATCCTAGGCTGGCCGATGCTTTGCTTTGCTTTCTCAAGGAGGGAAAGCTATGAGCATCACTGAACTGGGGGTCACACCAGAGCCTCAGACCATGACGTGGGGAATGAGAGGGTTATTGCAAACCTGTTGCTGGCACCAGCTCTTTCTTGCTGGCAAGGCTGCAGTTCCCAAATATTCCAGAATCTCATGTATACATCCAGCCTGTGATGCGATATGTCCTCTCAGCATAGACACCTGGGTTTACTCTTATCCACTGTCAAATATCTGGAGGAGCAAGGTGTGTGTGTGTGTGTGGGGGGGGTAATGGGGATGGAGGACCCATGGGTTTGTGGCTGACTCTCCAGCAGTGGTACCAAACGCAGGCTGAGGAAACAAGTCCCCTCCATAATCACTGTAGCAAGTTCCATCATTGACCAATCAGGAAGAAACTGACTGCCAGCAACTTCCGTTTGGGGCTCAGTAGTCATGGGCAACAGATCCTCAAGGCTTCTCCAGAAAAGGGGAAGGCAAAGGAACAGAGCAAAACACAAAGATCTCCCAAGAGCAAAACACAAAGCTCTCAGATCAGCAAAAGCAAATACCAAATAGCATCTGGGTAAATCAACCTGCCGCCTGGGTTCCATCTCTTCCCCTTTCTTCCCACTGTAGCCTATAAGAGAAGCTCATTTCAACCTGACTGTGCTCAACAAATATTTCCCCTGGGCTATGGGGATACAGTCATGTGTACCTCACAGCCTCACATTTGGGGGGATTCCACTTACTTGCAAAATACCAAGGGAGGCACATCCAGCCATTACAGAAAGGGCCTTGGAGCCTCTGGCTGGATCCCTTCACTAGAGTTTAACACTTGTCTGCATTTGGCATCCTGCTCACAGGCTTCCACCTCGCCACACACTGTGGTCCTTATTTTTTTCCACAGGTGCCAGTTGGCAGAAATTGCTTTGATTCCGATTAGAGAGCTTACAAGTCAAACCGATAACATTCTGTACAAATGGGCCACCAAAATGCCATTCTTTGTTCCCCCACTGCTGCTTGTGTATAAATAGTAACCCTCTGCTGTCTGCTAGGTGACATAGTGTGACCCTTGCCATCAACTAAGGTTGCTCTGGGTTTAATTTTTATTTCTCTTCGGGGACTTAAAACCTGTCAGGTCAATGGCCTCCTTTTCAGTTCCATTTAAGCTTGGGAACCTCACTCTTTCTGACACCTTTCCTTTCCAAACGAACTCAGATCTGAGAACTAGGAAACCCAGCTGCCCTGGAGACCACCTTATTTGGGGGCCCTTTTTTAAAATATATATATATTTTATTTAGAGACAGAGTCTTGCTAAGTTGTTTGGGCCTCACTAAGTTGCTGAGGCTGGCTTTCAACTTGCGATCCTCGTGCCTCTGCCTCCCAAGTTGTGCCACCATGCTCGGCTTCAAGATAATTCTTGTTGAATTCTTTTTCAAAGGTTTGGGGGTCAGCCCATGTGCCCAGGATGAAAATCAGTAAGCCACCAGGCGGGAAGAACAGAACAGAGGCCAAAGGCCAACCTTTTATTCCTGACCATGGACTGGAAGGAAAGCTGGGTCAGACAGCAGAGCCAGTGGCTCAGCTTCCCCCACCCCCACCCCCACCCTGATATAAAAGATTCCACAGGCTCTAGCCCTGCCAGCTCTGCGCATCATGACATGTACATTCAGTCATGGTTTTCAAAGAGGATTCATGTTCCTTTTAGGTTGAAGGCAAATTTTGAAGCATTGGAAGACCCAATCATATGGCTTATGAAGAGACATGAAGGTAAGCACCAGACTACCAGTCACTCCCCGTGACTAGTCTCTGACCATCTAGTTGCCTTGTAAAGGAGGCAGAAATGCTTGTTTACTCAAGTACCGACTGGGCTAGCAAAGTCCGAGCTGCAGGGAACAAAATATCAAGCAAGATAGACACAGTCTAGGACCGGTGGACCGCCTGATCCCTTGGAGGAAGGGGACAGACAAGCAAGTGGGGAATATAATGGTTAAGTCCTATGATGGGTAGGGATGCTCTGAAGCACAGGGAGGGGCATCTAACCCAGATTTGGGGGAAAGGGTCTCCACTTGTGGGACCCAGCTATTAAGACATGGCTGATCATGGAGGTTACCAGGTTTGTGGGTTGAATCATGCAAAGTTTGGGTCAGACTGCTTAACTGAGGAACTTCAAACCACAATATGGAGTATCTTTCAGAAAACCAGAGAAAGCTAACACAGAAAGGGTGGTGGTACCCATGAGAGAGACAGCCAATCAGCCATGGTCCTCTTTCCCCCTGAGACATGTCACACCCTCAGATTCCCTCTCAAGGGAGTGCTCTAGCCCCCTAATAGTAGCATGTGTCCCAAATCTTAAGGAATAACCCCTGTGGGCTAAGTACTTGCATATGCAATGTCTGATTCAAAGTTATCTTCATAACCATGTGAAGAAGGATTAAGAAACTAAGGCTCAGAGAGATTAAGTGATTTTCCCAAGAACACCAGTCATTGAATGGAAAAGCCACACTGTTTTTTTTCACTATTACTCAGGCCAAACCTAGGACTCATCTCCTGGGCACGCTCAGGCCAGTGTGTCTAGAGAAGAAAAAGGGATGGGAACTGTCTAAGCCTAAGTCTCATGTCCTCATTGGAGTTAGAGGGTAGGGAAAAGGAGAAATTGTTACCTCCAGTTACTGAGGTGAGAGAACCTGCCCCCCACCAAGGCTCACACAATGGGGTACCCCCAAAACAAGGACAGGAGTTCACCTTCTCAGTCGCCAGGAACACAGAAAATGTCTATTACACTTACTGTTTTACATTTGTCTGCTACTTATGTTTCTTTTACCCTGTGGCTGTAGACACTTATGTCTTTATTTTCTTGGCACCTTAGCAAGGCATACAATAGGCACTCAATCAATGTTTCTTGAATGGATGCATGCATGCATGAATTTTTGCTCCCTTGAGGGAATAAAAGCCTTTCAGGATAATCTACTGTCCCATGTCCAGAGAAGGGCTTCTAACTGGAGAATGAAATTTGATATAATACAAATGACCAGATTCTTCCTCTGCCCACTCCCTGCTTGTTCCGATAACTGACCCCTAAAAGATGTGAGCTTATTACACAGAAATGTAATATTTGTGATTGTGTTAGTTAGCTTTTCATCATTGTGATCAAAAGACCTGACAGGAACAACTTAGAGGAGGAAAAGTTAATTTTGGCTCAGAGCATCAGAGGCTCAGTCCACAGATGGTCAACTCCATTACTCTGGGCCTGAGGTGAAGCAGAACATCATGGTGGAAAGGCTTGGTGTAGAGGAAAGCTATCCAGCTCACAACATCAAGGAAGTGAGAGCGAGGTGCTAGGGACAAAATACCAACCCCAAAGTGACCTACTTGCTCCAGCCACACCCCACCGGCCTTCAGTTACCACCCAGTAGAGTAGTCCTTGCAAATTTTTAATCCATCAAGTGAATGAATCCACTGATCAGGTTACAGCTCTTATAACCTAATCTTAATGCTCATCTTTGAAAATTCCTGTATTGTTTCACACATGAGCTTTCAGGGACACCTTAGATCCAAACCAGAACGCTAGTTGATGAAAGACGTCCACTTCAGGCTCCTGTTGTAGCTAGTCCCCAAGAAGCTAGAGAACTAGCTGCCCTTGAGAGGCAAACTCACTCACTGCCAGGGTCCTGCTTGGGTTTTTTTGTTTGTTTGGTAGGGTGTTTTTTTTTGTACTGGGGATTGAACCCAGGGTACTTAAACACTGAGCCACATCCCTAGCCCTTTTTTATATTTTGTTTAGAGACAGGGTCTCACTGATTTGCTCAGGGTCTTGCTGCTGAGGTTGTCTTTGAACTCACGATCCCTCTGCCTCAGCCTCCTGAGCTGCTGGGATTGCAGGTGTGCACCACCATGCCCACCTACTCTTTATCGTTAGTACACAGCCCAGGACTCTGAACACTTGAATTGCCAAACCAGGGCCAACTTCCCATGCAGTTGGGCAGGGCTCTACACAGAGAGGGACCCTGTGCTTTGGTTAAAGCTTTCCTGTCACTGTCCTGAAATTCTTAATAATTTTGGAAAAGGATCCTGCATCTTCATTTCTCTCTGGGATTCTCAGTTGAAACGGTCTTTCCTGTTCAGAACCATCTAGTCTGGAGTAATCTTGAAAACTCTCATTGGGTCTCTGTGGCCTCCAAGAAAATGTCCCTATTCCTCATGTGACTTGCAAGGCTCTCAGCTTTTCCTCTTCAGACACACTGTTGTTGTTGCTGTTTTCCTCATTTATCAAATGGGCCTAGTGTCTCCTGCCACAGGGACTGTTCTTGCTGCTCTTTCTGCATAGAATGCTCCTGGTTCTGATATATGGCTCTGTCCCTCTCTTCAGAGGGAATGTTATCTTCTCAGAAGTACTTTCCTTGGCTACCTTTGACCATCCAGTACTCACCTGATGGCATGTACCCATGGTCCTAGCTACTCAAGAAGGATCACTTGAGTTCAGGAATTTGAGGCCAGCCTGCTCAACATCCCATCTCAAAAAAAAAGAAAAAATTTATAAACCAGTGTGTTCACACACACACACACACACACACACACACTATACATGCACACCATCACTTTCCATCCTGCTTGCCCTATTTCTTCATAGCACTAGTAACCACCTGGCACATTACACTATTATCTGTTCACTTATTTAGCATCAGTCTCCTCCGAGATAGCAGGGACTGTAGCATCCTTGATACCCAGGGCAGCTCTTGGCACACAGGTACACAATAAGCATTTATTAAGTGAGCAAATGAACCCATGATTGAGCCCTATTTGCCTCTCTGGAATCGTCGGTCACCACTAGTTCTTTCTCCTTGGAGCCTTTGACCTTGTGCTAGGACACCCTCTTGACTGATGGACACTTACCTTCCACCAAAATTTGCTTCAGTTTCAGAGCCTGGTTAAGTTCCCTCCTGTGAGTTCTCATGGAACCCTGTTTTGGCCCCAGTGGTGGGACACCCAGGGCTCTCTTCGCTGGCTCCCCAAACCCAGTTCCCAAGACAGTCATGCTCCTCCCTCCCACCAAGAGCATCCCGGTCTTGACCTCAGAGAGAACTCTTCTCCCCAGCTCCCTTCACTGCAGCTCCTGTATCACATTCAACACCCTCCAGAAGGCACTTGGAGCAGAGCTTCACTTGTCCTTACTAGTTTAGTTCCAAATTCAATTGTTATAAAAATGGATGAATATAAAAATAAACTTTTTGCTATGAAAACCAGTTGATGCTTTTTAAAAAGCTCAATAAGAAGATATTTTTTAAAAAATTATTTTGGGTTAGTTGTGAACCAAATGTACATAAAAAATTGGGTAATGTGTAGAAATTGTTTGTTTTTTTTTTAAGATTGTACCATTCTGCACTCAGTGTATTAGAAACTGCCAAACCTGAAGGAGATAAGTAGTAAATTATGGGTGTGGTTTGAGCACAGAGCCCCAGTGATCAGATCTCAAAGGAAAGACTTTGCTCTACATTTTAAATGACATATTCATATACATTTAGGCTTTAGGTGAAAGTAACATGTTTAAGGTGTGTTTCCCTTTCTTTAGTCTGTTTTTTCATTTAGCAGCCACAACTTTTGTCTGAGAACATGTCACTCATTGCTCCACACTTTGCATATGGCTGTCTCCTTCTCTAGTGCCCATGTCTGGACGGGGTGGCCTTCACCATCGTGTCTATTATTCTGCCCTTGACTGCTACACATTAAGCCCTTAGAAATATGTGTTCAGTGAATGATTGAATAAACAGAGAGAGCTGGAATTTCAGCCCCAGCCTTGCTAGCTTCAGAAACCTTGCTCTTCCTAGGACCCGGCCTCCTTCCTTATTTGGACAATGGCTGAATCTCCAAACCCTGAAACCCTCCCTGGCTCGTTGAGAGGGTCATCTCCATTTCCTTTCTCTTTCCTACAAAAACCTTCCTCAATCCAGTCGCTGGACTGAATGCAAACATCATTCACTCACTGAATGGCAGGTCTAAAGTCGTCTGAGACTCTCACATTTCATCTCCCGAGTATGATGGAGCCTGAGCCAGAAGGCAAGAAGCGGGTTGGTGGTAAGAAGAAAGTGGAACTAGATACAGAATGGATACAGGAGGTGAAGGTAAGGATGGCGTGGTGTTGAAGCTCTCACTTTGGGTAGTTGTTGTTGTTGGGGTTTTTTTTGGGGGGTGGGGGGCTGGTTTGGGGGTTTGGATTTTTTGGCTCAGATGAGGCACATACACCATCAGAGCTGGCAGGACCACCCACAACGTGAACACAAACAAGAAAAATGTGGATACTACCTGGAAGTTCACCAGACTGGGAGTGTTATTGGCAGCTCCAATAGGGTTTTTATTAGGATTTATTGAGATTCTTTGGCCTGCTGGGCCTGTAATGGACAATTGGATGTAAAGGAGGAGAATAAAGAAAATATATGATATAGGTCCCTCTCCTAAATAAATTAGAATCTATATCAAAAATCAATTACACAGTGAATGGATACATCCATACAGTGGAATATTATTCAACACTAAAAAGAAATGATCTATCAAGCTGTGAAAAGACACAGACAAAACTTAAATGCATAACACTATGTTAAAGAAACTAACCTACAAAGGCTACACACTATATGATCCCAGCTCTATGACATTCTATGAAAAGTGAATAACCAGGGACAGTACAAATATCAGTGGCTTCTATGTGATAGGCAGAATGAAAAGAGAAATAGGCAGAGAGAAAGGATTTTTAAGACAGTGAAACTATTCTGTAGGAGACTACTACAATGGCAGATGCATGTCATTACACATCTGTCCAAACCTACAGAATGTATGACACCAAGAGTGAAGCCTGATGTAAACTACGGCCTTGGAATTACAGAAATGCAAATCAAAACTACTCTAAGATATCATCTCACTCCAGTCAGAATGGCAGCTATTATGAAGACAAACAACAATAAGTGTTGGTGAGGATGTGGAGAAAAGGTACACTCATACACTGCTGGTGGGACTGTGAATTGGTGCAGCCAATATGGAAAGCAGTATGGAGATTCCTTGGAAATCTGGGAAGGAACCACCATTTGACCCAGCTATCCCTCTCCTTGGTCTATACCCAAAGGACTTAAAAACAGCATACTACAGGGGCACATCCACATCAATGTTTATAGCAGCACAATTCACAATAGCTAAACTGTGGAGCCAACCTAGATGCCCTTCAGAAGATGAATGGATAAAAAAATGTGGCATATATACACAATGGAATATTACTCAGCAATAAAAGAGAATAAAATCATGGCATTTGCAGGTAAATGGATGGCATTGGAGAAGATAATGCTAAGTGAAGTTAGCCAATCCCCCCCAAAAAACAAATGCTAAATGTTTTCTCTGATATAAGGAGGCTGATTCATAGTGGGATAGGGAGAGGGAGCATGGGAGGAATAGATGCACTCTAGATAGGGCAGGGGGTGAGAGGAGAAGGGAGGGGGCAGGGAGTTAGCAAGAATGGTGGAATGTGATGGACATCCTTATCCAAATTACATGTATAAAGACATGAAAAAAAAAAAACCTACGACCTTGGGGTGTGTCAGTACATCATCCATCAATTGGGATATGTGTACCACTCTGTTGGAGGATGTTGATGGTAGGGAATATGAGGGTGGACATTGGGGGTGTATGGAAATCTCTGTATTTCCACTTAGTTTTGCTGTGACCTGCTCTAAAATGTGAAGTTTTTTTTTAAAAACCAATCACGTGGTATATTTACAAAGAATGATACTATGAAGTCACAAGTGTAAACAGGTCTCAGAATGTTAGAATCATTAATCATGAACTAATAATTATGACCCAAGTTCAAAAAATAGACATTAGAGTGGAGATGGGAAAGATGCAGTAGACCTGGTGCCTTCAGTAAATATGTGCTGAGAACATACAATGAATGTCCCAGGTCCTGGAGACACAGGGGCAGACAAAATAACATCTTTGCTCCCAGGGAGCTATGTTCCAGTCAAAGAGAGAGTCCGAGTCCAAAACCACTATTCAATGCCACAGCAGCTATTATTGCATGGCACAAGGAGAAAGCAGCATGAGGACTCTCCAGCTGCTGGGCTGAGAGAGGAGTTGCTCCCATACCCACAGGGCATTTGGGGAAGGCCTGTGGGGCCAAGTGCCACTTGAGCCTGAGCCATGAAGATACCGAGGGGAAGGGCATCACAGGCAGAGCCAGGAAAGGCCCTGAAAACTTCACCTCGAGGACAAATGTGAGCAAGTGGCAGAGGGATGGGGAATGGGTACCTTAGGTCCCGAGATGTGTTAGTCAACTTTCCATTGCTGTGACAAAATACCTGAGACAATTCATTAAAAAGGAGAAAGATTTATTTTGGTTTGCAGTCTATGGTCACTTGGTCTTGACCCTTTGGGCCTATGGAGAGGAGAAACATCACAGTGGAAAATGTATGGTGGCACCCAGGAAGCAGAAGAAAGAAAGGGAAGGGTTGGGATCTTCATATCTCCTTGAAGGGCACACCCCCAATGTCCTACTTCCTCCAAGTAGAACTTACCTCCTGAAGTTTCCACCATCTCCCAGCAGGGCTATCAGCTGGGGACCAAGCCTTCAAAACATGAGCAAAAAGGGGACATTTAAGAAGTTAACCATAGCTGGGTGCCATGGCACATGCCTGTAATCCCAGCAATTCGAGAGGCTGAGGTAGGAGGATCATGAGTTCAAAGCCAGCCTCAGCAAAAGGAGGTCCTAAGCAACTCAATGAGACCCTGTTTCTAAATTAAATACAAAATAGGTCTGGGGATGTGGCCCGGTGGTCAAGTGCCCCTGAATTCAATCCCCAGTACCCAAAAAATAAAGATAAAAAGAAGTTAACCATAACACCAGCTCACTGGGTTGAGCCACTGTCTCAAGGACACAAAGCCTGTATCAGTCAGGACAATGATCATCACCTGCTGAAATTAACAGTCTTTCCCAAAGCTCAGAGGCTTAATAAGCAGATGTGTATACCTTGCTTACTTCATATCTTATTTTCAGTCTTATTAGCTCTTTTGAGTGACATTTCTCCAAAGTGGGTCTCAGGAATCTGGGCCTTTCATCAGGGGTCACCACTATCTTGGAGGTTTTTTTGTTTTGTTTTTGTTTTTGTTTTTAGGTCCAGTTTCCTGGACGGATAGTAAAGCCAGAGTCCAGGCTTAAGTTCCATGACCGAAACAAGTCACACGACCCCCACCTAGCTGCACAGGAGCTGGGAAATATTCTTCCTGCTGCACCGAGAGGAAAAGCAATCAGCCACCCTCACTCAGCCACCTTTATGTAATGAGGTGGCCTCCATGTGTCAGAGTGGAAGAGAACAGGAAACGGACACTGTGTACCAAGGGGCAGACTCTTCAGGCCTCCTGTCAGGGAACGGGCTGCTCAGTACTCTTTATCTCCTGGGCCTGCCTGTAGGGAGGAAGTCCATAAAACAGTCCAAACTCTCCAGGTTGTAAGGGACAATGGGGAGGATATTGGGAGCCCTGACATAAAGTCTTCAGCTTCCTCATCTAATGAATTAAAGAAAACTGACTTGCTCTCTTACTCCAGCTAGCCTAGCTCACTCCATATTCTTCCTACACTCCAATGGAGGACACACATCCTTCCCAACAGTCGATCACACACAAGGCCACAAAGCAAACCTCAGCAGACACTAAAGAGCTGATACCACATCACAGACTCTCTCCCTAATGCATTTTAATTAGTAATGCTAACAATGTAAACAAAGGCACTCTATACATTGGCAAATGTAGTACCACTCATAAGTAACTTGTGTACAAAGGAACAACTCATATTGAAAGAAAAAATAAATGAATTTAAAAAAAATAATATTGGAAATTTGAAAATATTATGAATGGAGTAAAAATGAAAGGTAGATATCTCCACTCCTGGGAAACAGTTAACACAGTATTTTGAGAGGAACCTCGTAGTCCCGTCTGCTTATGTAAATAAGGAGGATGGTTATAAAGAAAAAGAAAGATGAAGATCAATATGTTCAGCATCCAATTCAAGGAATTAGAGAAATAAAATAGAATAACCTAGAAGACCAGCAAAAAGTTCTTATTGGTAACAAGAACAGAAATTGTTTATTCTGTTCAGTAGAACAATTAAATAAACAATTCAATAGAATAATATAGTAAACAACATGTTTTAGTCAGTTTTTTCACTGCTGTGACTAAAAGACCCAACCAGAACAATTGTAGAGGAGGAAAAGTTCATTTGAGGGCTCAGGGTTTCAGAGGTCTTAGTCCATAGAAGGCTGGCTCCATTCCTTGGGGCTCAAGATGAGGCAGAACATCGTGGAGGAAGAGTGTGGCAGAGGGAAGCAGCTCATAGGGTGATTAGAAAGCAAAGAGAGAGAGAGACTCCACTTGCCAGATACAAATATGTACCCCATAGCCAGGCCTCCACTGAACCACTTCCTCCAGCCACACCCCACCTGCCCCCAGTTACCACCCAGTTAATTCCATCAGGGATTAATTCACTGATTAGGTTAAGGCTAGAACCCAATCATTTCTCCTCTAAACCTTCTTGCATTATCTCATACGTGAGCTTCTGGGGGACACCTCACACCCAAACCATAAAATAAATAAACCATACACTTGTTCTTTGAAAATATTATTTATAAAATAGGCAAATTTCCTAACAAGTTTGATACAGAAAAAAAAAATAAAGAGAAGGCATAAATAATATAAGGAATGAAGGAGGATATAACAGAGGCAGTGGAATATTTTTAAAAAACAGTATATGACAAAATTTTAATGAAAAAAAATTTGCATAAAATGAACAATCTCCTAAAAAATATAATTTACTAAGACTAAGAAGAAAATTGTAAAAACCTGAATGGACCAACATTATGGGTTGAATTGTCCCCCTCCCCCTCCCCCCAAAAGACAGGTTGAAATCCTAACCTCCAGCACCTCAGCATGTGGCTGTATCAGGAAATGGAGTCTTTGTGGGTGTAATTAATGACATTAAACGAGGTCATGCTATAGTAGGGTGTGCCCCAGCTTCAACACCACTGGTGCCCTCCCAAGAAGACACAGTGAAGATGCAGGGATGGGGTGATGTACAGACAAGCCACAAAAGGTCAAGTCGCCATCGATTCCTAAGAGTCGAAGGTGGGGAAGAGGATCTTCCTACCAGCCTCCAGGAGGAAGCAACCCTGTGGACACCACGATGTCACACTTCTGGCCTCCAAGGTGGTGAGGGAATATATTTCTGTTACATCAGCTGCCCAGCTGGCCGGACTTGGTTCCACGCTGCTAGGAAATAAAAAGGACCAATAAGCGTTGGGGTGAGTGAAGTGAGCACTTCAGTCTGTATGGGTGTGCATGGGTGTGTGCATGCACGTGCGTGTGCATGCAATCAGAGCAGCACGTGGTCACACAAAGAGCAAGCAGATGCAGGGTCTGAGTGCTTTAGTGACCTCCGAAGCAGGACAGTCAGCACCTGCGTGCTTTTCACAGACATCTTTTCTTTCCCAGGTGCGTAAAGGTGATGGAAAATTAATTCTCTACCCCAATGAGAACATCTTCCAAGTTCTCTTTCCTGATGGGACAGGACAGATACAGTATCCACTGGAGCAGAGACATGCTCATATGGACACATACAATGTCTGATTTGGGGCTGGGGTAGGGTTTGAGGACTGTGTCCTCCAGGGGGTCCCAAGGGACTGCTTGTGCCTTAACCAACGCCCAGCTATCCATCAGGAAGGCTCGCTCTGCTCATCTCCTGCACAGATGGTGAAGAGTTCACATACATCATTCTGGAAGACAGTCTAGAGGCTAGCATCCGGGCCCTCGTCAATAACTCTGGCCATGCCACCTTCAATGATGAAAATGGATTTATCTGGTAAGCTTGAGTCATGTGTCCCCAGTACCCTGCCCGCAGGGTAGTAGTGCCGTGGAAGTTTGATCTCAGTCTGCACCACCCTCCTAACTCCCTGTCTCTAAACTCCTGTGTGCTGGGAACAGGACAAAGGTAACACGGGGGATGAATACAATAGGTCCTGCCCTCAGAGAAGGAGCAAGGTCCTGTGGCACCATGGCCTCCTGGCAAGGGGTGGGGGTAATGTTAAAAGCAATCACAGACTTAGTTTCATGTCCTAAACGCCTCTTAAGAGTTGAGCCTTCTATGAATTACCTCTGATGATTCAGGGGTGCCGGGGCGGGGGG